>NW_027472580.1:36204098-37404098 GCF_030347505.1 Rhynchophorus ferrugineus | reverse complement strand
AATTTTTTTCAGGTTAAGCAATACAATACAAATAATCATTGTCGAAAATACACTTTTGAGAGTATAATGTCTAGTGTATTTTTACATACATAAATAACTCAATAACAATACATGGAAATCTGTTATTGTTTGTTGCGTTATATTATGTTAGGTTGTTTAACAGTAATTTATATTGCTATTTATTTCTTTTATATGCTATGTCTATCAAAATACATATCATTAAATTACAATTAATTATTAATTATAATATAGTACATTTAATTAACGACAATATTTTGGCAAAATATAAATGAAAACATCCGTATATCAATAACAATTTACGGGTATTGGAAATGGTCTATTCTCAGGAATTGGAAATGATAATATCGAAAATTTTATTATTTAACGTCATTTATCAGTATTAACAAACGTCAAGTCCACTCATATAATAATTAAAACGTTAGTATGACTTTTTGTTTATAGCCATTTAATAATAATTCAACCGACACACCAACCTGTTTTTAATCAGAATCAACCGAAACATAATTAGTATTACACACAATTTCGGAACAATTTATAACTTCTGTAATCGCTCGTGGAAAGCTTACCAATATGTCAATAGCAATATCATATAAATTTAAATATTATTGTATCATAAAATACCTTTTAAGTAATTTATTTTATGTCATAATTAGACTTGCTATGTATCTATCAACTTTATACATAATCATCATAATCATCCTTCATTCAAATGTACCTTCTCACCTTCCTTCAATAGATTATTGGAATATTTTCAAATAAAATTCATATTAAAGATAGAAAAAGCGCATATTCTAACTACCGTCGAATAAGCCTTCCAAGTTCTTCATAGAAAAAATCGAAACGTCATCCAGCACTTATCAATCCATCAAATCGCAAGGTTATCAGGTGAAGTAAACTGTACTTTTCAAGAAAATAGCCCAATGGGAGTTGTCACTTTAACAGAACAAAAGGCCTTTGACAAAGTATGGCATCATGGTTAAATTTGACATAGCCAGTATTCTTGTAAGCCTGACACAGTCATATTTGGAAACCCGTTCATTTCAACCCAAAGTCGGTGATTCTTCTTCTGCTAAGAGATTCAAGTACTCTAGGTTTCCTCAGGGTCCCTCACTTGCACTAGTATTGTTTAAATTGACATGACGCTAAATCTACAGTTGACTGAAACTTGAAGCTGTCAAATGGCTCAATTTTCAACAATTAAAAAACCAAGCAAAACTTTTCCACCATAAACGTTTTCGTACTGAAGCCAATTTAATTGAAAAAGCTCTCTAAACGTTTAGAATTGAGTTAATTTAATTATGAAATTTTGGTTATGATCCTATGAAAGATGGAATACTAAAATGGTATCGAGTTTTTAGTTTGATGAATAGATGATATTTAACGAATATCAGTAATCTAGTAGAGTATTGTTAAAAGGCCACTTAACAGAAATAACAACACATATTTAACTGAAAATATAAAAGCAATTTTTTATCATTCTAATAACTTTTCAAATTTTTTTTAAATTGATTATATAACAGATTTTTACTCTCAAATAAAAAAAATGATCTCCAATTTCGACGAATTTGGTTTAAAAAAATGTCAGGCGACAATAATGGATATTACCTCTCAGTATAATCGACAGTCCTTCATTTTTTAAATGATGTTTCCATTTCCGATGGAAACTCGCTTAATTTAGATTATTTTCCTGATGGATTTGCTTTGGGATAATGGGAGTAATAGACTAGACAATTACAGATAAGCAAAACAATAAAATAAAATATTAGAGTACATGGACTGTTGGAAAATTTTTAATTATATAACAGATCAATTGAAAAGTTTATATAATAGGAACGGATATAATGGAAATGAATAGTAAAAAATACATGTATAACCATTCGATCCTAATACCTCGTATGTCCATAATTAAATATTGTGTTACGGTGGGTTTAGTGATGTCATTTTAATATTTTCAAAGTTAAGGAATAATTATTTTATGAGATAGAATGTTGTTTAAAATGTTTAGACGCTACGTAAAGGGTCAATTGAAAAGTCCCCGCCCTACCATATTAAAACACATTTTTTTGTAAAAAATTTTTTTTCAACATAATTCCTTTTAAGGGTGATACACTGATTATAGATATATACTTTTCGATATCATTTTTCTAATACGATTTGTCCTCTGCTTCAATCGGCGATCACCTCTTCATCGAGCATTCTTTTGAGATCTTTGATGATCAACAGGAAATAGTCGCTGGGGGCCAGATCTGGAGAATACGGTGGATGAAGAAGCAATTCCAAGCACAATTCATGGATTTTTGGAATCGTTTTTACTGACTTGTGACACGGTGCATTGTCCTGGTGAAGCAGCAGCTTCTTTTTATTCAAATGCGCCCGTTTTTCAGCGATTTCGTCATCCAAATGGTCCAATAACGCTATTTAATAGTCGCTGTTAATGGTCCTTCCTTTTTCAAGGTAGTCAATGGAAATTATTCCATGCGCATCCCAAAATACAGACGCCGTAACCTTGCCAGCCGACTGTTGCGTTTTCCTATGCTTTGGAGCGGGTTCATCGTGTGCAGTCCACTCGGATGACCTCTTTTGGGCGTCCACTGCATTCACCGTCTTCGGTGCTCATTTCACCACGTCTAAACTTTGCATACTAATTCTTGATGATTGATTTTTCTGGGTCAGTGTCCGGAAACTCGGCAGCAAGCTAAGTTTTTGCTTCAACAATATTTTTTCCAAACGCAAAATTTCTTTTTATCCATTTTTTTCACAATAACAAAAGTTGCTTCACTCAAAATGCTATAATTCACAAGCTACAGCGACAGCTGTCAAATTTATACACGCATTTTTTGAGGGCTAACTAATAAACATATGGATTTATTCTACTAGCGCCATCTATGTGTCAGGCAGGAGACTTTTTAATTGACCTGTTATATATATTTTGTTTTGATAGGGTTATTTTAAATATCAAAGTTATTTGTTATTGAATATATAAAAATAATATAGAATAATAGAAATTATAGATTAAAGATAAGGTTAAAATGGATATTCTATTTATTTATTCATGAATAATACTATATATTGATGAATGAAGTAATGATTGCACAGAACTATTTGTCATTTTAACATTTTGGAACATCTTGTCTGTATAGATTTACCTTCTACTATGAAATCCAATTATTTATCCTAATTTCGTTATTAAAAATTTTAGATGGGATAACAATATTGAATTTGAGTAAATGACAAATAGTTAACATCCAATTGTCATATGTTGCTAAATAACATTGGATAAAACCTTAGCTGATACATTAGTTATATCCATTTTTTTGAATCTCATATTTTCGTTATATATCTGTCTGTAATCATCAGCTAAATTAATTTTTGTCAGTCTGTAATATTTGCACCAACTCACAAATATATTTTTTATTCTTAATAATGCTTTCAGTAGAGAGGTGTTGTTATGTTATGTTTGGAATAACATTGTTGATTCATTGTAATATTTCATGCAATAACCCATGCTGGATATATTTGAGAAATACATTAAATAAACAGTGGTACCTATTTTGAGGTCATAAAATGTACTGTAAATGTTTGAAACTGAATTTTACGTTTCTATGGTCCTTTTTCTAAAACCTACCTGCAAGATAAATAGAAATAGGACGATTTAAGATAAAAAAACAAATACTCCTAGATTAATAAACTAAAATTGAACGGCTATTCATATTACCTTTCGTACAAAATTTCAAAATATGTCCATTACTTGAATATTCTGTTCATGTAAAAAAATTCGGAAGCGATAGATGAATGAAACAAGACATCCAGCTTGATAGTCCTGTCTCCGTTGTTCCCAGTTCTAAGCCGCTAACAACGTTTGACTCGGTCAAAGCAATTTTCTATAATCAAGTTTTTTTCAAATGATCTCTGGAAAAGGAAGGAAATTGGTTTCCAAATGTTAGTTTCTCTTATTTTTTAATATATAGAGTAATATCGTTGCTATAAATAATATATTGAAATAAATAACATAATCTGAATAAAACACAATTTTTATATCTGTTTTTTTATTGGTGATAAGGTTCAATAATCGACCCTGAAGTAATAATATTTTACTATATTTCTTATGTAAGCTGTAACCTACATCCTATTTTGTAGTTTATATGTACATTTAATCCAATAATTAATTTGAGTTCATTATTTTACTGGTATATACTCTTTACATCCTCTTGTATTTTTTAAAAGCCTATTTGATGACTTTTGTTGGAAAAGTACACGGCAGGAAGCACAGAGCAATACACATACACATCAGTTGTCCAGAAAACTGACATGAACTACCGAAATGCATTTAAATATTTTCATCACGTGTAGCTAATAATGATATATAATTCTGAGGCTGAAAAATAAGAATAGCGGATACTTTACCAAAATTCTAGAAGAATGTAGTCTGTAGCTAAACAATACCTCTTGGCATTTAGGCTCTTATTTATTTGTTTGTTAATGATATGTTCTAAGCAAGATAAAAGTTACATGTAGTCTATCTAAAGTTATTTTGTAGATACGTCATCTAAATTTATGACGACAAAACATCGCAATGTGGCCGTATTAACTCCGAGTTTTAGTTCAGTTTGGTTTTATCGCAATATTTTAATCTAAACAAAACAATTAAAACAGTGTTATCAAATATTATTTATTTTAATATTATAGTGGAACTAACGCATATATTATTGAAAGACTTAAATTTACAATTAAGTACACCGTTATAATAGTTTATAGTTTAGGTTAGTTAATATTTACACTGAACTCTTTTCCATACTACCTATGAGTTAGAGTTCTAGGCGCGTTTGTAGTTGTATACACTACATCCCTAGATACACCACCTAATCCACCTAATTAACAATTATATATCCAAGTAACTTATTTTACTTTTATTAGATAGTTTAATTATTTTTTTACGCTTAATTAGTGTGACCTTAGGTATAGTGTTTCCTTGTAAAGTCATTTTGATATCGCTGTATTTCTCCTTGGTTTGTTCTATTAATATTATTTTTTGACCAAACTAGATTTAATTATTGCATTATTCTTAATGTATTTGCCATATCTGTAAGGGGGTTACTATTCTTTGTATCTTGATACAGTTAAACAAATGGTCATGTATATTCTGAACATTTACACACATATCTGTGCACATAAATCGTTTACACTCTACAATATCATTTCCTACAATTATCATATATTAATTATATACCCACATTTCGTTGTTTCCATTCTCATCAACCTCTCTTAGAAATTGGCAGTATTGAATTACAGCATATTCAGAAAGCTTTATTCAATAACTAAGCTGCTAATTTCCAATCTATCTAACATTTGTCTAACATCAACACTATTTTTATTATCATGTTGCCACGAATGACTGTTGGGTATATTGGTCCCATTCTGAAATATCTATGTCTCATTTAAATACATAATTTGAAATAATAAGTCTTCCTTCCTTTTATTATATGGTTTTAAAAATTTTAATCTTTTAAAAGCAATATCCAGAAGTTCCATTTGAGGCTCTTCGATACTTTTCAGACTAACAGTTTCCTTTGAAATAATTGTAATAAATTATATTTGTATTGAAAAACTACTCACTGTTTTTATACATTTCATATATTTAATCTCTGAGTGAATACCAAGCTGATTTTGATTTGTCACCTGCTTCATAAGAGGACTTTTTTTTTCGGTGAATTCAACATCATATGTTTCATTTTTTTAGATATTTCAGTGACCGTGTCCATGCTAATATTCAATGCAACTGCAGCACGACCTAAAATATTTTCAATAGCAATTGCAGCAAATTAATATTTAACAATAAAAATGCTTACCTCTCTAACAAATTTTACTGACAAGAGGGAGCCTTCATTATCTCGTTCCTGTTCAAAGTAACTGATTAGAGAAGCAATCTGTTCTGTCCGGCTTCGGAATTTTCAGTCAGAGTAATAATAAGCGGAGATTTGAAATTCAAAACAAGCAAGGCTTTAAAATAACGTTTGCTGGTTTATAACCTCTTATCACTATTGTTTTAAAGAATTTTGCATACGTTTAATAACCGGACAGCATGGACAGGATAATTCGGTTGCACATTCGAACTTATCAGACCGTATTTTGTCTTGTTTAACTAGAATAAAATGAGAAGGAAAATATTGTATGATTCAAAAATGATTTTACAAATTGCGGTAGGTAGTACATTAAACATCTTGATGACATATGTATAAGGAAACCTTGGACAAACTATACGTAGATTTTGATCATTGACACGCCGGAAATAAGTTTTCAGTTGCAGAGGGTTTTTGATATTATAATTGTAAATAATAATAAATAAATATAATTGATAAATACCCTTTATCAAAGTATGAGATGTTATAACAGAATCCATCAATATCTCTTAACATTTAGGTCTCTATTTGGATCGATAATCTATGTATTTATTCTATAGTTCTCTGTCTATTGTGAATCCAGTTATATTCTGTTTCAAGTTTTTATATGACGTTATCACTTCTTGTGTATTTTTTTATTATATATATTTACTTATATGAACTATGTAATTCTAAATGTATTCAATTAGCACTCATTATTGTTATTTTGTTAATGTAGTTTATAAATTTGTTATATTTTTATTTCATTTTTTTTTAAGGCAAAACGGCAGCATTTTTGGTAACATCCAGTTAGATGGCCTGGTGGAACTAAGAACTAAACACTTCGTCAGGAATATGTGATCGATTTGGACATAACCAAAGATGTGACCAGTTCGATTCTGATATATTTTGCAAAACGGCCCAACATTTGCAAACCTCGAGGATATTTTGGCGGTAAGTTTAAGTCCTATTTCTGAATAAAAACAAGAAAAATTGTAAGTGTATATTAATAATTTTTTCATTAAAATATTAATTATTTTACAAATGGAATAAATCAAGAGGTTCTCCGTATACTTTAAAGAATTAATGCTAACAAACGCCGGCCTTTTCGAAATTTATTTCGAGCTGTGTAAATCCAAACATTTTCCGTTTCCGGTGAAGTTTAATAGCCATTAAAATTGCAAATTGTACGATCCCGCGTTATAAAGGATATCTGTGCGGTGTGCGCGGTCTCTAGCAATTGCATTTTTAATTAAGCGGACCATAATTAGTCGCAAATTGAGAATAGTGAAGCCAATTAATATCTAATGTGCTATAAAATTAGGGGCAGGTATCTTAAATTGGAAAAGTTTTGCGACCATTTTGTTCTTTTCTACGAGTCGCAGGGAGCAGGAAGAATATTGTATCTTAACAATGGCTTAAATTTAATGAGCTGTCTTAATGTTCAACATTGATTTTATATTAATTAGCCCTTAAACTTCTTATCTCTTCTCAACTGCTCTATTATTCAGGAAATATTTTTATAACACTATTTTTTTATATAACAGGTCATTTGAAAAGTCCCCAGCCTAGCATAGTAAATTATAGCATAATTTTTTTGGCAAAAAAAGTTTTTATTTTATTTAACATAATCCCCTTCAAGGATGATACACTGATTATCCAATTTATTATACAATTTAAAGCCCTCCAACTTTTCGATACCATCTTTGTAGTGCGCTTTGTCCTTTACTTCAAAATAGGCTCAGTTTCGTGGATCACCTCTTCAGTCGACGAAAATTTCTTCCTAGCGAGAATTCTTTTGAGATCTGATTACTGAAATAGTCGCTGGGGGGCAGGTCTGGAGAATACGGTAGATTAAGAAGCAATTCGAAGCCCAATTCATGGATTTTTCACACGGTGCATTGTCTTGGTGCAGCAGCACTTTTTTTTCTTCAAATGCGGCCGTTTTTCGGCGATTTCGTCCTTCAAACGGTCCAATAACGCTATGTAATAGTCGCTGATGATCCTTCCTTTTTCAAGGTATACAATGAAAATGATTCCATGCGCATCCCAAAATACAGACGCCATAACCTTGCCAGCCGACTGTTGTGTTTTCCCACGTTTTGGAGCGGGTTCATCGTGTGCAGTTCACTCGGATGACTGTCAGTCGGACTTCGGAGTGAAATGATAGAGCCATGTTTCATCCATTGTCACATATCGACGCCAAAACTCGGGTTTATTACGCTTGATCATCTTCAAACACTGCTGCGAATCATCAACTCGTCGTTGTTTTTGGTCAAAGTGTCGCCATGTTTTTTTTAATATTATTTGTAATTTTAAAAATAAAACATGCTGAGTTCGACGGATCAAGTTAAACTGAACTGAATAACATATAATACTTTTAGTTAGCTCTTTAATGGGATATAATGTGTGTTAATTTACATAATGAGTAATAATAATAACATTGCTAACATATACAAGAATTGATATTGACCACATCGGTACTTGCATATATTCTTCCATTATTATACTGATAATCCGCGTTATATTCAAGATGCCATGACTTTTTTGTGCACATACGTTAGACCAGATCTCTTCATAATATTTTCGTGCCATCCAAACGAGTTGCAGCCAGGTCACTGCACGTCTGTTCAAACAAAAATTAAAATCGTTGATAAAATTACACATCACTCGGTATGAAAAATGGCGTTTGAACCGGGCAATCTCTGTCCGCTTAGATACAAAATCATGGTTTCATCAAGCTTTTATCCTGTATTAACGGATAATACCTATCTTGTATTAGTATGTTATGGTACTAACGGTAATATCTAAACTCACGTATAACATTTCTAACAAGACGGTGGACAGTATTATATTAAAACCTTTATGAGCACTTCATCTGAATTTTGATCTCAAATGGGTTATAATATTTGAGTTTTTTAAGATCTTGTAAGGATTTCTCGTTCATTTACTTTCAGTGGAGATTTTATATATATTTCAGCCTAATTAGCTTTTGTATTTAAATATAGTTCATAATACATATGTTAGCCAGTACTGTCAATAATGATCAATTATAAAAAGATTACAATTAAACAAATACTATAAAAATAATCAAATATAGATAATGAACTTTTAATATCCGGATGATTATAATAGTTGTTGTGTGACATATTTTTATCATTTTGAAGTGGATTTTTAGATTTAAAATAATCACGCCATTGATTAAATATTTTTTAAGTTACTTTTATATGTTTTTAATTAAAAGTGAAACTTAAAGTTCACAATTTAAAACTCTACGCCTTAATTTTTTCTTTTCTACGAATCTCTTTGCATGAATTTAAGTTGCATGTCATTTAAGAACACGCTAATTGACTGACTTCACCAGCAGAAATTGCCGAAGCGACACACCATAATAGTGGACCTGCTCCTATGTATTTTGATTAACTGCATGTTTTGGTACATATACAAAATATCAATATACATAATTGTTAAACAACCTAACCTATTTATTAAATTCGATAGTTTTGGCATTGATGACTCTACACAATAACAGTTTTACAGTCTCTTGATGTTATAGAGTTATGGTTATAAATTAAAATAAAATTTTCGACATTAATTATTATGTTATATTATTTGAAAAAATCTACTGCCGAAGCCCATTAAACACTTTTAGAATTGTACGATGATGCTCTGGCATATTCCAATTGTTGGTTTTGGTTTTAACAATTTAAAAGATTTTAATGTCACTGACAAATAATGGTCTGGAAATTGCAGAGATTGTAAAAACAATTGAAAATGATGAAAAAATCAGGCCTATAAATTAATTGTAAAGAATCGAAAACAGATGGTGGAGATGATTGATAGGCTTTACTTTTCAGTATGTGTCATTTTTGTTGAACTTTGAATAACACATTTTTTCAATGCTCTGCATTTATACCGAATAAGTCGTGTTTGTAAATAGTTTTACTTTTTTACTTCAGTATTAAGAAAAATGCGACTGAAGGCTATCGACTGTTGTGTGAAACTTATGGCAACCATTCTCTATCGATTTTAACATATTAATATTAGTTTAGACGTTTTAAAAGTGCTGATTTTAACATTGAAAACAGAGAGCGTGCTGAATAGCTAAAAAATCTAAAGACGATGGTTTAAAGGATTAACCGATGAAATCATCAATGCAGCATTGCGCGATAAAACAGCAGGAATATGAAAAAAAAACACAAGAAAAAATCTTTCAGCCGAACTATGCTCGACTAGATATTGCAAAACCGATGAAAACATATTTGGAAATATTAAAATGGGTGTGTTACCTCATATGCCGTAATCTCCATACCTTGCTTCTTCTGATTACTAGTTTTTCGAATATGTGAGTCGTGACCTATCTGAGCAGCGCTTCAGTACTTTTGAAAATACAAAAAAATGGTTTGATTCGTAGATAGCCTCAAGAGATACATTGTTTTTCGAAATCAATCGGCCAAATAATATCCCTCCACTAAGAAAATTGTATTGTAAAACTAGATATCTATTGTTTGAATTTTTGTTTGTTGTGATGAATTTGTTTGGTAGTTTGAAGTACTACTATTTCGTAGAAGGAATTTCCACGGCAACACAAAATACTGATTGATTTGAACTCATTTATTTATGTGATAAAGATACACGTGGCTGATAGGATGACACGATATTAGGTTAGGTTAAGTTTGTACGGAACTGGTAAGTCAAGGAATGAAATGAGAGAGTGCCACTCTTTTTGGGTTGATCAAGTTACCCAACTAGTACCAAATGGCCTTTTACTGATATTGCTGTTGATTGAAAGAATATAAATCTATGGGCGACAGAGAGCATGAAATACGACTGAGACTGCCACTTTTAATAGCCTATCGCAAATGCTGAAGGGTAGGGCTTTGATCACCGAGTTTTGGTGCTGAAAGGTGCCTTACGCTTTTGCCGTATTCTTCATACATTGCTTATTATAATTACTACCACTTCCAACATATGAATCGTGACCTATCTGAGAAGTGCTTCGAAACATATGAAAATACCAAAAATCGCAAAATCGCAAAACAGCCTCTAAAGACACATTCGTTTTTCGAGATGGAATCCACAAATAGCTTCAAGATGGGAAAATGTAGCAGCTATCGGTGAACAATAATTTTAATAAAATACTTTGTGTCGATTTTTCACAACAAAGCTCGAAATTAATAAAAATCCTTTAAAACTGCTGCATGGGCCACTCTATATATAAGGTATGTAAATCTTGTCTAGCAGCATTGTTAAATATATATGCTAAAGTAGCGCCGAACAAACAAAATTTCACTAAATAAATTGGATCTAACAGATAGTTTACCAAAGGCTCAATTTATATTTCATCATTAACGGCATCCAGCGAATAAATTCTGCACTTATCCTGCTCGCCCACGGTATCAATGAACATGTAAATTAAATGAATTATCGGGATATAATACAAAAATCCTTTTGATTTCGATTCGGCGGTGGTCAGTTTCGGGTATCGGCCGGATCATATTATCCTCGGGGCGAACCGGCGGTTTAGTAACGGGATATTTTTTTGCATAAAAGGTAAAACATAACCGAAACTATTTGCCGTCTATTGGGATGGGTTCTATTACGGTAAGCCTCGTAATGGAGAGATCCAGTAAAAATATAGTGTTTACCTATCCATTTAACGAATTGATTTGGAGAAGCTATTGAACTATTGATTACTTACTTGGGATTTACAGGTTTACTCTACAAATTCGAGGATGACTGTTCACAATCGCATATAACATAGAATGATTATTGATTTATCACCGCTCTAAAAAAATCTAAAAAAAAGAGTTTTACTTAATATGTTCTGATAAAAATAAAATAAAAATAAAAATAAAAATTAAATAGCGAAATTAAAGATTTGCGAAACCTATCAAGCATACTGCAATCTACCGTTGAAAGTCAAGACTTTTGCAGATATGTTTTTGAGTTTAAGTTAATTTTCTTTTCTTTTTTCATTGTATGGAACCATTCATTAAGTTGTGTGTTACGTCTTATTGTAGGGTGAACTCGTAGGGTGTTAACTCTGAAAATCTCAAAGATATAATAAGAAACTTTTTTGTACCAAAAAATAAAGCAGTTATTGCCATCGCGGTTAAAACAATGGAATTTATTTAATTCTGATGCTCAAATATCCAGTACACTGAAAGTATGATGGGGGTTATATTTGGGTGTTGAGAAAATAAGATAAGATAAGAGAAGCTTCTGTTGAATATGCCAAGAAAAATAAAACTGTCAATTTTTAAATATTTGGTCTCTATTTTATAACAAATAAATCATATTTTTTTATAACATCTTTATTAGATACGCTTAATACAATCTTAATTATTATTATTATTACAATTAATTTATTACTACTTTTCCTATGTGCTTGGATTAATTAACAAGTAAGACGAGTGCGAGAAAATACATCAGTATGTATTCCTCAATTATAAAATTATAATTATTTATTAATTATTAACTTATAGCTATAGTTTACACCAATAATATACACTAAATGTTCACACAAGTTCGTATGGTTTTGTTCGTTTCAATCTCCTGACATCCTGTGTGCTGTCCTGCAGTTGTATGGCTTCCACGTTAGAATGATTTAGTAATCTTCTTTCGTGTTTCAAGGCGAAATCCTGCACAACTTCGCAAATCCATTTGATTTCCAGGTCATCGTGCAGTTCTTCATTGGTTACATAGCGATAGGCATTTGTAATCAATCGAAGAATCTTGTTTTGAACAGCGCTGTATGACTAACTGATTTGAATTTTTAGTGCAGCCCCATATTACCACCCCATAGGTATAAATCATAAATGGATGTTCGTTATTTTTTAATAAGTCATTTTTATGTATTTTTATTGAGTTGATTTTTAGATATTTTTCACACATTAAATCAAATGCAGAACAATTTCTTGTTCTTATTCTTATTTATAGATATAGAAGCAACAAAAATTAGATACACATGTCCCATGCGCAAAAATGCTGTAGACCGGTGTGAACTTTGGAAATATCAATAACCATTCTATTACAAGTCCAAATATATATATCTACCGATCCGCCAAATAATATGCTCCCACTAAGAACGTTGTATTTTAAAACTAAATATCTATTGTTGGAATTTTTGTTTGTTGTGATTAATTTGTTTGTTAGTTTGAACATACACTACTATTTCGTACAAGAAATTTGCACGGCAACACAAAATACTGATTGATTTAAACTCCTTTATTTTTGTGTTAAAGATACATATGGCCGATAGGATGACACCATATTAGGTTAGGTTAAGTTTGTACGGAACTGATAAGTCAAGGAATAAAATAGAAAAGAGAGAGATACTATTTTTGGGTAAATAAAGTTATCCAGTTAGTACCAAATGGCCGGGTGACAGAGAGCATGAGATACGACTGAGACTGCCAATTTTAATTACCTTTCGCGAATGATGGAAGGGTAGGACTTCGATCAGCGGGTTTTGAGGCTGTAAAGTGCCATACACTTAGCGTATTCCTAAAGCTTTTCACTAATGGGATATCTGATTCGAGGTGGGTATTCACGTTCCTCACAAATACCTGGGGGTAGGCAAGTTGTTCCTCAGAGACGTACTTGTATAGGAGCTGATATGTTTGAGTTGAGATAAAAAAATAATATTATAGAAGCCAATGCTATAAACTCACTTAGCAATATTATAACTACAGGTAGAGACTTATTTGTATTGTAAAAAAACAGTGCATTTTTCGACTAAAGATTTATTATAATAGGTAATATAATAAAAGCTAAGTAACCTAAGATAGTGTTCGTAATTTTCAATTATAACCGAATATAACTAGGTTTATATTCTTATTTTTCCTATATTTTTAACTAATAAAATCTTTAATCATCAATTATTTCTTCAATAACATATAATTAAACAAATTAGTTTTTGTTACTGTATCTATATTTCCAACTAATGAACTCAGTATCTTTATAAAGTCTCATTTGGGAAGGTTGAATTAATATGGTAACATTTTAGGGTTAATCTTTTCATGTAAAAGGGCCCTTAAGCACATCTCGGGTCATAGCTGTTTTGGGTTTTGAAATGTTAGATGGTTTAATATTTGAATAAGTATATTTGAGTGTAAAATATCACAAATTATTTCGCAGGATCATTATAAAATATTCATTTTGTGTAAATTTTTAATTTCTTGAAATTGTGCAACAAAGGAAAGCGACTTAAAGTAATTGGTGGATTTAGATTGACTGTCTTCGAGGTATTGGAAAATGGATCAATTTAAATGTTCTGCGTTTATAACCATTTAATAGAGCGATTTTTCTCTTTAAATTTGTTTCTAATGATTTGGTTCAGATAAAATTTTTGTTTAAAGTCGGTACATGTAATTTATTGTCGATCTGCGATATATGTTATCTGTTAGTTACATAAGGAGCTCTATAATACAAATTTGAGTTAGAATGTACTTTTTTGCAAACAAAATTTGAAGTATATCGGGGGCTTTAAGAAGTTCATATTGTACATTGGAATACAATGGTCAAGTAGTGTGTTTTCATTTTCCCAATTTTTTTATTTTATTATTTATATTTGGTTTAATTACAGCTTACTTATACTTTTTCCGTATTTGTATTCATTGAGTAAATTCACCTTTTGCCTTAATGATTTATCTTCTCTTTTCCTTGATTCTGTTGATATGTTTGTTATGTGTCTAATGAGTTGTTGTGAATTTGTTGTTGGATTTATTTATTGATTTTTTTCGATGAAGCCATTTTGATTTCTTTCGTTTGGTACGTTCAATAATAGAGGATTTGATATCTTGTTGTAACATTTTTCACTTTTTTATTCTTCGTCGTATTTGCGCATTACGATATATTCAAGTATACATATGAAGATTGATAGAAATATGCTTACCAGTAAATATCATGGTACTTCCAGATTGGACTACTTCCGGTTTACAACAGTTTCTAGTTTATAATCTCTAATTAATATCATTAACGTTTTGAATAATTTTGTAGACATTCTCTATGGACAAGTTGGACCGAGTTATGTGGCATTGCCTTTGGGCTTACTAATACACTAAACCGAGACTGCTTCACAGTTGACCCCTCTGGATCGCTACTGCGACTGCATTAAATTTGCTGATATGGCACCCTCTGATCGGGCAGCCGTTACTGGGCACGAGGACCCGGCGATTCTATTTACTCGCGAACTTGAGTTAACGCACGACTGGATACTGTCGTATGGAAGCAAAAGTTATGACAGCAGCGACGGATGATATCGTTTCAGCCTGGAAAAGGGGGAGGTTAGCGGTGACGCGGTGCTAAGCTCCCAGCATGTCCACCAGCTCGCGTACAAGCGCGTTTTCAGAAGAACATGAGCTGAGTTGTTGTTTGTAGAATTATTGAGATATGAAGTGTTTGATTTCTGGAATGTCAGATTCTGCTTATTTAGGAAAACTTGAAGCTGTTTCGTCTGGTTATGTGTAACAAATTTGAAGTAGACATTAGATCCGTCGAATTAACATCTTGTATAATAAGCATCTGATGGAGATGGGAAGCTTGCTAAAAAGGCAGCTCAAAGAAGATAGCAGGTTTGCTATCCGAACCTTTCTGGATTGCTTTCTGGATTTGGGAATTCCAACCCAACCGTCTGTCGAAGTGAAGACCTATATACGTAACGTTATCCAGCCATGGAATTTTTGCGGTGTCGTTACAGTTGCGAGACGCCCAGTGCGTAACGCTTCTTATGGAAAATGATGGCCTGGGTTTTCAGTTGGTTGATTTGAAACCTCCAGAATTTGAACCACTTGATCGCATGATCGAGCTGCTTCTGTAAACGTTCATGAATCATAACTTCAAATCTGACTTCCGTGAAAAAGCATTGTCGTCAGCGTAAAACGCGACGTCAGTGTACTCTTTTCTCGGCAGACCTTTTTTAACTGGGTAATCGATATTCCGTCGAAACCTGGAGATTTTCTCTAGAGGCATTAGACACGAAATGATTGAGGAGAAAGGCTGGGGTTTCTGGTCTTTTGATGGAGTTGGATTCGTTGATGACTGTGCCTTTTTCTTTAGATTTAGTGTTCTCAACGGGGCAGAGGTATTTCATCTGAGCCTCGTAGGTTTCTGCGAGGAGCTTGACTTTTTCTTGGTCAGTAACTGCGAAATTTCCTGTAACCGCTGACTTCAAAGGGGAATGACAAACATGAATGAATGTCTTTCCCAAGGGGGGCCGTCCAGTATTTGGTGCGCGAGAAATGAGTTCCATTTCATCGCTCGCCAGGTCGAGACGGCCTCCCTTACCCCTTGCATGCTCTATTCACCTCCCTTTTGTCTGCAGCATCAAGGGTGACTGCATAGACCATTTTTGATGCAAATTTCATGTTTAAGAGAAGCGGGAAGGTTGTTTCTCCACGGTTGGGGTTGTGGTGAAATTTTGACTGTGGCAGATTCGCGAGCAGACTGAATATCACGAGTTATCTTAAGTACAGCTTCCTCCAGCTGTTCTTGAGTATTAATTTTTGGAATTGAATCGGACTCCAGTAGATATTGGTAGTGGAAGAACTGCCAATCCCCGGCGTTTTTCCTGAATCTTGTGAGTGGGACTTGAGTGGTGGCGTAGTTTCCGAGTTTGAGACGGACAGGACGATGATCAGAGTCTAGTTCGTCGAGGACTCAAACTTCGGAAGGACGATTTACATTTTAAAGAATAAAGAAATCGAGGACTCTTGCTGCTTCTTGAGAAGCTGCACTGGGGTAATGTATAATCAGGAAAACTAAAACATACTGCATGCGAAAACTAACAAGAGCTTAAATAACAATGGAAACATTTTATATTATATATTTATTTTATTAAAATAAATACTTCATTAATATACTGTTTCATAATGTTTACCATTAATTTATTTCGCATTAGCAGTTTGTTATGCAAATATGATATATATCTAGTTATGCCAGTCACTATTGCTATTAGGCGGTTAATTTTTTTGTCATGGTACTTGGAAGTTCGAGACCTGTCCATTGTTTGAATTTCCAGCGATTTGAAAGTATAATGTCGGCAGCTAGCGTTTTGTAAAGCTTTTCCATGGACTGATTATTTTATTATATCAGATATGATTTCATGCAGGTAAAATAGCCACTTTTTTTCTCAATATTATTCATATATTGTTCGTTACATATATAGCATACATGTCAGGCGTGTGTGCGACGGGGGTGAGAGGGTGGTAACGCTAAAACCGACTCCAAAGAGATTTTATTTCACAATCAAGGTAGCGTGTATCACGTAAGTTTTGAATATTTATTATCGGAAAATCGTACGTGGCGCAGTTTTGGTATCCTAGAAACGGACGTTTTAATTTTTCATGACGAAAACTAATTAGTAACATGACAGAGAAAAAATAATCATTAGCGAATAAATTATCTTTTAAATAGGTCATTATTGGAAGGGCGACGCTGAAGGAAAGGTTCCTGGTGATTAATAATTTTAGGATTGATAAGGGTCTCGAATGATGACCGACGAGAAATGCATAACATGTCGTTAATGATCACATTCAATGATCATATACTGGACTATTAAATTTTCTTCTTCTCGTTTTACTAATTGTAAAGTGATTCAGGAAATTAATAATTTTTTTTTCTTATGTTGCGTTAGATTATAGATTTTTTATATTGTCCTATATAGCTAACAAATAACGTTTATCAGTTTGCAATTATTAGGTCATTATTAGGTCATTAAGACATTAGGCAATTATTAGGCATGTATGCTGATCAGTTTTTCACTTTGCTTTTACTGAGAAATCTTGACAAAATATATATTTATCAAAATATTTTCCATGATTTTCTATAATTTTTCTCATTTTTCTCGATACCGTGAATAATGTTGCTATATTGGTAGCGATCGACCCATTTTCCCACATTTTCAGCCAGCTGAATCTATCTAAGCAAGTGATAATCAAAGGATGCTGTATCTGATAAGTACGCCGAGAACACTAAAACTTCCCTGTCTGCTGCTCTTTTTAACCGACTTCGAAAAAGTAGGAGGTGCTATGTTCGGCTGTACATATATATATTTTTATGTATGTTCGCATATTTCCCCGTCAAATATGGACCGATTTTCAAACTGCTTTTTTATTTGATAGAGTGTACTTTCGAGATGGTTCCATTGGAACCAAATCAGAATCTATTGGGGGAAGAGGGGGAAACCAACGGAAACGCTCAAATTTCAAAGGCACGTACGAGATTTTCATATATCTTTTATCTAAAATAATCAGGTACTTGTTTATAATGTTATTGCTCAGCTGATGTAACGAAGAATCGGAAGTAATTTAGTGTAAAAATCATTCAGTTTGCTTTCTAAGCACTAACCTTATGATATGCCCAAACAGTAGATAAATAATAATAAAATTTGGTGACATATACACAAAATTAAATTACGAACAAAACAAAAAAACGGCACCGACTTCAAAGAAATCTCTTGGTAGTAGTTAAAATAATATTGTAAATAGATAAATAGACTTAGGTAGGTATTAAGCTAAATTGTGTGTATATAGTAGAATATAAAATACTTGTAGTAGATAGGTTAAATAAATTTTTTGTTTATTTTTATTTAGTTATCACTACGATTATTACATACATATTTTATTTTAAAACGTTTTTTTTTGTGCTAAGAATCCAAGTTTGATTATTTTTTAATTTGTAGTGAATTCCATATTTATTTTTTAAGTCGGTTCAGTTTTCTTGTTAAAAATATTTTTTTATATCTGTTAAACTGCCTGAAAGTTAGTTGAAAATTTGAGCTGGATTTTCATCTTTCAATTTATTGTCATAATTGTTAAAATTCATAAATTAATTTTTTTAGTCCTACAAGGCGTCCTTTTTCATTGCTATTAAAATCAACATTTTTACAGTGTTGAAATCAAAACCGACAATTAGGATATAACGATGCAGGATCATTATAAGTTTCAAGAAATGTTTGATAGGCTATGGTAGGAGATTTCTTTCAACCAAACAACAAAACTAATGAATATTCAAAAAACTTGGATCTTCCATAATTATCCGTCTGTATGCTCGGAATAACTCCAACAGTATTAAATGGCAAACTGTTACTTTATGTAGAGAAATATCTAAACCATCGATTTTAACAGTTAGTTTAGGTTGTTTAATAGCTATTTATATGGATACTTCGTACTCAATATATTACATATACATTTTACCTTTATGCAATATACTTAAAAAGAGATCTAATTCCTATATATAAACACGTTTCAATTGCATTAGAATTTTAATTCCTTTTCATTTTATTAATTTCATTAGCAGTAAAATTAAAATTAAATTACATCCGGGTCTATTCTCGTTTATACAGTTTTTTGTTATATGATTTAATTCATTTCTGTCACTGTAATACGATAGTTCGAATTTTTTTTCAATGTGGATACCAAAGTTTTAATCGGTAGTGTCGGTATTATAATTTGTAGCTATTGATATGGATGTAGAATAATAACGAATTCCATATTGAATAAGTAAAACAATAATTGTCCGAGGCCGTAAAGGTTGGAAAAGAAAGCGATGTTAGTGTTTAAGATAACTATTCCGATTTTATGGCGGTGCATTTGGAATAATATAAGCAACCCAAAAATTTCAATTTTTTCTCAGCCGCGAAATTTGGATATAAAATCATTGGATAAAGGGAGAAAACACGTTATTTGAGATGCCTTTTTAATGTTTCCCAGAATCTCCGTTTAACTTAATCCGTATTATATTATTGCAATTATTTTTTGCGATATCAAAATGGGACTATGGTCATCTATTCATTATATTTGTACTGTTTTTCGTCTTCTTATTATAAAGTTACTGATGTCCAAATCCAGTGAATAAGCTGTATATTTAAATAATTAGAATTTTAGTCCCATAGTTCCATAAATTTTTTTTTGGATCTCCATTTTCATTGCCGAACTATTTTAGTTTCCTGGCGTTCTCGAAGCCCCCTTTTTTTTTAAATATAATTTAGTCACCCTTTTACGTTTTACACAAAATTTGAACGCAGAAACTTTCGACTACAGGATTGTAGTTGTTTTCATTGTTATTCTTGTTCGAATTGTGGATCGTTCAAATACATATGGTGAAAATATAAACCATCTTCATTTTTTTGCTGATGTATGGCAATATTTATAATGTCATTTGCCTAATTGTAAGCAGCTGTAAATACTCCACTCAACTTCGCTTTAGATGTTATTCTATGATATGTGATATAATACATTTACTAAAAAAAACCATTACGCCGCTGCAAGTTTCACCTTTCCGATTTTCTAAACGACAAATGCATGTGGAAATTGATGATCCAATTAATTTTATTAGATATTGGTCAACAGTTTATTGATTGTTGTCATATTTTTTTACCGCCGCATAATCTATGTTCATAAACTATAGTGTAGCTTCTGTTCCGAATAACATATTACTATTGTTGGTAAATGTCAATGTAATTTCAATTTTATGTCAATTTCATGCTATTTCTTTCGAAAACATTCTGGAAAACACTACACATGCTCGTCTGTTCTCTATTTGTGGTTGTTCGTCGATCTATATTGCCCATATGTAGGCTCTATCACGCCCACCATACATTAGTCGTGATTATCATCTACTTATTACTCGTTATGGGACTATCTAAGCAACACGTCACATTGTAACTACTTAACGTTGCAACTACTACTACTACTACTACTACTTGTCAATTGTAACTGTCTAAACTTCGATAGATTTTTAGAGCCTAAAAAACAAAAATATTTTAGTACAATAAATGTTTCTTTTTTCATTAAAAAGGAGACCGTATTAGTTTGTACTTTCAATACATGATACACTACTTTATTTATTTACTTCTTTCGTCTGTGACCATATCTCAACGAAAATAGGAGAGTGAAGAAGAAGAAATAGACAGAAACATAGAACACATAACTGTTATACCATAAAGTATTTTTGGTAATATTCAGACTGGTGTCAGAAATAAGTTACATAATTTTAAATAACTGTAGATACAGCGACAAACTTATCACTTACAATTTACCATATGCTAACCAATTCCCAGAAATTTATTTGAGGGACAGTCTGGATGTGAAAATTGATAGGCTTTGTACTCACAATCCAACAATGAACAGAACTTTTGTTCAAGAACTACAAACTTGCCTTTATTAGAAGAACAATTTAGGAAAAATATTCAAAATATCATTTGATCCGATACCATCTGATTGCCACAATATCGTCACCAGACAACTTGACAAAGCATTTGGGTTACACAAGTGGCTATTGTTATTGTCGGAAAAAATTGCAAGATAGATGTAGGTGTTACGAAGTTCCCCGGGTCATCTAATATTACACATAGATGTTAACTTTCTACACTCCGAGCATCCCATATTCTATAGAGATAATAAATTTGGATCAATTTGTAGATAACCTCCAAAACGAAGAAATTCTTGTATAAAAAAGGGTTTTTTTGTTTAAAAAGGAGACCGAACTACTTTATACTTCCAATACATGATACGTTTCCTTTATTATTTATTTCCTCTGTGAAGATGCCAAATGAAATAGGCGAGAAAGGAAGGAGAGGTAGAAAAAAAGTAGAATGCATATTGCAAAGGGCGATTTTTGCAAGGTAATTGCAGATACAAGGACAAAGTTATCATTTACTAGTTGCACCATTACCACATACAGATTCTTAGAAATATAGTTGATGGATAATCCGGATGTGGAAATTGATAGGTTTTTTGCTTACAATCCAATAGTGAAGAAATTGTCCAAAAACTACAAACTTTTCTTTATTAGAAGAACGATTTAGTAAAATATTCAAAATAGCATTGGATCCGATACCATCTGATTGCTACAATATCGTCAAAAGTGCTAACAAAACACGTGGTGCTATTATTATTGTCAGAAAAATTTGCAAGTTAGATGTGGATGATACGAACTTCACTGGGTTATCTAGTATTAAACAAACATTTTAGCTTTCTGCTCTGCGGGTATCCCCCATTGTATAGAGATATTACTGTTTGGTAAATATGTGGACAGACTTAAAAATTATGAAACTCTTGTACAATAAATATTTCTGTTTTATTTAAAAGGCAGTACGAACTAGTTTGTATTCTCAGTATATGATATGTTTCTTTCTATACCTATTTCTTTCCTCTTTGACGTTATCTCAACGAAAATAGGCGAGAAAAGAACGATAAGTAAAAAAAAGTAGAAAGTACTTGTGTAGGTGTATGATAGCGTCACCACCTGACCCATAGCTGACCCGTTAACAATACGCTTCGACCGTATCGGCTTCGTAGACGAACACAGCACAATTTGTCATAAAGAAACGTGTTCGTTATTTTTTCGTTTTTTTTTCATCTAATGTACCCTCTCTGTTTCTATTGTCACCTTTCTGGGGCGGCAATTATTCAACGAAAAAGGCCCGGCCACCGTATCCTAATTTGATGCGGGATTCGAAATCTTGACGGTGCCTCTTTATCGCGATCTAGGAGGCGCTGATTTAAAGATCGAGGTTTTATTTGTCTCTTCGTGTTAGAGGAAGTGCTTCATATAATTGAATTGTTCTTTTTCTCGCGCCGAAGGTTCCCTTTCTGCTTTTCCATCCCCTCTAGCTCGTACATTTCGAAAATGGTGTTTGCTCTCCTATAAGTGCCACTTATAGACGTTAGGGATCCCTGCAGCTTTTGTAGTTAACGCTAAAGAATAATAAAACGATAATACCTTCCTCGTTTTATCTCTTTTATCTAAATTATATAATCGATGTTAGTGATTCGGTAACTCATTTCACATGATTTATTTGATACATATTAGGTTGTTCAATAAGTTCATGTAACACTGTCTTTTCATCAACCTAGATCTAAATATTTATATTATTTCATCTTTCGTATGAACATAATAAAAATTTCATTTCGACATTATATCGATATATCGAAGAAAAAAAAGTATTAAAGTTTTTTGCAATAACAGAAAAATTTTTAAATTGATTTAAAATTAAGTACCAAAATGCACTAAACCTTTATAATTAAGGACCAATTTTATAATGCCTAATAGATAAATTTTTAGATACAATTTTAAATATTTACAGATTTAATAGGTTTAACAACTTTAGGTATAATATTTAGTAATACAATAATGCTGGGTAATATGACAAAGTTTCATTGTGATTGTTAAATAATTTGCAAAAAACTGTATTTTCAGGGGTATATGGAGCTAAAGAGTAAGATTTACTACGCAGACAAATGATTGATCGTTGAAATAACCAATAAATACTAATGGCTCGGTTTGTTGCAAACATATGTGTATATTCGTAGTTAGTGTATTTTCAATAATTTAGCTATCAATAATATATAATTGTTGTTGCGTATCTCCATAGGACATATAATATAACATAACAAATTCCAAAAATTTTTGTGTCAAGCATAACAATAATAATCTGGTAGTGATATTCATTATTAAAAAAATATATATATTTGAGAGTTTTGGGAAAAATGTTTCCAATAAAGATTAGCCCTATAAATTACATCGATGGCCGCTACTTCTTTTGTCAGCTTTTAAGCAATCTGTGGATCCCTTCTCATAATAGCGATGTAGTTTTTGAGTCTATCTATGAGTCGATCCATATTTTTGGTATCTTTAAAAATGAATAGCTGCCACTATAGAGCTCACCACTCATGTCTCAACTAATAATCAGAAGGAACAAGATCTAGAGAATAGTTCGGGTAGGATAACACATGCCATTTTAATGTTTCCAAGTATATTTTCTTGATTATAGTCTTAACTCGTATTCCTGTCATATTTCGCAGTGTTCGGCCTAAACTAAAAAAATGTACTCGAGACCGATCACCATTGTTGGTTTCATCCCCATGATTATTTTCGCTTTAGATTATCGTAATGGATTCACTTTTCACCACCAATGACAATACTATGCAAAAGGATTTTCGATTTTGCCATTAAAGCGGCAATTACATAGATACTTTTCAATGTCTCTTGATTTCGATTCATACGCCACGATATATCCAAGCTTTCGGATCATTCCTATGTTCTTTTGGACACACTTCGAGAAGATGTGTTCCGTATTCACTAACAATGGGACATTGAAAGTATTGAAATACCATTTTAAATATTACTTAAAATATTTTGTATATGGTTTCATTACTACGTACGAGAACTGTTTTTACCACCATAGTCCTCAATCAAAATAAAATGAAGATATGTGGAACTAATATTTAGTCTCCGAAGTGACTTTATGTCAAAAGAAAATTCTCATAGATTTCGTGGAAATATATTTTATCAAATAATGGGTAATACATTCTATAAAAGTTACCTTGAATGATAAATTAATTTTGTGAAAGTAATAATGTATGGCGCAAATAATCCTATTCTGTAAATATATACATATCAAAGCTCCATAATATATATATATATATATATATATATATATATATATATATACCGCTGCTATGAGAATGATTATGTCGTTTAATATTCGCTTTGAGTGAAGACTCTGCTTTGTACAATTCATTGATGATTGATTCTGTATAAGCAATTAGAATGGATACTTTTTCGATTTAGTCCGACACATTGCGTTTTATTCTTAATAATCTTCCCTCGGGTTCCTGGTGTTTATTTAGAAATCTGGATTAAAATGCATTTCTGCCACCTGACATGTTGAATTGTCTGGAAAAGAATTACACAACTGTTTCTTCCTTAAATGTTTAATTAATACCTAATACTTATTAATACCTAATACCTATAATTAATGTTAAATTAAGTACCATATTAAGTATAATTCACTTAACTCTTTTTCCAAAAACTAAAATAAAAAATACGTAATTTTTGGCATAAAAAAAGCAATGCTGCTAGACAAATTATTTAATAGCAAAGTTCTAAGAAATCTTATTTCGAATAATGTAGAGACTATAGCTTCACAGAGAATTCAGTAGGCATTAATCGCTGATATATACGTATTAAGAATGTCTGTTATATGTGCATATCCCAGTAATCCCCCTATCGATTCATAGTGATGAAATGCTTTGTACAAAGATAGGAATCTAGTCAATTGTATAGGCACGTCGTGTTTGTGACGTGAAAACTACATTTGTACTTTGCCGGAGGAAATATTTCAATAATTTGACTACAATTGGGAATATCAGAAAACTCGAATACCTACGGGGTGTTTTTGTTTAAATAAATTAAATTTAAGAAAGATTAATTATTGTATTATAAGTGTATTGTATGAAGGTACGATATTTATAAGGAAATTCTTCATAACCTAAGAGCTACACATAATGGTATTATTAATACACAAACATAAAAAACAAAATGTCAGCCTGGAATATTATTTGATGTTATATGTCGCTTGCGTGAGATTGTTTATTTCAAGAAGTCAGAATTATGAAATTATCATTACATTGTTTTAATTATGAAAATGGATGTTTTCGCGCAGCCGTTCTATTTATCTGTTTTAGATCAGTTTTATTTTTGACGAAAGACGATGACGATGAAATATTTTCGAATGATGAAATAATTTGTTTTTGTTTCAAACCACTATTTTGGTTTTTACTAAATAATATTTTAAAGTTAGAATCAGATTGAGTTTCGACTTCTTTCGAATTTTTTGTTTGACAAAAGGCTAGACAGGGAGGGAAATAATTATAATAATCGCATCGCTCTTATCCAAGGCTATCACTTTTTCACCTTAGTTTCACTTTAACAGACATACGGTTGCTCTTTATCATTGAGTAACAAAACATATTTTCAAATATGTTAATGAAATCTGTTTTTATCAGGTATAGAAGTTTAAGGTGGATTCCTTCATTTATGGTTTTCTAGTTATAGTAGTAAGCTCTAGTACATTTGACAATCATCTATCGGGGAATAAGTGAAGTTATTATATTGCAGATTTCATCACATGGGGTTTGTTTTGAGGTATTATTTCGGCATAATTGGCGTGAAAAAGGTTCAGAGGGAAGATATAACTGTACACCTTCATTTATGTTTCTGGATGAAATGCTCTATTGAGGCCTCTTTGAACCAGTTTGACACTATTAAGCTAGTTGTACAGAGATCGAAATAAACAGTAGTTGGAGGAGGTAAGGTCCGAATAATACGGCGCTTTTCTTATTATTTATTGTCGTTAGTTTTAATCGATTTTTCAACTGTTTTTGCTATTGTTGATATGTATTATTTGTATCGATGTCGTGAGATCACTCATGTTCTGTAAATTCCTCTCCAAAGCGCAGTAACTTTTGATGGAGTAAACGAATTACTTTACCTCTATATTTATGGTTTCACATACTTTTATATATCAAATGTGCTCTATATGGCTTCGTCATTGTATTAACTAGAGGTGTTCAACTTCATCTCCTCTTATATTATAAGTAGGCTCAGAGCTTAAAATATATACTCTACACCGTACTGTATATCTGATCAATTTGAAATTATAAGGCACAAAATTAACATATATAAATATATGATTAAGATGTCGAAACCATAAGAACGGAAATGCAGGCGGGAAAAGAATATTTAAATAACAATTAGTCATTCAAAATAAATTGAACGTCACACAGACTTGTATGGAAAGCAGACAAAGGTATAATATATGGTTCATGAATCAAAATATCTCGTTCTTGGTATATAACGTGTATACAATATTTTTAGATCTTATAACGATTTTTTCTCAATATTTCTGATAAAATTAACATATTACGTTTATGATTTAATCATAAATTTTTCAACAAATTTATTTCGTATAAAAAACAAATAATGAAACGTCTCCTGGAAATATTACTTGTATATACGTAACTAGTACTCATTGATCTTGGTTGTCACGGGAACACAAAAAACGTTACTTTTATACTTATTTTATTTGCTATTGAGTTACATACAAGGAAAAACGTTTAAAAAATTATCCATATATCGATATCGGCATTTTTGGAAAATATTGATATATCGATATGTCGAAGAACCATAAATATATTCGCCGGCTTGATGGAGCAGTAAAGGTACAAGACGGTAGAAGCGATAGGAAAGTCCTCCTACTGTTGCGATAGTCGCGGGTTCGAATCCTGCTGCAGCAGGTCGTAGATTTTTGTTTGTGATTGTTTAACATTTGTGATTGTCCTTAAGCAAGAGTAAAAAATCCGACAAGAAAAATGATCCCAGTCACGCCAGTAACCAGGCTGGATAAGACCGGATGTGTTCTGGGATTTCTAAGTTGGTCACTTACCAGTCGATAGGTTTAATGCCGAGGACTGTGGTTCGGAGCCCACGTTAAACTGTAGGTCCAATCCAGATAAATCCTCGTTTCTAAAAAGGAGGCTTTAAAATATATATATATATATATATATATATATATATACACAAAAAAAATATATATATATATATAAAAAACAAAAAAAAAATTATATATATATATATAAAACAAAAAAAAAAATATATATATATATATATATATATATAAAAAACAAAAAAAAAAAAAATATATATATTTATAAAACTTGATGACATTTTTTTAAATTTCAAAACAGAAGGTCAATATTTTAAAAAGCTCTAGGTTTCTGATATCAATATTTTAATTTAAGACTCGAATTCGATACAATCTTTTACAGTTATTGAATTTTTTTTAATATGGAGGAAAAAACGATATATCGGGCAAAAATAGAATATTGATATTTTTTGAATATTTAGTTATATAAGGTTGACAGGAGGATGTATAGGATAGTTGGGTTAAGGTTAAGATTGTTCCGTAAATAGTTAATGAAATAGAGATGCAAATACGTCTTGGTCCTTCATACGCCCTGAGTATATAGCACGAATCTAGGCGTACTCTCCAAAGAACTGATTCTGGTTCTTTGCTGGTGTATATGCGGTTGCCTAAGGAGTCCTAGCGTTCTCTACATTTTATATATCACGGCTATATTATATTCTATGACTAACATAGGTCAGTTATACCATTACAGCAGAAAGAAATGTTCAGTCTTTCATACTATTTGGTGATTTTACGCGCGTTGTCTTTGAACTATTTGTACAATAAGGCGCCCAGCATTGTTAATCGCTAAAACTTCTCAATTTCATGTCGAGCATTGTCATGGGGTTTTACTTCTTCTGATCAGGCTCGTCGCTCGGTTTGTTAAATTATTTCATTATATACCTCGGCATATTTAACTTTCTGGGACTGTACAAGGCGCGATATTTCATTTCAACTGATATAATCACTTTCAAAACTTTTATATTTGTAACTATAAGTTTTATAAATCACATCGGTTCTAAAAACGCTGAAAATATTTTTCCTGATTTAGAAAGTTACGTAATTCCTGTAGATGTTCAGTTTAAAAAAAGTACAAAATTAAGTCATGAAAAATTCGAGTAATACTGTAAGATATGGAATAAGCGCAATAGTTGAACAATATTGAAAGTAGATTTATAAGGTTAGATATTTAGATATATTCAGCTCATTCTCGATAAAATATGGTCTATACAAAGTTATTTTGTACATATGTCATCTAAATTTGTAACGTCAAAACGTCGCAATGTTGCCGTATCAACTGTGAGTTATAGTTCAGTTTGGCTTTGACATACAACAAAATTGTAATCCAAATAAAATAATTGAACAAAAATGTTATCAAATATCATATATTTATACATTATAGTACATCTAAAAACTACAGTTAGTTATACAGCTACAATAGTTTATAGGTTTAGGGCTGCAATCTCTTATCACTACTGCTTTCAAGAATTTCTGACATGCATACGTCTGACAACGGGACAACTTTGACAGGCTTATTCGTTCACGTTCAAAGTGTACAATGGACGTAACCAAATTTATGACGTCAATACATTGGTTTTGCATTTGGTTACAATGTTGCCACATCGACTTAGAAATTTGAATTACAAAAGTTTGCCTGTTTATAACCTCTAATTATTATGTATAATATTTTAAAGAATTGTGCAGACATTTAGGGACATGGCCTGTCAATACCAACTCAAATTTAATTTTATAGGCTGATTCGATTACATTTTTCGACATATCATTTATCGACAGACCAGAGCATTCTGTTTCTTTTTAAATAAGATTAAATGATAAGGAATAATGCGCTCTGTGTTTAAAACGAATTTTATATTTTTACGTTTGTAATTTAGCGTTTTGACAATTTGACGTCATCTATGAGGTGCTTTGACTGTTTCATTGAACTAACTATAAGATTGCATATGGAGTATGTTAATAATTGTAAATAACAGTACGAAAATTTAAACGCATAAATAATATCTTTTGTCTATAGATAGCCAGTGGAATTGTTTGCCAATGACCTTTGTTTAACCCTTTATTTGCATATTTACTCGTATTGATAAAAATGTCAAATTGTTAACATTTGTTCTACCCACCCAATTTTTTTATGCGGATATATTTCGAATGTATTGGCAACATTTTTAAGGTTATTGACTAGTGCGGTTGCTGATGCGCAGAAAAAGTTTCCTAAGTAATTTGTATAGGTACTTGCCTCAATATGTATGCTTCAAGAAATCTACAACAAAAGCTGCAGCAAAGAAATAGTTCGGTAGTAGAAATAGAATCATTTATTCAACTTGTGGAACAGCTACTGATAGAGCTCAACTTATCTGTTGTTAAGTTTGTCATTAATTATTAATTAGACTACGCCATTGAACTTTAGTTGATTTAACTTTAGAATTTTGTAGTATTATAGTATATTTAATCTATGTTAGTACAAATGAGACTGAAAAAGAAATATAAACTTATTTAACACAATATTATTATTTAACGCTGCTGAGATAATTTTCTTATTTATTTTTTATTATTATTCGGGACTTGTTAAGAGTTATGGAAAGATAACAAATAGCTAAAATTAATTGAAACAATCTTCGGTTTAGAAAATATATTTTCATCATTGATTATGTTTCATATCTTCTATTTGTGTATCATATCTTAAGGTTAGATTTAGGTTAATAAAGAATATAATATTAAGTGAATGCTTGTAATATGTAACATTTTCCTTGAATATTTCAAACTATACCAAATGTATGACCGTTTAATATTTTTCCAATACACGATATTTCATCGTTTCTGCAATTAAACCATTGTGTGTATTTACCATGCAGTTGATATTAGTTTTTGATATTTGTTAATAATGTTATGTACAATCTGCATACATTAGCTTTTACCTTGTAATTTTCTAATTCATTATTTGTATTAAAAGTAATACAAGAATTTATAGATGAATTATCTGTTGTTCATGGTCACTTATAATTAGGAATTATAGGTTATTGTTTGTAATTATTCAGAATTTAGTTCGTTGTTCATTAATTTCTAAATATCTGAATTCATTTGCATTCATTCATTTACTGATTATTGATTGGCTCCAATCATTATTTTCAGTTTTTAGCGACTAAAATTTTTGACTGTATGAATGCTAGAATAGAAACAAATGTATCTACTAATACGTTTTGCACATTCATTGAGCCTATATTTTTTGGTAATTTGGCTGCGTTGGTATTTAATTTGTTAGTTCGGCACATGCGCACTTAAATACAACCAATAACATTTAAATTTTGTTGTGTTATGTATGTTGTTGCGATTGTTTCTCGACCAACCAATATTTCCATAATTTCGTCGAAAAATAAATTCGACAATATTGTTTATAAATTTGTTAAAAATATCATTAGGGTTGTTCCTTTTTCAAAAACAATATTCTTAGAGTGATTACAATTATTCGTATTTTAGTACAATTAGTGGAAGGGAAATATTTAAATATTAAATTTATTGTTATTTTGTAAATATACTAGAATTGAAATGATTCAAATCATTATAAATCAAATTATGTATCATTATTCTATTGCTTAAATTTATTGACGTGCTTTTTTCCTCAGTAGATAACATAAAATCATTTAAAATATTATTACAAATATTAATGTCAAAATATTAATGAAAATGGATAAAAATGAAATAATATTGTTGCCTAATATGATAACACGCAATAACAAAGTAACAGCTAAATGTACTCTATAAGCCTGAATTCTGTTGCTGGAACTTCATATATTTGATCTTGTAGCATCCATGTAATTTGCATACTCAAATTTGTATAATATTATATGCAAGGTTGTCAGTATCCATATATATAACTTTTTGTTTGCGCAGTAATAGAAACACATGTTTATTTGACTCAAAAAAATTTATTTCAAGAAGAATTTATGGGGGCTGCTTTTATGGGGTCGCATTTAAAAATACAAAAAAAAACTTGCAAAGGAAAATGTTTTTCCTATATATTATTAAATATACCAGGTTACACATCATATATCTTGATAAACGTTGTGAAAAATATCAATACTATTTCCAATTAGTCTTGTACGAGTAATATTATATATCCCTTTCAAAATAACAGTGAACTAATATCATCAAAATTTATGACGTCATAACTTCCAATGTTGCCGCATCAACTCTGACTTTTTAAATTTTATTTTGACTTTGACTAATGAAAATTAAATAATATAGGTTGGGCAACATATAGTGTACTAATAGGTATTTACAGCAAGTGTTTCTAATTATTTGAATTCATACATCTTTAATGATTCAACAACTACATTTGTGTTCATCAACGTCATCTTTATGTATTATTGTGGTCCCATTTTTAACTGACTTCATTACAATAATAGTACTTCGCAAGCAAAGTAGTGGGCGTAACCTCAATCAACTTATCAAGATATGATAAAATTTACCAAGGAAAGAAGACAAAATAACGTTGGATTGGTAATCGCTTCGCAGTTACTCAAGTTGGCATAGTTTTCTGGCAAATATATCGCAGTTTAAGATATAAAGTCGTCAACGGTAAATTGAAAGTGCAACAAGTTTTCTAGCCATAAACTAGAAAATTTAGGAAACATCCATGCTTTGAGACTCCCCTAGTCTATAGATTCCTGATACAAATATCACAGTTCCGAGTAAATATGCCGAAAAAATATCGATATTGCTGTTGACCAATTTTTATCGGTATTTTTTCAAAAAATATCAATATTTATCGCAGTAGACCGATATTTCTTGTTAGTTAACGAATATTTCTTGCTGCATATAAATAACTTAAAGATATTTTTTAAATAATATCGATACTTTTCTATCTATTTATCATCTTTGAAATAAATTTTTTGGTACTTACTTTTGTACAATCTCTGGCTTATTAAAAATATCGATATTCTTTTTTTTGATATATCTATACATTTTTTAGAATATTGAAGCTGATATATCTATTTATTTTAAAACATCTGTAACAGGTAGTGTTATGTGTGTGGTTAAAGCAACTTAAAACATTTTATTCTTAAACACTAGGCGTTTTACAATTTATAATCAACACTAAATTTGTGACCTAAGCCTCGATATTATTTTTTAGTGTCCTTTTACATTGCAAATAAAAATCTAGTGTTTCTTTTTTATTTCTGAATTTCATTTTTGCAATAATAAATAAGAAAACAAGAAGTTAAAACAAAATCATGAAATTTGCAAACAATAAAGATGCGCAAAATGTTTGAGAATCACTACCGTAGAAACACTCTCTCGAAACGCCTCGACATTTCACGCTGAATGACTTGTTATAGGATGACCAGAGTGCCGCAGTCCTGACAAATGAAGATTAAACTGTCACTTTCCACATTTAGACTTCATTGATTAATCGAAACCATTTGTTGGGGCCATTTAATACGGCTACTGTAATTTCTCCCGGGAAGGAAAGGGACATTTCCACCTTTTTCCGTCTCCTTATTTATTCGATTTTTTACGTCTTGTTCAGTTTTGTTTGTAAACTGACACTGGTCGTTTTTCGTCGCCGTTTTTTTGACCCGGGCCGGTCCTCATATTTAGTCTGCTGCCTGGAAGGAAACGCAAGAACGCAATAAAACTTTATTGTCTCTTGTCCGGGTTTTTTTTTATTTTTTCCCTTCTGGTCAATTATTCATCGGTGCCCTTTTTTTATGACCAAAGTAATGACATATAAATTTAAGTGATAGCGTCCTCCGATATACTCACAACTAACAAGGAGAAAAACGTGAACCCCTATAAAACAAAAAATGGCTGTCGTAATATGTGGTAACCGTCCAGAAACCTGTTACACCATTTCTTCTGTTCCCTATGTAATTTTACTGTAAAATAATAATCCGCGTCTTTCTTCCAGTTTATTTATAGTAGATGATCCCGTAAACTTCGTATAAACGTATCTCGCAAATTTACTCCGACAATAATAACAGTTACTTAGTCGATTTTCGGAAAGTTAAACCTTCTCATCAAGTGTGTTGACGACATTATTGTTGCCAAATGACACCTATGAAATTTCAAATATTTTGACCAAATCGTTATTCTGATGATGAAACATTTATAGTTTTTGAGCAACAGTTCCTTTAACTATCGAATTGTGAGGTGATCAACGCCTATCAACTTCCGTATTCAGATTACCGATAAAATACATTTGTAAGAATTGATGATCTGCATCTAGTTATGGTAAGAGCGCTCTCAGTTTGTTATTAATTTATCTTTGTATTTGCAATTATTTAAGGATTTGTTAGTTTATTTCTGATAGAATTTTGAATATTACCAAAAAACTTTTATGGTATAATATCTAATCGTATAATCGTAGCGATGTCATTTCCAATCACTCTCGAACTCATTTGTGATATACTAATACGACTATTATCATTTTCTGTCTCGCTGGTCAGTGTGGTTAGCACATGGGCTAGCTCGTTTGACTTCGACAACCCAAGTCAGGACGTATTGTTCTTAGAAAAAGATAGACCTACTAAGAAATACCTATATTTGTATGAAATATAAACCGTCGTAAAGTTTTAAACTGTAAGAGGCGAGATCATATCTTCAGAGTTTAGTAAATTATATATTCTAATAGAAGTTTGATAATAGTGATAGGTAGTTTTCATCAAATATTCAAATGTCTTGGCTAAAAAATAAATTTGCAGGCGCAGTTCTAAATAGTTGAAATCCAGCAATAATGTTGATTCCGATCCTGATGATAGTGGCAGTAACACTTGTTTAGATTAACAAAATTGTTGCTTTTTTATTTTCATAGCAATTATTTCATATTTTCTCACCATATGAAGTATATATAACATAAAACTATATAAATCACAAAAATTTAAACTCTTTGTGTAAACTTTTGTAAACAATAACTTTTGTAAAGGATAGCCAAATTTTAATAGGTTTATATTTTAGGATCTTTAAACATATTTTAAATATATTTCGATTATAAGAACATTTGACAACAAAATCAATAATTGTGCATTAGTGTAATAATCTTATAGTATTTGTTTTATGACTAAAATACATTATTTCATCCAAACAAAAGGACAAGACATCCTCTTTTGGGTGTGCTAGAAAGTATATAACTTATAAAACATGTGAGTTTAAAACTATTTTATTTTGCGGAAGTTGATACTTGAACCGACATCGAGAGCGATACTGTCGACTCAACCCTATCCTAATATAAACTCATCTCATAGCTGACGATTTCAGCTATACTTTCTTGAGAATTGATGAAACACTTAACGTTGCCCTACTTCATTTATTTGCACTAATTATAAGAGAAAAGTGAAAATATATTTGCCAGTCATGTTCTCTGCTAGCCAAAAGGTAATCATGAAGGTTTTTCCATATCCCAAATAAGGTAGAGGCAAACAAAAGGTCACAAAACATGATCAAATACTGACCGACAATATGCCACAGAGACCTAAATACCACCATAAAGCCATAAATATACAGATATTATAAAAGCGGTATTTTGAGAAATTACTATTAGAATGACATAATTAACGATTTTACTCACTTATCTCTCCGAAATCTTTAACATGCCGTGTATAACATATGTATTTATTACAGTTTATAAGAACTACTTTCAACCTCTTATATAAATCGAATAGTTACATGTTTTCTACTCTCCTTGTTCTTCTAGATGTTTTATTTTACTCTTTATAATCATATATAGTGAAATATGTACCAGCACCTGCTTGGAAACGGCAACAAATTTTCGACCATCATAGAAATTGTTTCTAATAAAATACATAATGTATCAAATAAAATAGACTTGCTCCTTCGCAGATTCGTTCATATGATTCGAACCGATTGATTGAATATTCCGCCATTGTGAAAACTCCACAATTTTCCAATCCACGTGTGTAACCTTATTTCCTACTAGAAAACAATTTATTCTATTCTTATCCTTAAAACAATATATTTTCCCTCCAATCTAGAAAATATCTTCCAAGGGTCCTTTCTCTTCTAAAATTCAATTTTAATTTAATTTATTTCGATTGAACTTGTGCTTGGCTCATTATTTATTTATTATTATTTCTAGCTAAACCTTAATAAGGTACCCTAAAAAATATTCCAAGCAACATAGATTTAGAGAGAAAGCTTCATTTTTCCAACTTAATATATTTTTCGTTGCTGTGGCTACATTATGAAATGTAACGAATAAATGAAAAATTGTTTTTCATTAATTTTTCTTTCTCCAACGCCTAAATAAAGAAAACAAATGGTTTAACGTCTCCGGAGCACGCGATGTATATCGGCCTATGAGAGAAGCATTTGTTTCCTTGCATCTCCTGGCCGATAAATTTTCTATCGGGTATAAAAAGTTCGAAGTCAATGGACATTGTATATCTAACATAAGGAAAAACACAGTAATAAGCAAATAATACAAATATTAACCAATTTAAAATATATGTCGGTACAAAATAATATAAAGATAAAGACAAAGCAAAAACTTCACTCACTAAAATAGTTATTTTTGAACTCAATAGTGAGATACTGATACGACTATTATCATTTTCTCCCTCGCTGGTCATTTGTGCGATTAGCACATGAGGCAGCTCGTGGCGTATTTGACTTCAACGACCTAAGTCATACCATCTTATCTTTGGAAAATGGTGCAAACATCGAGAAACACCTACATTTGTTTGAAATATAAACCGTCGTAAAGAATTAAACGTTTAGTGGCGAGAAAATATTGTATAGGGTATAAAACGTTCGAAGGCAATGGACATCGTATATATAACGTAAGAAAAAGCACAGTAATAAGCAAATAATACAAATATTAACCAATTCAAAATATATGTCGGTACAAAATAATATAAAGATAAAGACAAAGCAAAAACTTCACTCACTAAAACTGTCATTTTTGAACTCAATAGTGACATACTAATACGATTATTAACATTTTCTCCCTCGCTGGTCATTTGTGCGATTAGCACATGAGGCAGCTCGTGGCATATTTGACTTCAACGACCTAAGTCATGCCATCTTATCTTTGGAAAATGGTGCAAATATCAAGAAACACCTACATTTGTTTGAAATATAAACCGTCGTAAAGAATTAAACGTTTAGTGGCGAGAAAATATTGTATAGGGTATAAAACGTTCGAAGGCAATGGACATCGTATATATAACTTAAGAAAAACACAGTAATAAGCAAATAATACAAATATTAACCAATTCAAAATATATGTCGGTACAAAATAATATAAAGATAAAGACAAAGCAAAAACTTCACTCACTAAAGCTGTCATTTTTGAACTCAATAGTGACATACTAATACGATTATTAACATTTTCTGCCTCGCTGGTCATTAGTGCGTTTAGCACATGAGGCAGTTCGTGTCATATTTGACTTCAACGGCCTAAGTCATGTCGTCTTCTTTTTGGAAAATGGTGCAAATATCAAGAAACACCTGCATTTGTTTGAAATATAAACCGTCGTAAAGAATTAAACGTTTAGTGGCGAGAAAATATTGTATAGGGTATAAAACGTTCGAAGGCAATGGACATCGTATATATAACTTAAGAAAAACACAGTAATAAGCAAATAATACAAATATTAACCAATTCAAAATATATGTCGGTACAAAATAATATAAAGATAAAGACAAAGCAAAAACTTCACTCACTAAAGCTGTCATTTTTGAACTCAATAGTGACATACTAATACGATTATTAACATTTTCTGCCTCGCTGGTCATTAGTGCGTTTAGCACATGAGGCAGTTCGTGTCATATTTGACTTCAACGGCCTAAGTCATGTCGTCTTCTTTTTGGAAAATGGTGCAAATATCAAGAAACACCTGCATTTGTTTGAAATATAAACCGTCGTAAAGAATTAAACGTTTAGTGGCGAGAAAATATTGTATAGGGTATAAAACGTTCGAAGGCAATGGACATCGTATATATAACTTAAGAAAAACACAGTAATAAGCAAATAATACAAATATTAACCAATTCAAAATATATGTCGGTACAAAATAATATAAAGATAAAGACAAAGCAAAAACTTCACTCACTAAAGCTGTCATTTTTGAACTCAATAGTGACATACTAATACGATTATTAACATTTTCTGCCTCGCTGGTCATTAGTGCGTTTAGCACATGAGGCAGTTCGTGTCATATTTGACTTCAACGGCCTAAGTCATGTCGTCTTCTTTTTGGAAAATGGTGCAAATATCAAGAAACACCTGCATTTGTTTGAAATATAAACCGTCGTAAAGAATTAAACGTTTAGTGGCGAGAAAATATTGTATAGGGTATAAAACGTTCGAAGGCAATGAACATCGTATATAAAACATAAGAAAAAACACAGTAATAAGCAAATAATACAAATATTAACCAATTGAAAATATATGTCGGTACAAAGTAATATAAAGATAAAGACAAACCAAAAACTTCACTCACTAAAACTGTCATTTTTGAACTCAATAGTGACATACTAATACGATTATTAACATTTTCTGCCTCGCCGGTCATTAGTGCGGTTAGCACATGAGCCAGTTCGTGTCATATTTGACTTCAACGACCTAAGTCATGTCGTCTTATCTTTGGAAAATGGTGCAAATATCAAGAAACACCTACATTTGCTTGAAATATAAACCGTCGTAAAGAATTAATCGTTTAGTGGCGAGAAAATATTGTATAGGGTATAAAACGTTCGAAGGCAATGGACATCGTATATATAACTTAAGAAAAACACAGTAATAAGCAAATAATACAAATATTAACCAATTCAAAATATATGTCGGTACAAAATAATATAAAGATAAAGACAAAGCAAAAACTTCACTCACTAAAGCTGTCATTTTTGAACTCAATAGTGACATACTAATACGATTATTAACATTTTCTGCCTCGCTGGTCATTAGTGCGTTTAGCACATGAGGCAGTTCGTGTCATATTTGACTTCAACGGCCTAAGTCATGTCGTCTTCTTTTTGGAAAATGGTGCAAATATCAAGAAACACCTGCATTTGTTTGAAATATAAACCGTCGTAAAGAATTAAACGTTTAGTGGCGAGAAAATATTGTATAGGGTATAAAACGTTCGAAGGCAATGAACATCGTATATAAAACATAAGAAAAAACACAGTAATAAGCAAATAATACAAATATTAACCAATTGAAAATATATGTCGGTACAAAGTAATATAAAGATAAAGACAAAGCAAAAACTTCACTCACTAAAACTGTCATTTTTGAACTCAATAGTGACATACTAATACGATTATTAACATTTTCTGCCTCGCCGGTCATTAGTGCGGTTAGCACATGAGCCAGTTCGTGTCATATTTGACTTCAACGACCTAAGTCATGTCGTCTTATCTTTGGAAAATGGTGCAAATATCAAGAAACACCTACATTTGCTTGAAATATAAACCGTCGTAAAGAATTAATCGTTTAGTGGCGAGAAAATATTGTATAGGGTATAAAACGTTCGAAGGCAATGGACATCGTATATATAACATAAGAAAAAACACAGTAATAAGTAAATAATAAAAATATGAACCAATTTAGAATACATATCGGTACAAAATAAATAAAGACAAAGAAAAAACTTACGTTTCAGGAAACGGTTATTTTAATGTCAATCAATCGGCCATATTGAGCAAGACCGGACATAAAAAAAGACCTGCCAGTTCCAGATTTATATATCCTATATTTTTACCCAAATTTGACTGCCATGTTCCATTTCAATCCCTCGGTCCTTCCGAAAGACGCAGAAAACCAGTTGGTAAATGTATACCCATCATCAATTCGTCGTTAAACTAACCTCATTCGGGGCCGTTATTCAATCCAGAATAGAAACTCGGGTCATTTGCCGATCGATCTCTCGCGGTACCGATATTTTACGTTCTTTTTTTTTTAACCGGATCGATGGCCGGCAATTTAATTTCATTAGGGACAATACAGGCAAAATCGCTTAAGATGATTGCATGTAAATCAGATGGATTCTATTAGATAATTAGTGATGATATTTTTTCTTAACGTATTTAATATTAGGTATTTGCATGTATTTTTATCGGCGATATCTAGTGATATAAATGTGAAGTATACATGTAAACAACTCTCTGTATATAAGATAATAGGTAATTTTTTTTATTTGATTTGATTAAATCTGCTGCTTATTAAACACTTTTAGAAACCTCTAATGTTGCTCATTTATGCCCCAAATGTCGGTTTTAACATTTCAAAAGTGACGATTTTGATCTCAAGCAAGAAAGGCTTGCAGGGCGAAAAAATCGAAGGTAGTGGATTACAGGACTTTTTAGACGAAGCCCCAGTTAAAACACTCAAATAACTTTCAGACTTTACACTTGATGACTCAACTGTTTCCACACTAATTGGCGAAGATACAATTAGGAATCGTGGTTTACTTGCTTGTCAGACAAAAAGGAGTTTACTGTAACTTATTGTGAAATAAATCATATGTTAATCTACGAGAGTGATACGCATCCGACAACGAAGTAATATTCATGGATATATAGCCTATTGATATATGCATATGGTGAGATCAGCAAGATACAGTCATAGGTACTTTATGCTTGTGATTAATTAGACTGTAACATCTGACAAGAAAGAACCCTCCTAGCAATTTTATTATAAATCTTTGTAGAAAAATCGATCTTTGTAATGGAATTTAAAAGGAGAATATTTTTATACAACGGCCACTCACAACAAAATCATGGACTACTACTAGAGAATCATTTGAGGAAGGGAAGATAAATTGTCTCTCAGGTCAGAACGGTTGTAGCTGATTGCCAGCAATTGAAAATTCTGAAAAATAATGTTCGTACTGCAGAATTATTTTATACATTAATAGATCACTTTGTGTCACAATTTTTAACTTTCGATTGGTGGATGAAGTTTTAATACACAATTACGGTATATGTTATGTGTCTGCATGTATATTGTTGATTTCTTAACATAAAATGGACATTTTTATTTTTATTAAAAATATTGGATACAATATAACAGTTCAATTGAAAAGTCCCCGGCCTACCATAGTAAAACATATTTTTTTGGCAAACATTAGTTTTCTTTATTCAACATAATTCCCTTCAAGTGTGGTACACTGATTATAGCGACCCTTCAGCTTTTCGATACCATTTTTGTAGAACGATTTATTCTTTGCGTCAAAATAGGCTTTAATTTCGGCGATCATCTCTTGATTCGACGAAAATTTCTTCCCAGCGGGCATTCTTTTGAGATCTGAGAACAGGAAATAGTCGCTGGGGGTGAGATCTGAAGAACACGGTGGATGAGGAAACAATTCGAAGCCCAATTCATGGATTTTTGCAACGTTTTCACTGACTTGTGGTAAGGTGCATTGCCTTGGTGAATCACCACTTTCTTTTTTTTCAAATGCGGCTGTTTTTCAGCGATTTCGTCCTCCAAACGGTCCAATAACGCTATATAATAGTCGCCGTTGATGGTCCTTACTTTTTCCAGGTAGTCAATGAAAATTATTTCATACGCACTCCAAAATACAGACGCCATAAACTTGTCAGCCGACTGTTTATGGCTAGCGTTATCCCACGATTTTGGAGCGGGTTCATCGTATACGTTCCACTCGGATGACTGTCGATTGGACTCGATGGAGCCATCTTTCGTCCATTGTTACATATCGATGCAAAAACTCGGGGTTTTTATGCTCGATCATATTCAAACACTCCTCTAAATCATCAACTCGTCGTTGTTTTTGGTCAAAAGTGAGTTCGCGCGGCACCCACTTTGCACAGAGCTTTGTCATACCCAAATATTCGTGAATGATATGATGTACACGTTCAGTTCATATCTTTAGAGTGTCTGCTATTTCACTCAGTTTCAATTTACGGTCATTCCAAATCATTTTGTGGATTTTTTAAATGTTTTTGTTGGTAACAACCTCTTTTGGGCGTCCACTGCGTTCACCATCTTCAGTGCTCATTTCATCACATCTAACTTAGTATACCAATCCTTGATGGTTGATTTTCGAAAACTCGACATCAAGCCAAGTTCTTGCTTCAACTGTATTTTTCCTTTCAAAAAGCAATATTTTATCAACATGGGAAATTCCTTTTATCCACTTTTTTTCACAGTAACAAATTTACTTCACTCAAAATGTCATAATTCACAAACTAATGATCCGATAGCTGTCAAATTGATGCACGTATATTTTGAATATTAGCGCTAACTAAAAAACGTATGGATTTAATTCTAATAGCGCCATCTATGTGTCAGGCCGGGGACTTTTCAACGCATGACTTTCTACGCGTAAAATTGCCGTTGGAGATCCATTTTTCCTTCACTATTGTGTTTTTTACCCAATACTAAAAGGCATTATCAGTGCATTTGTCTGGCAGCTATTTTCACCCCTTCTGAATCTTCCTTGGTTTTTTGTAAATATCTGGAAATAATCGGAATATTATTCAACCGTTAAGCTGTTAGAAAGTTGTTTGACAGTTTAACTGGGATTTTCGTCCAATAAGTCTTGTAATTCATTGATCAATGACTCTCTTTGCCACTGATTTAAAAATAGCTACTTTTAAGTCGTTGAAACCAAAACCTTCAACTGGGATATCGCGGACCAGCATCACCATAATCATCTTAAAATATTTGATACGCCTCGGTATAGGATTTCTTGAAATAAATATACTAAAGTAATTAATGTTGAAAATTTAATTAATAGCGTTTCATGATTAGCGTACACATATTTCATGATAGTTGAAAACTGTTATTTTATGTAAATATATCGAATTTAATTGTTATTATTGTTAGTGTTATTATTGTCGTGTTAGCTTAACATTTGTTGTGCTTTAATACATCGAACTTGCACCAATTTTTATCGCTGATTAAAATATATGCAGACCCCTAAAATAAAGTGTAGCTCGGGGACCGTAATTTCTTTATTGCACGTCCGATTGATAAACCTATTTGCTGATATGGTTGTTAAGACATTAACGTTATCAATTATAAAAATTTGTATTCGTCTAGAGATAAATAAAATACTAAAGTTGGTTAATATATTTTATATAAATTTTTGTCATCAACACTTGAAAGATGCATTTCGTCATAATAGATAATAGATTTGATCGAATTGCCGGTGATCTTCCACATGACCGATCTAACATAGATATCTAGAAGTACTAATTCTAGTAATTAGTTGAATCATCTAAGCTACTGGAGCATTTACTTCATTAACAATTAAATTATACTTAGTATTTTTCTGACTGACATTTATACAGATAAAACTTGTTGTTATTGCAAAATAAAAAGAATGGAGAGAAGTAAAAAATGACTGAATAATGGAGTAACTTGAAATATCGCCCAGAAAAATATAAAGTTCATGTATTCAAATTTATGCATCAAAATTCAGCACTTACGCGTTTGAAATTTGTCGATTTTCAAATTCAGCTCTACTGTTGTTTTAAATTGGTGTGCTTCAGTGAGCAGCCGACTCGTTTTGTTTATCTCGACCGACAAAAACATTAACAGATAATAGATAAACATTGATCGTCGTGTTTTTGTTTCAGTCCTACCGCAAACATTTCGATATAACAAATTTAGTATAGTGACATAAAGGACAGTGGATAAACCAGTTAAATTTTTGTTATTTCTAAATAAGTGAATTAAATTTTTTTCTGTAAAGTTCTCGTCTTCCTTGTCACACTTAACGGTTGTAAACAGATCTAAACAATGACTTTGCAGTAAAAATTCGGTTTATTATTATTTATATATTTTATATTAGATAATATTCATAAAGAGCATAGATGACACAAATGATTTCTATTAAAAACAATTTCTTTTTCTACTTTTATATTTTATTTTTACATTCATTCACTTATTACATTTACATGTTTATGACTTAGTGAAAATCTTGCTTGCACAGAGCAAGAATTTTTTAGTATAATATTTTTATATAATTTGAGCTACAAATAATAAAGAACAATGTTTGTTAAAATTAAGAGAGTGTTTGTTTTTTACATATGAAACTATACTAAAACGAAAAATGACTGTGTAAGGCATTATCAAATGAAGTTATTTTATTTTAAGCAGTGTTATTTCAGATTTAGTGTTACTTACGTTTATTCCCATATTTTTGGATTTAATAGAGTTATGGCGAGTTTGGAGAAAAACGATTAAGAATAATTTGGTCACGTAAAGTTGTATTTTATATTTTTTTGCACAGGATACAAATTAATGTGTTCGCATTATCGGAACTTGTATACACCTGTAAAAATATAAGTCGACAAATGTAAAAATTTGATCCGCAACATAGATTAACACAGTTCCAGAATTTTATATTTTTTTAAGTTTTATTCTTTGAACCTTGTATCAATTATTTTCATTATTTACTTTATAAACTTAAGTTTTGCAAAATCTATTTTTAACTTAGTAATAATATTAAAGAAATAAAAATTTTAATATAAAAATAAAGAAAGACATATACTTTTATCTGATGCTCTGAAGTTGCTACAGTACTTAAAATAACATTAATTATGATACTTTGTTGTAATGTTCAGTTAGTTTGTTGATTATTGAAAATATATGAAAATGGGATTAATTTAAATGCGATTTAAAAAAAATTAGTTATTTCTTGAGATAGCTTGCACATATTTTAATATAAATAAATTTATTATATTAACTAATGTTATATACCAAGTACATTTCTGCTATTATATTGAAAATACTGAAAATACAAGTTTTAGTAACATATAAGTTTTAAATTAGTCATTTTACTCTATTAAGTTGTATACACCTGTAAAAATATAACTCGACAAATATAAAAATTTGATCCCAACATAGATTAACACAGTTCGAGAATAACAACAATCGTCAGTTTATATATCATACATACATACATATATATATATATATATATATATATATATATATATATATATATATATATATATATATATATATATATACCACTGTCGTAATATATTGAATTGCATTAATAACTGAAACCTAGATATGTACTAAATAAATTAAGGATATAATTTATTTAGTTTATCCTTCGTATTATATATAACAAATTTCTTATCGAATATGATTAGTGAATCCCTTCTCGAGGAATTGCTTCATATATCATATGTAGGCTGCTTATAAAATAGAACGAAATCCATCAAGTCGAAACGTAGTACAAATCGCTTATTCTCATTAGGTAACAGTTATAAGTAATGATATGAAACTCAACTAATTATATGGGAAATAATTGAACACAAAAATGTCAAGTCGTACAAAATGTGTTTTGAATTCATAAAATATTTACTAAATACAAAAAATTTATGAGTTTGATTGGCTTATACTAATATAATAAGTATGTTAAATATTTTAGTATGTATAATCTTTTAATTTGAGAAACACTGTAATATAAGAAAAAAAAATTGATATTTTTTGATCTAATATTTTAATGCAGGTTTTGATATGGGAATAAAATTCGTTCTCGGACGAGTATTGATTAGATTTTAAGATAAATTTAATGCAATAAATTCTCGTTATTAATTAATGTTTTGAATCAAAATTAGCTAAAATGATCATTTTAGAATTAAAATTAGGTGACTTAAACGGCTATGCTGCCATTTCTTTTTCTAATTATATTGTCTTTATTATTGCCATTTTCCCGAATCACACATACTTAATTAATATTTAACAACTTACTAGTAATAATTAGCAACAATTTGTATATAAAAATGAGATTTCATTTTGAACTTTAACTAACCTTAAACTTTAATAATGACTGTAATTTTTTCTCTTTATATATATATATATATATATATATATATATATATATATATATATATATATATATATATATGTTTATGTCATGTTTTCTTCCAGTGAGCATTCCTTTGAGATCTGACAAAATTAAGTAGTCGCTGGGGGTCAAATATGAAGACGGTGGTTGAGGAAGCAATTCGAAGCACATTTAATGGATTTTTGACGCGGTGCATTGTCTTGGTGAAGCAGCACTTTCTTTTTCTTCAAATGCGACCGTTTTCGGTGATTTCGCCTTTCAAATGGTCCAGTTACGCTATGCAATAGCTGTTGATGGTCCTTCCTTTTTCAAGGTAGTCAATGCAAATTATTCCATACGCATCCTAAAATACAGACGCCATAATCTTGCCAAGCGACAGTTGCGTTTTCCCATGCTTTGGAGCGTGTTTGTCATGTGCAGTCCACTCGGATGACTGCCGATTGGACTTCGAAGCGAAATGATTGAGCTCACACGGCACCCACTTTACACAGAGCTTTCTCATACCCAAATATTCGTGAATGATATGATGTACAAGTTCAGTTGATATCTTAGAGTGTCTGCTATTTTATTCAATTTCAATTTACGATCATTCAAAATCATTTTATGGATTTTTTAAATGTTTTTATCGGTAACAACCTCTTTTGGGCGTCTACTGCGTTCACCGTCTTCGGTGCTCATTTCACCACGTGTAAACTTAGTATACCAATCCTTGATAGTTGATTCTCCTGGGGCAGTGTCCGGAAACTCGGCTTAAAGCCAAGTTTTTGCTTCAACTGTATATTTTCCTTCAAGAAGCAATATTTTATTAATATGCGAAATTCCTTTTTATTAATTTTTTTCACAATAACAAAAGTTGCTCGAAATTCTATAATTCACAAAGTAATGATCCCACAGCTGTCAAATTTATACACGCATCTATTGACTATTAGGGCTAACTAAAGAACATATGAATTTAATTCTAGTAGCGCCATCTATATGTCAGGCTTTTCAATTGACCTGTTATACTAATGCAAGTGTGTAGTATTTACTGTTACGCTTACCGATCATATGACACCTAAAACGTTTTGACAACGTCAAACGTCAAACAATATGAATTGACTTTGCAACGCTGTGTCTGAATTATCACAGATTCTGAAGCACAATCATAGCTCTAATATTATTTAGAAATAATATTTGATATATTGTGGTCAGCTGAGAGCCATATATAAGAACGCAGTGGTCCCATCATGGCTGAACTCGAAAACTTGAGTCAGTTTTGACACATAGTTGATGATCTGAGTTCAGGGTAACAAATAACATTGAATCGAGCTAATCCGCTCGGTTGTTGACCAAAATATTGCCCAAATGTTGACCAGAATTTTTATAATATACTAATAGTTTTAACAAGAGAGGTTGATCCCGTGATCCCGTTTAATTTACGAACATAAATTGTACAAAACGAAACGTTTAGTGCAAATCGATCCGATCGATTGCTCTATTTTTCCTTATCGTATAAACTTTAAATTCGACGTATATATCACGGCAAATAACTAACTGAAACCTAATTGTGCCACCTCCGTTACGAACAGGCTTTATCGGTTTTAATGTCACTTTAACGACAACAATACATTTTCGAGAGATTTTCGTTGCGATTTATTCCCTCTCTGTTATCCGCGAGCTATACGCAATCATTACAGATTACTCCTACCCGAAACCGCGACAGTTAAAGATCCCCAATTACGTTTTATTACGATCCATTAATTATTTTCGGTAAAGAATTGATTGAAGGCAACTGTTTAAACATTATCTTTCGGTTCATAAACATTCGTTACAATTAAATGAGTATAATTAATATTGGGTATGTTATATATGTTTTTTAATGTGCGAAAATTTTATATCGTTTTTATTCGTAAGTTAATAAACGTAATATTGAAGACAAAAACTTTTATTTTACTTGAACGCTATTTTATTTTGGTAGAAATAAATAGTGACTCGTTAGATCAGGGGTTCTCAACCTTTTCTTGCTTAATGACCTTTTTTATATTATTTTGGTTAGCAGAGGCCACTATGTAGGTATAATAAAAATAAACTATAATAATCAAACTGAAAATTTAATTAATAACACAATAGGCAATTACTTAAAAAGACAGTACACAAATTAGACACTTAACATATTCAATTGTTCAATTTATCTCTGTGCTCTACACACTTTTGTCACCGATTTGGACACATTTGAATATTCCTTCTTCATAAAAATTTGAGGGCTAGTTGTCAATTGCGCACATACTCGTTTACTTCTTCATTTATTTCAGATATTGTGCCTCCAAGTAATTCATTCAAGGGCCCAAACAAAAAATAATCAAAAGGTGGCAAATCAGGGCTATAAGGAGGGCGTTCGAGGGTTTCCCAATGTATTTCTTCCAATTTATTCATTGTCAACACTGCGGGGTGTTCTTTTAAAGCCAATTCGATTGGTGAAGAAGGACTCAACACTTCCATTGCAGATACCCAATTTTGATGAGATTTCTTCAATCCTTAACCGGCGACCATCCTTAATAAGCTCTCGAACACAGCACGGAGGTTTTTATTTGTGAGACTTGTTCGTGGGCGTCGATCATGGCTTTAATTTTCGACAATTTCTCGCCCATCTAAATTCTTTGACCCACGTATACACTCGATTCTGAGACAGTGTAGCATCACCAAACTGTGCCTTCAAACGAGTGAAAATTTCTGATGGTTTAACACCTTCATTGGTTAAAAATTTTATGATACTGCGTTGTGCATATGAAGGTACCTCGCACTAAGTCATGGCTGTATTCCGGACAGAATCGAGCACAGCTGCTGCCAACACCGGTCCCCCCCCCCCTCATAAACTAAAGAACACTCGAGCATCGAATCCTCTAGATCGGAATTACTTGCTAAGCTAAATTTTGTTATATTTGATTGCGATCGAATTTGATTGGTGAGCTTGCATCTTCGGCACCAGTCCCGCTATCCTAGGACTCACATTGTTACTCAAAGCTACACATAAATCATTAGATCTGTCTGTCAAACGATTCCTTCATAGGTTTTAATTACCAACAAATCAGATCCTTGTTCACAAAAATAAGTTGTTGAGAAATCCATAAAATAGCGCAAGGCGATTTCTCTAAGCTTAGTATAAGTAATTGCTTCTTTGCACCAACACGAATCAAGTGAATGCGATTTAAAAGCATCCTTGCAATTTATGCCAATTTGGAATTCATTGATTTCTACTGGATTTCTTCAGTAACGTCACCATCATTCGTGGTAAAAGGGTTACGAATTGGTTTTTGATCAACTTCTTCGGTATATTCTGGGAAGTAAGGATTGAATTCATGAAACAACCTTTCTAAGTAAGACTTGTTATTGTTTTCTTGCATATTTGCTTTACAAGCTTCATATTTTATGTCTTCTATAAATGCTTGTAATGTCGCAAATGCAGAATAATTATTTTCTTCAATTTTACATAACCACAACTGAAGTTTGTAAATAAAAGCGCAAAGTTTATCTTCAAGAAAGAATATATTTGCGACGTTTTATATACATGCTCAGTTGTAAACAGATTACATACGCTGTACTGTCTTCATTGTACTCGCTCATTGCCCAGCAACCAACAGCTCACGATCCTCTAAAATCATTCCGAGACCATATTTTGGTATCTGCGGACCACTGGTTGGGTGTAATTGGGTTAGACCGTACAGACAATACACAGTTAAATCCCAGCTGAATTTTAATATAAGTGAAACCCTTATAATATAGGTACTTCATTTATCACATTTCACATTCAAACGTATCGCAATAAAGCAATAAAGGTATAGTTTGAACAAATAAGTTACTGTAATCCTCCATTAGACGCCTTATACCAAGGATTGCTTTGCTGGTGGCCAGAATGAGTTCAAAAGAAAACACAAAAGACAGCATCGAAAAAAAGAAAAACCACTAACTAGTTGACTGTATCAATCACGTTTCATATATATTTATTGTAAATATAAGTTTATTGTTTATTGTTAATTATTAATTATTAAAACAAAAATGAATATTGAATATATTATTGAGTAGATTCCACATATTTCTTTTCACCTATAAATCACTAATTAATAAGAAGGTAGGTATGAGGTACAGAGTAGATGGAATGGAACATCCCATTTACTAATTTTCGAATAATTTTAAACTGGTCGCTTAACATGCGGTGGAGCACTATCATAATGGAGAATTATTATCCCATCTCGGTCGACTAATGTGTGGGTAGTATTGTAAATTTACTCCAGTAGTGGCAATATGACACAAAAGCAACATTTCTTGTCTCTAATGCAATATCACCTCTTACGCGATTATTTATTTGCATTCTATTTCCTGTATGATATTATTCTATGTCTGACCCATCAAATAAAAAGCTATCCCTATATATAATTTATTAGAAACAGAGTAGTCTTCTAATTCATTTAGAATATGTATGCATTTTTTTTATTAGAAAACAATCCTATTTCATTTTTTGTCCAATACCTTATGTTATTTTTGGCAGGAGATTTACTTTCAATAATGTAAGAATATAAATAATAACATAAGAATTGTTACCTTTTGGTAACATTTTGCAGACTGAAATGGATCAAAAGAAATAATCATATTCATAATCAAACAGATAACCAATATTTATTTAAAAAATTACATTAATTTGATTTGTAAAAAATTAATATACGCTATGTCTGGACTAACGCTGGATCTAAGCTCGCACTCTGACAATGAGTAATGAGTGAGGAGAAGCGAATTGAGGGATTACTTCAAATAATTTTGTGGCGATATTAGCCTTTTAGATGGAAGCAGTTCTGGACAAGACATGGATCAAGATCATGAAAATTTATATAAAATATAGTAGGCATTGTCCGAGGTTAGAAAAGTTGCGAACATCTATCAACTGTTGCGGGATTTAAGTCCCGTGGCAATAACAGCGGCATATTTGTTAAGAAAGAGCGCTAGATTGACGTTGTTGATGATGACGTGAAACATCTACGAACGTAAGAAGTAACCTTCCAAGTAACCAAGTCTAGGAGGTATGTTCAAGTTTCTTTGTTTTGAAGACTATTTTAATGGTTCTGGTCAATAATTTTAATTCTCGAAAGCAACAGAAGCAAGCAACTTGAATAACAATATTGTCACCATATCATGTCACAAATATATGATTGTTAACTGCTACTATTCTCTTTTATATGTAATGTTATACGAGTGTAATATTTTTTATGGAAAGTATATTATAGCAACAAAATATCGTTAAAAATTAGACTTTGGATTGATTCCTATTTTTATGTCTATATCAAAATAAAAAATCAAAAAAGAAATGACTACTACGTTTAGTATAAGTTAAAAAAATACAATATGTTTATTTTTTATTATAAAATAATATATCATTATAATACATTGAGAGTCTGAAAAATTAAGATTATGCTTGGGGATAATATTAAATATTTTCTCTATAACGTGTTAATGTAAGCTACTTAATTTTACAACTTCGATGTTTAAATATATCTTTAAAATATATTAGATACAATATCTGTTACCATATCTAAATAGCTATTCTATACTTAACTAGTTAGTTGTTGAGTTGGGGGTGTTATTGATCCTAAATGTTCCTCAGTACGAATACATTAACCTGGGGAACACGTTTTGAAAATTATTGCATTTTGCATAACCCTCTTAAACCGACGATTCTACTACGCGTACAAGTTTTAATCCACCCCGAGCCACCATAAGCTCTCCAAATTAAATTTTATAGGCGCATATAGTTTCTTTGATCAATTTTATAGTTTTATGGGCGAACATTTTCCGCTTAGCATATGTAAACTTCCTATGTTATATCAGATAGGATGAACTCATATAAGGTGCCTGAAAAATTATTTTTAATTATTTATAGTTTTCACTGCTTTCCATCATTTTCTACAATTTTTTCTCAACTTTGTGGCAACATAGAGATAAATTGTCGAAAGAAAAGTGTTGGCTGGGCAGTGATCTAATCATCGGCAAGTCATAATCAGAAGGCGCTTTACCTGGTGACTACACTGGCTGACGCAGAACTTCCCTTTCAATCTGCAATGCTGTATCTCTCTTGTTTTTGAATTCATGTAAACTATGGACGAGCGTTGTCATGCAAGATGATATCTTTGCCTCTGTTACTCGCTGTTGTTATTTTTTTTGCAATACGTTATGCACTTTATTAGCATTGGTAAATATATATGTAGTTGCATAAGTTCATTCAGTTTAAGTAGCTTTTAATACACTTTTCTGATTTCATTATAAACACAGGCCAAAATCTGGCCATGAATATTTCGGTATCAATGCGAGTAGCTCTGCTGAACCAACCAACGACATTTTGCATTTGGTTTTTGTGATTTTGGCGCTTTTTCTTATCGTAAGAGATTGCATGTCACACAATATAGATTCAATACAGTTGAGTTCCTTGAGTCGAGACAGTCTGAAAGTTCCTTGGGAATTTTTATTTTATATAGAAAAATATCAAAACCATCGAATTTACCAGTTAGGTTAAGTAGTCTAACACTGATCAAAATACATGCATTTATTACATATTACATAATACACATTTACATAGTAGTGAAAGAGTAATTCAAAACTGGGGCAATTGTAAAAAATCGCACTGGTATTTGAACAGTGTTACAGTTCCTAGGTAATGACATATATGGATACTTCAGAAAGTAATTTTGTTAATTCATCAGACCTTGTCGAAATAAAATATACAACTAGATTTTAGGTCTCTCAATTTAAAAGTGGTAATGAAAACTTATAAAGATAAAGATAAGCTACATACCGGTAGTTTACTTTGTGTAATATGTTTTTATTACTTTAATTTATACGTTATATATAGGATGGGGCGATAGTTCCACCACCATTGACGCAATTTCCGCTGAATGGCAATAATGAAACGATAACTTTCAATAAACATTGTCATTATTTCTGCTCGTTTTTATGGTGTATATTTATCCATAATAAATTTGGTACTACACACAGTCTACACAACAGAATAGTTAGAGCGAAACTGAGCTAAACGTTACATAACTAATATGACGCGCAATCAAAATGGTAGCGCGAGTTTTGTTCCACCCTATATAATATAATAATATAATTACAATAAGTATTATATAATTTAAGAAGTATAAAAATATGAAGAATGGAGAGTTGCTTACACCACCACTAATTATTATTTGATTTAAGTTATTATTAAATATATTAAAGATACATCCTTATAGAACTAAATTGAGGCAATGTATCCAATCTGTCTTTGGACAATCCATTTTTTAGATTTTTTTTATGATTATGGTCCGTATCTTTTTCGGAGCTGATCGGTCCAAAAGGAAGGTTTCATCATAGAAGTCTGTAAATAATTCGTTTATTTTTCTTTCGAAAAAGATGTCCAAGTCATTATAATCTGCACCTCTCAATTTGTCCCTTTTTATTGATTACTGCACCTTAAATGATTTCACTTCTAAAAGATCTCGGACAGAAATATGTAGAAAGTACATTAAGCATCGAATTTGAAAGACTTCAAGCTTACATATATCAGTCTGAAGCAGTGCTTAAGTCTAGGAACCACACAGAAGGATTGACAAGATAAGTGTGTACTGTTTCTCTCTTCCACATTCTCTAAGCACCTGAACTCCTACGCCTGCTTGAACTACATGTCGTCTCGGTCTTTTCTTCATTAATTCTTAAGTCATAAGAAAAGTCGCCTTTTCTGTCCCTATATCCCTATGTGCGCTTAAATCTTTAAAATTAAGCAACGGATTTTGATGCGGTTTTTTCAATAGATAGAGTGATTCAAGAGGAAGGTTTATATGTATAATACATGCATAATATACTAAGGCAACATTGCTATTTTTAGAGGTTTCTAACGTGATGTCGTAAATTAACCTATTTTTTTAGGCTTATTTAGCAATTAGCAAAAACGCTGCCTAACCCTACGAGTTAGATCAAATTAATGTACTACAGTATTGTACACCATAAAAAGGTCTACAAAAAAGTCCGCGATGGTATATGTTTATCTTTTAGGGATAACCCACATTAACCATTTTTATTGTTTACTTTTTACGTGAGAAAATGGCTTATTTACGAAGCTATTTTAAGCAATACGGCATTAATCCTTATCGAATTAAGTACCTTAAATACAGTGTGAAATTAATATAGATCAATATGGTTTCTTACAGCATGTAAATTAAACAAATATTTTCGGAGATATTACAAATTTAAAATTTGCGTTTAAAAATGTGTAATGTAATAAAAATTGTATGAATTTAGATATTCCAAAGATAGCAGGAAATCTTCATAGTAAGTATAGGGGAAGAGGAATTGTTTTACTCCAGATTTAATGCGTGCAGGCCAAGGGCAGTAATGAATGAACCAAAAATACTGGATCAATTTTAATCATGTTTTCATTGAGTGACATAGGCATATATATTTTATGCCCGTGCAAAGTCGAAGCGGGCCGCTATGTTTTTATATACAACGTTCATACTATTTCTGTAGTGTATTTAATTTAGTATCAGCATTGCACCCGTGCGAAGCCGGGGCGGGTCGCTAGTGTACTTATATTATGAAGAAAGCCAGACTCAACCTCCGTATTATAGAATATCACGCTATCAGCAACGAATATAAGATCGGTCAGGGTTTGTAGCACCATATTGAAGTGAATAACTTTTCATATAATTAGACATGCTCAGAATTCAAAACTGCCCAAAATAAGTATCAGTGTATACAGACCAAAACTAAACTAAAATCAATATAAACCAAAATCGCAAACTTTCTGTTCTTCGGGGGCTCTTTCAAGTTTTAACCAATAAACCAACAATTGATAGGATACTTACACCTCGATAATTTAAAAAATATTTAGTATCTTCTTAGTACCGAAACAATTATCGTTTTCTTCCATACTAACGCTACATCCCCACATCTCCAAATATATGTGAGTAAAACATGAAAAAGAATCTTCAGTTCAAACAATAATCCGTTGAAATAACCTTTTCATACAGACCTAAATATTTTATATACCGGAAAGACATTCAACTGATGCCAAGCCTAAAAGATATACCCATGTTATACTTTGCAAAAGCAACACCGCCATAAATTTATACCTCTTTGAACATGTTAAATTTCATGCCTGAAAATGTGCATTTGCATTCCTTTTCTAATATAATGAAAAATTCGACGTTTAGTTAAATTAATCTCAAAAATTCAAAAGTGGTGATTTTTATGTTAAAGACAAATAAGTTTCTGGAAAATTGACCTGATATCAAAAATAATTTGCAGAACCGTTAAATGTGGCACAAGAAACTATTAGCGACCAATTACGAACAATGGGGAAAATCCGAAAGATGGAAAGATTGGTACCACATCAACTAAATGAATGAGAGGAAAATGAAAAAATCATCTGTGAAATGCTGCTTCAAAGGAGTGATCGGAAGTCATCTGTGCCTTGAGTGAACGGTGATGAAAACTGGATTTATTTTGAAAACTCTAAATTCAAAATGTCGCCTGGCAAAGTTGACCGATCGAGTTCAAGGTCAAATGGTTTTGGTTGCAAAACAATGCTCTGCGTTTGATGAGACCTGAGTGGCGTGGTATATTACAAACAGTTGAAGCCTAGAAAGCATGAAAACACTTGGATGGAACATACTATCGCACCCGTCATGCTCTGCCGATCAATGGGACACGTCCTTGTAGAGTAGCACATTCGAAGAAGTTAGCTCGATGAATGAATGGTTTTGCTCAAAGGAAAAACAGTTTTTTTGGGATGGCATCCATAAGTTACATGAAAGATGGGGAAGATGTATAGAATCAAACGGCCAATACTTTGAATAAATACACATTTCCATATTCTTGAAAATCATGTATTTTCTTTCCGAAAAATCTTTCCGAATGCAGAAACTTCAGCTAAAATTACTCTGGTCATATGTTTCCTATTCTATGTTTGGTATCTGAACGCTATATTTTTTATATCAACTTTTTTATTTTTTTATATTTGAATAAATCATTGATTGAAAATCAGTTTTTTTGGTCGTTTTAACATTCTATTTGCTGAATAATCGATGAAAATATCGAGAGCATTGAAAATAATTCGATTTTTTTAATTTGAGTTCAACTTCAACACAAAACCGGTCGAAAAACTCGAATCATTTTTATCGAACAAATGAAACTCTACTGATGAACAGACTAATGAAAGCCACCGGTATATTAGTATCACTGTTTTGTTCGTTCTTCGAAACAATGAAAGCAATATTGTTATCGTTCCGATGCGAAAGCCATTGATTTTATGTTGTTCTTGTTATTGTTCGTTAAATAGACCACGAATCCAATTTCGAGTCACATATCTAAATAATCGGCCACGTTAAAAGTACCTTTAACAAAGGGCATAAATTATCGATATTTCAATTTCGATGGAGGGCAGAATTCCACCGGGAGCTGACCTACGTCGCGGGAAAAGGGTCCGAGATATATGGTTCGTTAATCCGGCTGCTGGTCCGACCTTGTCCGTTGCGTAAGTTAAGACCGAACGTGGTCCTTTATATTTTTTTTTATTTACTAGCATCTAACGGATGGAATCTCCTTGTGTGAAAAATTATCTCCAGCCATTTGATTTATAATTAGTCCTCCGGTTTTGGGGAGGTAGTGTGGGCAGGTTTAAGTTGGCGGTCGTGGTCTCGGGGGAAATTCAGCCCTAACGACATTAACAAGGCTTAGGCCCGAGCCGGCGTCCTTCAAAGCTTGGCCGCGCAAAGGACCGAGGTTTAACTAAGTTTTTTAATATTTAGCATTGCTGCATTGCTGTAGCTCTCGGCCGGACTGCCTATCTGCGGTTCTCTTCGCTTAATTGCTAGTGCTAGCGGTTATTTTATATTTTACTCGCTTTGTAGTTGAACTGATACTTTCAAAGAACATAAGAATTAGTATCAAGACTTTATTGTTAATTAAGACTTTTTTTTGTTTCATAATTAACTTAACATCTCCTTATAGTGTTCCAGGATCATATAAAGGAAAATTAATTTGTTTTTATATATTCTCTAACATGGCCCTTCTTGAAATGTAACTTTTGGTTTCAAGTTTTTCATGATTTGATGATTTTCAATCATATAATATACATAGAATACGATCTCCTATAATTGTGGAAAGATTTATTCGACTAAACCATCTCTGGGCACAACAGGGGGAAATTAAAATATAATATTAAAATATTTATATTATAGCGAGAATTTGAAAAATACAATTTTAATAAAACATTTTATTTAAACACTAGTTAACATTGGCATAAAACATTTTCAAAATATATAAAAAACAACATCTAATCTGACAACTGATAACATATTTTCTAGTTGTACATTGTTATTGCCTTAAAAATTACAAATTATATTATTATTCAATATTATAATTAAATAATAATTTGTCTAAAAATTACATTTTAGATTAAGAATTTTTTAAATAATGTTAATTGGTACTTAATTAGATACTATCCATACTATATGTAGCTATGCAAAATTTTTCATGTTGGCCCTTTACAGTCATATTAATTTTTTCATTTACCAGAACAAGCAACACCTAATTATTATTTTTTCTTATTACATTACCTTTGCTAGGGAGGTTGTACCACAATTAATCGTCCTAAAAAGATCACCATTTTGCTGACTGAGATGCTGTCTAAATGCGAATTTTCGTAAAATTTGGTTTTGTAGAATATACATGTTTGCCAATAAATAAAAAAGTCTAAAGATAGTTTCGCACACAAGCGAATTAAAATAGGTTCTTCATACCGTTAAATAAAATTTAATAATATAACATAATAGCAGAATCATAAAAATATATATAACAATTGTTGGTTACAATATTACCGCATATACACTTAGTTCTTCATATTTTTGTTATTATGTTTCTATATATGTCATGACTTTGTTTCAAAAGAATCTGCGAAAAAATGTGTATTATCATTTTCAATTTTCGAACCTCTTAATTTACTTTTTTTGACAAAAATATTATATTTTCATCCATAATCATCTGGTCGATATGAAATGCTGCTAATAATTCTTCATATTCGGAAACTTGACGTAGGAGATCATAAGAGGTTTGCTATTGTTTATTTTTAAAAGTCGTTTCTGCACTAGAGCATAATCCTTCCGAGAATAATTAACTTTATTTAAACTTTTACGTCCTGGAAAACAACACTTATGTTTTGGATTTAAACAAGTATTATTTACCTTAAATATAACAAAAATAAAATCATAATTACAAATTTTCTTATAATTATACACAAAAATAGAAAAAAAGTCTTTTTATAACTTATGTTTTATACAATTACTGTAGCAATTGTTTTTCTCACAGGAAGCATGAAGTTCTTCTGACTGCCCCTTTGATTATTAAGATTAATTGATGAAATAGTCTACGTAGTCATATATCTCATATCAAAATTAACATGCATAATTTTTCTTGTTCATTAATAACTTATCTTCATTAAAATTGATTGAAGATTTGCCACTATGTTCATAAAAAATATTCGTGTTTGTAATCACAACTAGGTCGAAAACAATACTTTTTTGAAGAACACACACAAGATTGATATATATATATATATATATATTATTAAAAATTCTTAATATTTAAATTTATTCAGTTAACCATGGGCGTTAAAAATCAACTATATAGAAACCAATGTTAAAATGTTAAATCAATACACGCATGTTTTTTGTCGATATTTGTCATACAATATCGCAAAATTGTTTTTATTGCCTCGTTATTGAACATATTTGGAAGTCTGAAATATATTAATGATACACGTAGTAAATTATTTCAACAAAATGATATATAATAACGTAAAAAATATAATGAATGAATTTTGATATAAATATAGTTAGAGAACCATCCTAAATACATATGCACCTATATTGTAATTGACGAGCACTTATATTAATTTAACTGTGTTTAACTGAAGGATAAATTGTCGGGCGAATTTATAGTAGTCGCTGGAGGCGGAAGGTCAGTTCGAATGCGTCGCGTTAATGGAAGTGTGAATGACATCGTCGTCAGTCTCCGCTCGGTTCGATATCGACAATCGTAAAGTTAATGGACGACGTTTATTTTCAATCGATTGAGGTTTGGAATGGTCGCTGTTCGTTTTTGTTGTAGTTGGTGAAATCGATTGGTGCGATATTGCTTTTTCTTAGTGGTAGTGGATGGTTTTCAAACAATGAAATAATATAAGGACTTATTAATATGCATTATTTGTTAATTTGATAATTTGAAATTTGGTTTATTTGGTTATTGAACGAGTTCTCTGATTAAGATATTGACATCCAGTCATATTTTTTGTTAATGTTAGAATGTATTATGTACTAGCACGTATTTTGATAAGCGATTAATGTAAACAAATATTTTAAACATTTTTCTATATAAATTCTCCATTTCATAGCATTGAGTTATCGAGTGTATACAGACGCTAATCACGGAATGCTGAAATATGCTCTCATTAGATTTTCGACATTAGTTACTTCTTTTGTTTGAATTGGGAAAAATATGCTGCTGGAGTCTCTCAAACAATTTTGGACATTTATGGTGATGCCGTTTATTTTAGATTAGTATATGAGAGCAAGCCTCATCGACATCAAATAGAATAGTAGACTGTTTTTTTGTTCCGGTCTAAAACCAGGCTGTGGAATGTATAGCGCATACCGGGTCGCGGATACTTGCCTTGGAGTAACAAGTTGGACCGGGTTATGTGGGACTGGGTGGGACCCCTGGGCTTATCACTACACTAAACCGAAACCGCCTCACACTTGACCCCTATGGATCGCTACTACTACTGCATTAAATTTGGGGATATGGCACCCGCTGATCGGGCAGCCGTTATTCGGCACGAGGACCCAGCGATTCTATTGATTCGCGAACTTGAGTTAACACACGACTGAATACTGTCGTACAGGAGCAAAAGTTATGACTGCAGTGATGGATTAAGTCGCTTCAACCTGGCAAAGGGGGAGGTTAGCGGTGACGCGATGTTAAGCTCGCAGCATGTTGACCAAGTCCCGAACAAGCGAACAAGTCTTCAGAAGAACTTGAACTGAGTTGTTGTTTGTGGAATGATTGAGATGTAAAATGCCTGATTTCTGGAGTGTCAGTTTACCTATGAATTTGATTATTTCTGACAAATCATGGAGCGGTCAAGATCATTCTGAGGAGGTTATTTCGGAAAACTTCTTGGATGTTTTTTAACTTGGTTGGGTGTAACAAACTTGAAGTAGACATTAGATCCGTAGAAGAGTACGGACCGAATTAACATCTGGTAAAATAAGCAATTGATGGAGATGGGAAGTCTGCTAGGAGGGCAGATCAAAGAAGATAGCAGGTTTGCTATTCCCGAACCTCTTTCGATTGCTTTCTGGATTTGGGAATTCCGACGGAACCATCGGTCGTTGAACGACGTATTGTTGCAAAAAAGAAGTAGCAATAATCAGTGATAGACGCAAAGTTATGACAATGCTCAACCACACGTTTCAAGATTTGTGAAGGATACATTTTCGCTCACCAGACATGGCGCCTTCTGATTACCATTTGTTCAGGTTAATGCAGCATAGTTAAAACTGCGAAAATGAATCGATTGCTGAATAGCTGCCAAACCAACATCGATCTTTTGACACTTTGCTCTGATGTTTCCAGGAATATCAGAAAAATTGTGAAAAATTATGCTTTAATGCAATTTAAAAATTCTGCATCTTCAGTATTTCGAACGTGCCTCAGTTAACCCACGACGTATTTATAATCGCAACAGTGTATACTTCACAACACTTACAAAATGTAGCTAAGCATTTTGTAGTAATATGTTTGGGAATGACTCTGGACACTATTAAATTCCTGCAAAAAATATGTCGAAAAATATTTCTTTACACCGGCATTATACAATAAGTTAATATATTTAAAATGTTTTATTTTGGTGAGTTTACATTATTTAGTTTGTATGTTAGGTGCTCGTATTCGTATGATCGTTTTCGAATTTACGATAAATATACAATACTTTACCTTTGATCTTCTGTAAAATTCTTCCAGCCAACATGCTAAGTATCACCTAAAACGTGAGTAACAGCTAGCTCAATTGTAAATTATTTGGATTAAAACTTATATATATATATATATATATATATATATATATATATATATATATATATATATATATATATGTATATATGTATATATGTATATATATATGTATATATGTATATATATATGTATATATGTATATATATATGTATATATGTATATATATATGTATATATGTATATATATATGTAAATAAGGTATTGTATATTCGGCATGTGTAACGACTCGAGAGAGGTCTATAATGGAATTTCAGCCATTGGGAAAAATTAGTTTACGAGCATCTAGCGACGCCAAATAGGAAATGAAGCAAGACCGAGGACGGGGATTTGTCGGGGCGGATCGGGCGGTTTTCGGGCGGCGACACTGGAGATTATCCAGGAATTGGGAAATGTATGGGATCGTGAACTTGTTATTTAATTGAAGCCTTATCGGATGAAGAGGTCGAGCCGGACCTTTGCGGGGCCGTCTTAAGTGTGTTTTTGTGTCTTTCTTGCCGTTCTCCAACTATTTACCTCATATTCGGGATTAATGGAGTTTCGGATGACAAGAAATGATATTTTGCGGTGATGACGTTGTGCGATCTTTCAACATAGGTATGGGCATAACAAGAAAATTATTTAGAAAAATAGTGTTTAGACGTCCAAGTGATATTCAATTATCATGCACGATGGACTTCTAAATTCTTCTTCCTCTTCTTCTCATAAACAAAACAATTTACACAGCTTTTAAAAAGTTTTTATTGAGTTTAAAAAATTAAAAAAAGAGAAAGAACGTTTTGTTTCATACTAACGTTATACAGTAGCCTAAATGTTGGGTACAAAACCTAGCCAAACGACATTCATCAGTTGTCATCAATTGCCATTAGTTGATAACTGTGGTCGTCTTTTGATAGCTTGTATTGCAAAATTGATGAAAATGGAAATAAATATGTTATTACAGATTTTATTTTAATTTTATCTAGGCCTGATTTATATATCTATTAAAAACGCTTTATTCTGCTTGAGTTTGGAGTAACTAAAGAATTCATTTGAAGTAATTTAATTTAAATTGTGATTAGTATATAATCTTAACGATAGTCATTCTAAGGAGTTTTTGAAAATACGTCATCTAAATTTGTGACGTTAAAACGTCGCAATGTTGCTTTATTAACTCTGAGTTTTAGTTCAGTCTGGTTCTAATATACAACAATATTCTAATCTAAATAAAACAATTAAACAAAAATATTGTTAATAGTTATAATATATTTTAATAAATCTAATGCATATATTATCGAAGGACTTAAAACTACAATTGAGTATACAATTATAATACTTAGTTATAATAGTAGGATAAGATTGTGTTTGATTATATTTACATTAAACTCATGAGTTAAAGTTCTAGGCCCATTTTTTTTATGTAGTTGTATCTCCTGGACGCCCAACCCACCTGATTAACAATTTTATATCCAAGTAATACATTTTACTTTCATTAGAGATCATATTTACCTTTTACGCTTAGTTTTTGTGTTCTTCGATACAGTGTTTCCTTGTAAAGAGACTTTTATATTATTGTATTTCTCATTGGTTTATTCTGTTAATACATGTATACATCGTTCTTGATAAAACTAGATTTAATCATTGCATTCTCCATAATGCATTTGCCATATATGCAAAAGATTTACTATTTTTTCTATCGTGGCACATTTTAATCAAATGCTCATGTATATTCTGAACAATTACACACATATCTGTGCACATAAATATTTGACAGTTTACAATAATATTTCCTAGAGCTATCATGTATTAATTATATACTCACCTTTACTTGTTTCCACTCTTACATCCTTACAAATTAGCAGCATTGAATCATATCATATTCAAAAATTTCATTCAAGTGAATAACTAAGCCTGTTAATTTCCGAGCTATCTAACATTTGTTCATAACTCCTTCATTAGTTAATTTCTTCTTCAATATGACTGATCGAGTTCATTCAAATCGAAGGTGTTATTAACCATAACCATTAACCAGTTTCTAGCTTGAAATATAATATATCTGCAATTAATTTTTAAAAATGTTAAGGCTAATTAAACCTAGTCAATTATTATTCTAACGTTTACCTTTTTCCGTCAACTGTAAATATATAAAATATGTAAATTCTATATTTTTCAGACTGTCAGTTCCCTTTAAAATAATTGTATTAAATTATGTTTGTGTTGAAAAACTTCTCACTGTTTTTACACATTTCGTATATTTAATCTCTCATAGAGTTACATCAAGCTGATCTTGATTCGTCGCCCATTTCGTATGAGAACGATTTATTTCGGTGAATTTAAGATTATATTTTTCATTTTTTGAGATATTTTAGTGACCACGTCCATACTAATATTCAAAACAATTTATAATATTCCAAATTAATATTTAATAGTAAAAATGCTTACCTCTCTAACGAATTTTACTGGCAAGAAGAGGCCTCCATTATCTCGTTCCTATTCAAAGTAACTGATCAGAGACGCATTCTGTTCTGTCTGGCTTCGAAATTTTCAATCAGAGTAATGATAAGCAGCGATTTGAAATTTATTAAAACAAGCAAAGCATTTAAATGACGTTTTCCGGTTTATAACCTCTTATCACTATTGGTTTGAGGAATTTTGCATACGTTTGACAACCGGACAACTTTGACAGTCTAATTCGGTTACACGTTCGAACTTATCAGACAGCATTGTGTCTCTTTATAACTAGAATAAAATGAGAAGGAAAATATTGTGTGATTCTAAAACGAACTCACAAATTACGGCAGACAATTTAAACATCTTGATGGCGTATGCACAAAATTTCTTTGGATAGACTGTATATTAGAGACTTATACTTATAGACTGTATGTAGAGCTCGGTTTAGGAATTTTCAAATATCAAACCCAGCTTTCAATGCAATACATTGCATATGACTAAAATGTACTACATTTAAAGCTACATTAAATAATTAAGATATTATAGTTAAAAGATTCAGTGTAATAATGGCATGTAACTTGTAGTAATTTAATTGTGTATATATGTGATAAGTTGGTATGTTTTGGAACTTGAAACATTGTTTTCTCAAGCTGTGTGCTGTGTAACGATCTCAAGTCAAAAGTTATTTTGTGGGGCGTTATATTCGTGGAATAACTCATCATCTATAGTTATAATAATTGCCTCATATTATACTAGAGGCCCCGATAAACTTCGTATCTTGTATATTTTCTCTGCCAATAACAATAGTCACTTTGTGGATTCTCGGTGACGACTTTTAAATTTTTGTTGACTCCATATTAATAGTCTACGATTACAATCTTTGGTAGCCGTTTGGTCTGGCCGTCTGGCTTTGGTGACCTTGAATTGTAATCTTTTGTCCAAATTTCAATATAATATGTTAATTTGCAATAGCTTCAGTCTGCCTTTGGTGGGTTTACACCTTCAACTAAGATGCATGTGCCGAGAATCCACGCGCTAGGGTTGTTTTCCAAAGCTTGATTGTTTCTTGCTTGAAGAAGCTTACGGCTAGCGGTCATTCAGCACCTTATCTCGACCTTGTGTGACTCTACAGCTTCAGCTGCAATACTTTCGTCCGAGCTCCACTTAACCACACCAACAAACCACCCTCAAACGCTTTGAGTAACTGTGGAACGATTGCCAATCCAACGTCAACCTGTCCTCTTTTCTTGATAATTATTTTTATTCCGGTTAAATGAATGAATTCGAAAGGGGACAGTCTTATGATCTTCCCGAAATCCTACCGACTGCGCCATTTATAGTATATGAAAGGGTTATTAATCACAAGAACTGTTAATTTTTTTGAAAAACTTTTTTATTTTACGGAAAGAAGTGACAACTTGTTGAATTACGACATTGAGGATTCTAATCCATTAGAATACAGACTAAGTTATTTCACTTGTTCACCATTTAGATAGCTTTAAACCAGATAGCCGTATAATCAGTCACGTATTACATAACACGTATATACGATAAATCTTATATTATAAATCTTTATGAGAACGGAGAGGAAGTTTCTGATTTTTCACCTCCAGTCGCTTTGTTTAAAGGCGTGTTACAGTGGCGAATCAAGAATTTTGATACTCTGTTTAATAAATATAAGTACAAATATTGAATAAGATCCAATTCAATACTATAATAATTTTTGAAACCATCATTAGCCCTTCGAGCGACTTTGGATTGACTTGGATAATTCTTGCGTTAACCTTTTATTTTAATCCATGTTTTTTTTAGGCTAATTCATCATAAAGGCTTCTGAGAAAGTCGTTCTTCATTCCACAAGCATGTGCAAACTATTTTTGTTGTTTTTTAAATCCTAACGATAGTATGTAATTGTATACGTTTTCATCAGTTATATCATGTTTGATATGATTTATTTAACATTTAAAAAAAGTAGATATTGACTATAGCGATGGTCTGACCTTGCCGTCGTCCCCAGTTGAGTGCCGTTGTCGAACGGCAATCAGCGAATGCGGACAGGAGAAAAATGCCCAGTCATTTTTCCCGCTGGGAAAGCTCAATTTTTTTCGCCATACCTGTTATTTTATTAAACGTTGAAAAACACCATGGCAATTATTTTTATGAATAGCCAACGGAACAAGTGATCGAGGGAGGACGCGGCAGTTGGCGTACGTTTCATTAAGGTTGATTAATTGACCGGAACATCATTAGCATATCCGATGGATTTTCGGCTTTCCGCCCGTTGATTTTCCACGACGATTCGTATTTTCTTTTACCCTCATGTTTTTTTTTTGAGACAGCGTGTCTCAATCGACGACTGACAAAAAGGCAATTGTGCGACACGAAAAAAGATGTTAGAGAGCGTTTTTATCGTTTACGATGTCGTCGTGATAGAGTCCATTTTCACTGTTCGACGAAAAAATTTCAAGCTGATTTCATCGAAATATATTCCTTTAACGGGCCTTGAATATTTTTGGCCATTAAGGTCTTATTTCCACATAATTTGGAACTAAATCTATTATAGAAAGTACCTTGTAACTGTGGTAAATGTAGCTACCTTTCTTGCGGTGCGAATTTTTTGTTATTCAATAATTGATATCAAATCATCAGCAAGAACAAATCATAATCTGTGTTACAATGTAATACTTATCACTAAATATCAAACAGAAAGTTGTTAAATTATTGGGAGCTGTGCCATTGCGAGAGAGCTATATTTATCTTGCACATTTTTTCCGATAATAACAATTATCATTATCGATTGTCAAATGCTGATAAATTAAATCTCTTCCTCCTCGCAGAGCTCACCAGCAAGTGTCAGGTCTGATGAGGATATTATGGCTTTAAAATGGCATCCGATCCAATGATATTTTGAATATTTCGACTAAATCATTATTCTGATGAATAAACATTCGTAGTTCTTAGACAATACTTCACTTCACTGTTAGATTGTCAACAGAAGACTTGTCCATAATATACACTAGTAAGAATTGAGAATCTGCATCTAGTGTTAACAGTGCTTCTAGTAAATGTTCTAGTGGTTATTAGCTTATTTCTGATTCAAATTTGAGTGTTACAAAAAAGTAGTCATTGTTCTGTACAAAACTGTTGCACCAAACTACGTAACTTGGAATCAACTGTTATATTTTGGATCGTTAGCCAAGAAGTAGTTAAAATCATTTCCCATCATAGAAGCTGATTATTTGATGGTCACTAGTGCGATTAGCACTCTTGATTGACTTCGACAACCTAAGTCAGGTTGTATTTTAATTGACTTTATTAAAAACAAAGGCATAATAGCAGTTCTGAAACACAAATGACTAAATAATAACATGGCACATTGACACATGACTAGATCATATTTAATAATATATGCCATTATTTTTCACTTATTTCTCACATTATTGAATGTGTCTAGCAGAAAATGATTTAATAATAGCGGCAGGTAGTTTTAATCGGTATTTAATATTTTTAGTCAAAATAACTTTTCAAATACACCAATTAATATTTGACAACCAATTGGTGTCCATCCTTTGCGATTGTGACAGTTAGCATAGGAAAACGAACTTTTATTATTTTCGTTTCAATTTTCCGTTCAGAAATTGTTTTAGTTTTAGCGATATTAGCGAATAAAAATTCATTTATATATATATATATTATTTTATATTGTATATATTGTATTTAATATCATTTATAGACATCATATGGAGATATATTGTATTATATCTCTATTGAGGTTTTTTCCCTTTGCCTTCAACTACATTCCAGTTTGTGTTCTTTGTAGAAGATACTAGATAGTCTATTATAGCCTAAACTTATTTTCATTTTCTTAAGTATACTACTGTAACGCAATCTCAAACGATAAAATATCGATTAGGGACCATTAACTTACTGTGTGAAACTTCGCTCATGTGGCCTGCCTCAGAATATGTCAAAGCATCCGATCACTTTGCATCTTTGATGAGGTGATCACAGAAGTTGACCCCATTCAAGACTATTTCTTACGATTTTTACTATCCATTGGTAAAAATTATAGCAAACACAAATGTATATTTTATTCGCTATAGATTCTTACATTCAGGCAGACAAATGAAAAATAATGTTTTAGTAATGTCTGTAATAACAAATAACGTTTTAATAAAGAGGTTGTTCAACCTAACAATTTTTGATTTTACATAATATTGCAATGCTTGTAAACAATGATTCCATTATCGAATCTAAACTGTTAGCTTGAGTTTGACGTTCAATTAAAATGGGTGAAAACAAAATTTGTATAAAAAACGAATTTTCCTAGAAAGATCGAATTCTTCCTTAAGAATCAGCATTCGATGAGTTCTCATATTCTTTTAATGATAAATTGTCCGCAATCAGTAAAAGTTCTTTCATTATACACTATCTATCCGCTGTGGTAAATCTTCTAGTTGCTGCTCTTTGGTTGTTAGCTTCATCGACTTTAGGCTATGAGACGGTCAATGATATGTGCGCTCTCCTTTTAGCACACCTTTCTGTAGCTATTGCAATCATCTGACAAATGGTATTTGACATTGTTAGATAATATCATGCTTTAACAACAGGGGAAAGATAAATTAAAACTTGGTTGGGCTGTATAATATTATATATTATTAGTCACTCGAAATATTATTTTCAGAATTTTCATTGTTCGAATAAAACATTCAATAACCTTTAATAAACCTTAAGGGTATTGAATAATTTTGGTGTGAGCCTTCTCTATATATTGTTAGATACCGCCTCTCTGCTATTGGATGGGCACCCTCTCCAATACCATGGATAGTCCTACTCTTTCCACTCCTGCAGAAAAATCAAATTCCCAATCACCCAGAAAGCGACTCGGTACAAGATTCTAATCCATTCAGTTTGTCTCTACGGAGCACAGGTGTGGTACATGTACGTCTATGAGAGACAACTTGCCCTACTACAAGTGTTTCAGTCCAAAAACATCCGCGCATTACTCAATGCCCCATGGTTTATGAGGAACGTGAACACTCACCTCGAATCAGGCATCCCGTTCGTGAAAACTTTCACGAACATGCTCAGAGTAAGGTTCTCCCTAGACGCTTCAGAACCCGATAACAATCTGATCAAACCCCTTCCCATCCACAAACCCCGGGAGCCAAACCAACTGCGACAATCCCAGTCGAAACCCAGGATCTCTGTCTCGAATCCGAAGCGACATCAGCAAAAGAATATTTAGTTCTAACTGGTCAATCTGGAATATGAAAAAAAAATAGTACAAGCAGTTGTCCTGGTACCATCGCAGCGATTAAATTAGATTGCACTATTAGTTCTACCGGTCCTTGGTATTTTCCTGACTAAAATCTAACAATATTGTTATATCATATTGAAGTAAAAAAAATTTAAATAAATTTGAAGAATGACGGTTGCTCGAAAAAAAAATTTAAATCAAATCGAAAATCAAATTATTTTTTGAAATGATAAAAATCAAAATTTCAAGTAAATCGGTTTAGTAGAACATGAGATGAGTTCAGAGTTTAATTTTTTGATGCCGCGCCAATAAAACATATATACCTCAAAAATAATTTAAATAAAAAAAAATTATCTTAAAGGCATTTAATACAAGAGTTATGTTTTGATAATGTGAAAAAATCCGTTTTTTTTTTAATTTCTAGACCACATACCCTCTTAATTATTTGCTCATATATTCATCCGATAATACACTTTTATTTAGTTAACCATATAATTTTTTATTTTTGAGTGAAATTATTTGAATTATTATAAACTAGATTAATAAACGGATTAAGTATATATTAACATTACATCATATGCAACATACATATATGGTAATAAATATTATTCATAATATAAATAATTTTCTGTATATATTTTCAGGTCAAAATGATATATCCTGCCAATCCGGGGCCCGGTACCGGTTCCGATTCGCAGGACGCCGACAGCATGCAGTATTAAAATACTCCGATGGCCCTTGCGGTCATTGTCGACCACACCTGTGGCTCAACACTTTGGCAGCATAAAAGTGAGTAAACCGATTGCTTTATAAAAAGGAAAACCTTTCTGTTATTTTCTCTTTCTTTTTTGTTATTCCGGGTTTTTCCGAGTTCGACACAGGAAACAAAGGGCGCGGGACGAGGGACGGCGATGTGTAGCGGAACCGCGCAAAGCGAAAGCGTTCCAGAAAGATTTATTCAAGTTTTTTTTTGCTGGAAAACTTTATCCCCCTTCGCCCTCCATTTTGCCTGCTACCGTAGCCGCTCCAGGATCAACGATACATTATTCTGGCCGTGCGGCGAAATTTTGCAGAGAAATGTTTTTGTTGTCGTATAAAATATTTGATGGAAATTTAATAAGTTTGTCGGAATAACGGGGGCGCCTCTTTTTTCAGCTGCAGGGAATCAACGAAAGAGGGAGAACATCGAATCTGGAACGAATAAAAATTATTTTTATAAAAGGTATACGTTTTTCCCTGTTATTCATATCTTTTTTCAATTACTTTTAATACCTATCCTGATATTCCACAGTTGTCGCATTGACTCCCACGTCTATTTTGTTTCCGTTCTTTAAAATTTAAGCATATTCTAAATTTGGCATATTTTAGCAAATCCTTAAACATATTATTTTTGATAATATGCAATATTGAAGGTATATTAACAGTATTTTTCTTAATATATTATTCTTGTTCTTGTTACTTAGATCATGTCTATTTCATGTTTATTTCAAAATATTTTATTATGTCTACCTCTTGATACCTAAAATTATTATCTCACAAGTGGTGCAAAAGTCCCGCTACCATTTTGATTGCACGCCATCTTGGTTGTGTGACGTTTAGGTCAGTTTTGCTATAACCATTGTGTTGTGTAGTCGTTAATATTTTATTGTGGATAAATATAGGCCACAAGAACGAGCAGAAATTGTGACAACCTTTATTGAAATTAATCGTTCCATTATTGCCACTCAGCGAAAATTGCGTCACACGATACAATGGTTAAAGCGAAACTAAGCAGAACCTCACACAACCAACATGGCGTACAATCAAAATGGTAGCGGGTCTTTTGCCCCACCTGTTATAATAGTTAATTACTAGTGATCGCTCTGTGGTTGATGTTCGACCACAATTTATGAAATTTCTCTCATAACAGAGTAAAGGAAATAATTTAAAAACTATATGTTACTAAAAAGTGTTTTCACATTATTTTCAATATGGGGTCAGAAATATATTTGAAATCTAACATTAATTAAAGTAATAAATGTAAAATAAATGTCTGCATATTAAAACATTAAAATATATGCAAACTATCTCAAGAACTAACCCACACTAATGTTATTAAATTATATTCAAGTAAACTTATTTCCATTAAGTTCTAATAATCAACAAAGTATTTATAAGTTTAAATTGATACATGACTGAACATTATCAACAAAGTGTGTATTAATAATCTTTCTTTACTTTTTTGTTATAAACATAAATATGGAAGAATAATACATATAAGTAATTTTTTTTGTATACTAAAACCCATAATAGATGAATTAAACAATTTTGAAACTGATATTTCAATTTAGCATGTACATTAAATAAATAATAAAAACAATTAGGTAATTTATTTCATTCAATTTAAATTGCAATATATATATATATTAAAGGAATGTATTTATAATCATTAAATTAACTGTTAATTTTTCAAAATTTAAGTGTATAAAGTAAATAATCAAACTAATTGAATTAATTAATATTTACCAAATTTACTATTAATAAGTCATAATTTCTTTCACTTGTCCTATGGGTTGCATCTGTCTAAATTAAATAGTGAGTTTCACTTTAACTCCTATATATCTTCATTACTTGATTTATGTATCCATATAGTCCTTATCTCTTATCCATATTTCCTACCTAAAACATATATTGCAAGAACAATAAATATACATAGGCTGATTAACAGAATAATTTCTTTACATAAATTTTTAAATAAAATTATATCATTTTACGCATTTATTTAACTTTTTGACATCTATAATTGTTAATATTTTTGCGGCAAATTAAATCTTGATGCAAAAATTAACGTAATTATTACCTGCAATATTCGGTTACTGCTTTGTTAAGAAATGCTTTTACTAAGGAAACCAGAAATGAACCACCTAAGTTAGTACCATATTTACAGAAAAATATTAAAAACCTTTAGAATTACCTCTAGTATAATGATATATTATGTGTCCAGAACTATATCAATAACAATCAGTCCTTCAGAAGAAACAATTTTTCTTAGTAATTCTCTGATCATCAGACATAAAACCAAATCAAAAGCTGATTTCCAAAATCTAAAAATTTTGTAAACAACGAAGACAGACGATTCTTGCTATTCTCGAATTTTACATTAATAAAATGCTGCGATTACATTTTCGCACATGTCGGGTTTTTTCTTTCACAGCTGTATATAACTTTTAATAAAGCAGACGCAAAAAAAATTAAAATATAATTTTACGTGGTCATAATATCCTTAATCGTTTTATACCTAATCTTGTTATAACTCTTTAATAGTTTCCACAATAGAGGAATAACCCAAAATAATACAAGATCCTAAATAACATTTTTAAAATTAAATAGCTTTATTTAATAATGTTCTAAGACATTTTCCATTTTAACGCCGTTTTAAATGTAAGTAGGGATTTGCCTTGCGATTCAAAATTTCCTGCCGGCATTTTGCGGTACAACGTTGCCATATTTTGATTTTAAAAATTAGTCGTCCATAGTTGATTTACGTACAATAGAAACGACGAATAATCTACCGTGCAAGAATGGGAGCTGGCATCACGTTAGCCGTGTCCAGTGAAAATAAAGCCACAAATATTTGTTTATATATTTTGTGTCACTGATATAGCCGCCAGCTATTCTTGGTGGCTTGATTTGGGTGTATTTCGCTTTGTTGGAATTTCTTTATTTGTAGCGCATATTACATAAACATTTTATACCTAAAAATTCTTCCAGATGAATTTGTTTTCCCTAAGAAGGGTGGAAAAATTTTTGTAAGTCGGTTAAAATATAAAAATAAAAATATTAATATATCTCGGTAATTTTGATGTAGTTATACTGAGGATTCACAGAATATTTTAAATTAACTCACTTCATTTTATTTATAAAAGGTTCCCAAATTCAATGGTTTTCCATACACTCTTATATTCCACTCAAAGAGAAGTCTTGAAGAGCGCCAATGGTTCTCGTTTGGTTTAGTTGCTGTTCGCTTGAAAGAAGTTTCGCTTGTTTACATAGCATTTTAAGTTAACTAGGGTTTCATTACTGGGCGTCATGCTATTTAGTTAACACAAGAAAAACTACCAGTATTCTGTCAGTTCAAGTTCTTATTAATTTTTTTATGTTGAAATGCAGGTATGACAGAAAGGGTACAGTCCTTGGTTTACTCAGTACAGAAAGATTCCGGATCTGCTATCCATTTTTGTACTAGTTCAACGCTAGGTACATTTGTTTGTTAGCTAATATTGTACTGAGCACTAATTTAAAATGTGTAAGATAAAAAGTAAGGAATGCTCCTAATGAATACCCTGTATATATATTCAAGGATCAACATTCAGACAAACTTAAAATTAATTCAATTTTATTTCAAGTAAGGCAACGGAAAATTGTATTGTAGCGGTTAAAAATTAAATTTTAGAGCAACATAAAAGCAAGCGATAACTGAAAGATTTCAATAATAATCCTTCAATATAACAATGTTGTTCATTTGATTATCAACATCGGCCAAAATCACAAATTCTATTTAAGTATGATCGTGTCCAAGAAATATATTTCGATGTTTGTTGAATATTGCGGAAATATGAAATATTTAACGACATTGTGGAGGTAGGTCAAAGAATGTATGCTTTGGACTGAAGTCAAAAATGTTGATGATTTATTGCGCCTGGAAAAGTCCCAATTTATTTTAAATAATTATTTTACTTTTTCTCCTGTGCAGTGTAGACTATGTTCCAAGTTTAGCCTAACGACCCTTAATTAGCAAAATTGTTATTTCAATTCTTTTATTTAATTGACTCTGGAAAAAATTGTTGACTATTTCTTGAACTTTTCTATTTATATTCTATGTTAGTGGGGAGATATTTTCATCAATGTATGATAGATGTTTTCGTCAGTGTATGTGTATCATCAATATTTTCATCACATATCTTGTTTTTTTTTGTAGGGAACTATACTTTCTGAATAGTGAGTCGTGCGGATACTCTGTAATCCATCGATCATTTAAACTCTGAACGATTTTAGCTCTCAGTGTCGACTTTCTAAAAAAGTTTTGTTAAATGGGTTCTATTTTAAATGAACCGACGCAGATATCTGCACTTATTCTTTAGAGACAAAGCTTAAATAATCTAAGAATTAAGGTTGTTATACAGTCTAAAGATAACTGTTCACTGCCCGTTCCTCCAGGCAGTAGATATAGGTGGAAAAGATTTGGACGGCATTTTATACAATATAAATAAAACCCGCAGAATTTATGAACATTTAGATGTAACCCTGTAAATATTTTCAAGTATATACAAAAGTAAAAGCTAATTCTATTTTATTTGAAATAACGCAACGGAAAACTGCATTTCAACAGTTAATATTTAAATTATAGAACAACATAAAACCAAACGACAACTGAAATGTTTAAATAATAATTCTTCACTATAATAATGTTGTTCATTTGATTCCAAGTTCGAAGTCAAAAATGTTGATGATTTATTGCGTCTGGAAAAGTCCCAATTTATTTTAAATAATTTCGGGGATTATTTTACTTCTTTTCGTATGTAGTATAGAATGAACGCATTACATCAGCCTAACGATCCCAGTCGTTCTAGCAATCTTTTTAATGTCTTAATGGTGTCCTTATTTAATGGTCCCGTACCCGAAAATTCTTTTCAAGATATTCTTCACAGGTTTACACGTTGAAAGGGAGTCAATACTTTTAGGGAAAACGAGAAAAAAAACAGTTTCGTTTTTTATCGGACAAGGAAACAGTCACAAAGGGATAGGGAGCGCGCGCGTGTGTGTGTGAGGTGGGAGCGTCGACGACGACCCAAAGGACTACATAAGGCTTTATTCAGATTATTTTCTGTGTTGATATATATCGTCACGGAGACAGTATTAAAATATTTTCTTCAGGGTTGCGGCTATTTTCCGAACCGCTCGTATTTTTGTTGGTGGACGTCGTTAAAACGTCGCCAGGAAATTAGGAATATTTAACGAGTGAAAGGCGCGTAAAATGGCAAAATATTATTTTTCGGGGATGGTCGCTTTTCGCCTCCATTAGGGAAATCGGCCGGTTAATATATACGCCGTTTTTCTGTTCTCTTGCTCTGGCAGACTGTGTCCATTAATAAATGAATCAGTGATTAGTTGATTTTCTTCGTCCTTATTTTTACAGCAGAAAGTAACTAATGGTCGTTGATTTACATTTTATACGGTATTGTGAAAAGCTGATTGGCCAGAATATTAAATAGCGGTTTTGATTGCTCTTTGACAATTAAGGTTAGTAAATGACATTTGTAGAGGTATAAATTTTAAGTTGACAATATTATTTTCTATGAAGGCAATTTTGAGAACTGCGAAATGATTCATGTTTAGTTTGGTTTACCATTTCATCTATATGAAGAATACATCGCCTATCACGTCCTTTTTATTTTCAATTCAACCTAAGTGACAGTTCACAACCACAAGACTTCGTACAGTGCCTACAGGAGGGGTAATTGGTTCTACAAGCCGTATTAGGGAGGAAGACCTGAATGAGTCAGGTTCATCCGCCGGTGTACACATGAATAACATCTGTGTTAATTGACTTTATAAGAAAATTGCGGAAAGATCTAGGTTTATAGGGTTACCAACTCCTACACATATCCTAACCAAGATTAGTACTGAATCAGATGTTCATACAATTTTTTTATTCCAAATTCTATTTGGTTGAATCGTTACGTCGTCAAAACTGTCAAATTTCGTCAGCGTAAGTAAAGATAATTCCTCCAGAATGTTACAGCAAATGGTGACCTCCTGAATTAAATTACTTGGCTTTGTCCGCCCGGTAGCAGTAGTTGTAAAGGCAACAGGATATACCTCCTACTATTGCATAGGTTCGAATTCTGCCGGGGCAGGTTTTTAAACATATGTTTGTGATTCTTTCTAATTGAAATTTACCATGTAGGAATAGGAATGTCAAATGCACCAAGGAAAATCACATTATATCACTTACCAAGCTGTGTAAGACCAAACGTCTTCAGAGATCGCATGCTCATAGTCACACCTCTCATTCAGAAGTTTATACGTTTGCAAATCGGTGGGCTTAATGTCAATTCATTGGAGATAACTGTAGGTCCAGCTGGTGTTTGTATGACGAAAATCCATATACATCTACATATTCTTGGATGTGGAAGATCTGTGCTTTTAGTTGGGTACTGCACTGTGCTCGTAAAGGAATAATTTCATACTTCAAAATTATGTACTGGCCTCCAAAATTGACCAATAAAATACCGCTTTTCTATATTTGACGGGTTATCTGAATCTGAACAGGATTACCAGCACTTTATTACTGATATACGGTTCCAAATGTTGCTAAGAGTTATCAAAGATCGGAACTCCAGATTAACCAAATTCAAATGAGAAATCAGATTCAAATAAATGTGTTTAAAAATAAACCGTTTAATAAAACAGATAGTGAAGGTCATAGATGACGCCGAATATATTACCTTTTGCGGTTTGTAAAGATATAGAAATCGTTTTAAACCTAAGGCTGATGTCTGCAATATGTAATCGAATCAGCTCATAAAATTCGATTTGTGTTGGTAATAGGGGACCATGTTGCCAAATGTCCGCCAATATCGTTAACGTATTAATGATAATAATTAAAGTTTATAATCCGACAATCGTTATAAGCCAAAATTCTAAGTTGATGCGGTAACGTGGTGACGTCATAAATTTTGATGCCGTGTATTGACTGTTTTATTGGAAGGGCTACAGTTTATTTGTATTGCCAATATGCCAATATAGATATTTATACCTGTAAAAACACGTTTATAAACATAAAATTTTATATTTTTAATGTTTATTCAACCTGATTAGTGATAATTCATTATTAAATTATCTAGACATGTCGATGTCTCTATAAAAATAAAGTAAATTAAACTTATATAATATTCTACTTTTTCTTAAAATGTATGTTAAATCTATCTACAAATCATTTAATTTTGAGTGGACGTACTATGGCTTTGATCGAAATTATAGTTGTAATTGGAAAGGAAATATATTTAATACGTATTATGAAAACGGTAAGACTTTTTAAAAGTTTTCAAGTATGTTATATAACTTTGTTCAATAGTACGAATTTTACCGTTAATCCCACCAAACTATATTTCATCCACCATCAATATTTGATTTTTTTTATAATTACGTATGATGAAGTTTTTATATTATTGCATAGTAGAGGTATTGGCTACCGAAAAAAATATAGGTATTTCGATATTTAAAAAAATATCTATATATGATTTTCGATATTTTTAAAAAACTATCGATATGTCGATATATTTTCTATAAGTATAAAATATGGTGATATTTTTCAAAAAAAATATATCGATATTTTCTCAAAAAAAAAAATATTGATATTGTTTCTGCATCCCTATTGCACAGTACTTGGCAGTATATAATTTGTTTGGTAATTCCGCGGCTTAACGACGAAAAATGTTATTTCCAGTGTGTTTTTAAATATACTTTAAAGTCTCCTTTTTATCAACGAAGATTTATCTGGATTGGACCTACTGTTAAACGTGGCCTCCAAATTACTGACTGGCCGGTGACTAACACAAAGACCATCCTAGAACGCATCTGATCTTGAAATTTCTAAGCATACATATTATATAATGAATCATATTTTTCATTGTATCAAAAAACACGTTTTAATTGCAAACTATGAGAGTAAGAGGTTGAAATAGGTTTAAGAGTTTTTTCCTTATTTAGTAATAGTAATAATTTCATTTGTTAAAGTCTATTATAAATGCATCATTTTTAAATCAATTTTCAGTAAGGTTAAAATAAATTACATTAGAATTAATATGTATATTTTTCTTGGAGTTTGTGATGAAAATTTATGAACAACAGTGTACAATAATGCGGCAAAGGATTACATGACTATTTATAAGCGCAATGAAAGTTGATATAGCCCGAGGGTAAAAAGTAAACACAGTCGTGTTTAATTTCGTTTTTTTTTCGGAAATATTTTCAGGGAAACGTGAGCTGAAAAGTTATATATTTGCACCCACTATCTGGGCAAATAAGGGCTGTGGTGGTAGAAGTGCCCCCAAGGGGAAGGGAAGGGGATCTGACCAAAAAATGTTTATGCTCAAAAATTAATTACAGTTTGCTTTTGTTGGCGACCACTTCGGTGATTAAAGCTACTCGCAACTAGGTTTAATTTGTTTCCTGCTATTTTCGTTTAACTATTACATTAGCGCTAACGAACGGTATTGTGTTTTGTACTGTGTTCATAATTCTTCATGGTTTAATCAGGTATTATTGATTTTTAATATATTAACATACAAGCACACTATTTTTAATTTTAATACATATACTATTTATTTACTCACAACTATGTCTTCGCAAGAAATGATCAAATAGATGTACGTGGTCATTGTCCTATCTGGATGGCTACCCAGCTTACTGTTGTACCAAAACTATTTGTGAATATCAATTGTACCTTCCTTGTACACACATACACAGTAATCCATGGACTAAAATGCTTTTCAAAGCATGGATGTTTCCCAATTCCAATTATTCAAAACTAAGCTACACTTTGATTACCTTCAATCTACTTTTGGTGAGCTTACAATTTGAATTATTGTAAGTTAATACTTTTACCTCTACTTCACTTAACCATTTCAAGGAGTATTTCGAGTGATGGCTGAACGGTTGCCAATGTAACGTCAACTTATTTAATATTCTCGATAAATATTAACATCTTCTATTTACATATTTTAGAATAGGATACATTCTTTTCACGCATTGGTGTTGTGTTGTAGTGTTGTTCTAGTAATTTGATGTATGTGAATATATCGTCTTAGGTTATTTGCTTGCAGACTGAGCTGTATTGATATAAGTTGGTGAGACAAAAACATAATATCGTACTGTTTTATATTGCTACTAATGGAACCTATTAATATAGCAGCCATAACTAAAGTCAATTTGGAGATTGTATAAATTCTTCGTATTCAAATTACGGGTTGATGCCATTCTAGAATTTTGTTCATTAACTTGATCATTAAAAACTGGATATACTGGTTCAGGATGTATTTAAATAAAAATCTGAATTATAAAACACACATTATAATTCTCAACTCTGCACCAAACCGTCGGTACATCGATGTAAGCCTAAACTAAAATTAGTAAAAAAGCGGCCCAGCACCGTATTCCATCCCAAGGACTCCCACTGCAAAGGTACAGAACGGAAAATAAAGAACAAACTACCGAACGAGTTGGAACACGTCTCATATTTCGGATGAACTGTGACCGATAGTCGTGGGAAACGTCCGATAAGACTATAGTTCCCGACAATCCTCGATTCTGACTCTAAGTTCGACCTGGAACTTTTAGAATTTTAGAAGGACCCAGGACCAGCTAATGGTTGTTGTTTTATCAGTCAGCCCAGCCTGGAGCTCGTAATTTTTGTTTTGTCAATCATCTTAGCCTGGAGCTAATAATTTTTGTTTTGTCAATCATCCTAGCCTGAGGCTAGTAACTTTTATTTTGTCAATCAGATTAGCCTGGAGCTAGTAATTTTTGTTTTGTCAATCATCCTAACCTGAAGCTAGTAGTTTTTGTTTTGTCGATCAGCCTAGCCTGGGGCTAGTAACTTTTATTTTGTCAATCAGCCTAGCCTGGAGCTAGTAATTTTTGTTTTGTCAATCATCCTAGCCTGAAGCTAGTAGTTTTTGTTTTGTCAATCAGCCTAGCCTGGGGCTAGTAACTTTTATTTTGTCAATCAGCCTAGCCTGGAGCTAGTAATTTTTGTTTTGTCAATCATCCTAGCCTGAAGCTAGTAGTTTTTGTTTTGTCAATCAGCCTAGCCTGGGGCTAGTAACTTTTATTTTGTCAATCAGCCTAGCCTGGAGCTAGTAATTTTTGTTTTGTCAATCATCCTAGCCTGAAGCTAGTAGTTTTTGTTTTGTCAATCATCCTAGCCTGGGGCTAGTAACTTTTATTTTGTCAATCAGATTAGCCTGGAGCTAGTAATTTTTGTTTTGTCAATCATCCTAACCTGAAGCTAGTAGTTTTTGTTTTGTCGATCAGCCTAGCCTGGGGCTAGTAACTTTTATTTTGTCAATCAGCCTAGCCTGGAGCTAGTAATTTTTGTTTTGTCAATCATCCTAGCCTGAAGCTAGTAGTTTTTGTTTTGTCAATCAGCCTAGCCTGGGGCTAGTAACTTTTATTTTGTCAATCAGCCTAGCCTGGAGCTAGTAATTTTTGTTTTGTCAATCATCCTAGCCTGAAGCTAGTAGTTTTTGTTTTGTCAATCAGCCTAGCCTGGGGCTAGTAACTTTTATTTTGTCAATCAGCCTAGCCTGGAGCTAGTAATTTTTGTTTTGTCAATCATCCTAGCCTGAAGCTAGTAGTTTTTGTTTTGTCAATCAGATTAGCCTGGGGCTAGTAACTTTTATTTTGTCAATCAGCCTAGCCTGGAGCTAGTAATTTTTGTTTTGTCAATCATCCTAGCCTGAAGCTAGTAGTTTTTGTTTTGTCAATCAGCCTAGCCTGGGGCTAGTAACTTTTATTTTGTCAATCAGCCTAGCCTGGAGCTAGTAATTTTTGTTTTGTCAATCATCCTAGCCTGAAGCTAGTAGTTTTTGTTTTGTCAATCAGCCTAGCCTGGGGCTAGTAACTTTTATTTTGTCAATCAGCCTAGCCTGGAGCTAGTAATTTTTGTTTTGTCAATCATCCTAGCCTGAAGCTAGTAGTTTTTGTTTTGTCAATCAGATTAGCCTGGGGCTAGTAACTTTTATTTTGTCAATCAGCCTAGCCTGGAGCTAGTAATTTTTGTTTTGTCAATCATCCTAGCCTGAAGCTAGTAGTTTTTGTTTTGTCAATCAGCCTAGCCTGGGGCTAGTAACTTTTATTTTGTCAATCAGCCTAGCCTGGAGCTAGTAATTTTTGTTTTGTCAATCATCCTAGCCTGAAGCTAGTAGTTTTTGTTTTGTCGATCAGCCTAGCCTGGGGCTAGTAACTTTTATTTTGTCAATCAGCCTAGCCTGGAGCTAGTAATTTTTGTTTTGTCAATCATCCTAGCCTGAAGCTAGTAGTTTTTGTTTTGTCAATCAGCCTAGCCTGGGGCTAGTAACTTTTATTTTGTCAATCAGCCTAGCCTGGAGCTAGTAATTTTTGTTTTGTCAATCATCCTAGCCTGAAGCTAGTAGTTTTTGTTTTGTCAATCAGCCTAGCCTGGGGCTAGTAACTTTTATTTTGTCAATCAGCCTAGCCTGGAGCTAGTAATTTTTGTTTTGTCAATCATCCTAGCCTGAAGCTAGTAGTTTTTGTTTTGTCAATCAGATTAGCCTGGGGCTAGTAACTTTTATTTTGTCAATCAGCCTAGCCTGGAGCTAGTAATTTTTGTTTTGTCAATCATCCTAGCCTGAAGCTAGTAGTTTTTGTTTTGTCAATCAGCCTAGCCTGGGGCTAGTAACTTTTATTTTGTCAATCAGCCTAGCCTGGAGCTAGTAATTTTTGTTTTGTCAATCATCCTAGCCTGAAGCTAGTAGTTTTTGTTTTGTCAATCAGCCTAGCCTGGGGCTAGTAACTTTTATTTTGTCAATCAGCCTAGCCTGGAGCTAGTAATTTTTGTTTTGTCAATCATCCTAACCTGAAGCTAGTAGTTTTTGTTTTGTCAATCAGCCTAGCCTGGGGCTAGTAACTTTTATTTTGTCAATCAGCCTAGCCTGGAGCTAGTAATTTTTGTTTTGTCAATCATCCTAGCCTGAAGCTAGTAGTTTTTGTTTTGTCAATCAGCCTAGCCTGGGGCTAGTAACTTTTATTTTGTCAATCATCCTAGCCTGAAGCTAGTAGTTTTTGTTTTGTCAATCATCCTAGCCTGAAGCTAGTAGTTTTTGTTTTGTCAATCAGCCTAGCCTGGGGCTAGTAACTTTTATTTTGTCAATCAGCCTAGCCTGGAGCTAGTAATTTTTGTTTTGTCAATCATCCTAGCCTGAAGCTAGTAGTTTTTGTTTTGTCAATCAGCCTAGCCTGGGGCTAGTAACTTTTATTTTGTCAATCAGCCTAGCCTGGAGCTAGTAATTTTTGTTTTGTCAATCATCCTAGCCTGAAGCTAGTAGTTTTTGTTTTGTCAATCAGCCTAGCCTGGGGCTAGTAACTTTTATTTTGTCAATCAGCCTAGCCTGGAGCTAGTAATTTTTGTTTTGTCAATCATCCTAGCCTGAAGCTAGTAGTTTTTGTTTTGTCAATCAGCCTAGCCTGGGGCTAGTAATTTTTGTTTTGTCAATCATCCTAGCCTGAAGCTAGTAGTTTTGGTTTTGTCAATCAGCCTAGCCTGGGGCTAGTAACTTTTATTTTGTCAATCAGCCTAGCCTGGAGCTAGTAATTTTTGTTTTGTCAATCATCCTAGCCTGAAGCTAGTAGTTTTTGTTTTGTCAATCAGCCTAGCCTGGGGCTAGTAACTTTTATTTTGTCAATCAGCCTAGCCTGGAGCTAGTAATTTTTGTTTTGCCAATCATCCTAGCCTGAAGCTACTAGTTTTTGTTTTGTCAATCAGCCTAGCCTGGGGCTAGTAACTTTTATTTTGTCAATCATCCTAGCCTGGAGCTAGTAATTTTTGTTTTGTCAATCATCCTAGCCTGAAGCTAGTAGTTTTTGTTTTGTCAATCAGCCTAGCCTGGAGTTGGTAGTTTTTGTTTGTCAAGCAGAGTTTTTAATTGTTGCTGTATCAAACAACTGGTGTTAAACACACCTTATAATTCTCAACTCCGCACCAAACCGTCGATACATCGGTGTAACCCTAACCTAAAACTAATAAAACCGCTGCCCATCACCATATTCCGTGCCAGGGTCTTCCACTACAAAAGTACAGAACGGAAACTAAATAACATACTGCCGAACCAGTTAGAACATGCCTCATATTTCAAATGGACTATGACCGATCGTCGTGTGAAACGTCCGATAAGATCATCATTGCCGACAGAACTTGTTCAATATTGTATCAGAGAACTATAGTTTCTTAGCTTATTAACCAGGTTTTAAGCCTATACTTTGTAGAATACGAATTAAAAACATTCCTTGAATATTTAGGACACCGAACCACTTTCGAAATCAAGTTCCGGACTTCGGAACTTTTCGACTCTATTTGCTTAGAACTTGTTTTGGCTGTACATGATGATTATCTTTTTGATCGAGTGTGTAGTAGTAGGTTCATGATTTATCTATTATCGTAAATGTAAGAAGTCTATTTTAATTTATATAATTATGCTATATCTATGTATTAATTCTGATTGGTGATATGAATGGTCGATAGGTTGTCGGTCTTATTAACAGATCTAATGTGAAATTTTAAACGCCGCACCCTTTAATATTTGTAGATTGTTATATATTTCAGGCAACTTTTAGTACCAACTTTATATGTTGTTTTGAAAAGAACCAAAGCAATTTCACTATAAACTTACTGTGACTTGTAAAAACTGTATCCTGTAAATAATGGAACGTTATATAGTCTACCCAAGGCTGAAGTGAACATGCGCGATCTCAATTTATGACGTTAAAACAATATTGCCACATCGACTCTGAGTTTTAGTTTATTTTGTCTTTGATCTATAACAAAATTCCAATCTAAAAAAAATAATGAATCAAAAATGTTATAAAATTTTATTTATTTTAACATTATAGTACATCTAATAACTACAGTTAATTATAAAGCCACAATAGTTTATAGGTTAGAGTTATAACCTCTTACCACTATTGTTTTGAAGAATTTTGCATACGTTTGACAACCGGACGACTTTGACAGGCTGAATCGTTTACGTTGTTCAAACTTATCGGACAGCATTGTGTCTTTTTTTAACTAGAATAAAATGATAAGAAAAATATTGTCTGATTTTAAAACAAATTTACAAATTGCAGCAGGCAACATATTAACCATTTTTATAACGTAGGTTCACAGCAACTTTGGGTAGATTATATGTATCAAACCGAATATTTATTGAGTGATAAAGTCTACCAGTCGGAGTTGAAGTTTTGCGATTACTATTTGAATGACATATTAAACTAAATATCTGTTTAGAAAAGTTGAAAAATCGTAGAATTAATGCTTCCGAAGGTAATTTATTATTAACTATATATTTAATCTGTTTTAGATTGAGGAATAATAAGAACCATAATAATTTATTTATTTTGTATTATAATATGTTTTATTATTTATATAATAAATAGTTGTTATTTATATAAAGTGCTTTATGTTTAAATATTAAAATTTTAATTTATCTATCTCATGGATCGAAATTATTACAATGTTTTTTCTAGTTTATTTTTTTGGTATTCTATTATGAACGTGTCTAGTAAGCTTTGCTACTATGTTTTTTATTTATATACGGAAAATTAACCCAAGTTGCCATTTCCTTGAATTGATATATCTAACCTCATTTTTCTATTATGGTTTCCTTTTGTCGCCACTATTATATATTTACTTGAAGTTTCAGGAAATGCTATTCTTATAGTATTTCTGATTTATATAACAGGAAAGTTTGTGGTATGTCTACTCATCGTTATTTTTCTGGTTCAATTCTTTTATATCCGCATTATTGTATAGGAGACTTAACTAGAAACCAAGAAAAGTTCCTTTTGCAACAATGCTTGTATAAAAATTGAATTGGTTTAATTTAACAAATCAGGAAAACTATTTTGTTGTTTTGTTTGAGTTGTTATTGTTTTGTTATCGTTGAGTTTTTATCGTTTAAAATATGCAATAAGTATATTTCTAAACCACAGTCTCATCTGATGCCCACGCTATTAACTCACTATTAGGTATACAAAACAATTATGTTTAAAAATTAATATAGTTACTAGTTTTTTAAATTTATATAAATAAGATTTATATTATATCTTAATAGTAGCGTAAACTTGAAAAAGTTAGAAAGTTTAGTTTGCAATTTAACAGGTCAATAGAAAAGTCCCCTGCCTGACATATAGATGGCACTACTAAAATTTAATCCATATGTTTTTGGTTATCCCTAACCGTCAGAAGATGCGTGTATAAATTTGACAGTTGTCTGATTATTAGTTTGTGAATTATAACATTTTGAATAAAACAACTTTTGTTATTGTGAAAAAATGATGAAAAAGGAATTTCCCGTGTTGATAAAATATTGAAAATTGAAGGGAAAAAATACAGTTGAAGCAAAAACTTGGCTTGAACCGAGTTTCCGTACACTTCTCCGGGAAAATCAACCATAAAGGATTGGTATGCTAAGTTTAGACGTGGTGAAATGAGCAACGAATCAGAAGCGAAATCAGTGAACGCAGTGAACGCCCCAAAGAGGGTGTTACCGGCGAAAACATTTAAAAAATCCGCAAAATGATATTGAATGACAGTAATTTGAAATTGAATGAATAGCAGACACTCTAAAGATATCAACTGAATGTGTAAGTCATATCATTCACGAATATTTGGATATGAGAAAGCTCTGTGCAAAGTGGGTAACGTGCGAGCTCACTTTTGATTGCTCATATTGTTTGAAGATGATCAAGCGTAATAAACTCGTCTTTTTGGGTCGATATGTGACAATGGATAAAACATGGCTTCATCATTTCACTCCAAAGTCCAATCGACAGTCATCCCAGTGGACTGCACACGATGAACCCGCTCCAAAGCGTGGGAAAAAACAGCAGGGCAAGGTTAAAGCGTCTGTATTTTGGGATTCGCATGGAATAATTTTCATTGACTGCCTTGAAAAAGGAATGACCATCAACAGCGACTATCGCATAGCATTATTAGACCGTTTGGAGGACGAAATCGCCGAAAAACGGCCGCATTTGAAGAAAAAGAAACTGCTGTTTCACGAAGAAAATACACCCTGTCAAAAATCCTAGAATTGGGCTTCGAATTGCTTCCTCATCCATCGTATTTTCCAGATCTGGCCCCCAGCGACCAGTTCCTGTTCTCAGATATCAAAACAGGGTTCGCTGGGAAGCAATTGTTGTCCAATGAAGAGGTTATCGATGAAAATGAGGCCTATTTTAAAACAAAGGGTAAACGTACTACAAAAATGGTATCGAAAATTTGGAAGGTCGCTATAATCAGTGTATCACCCTTGAAAGGAATTACATCGAATAAAAAAAACTAATTTTGCGAAAAAAAAAATGTTTTACTCTGGTAGGCCGAGGACTTTTCAATTGACCAGTTAATTACCCATATTTTATATCAACTAGTTTATTCAACTAGTCAAAAGTGGTGCTTTTGATGCCAATAAAAAATAACGGCTTGGGGACGAAAACAATGAAGTGCAATACATATTCGGGGAAAACTCAACACACGGTCTCAATGGGCTTTCCGGTAACTTAACAGTTGATGAATTAACTGTTTTCAAATGTTTATATGCGATGTGTGAATAGCTATCATACAAATTGACTGAAAACGCATTTTTGAAGCTTTTCAACATCGGGCAACAAAAAACAGTTTTTCTTTGGCGTATTGTGATTGACGATGAAAAGTGGATGTGATGTGACGATCCCAAGCGCAAATGGGTTAGTCAAGGACCCATCGATAACGAGAACGTGGAATAATTTTGGCAATGAAGCCCTCGTGTCCATATAATGGGATAGACCAAGTATTACAAGTTGCTAAAACAGAACAAAACTATTAGTGCAGATGTCTACTGACGTCAGTGAAACAAATTGAAAGAGGACTATTAATAAAGAGTACCCGAGGTACTCATTGTCTACCACGAACCACACCACAGTCAAACATATGTTGCAAGAGTTGTGAAGGATACTCTTGCAACTCGAAAGGATTCTGCTGCAGGTGATTTGGCAGACACAAGGCTTCTAGACGCTGAAAAAGATCAACATGAATCGATGAAATACAAATGAGAAAATTGTATAAAAAGTGATTCTCAATAAATGCCCTTTCAAATCGTACTGATGCTTAAGCTTCAAATATTACTTTTTGATTTTCCCGCATACATTGTCATATTGACAATGGACTTATAGAAAATAGGGAAATCCTACGACAGTAATATCTAATGGCCATAATTAAATTTAAAAACACAGATATAATAGCACATAAAACATACAAAAGTTGGCTCACTACGTTTAGTAAAAAGCTGAAAAAGGGAATCATATTATATCATGATAATAGCGACCCATGCGGTAGTAATAAAGTATTCATACACATGCTTCTTCATTTGTCCGAGCTATCTGTGTTAGTGTCCGAACTCAAGCTAATTCATGTTAATAGGTTTAAACAATTTGTTTCAAAATGTCGTTTGGAAGTAAAAAGGCCATTGAAAATGACACGACGTGAAAATGTATATGAAGATGCTTAAAAGAGGGCCCATCCCATTCACCAAACATTGCTCCTTGTGTGACACCACTTAATTTTTTACAAAAAAGACAAACATTTGGTCGATCCTTGAATTACTTTAAATTACTAGAAATTCTCGAATCTCGCTATCTCAAGAAAAAGTCATAGTAACCCCTGGAAATATTTTGAGCTAACCATTGTACCCTATTTAAAAAAAAAAGAACAAAAGCACTTATTTCTGCACCTTATATCTATATTTATCTTAGTAATCAGCACTTTATGTTATAATTTATGTATTTAATAAACCTAATGCTGTGTATATTGACTATCAGTTACAAGGCAACCTTAATGCACGATATCATATTGTACTTCGTACAACCACAGAAAGTTAATTTACAATTACATGGGGACTTCATTTACGTAGAACGCCATAATAATTAACTTTAAAGCGGTTAAAATATCAAAGGTCATAGCCAGAACCTCGATAAATTCTCTTGATTTATCTTAGTACGATACAGAAACTTTAAAATTATGTAGCACTCGTATTTGTGGCATTAGATTCGCATCGGACCGAACTACGTAAATTATACTATTTTCTGACCTCAAAACTTCTGTTTTTCTTTCGTTTCGTTCAAATATTATTAGGGAAAATACTGCAAAAGGAACCGAACCAAAGCAAAATGAGATTTTTTATAAAAGTTTTTTTATGATAGTTGTGAATAAGTCTGTATTTTTAAGTTAATATTTTCAATGTTTAGATACGAAACCAATACACTAAAGGTTTCTTTTTTTGTGTTTTTTATTCCAAATTGGGTATTCCACGTAGAAAGAATGTTTTTTCCTTTTTTATAAGTTATATTGACTTGACCCCTTTAAACAGTTTTCTTAATATTATATAATAATTACTATAGAATACTTCGTTTCCTTTTGTCTTTAATTGTGGACTAAATTGACATTTTTTCTCAGTTTAAAACCCGTGATTGTATTATGGCATGTGTGAATTATTACAAACTTATCTAAAAAGTCTTTCAATTAAAAAATATATTATATTGTTTTAGTCATGTCAACCTCTTGGATTTTTTAGTGACTGGACCCACAAGCTTAACGTGTGCTCCAACCCACGGTCCTCGGCAATAATCCTACCAACTAGCGAGTCACCAACTTTAGAAATCATTCCAGAAGACATCCGGTCTTACCCAGCCTGGTTACTGGCGTGACTGGGATCATTTTCATTGTCGAATTTTACACTTTTGTCCAGGTCAATCACGAATATTAAAAAGTGACAAACACGCCCCAAAACTTACGACCATGCCCCAGCAGGATTCGAACCTGCTACTATCGCAACAGTAGGAGGATCCTCCTGCTACCTTTACCACCAGGCCACCAAGCCGGCTTGTCCTTCAACAAAAGATGCTGTTTCCTATTTTATTTTCTAAAAAATGACCCTATTTTTTAACTTGTGTGATAGTAGTGAATAAGTTTGTATTTTTAGGTTAATATTTTCAATGTTTAGATACGAAACCAATACACTAAAGGTTTCTTTTTTGTGTATTTTATTCCAAATTGGGTATCCCACGCTTGCCGCCAAGCCCGACTTGTCCTTCAATAAGAGATGCTTTTTCCTATTTTATTTTCTGAAAAATGATCCTATTTTTTAACCGACTTCAAAAAGTTTCTATGTTCGACCGTGTATTTTTTTTATTTTTCTCGATCAATTTCCGATTTCCCCATCAATTATAGACCGATTTTCAAAATCCTTTTTTTATTCGAAAGAGTGCACATCCGAGGTGTTTCCGTTGGAAATTATCAAATTTCAAGGGAACGTACAAAGTTTTCACATATTTTTTATCTAACATAATCAGATATTTGTGTGTAACGTCGAAAATAATGTTCTGAAATGATGTGTCGAAAAATTGGAAGTAGTTCAGTATAAAAACCATTTAGTTTGCTTTTTAAACCCTAACATTACCATATGAAAAGCCGTCGAAACATTGTAGGAAACTGTCTTAATTGGGTAACTGTTGAAATGTTTCAGCTCGCACGCGTATAGTCTCTGTAATTGGTAATGATATCTTTAGATATTTCTAGATGGAGTTTGTAAACAATTAGCACTGTAGTTGTGAATTTGTCGTTGTAATTTAGACATGGAATCTATAAATTAGACTACAGGAACAAGTTTATATTAATATAAATTTAGAGATATATTGAATGTTAAAATATATTACAAATTATATATTTTCATGTTGTTATTAAGCGTAGATTGTATTTTTTATGTATATTTCATTTGGACCATCCCATCAGAAGTTTTTTATTTTGCTATGCCTAACATAATTGCGCCAAATTGTCAAGATTTTAATTTAGAGCTTTTCTTAAGGAATTCTTTATTGATAATCCTTCTTATTATGGATTTAAGCCTTTGATCTAATAGTTCGGGAAAATATGTTGAATTGAAATTCCCTGGAATAACATATTTCTTAGTGTTTTATATAGAACATTTTGTATTGGTAACCTCAAATTAGAATCATCTACGCACAGAAAAATCACACAGTGTCATTTTCTTGTAGAATTTCTGGAAGTTTATACATACTAGTATGTGTATTCTAGCAATGAAATGTTTCAGACCTTTCGAACAATACTTACCTACAGACAATGTATGAATCTAAATGTTGTCACTAAAGTCAATATTACAAAGTAATTTGATGTAATTGCGGATTCACATTTTCGTTCTACAGAGCAACTTAAAACTTAATAAAATAAAGTTTCCATCATTAATTATATATAATTCAAACCTTTTTTTGTATTGTACTTACTATTAACTAGGTAAAATGAATATTTTAATTGCCCAGTGAAATATATTTCCATCTGTATCTTCTCAAATTATCACCGTAATATTTTTTAGGTATGCCGTCGATGCAATTTCGGTTTATCTTAAAAAATATGGGTTAAGTGATTTCAATAATACTATTCTCATAGTTTCCAAGTTGCGATTGTTCTATTATTGGGCACTCTTTAAAGTCATTACCTGCCTTTATTAATTTCCTGTTAACTGTTATACTGATTATATTTTTACTTAATGTTCTACCACATTTCATCGTTAATGTGTCTGGAATACTGACTCAATTAGGTAAGAGTTCTAGTATTCTTGTTAAAATTAGTTCAGTTAGCGTCACACAGTACATTATCGACGACTGGATTCTAGTGCTAGGTTAGGTTATTTGTCTTGATAAATCCCAGTTAAATTTTTTCATTTATCTTTTCTTTCCGTGGGTTGCACAAAACAAATTATGAAATATAAGATAAATAATCCAAATAAAATCGAGGCGCCCTACAAAGTTCAATCGTTAGAATGTGGACATGATAGTTAGGAAACGGCAAGTGACGTCAATGTTTTGTAACTAACTTGACTTTGTATGACGAATTCTGAAATGTGTTTTTATTTCTGGTAAAATCTTAGTAATATCTCTTTTGATTTTAATATAAATGCATTTTTAATAATCTCTCCATAGTTCATTATTATTATAAATAAATATTTTTGTGATCTTTGTTATAGTCATCAAGCCTATTATCTGTTTTAGTATGAATGATTTAAAACTGGTAATTTTTTGATGTCACTGACCAAGAATGTTCGAAGGAAATGAATTGAGAGCACTTATTCAATTAGATTCATCATGGTAAACGGTAAAAAGATGCTAAATATTTGGTGGTATCATGTTTCAGTTGTGAAGTATCAGACAATACTGAAAATCACTTTCGTATTCCAAGCAGGTATTTTTCTAAATTATTCCAAGTAAATTAATGATAAAGCAAAGGTCGGCTATCACTTAGACCTGTTTTAGTAATATTAAACTTTCAATTAAGCTGATTTCCGGAAAAATCCATTAAGAGAATGGATTTTAAAATAACTTCTTTCAGTACTTTACAAAAGAACAAAGGCGAAATATTAATGGCACAATGGTTCTGCTACAAAAAAAATCATCATTGGTCAAAATGCCACATAGATAAATAAAGCCGATTTCAATATAAAAACACGATGAAAATTTAGCGCAGAAAAACCTCAACGCTTTTTCGTCGACCCAATACGTACGTGACTTTTTCTGTGGTTTGTTTTTGCAGTAATGTGAACAAATTTGTTTTTTTTTTACATTAACGTTCGGTATCGATCGGTAAGCGACGATTCTTCCGAATTTTTTAACATTTTTCTAAAAGCAGGTCGACATTATAAAAATTAGATTTTAACCGCCCATATATTATACAATAGTCGGCATGTATCTTACGATAATTTAAAACATCGGATGATTGATGACCGGCCCTTTCCAGGAAAAGTGATGAAATATACTTGGTATTAAGGGGAGTAATGTACGTAACGTGTTTTTAAAAATAGGTTGTTCCGGGTAGCGTCGATTTATAGGTCAGTTTTCCTTGAAAACGCCGAGTTTTTTGATAATGAAAGTAAAACTCGTTCGCCTAGTTACTCCACTGCGGACGCTTGTTAATTGATCTTGTTTTAATGTGATTTTCACTTTTTCTGTTCTTTCTTGATATAAACAGTTTTTTCAGTTATCAGAAGAATATTGTATAAAGGACGATAATTTTTTGAGAATTGTCTTAAGAATGGAATATAGATGGCAATTATTTTGTAGACATTAACAACAGATCATTAACAGCAAGAAAAAATAGCCTTATACAACTTTTCGGCCCACTATTAAATGGCTTTGTTCAATATTCTAGCTTTAGAAGTTTTTTTCTGTTTTCTGGGGTATCCTCACTGATATCTTGGCAACATGTTCTCCGGTCCATTTGTTTGTCTCATTTCCGTCCTTCCTTCCCGACCTGTTTTGTCTCTTTCATACTCTGTAAATGGCCCCTCCAACAAAGTTGTCTCTTTTCTATATATTCTATAATTTTTCAGTTTGAGACCTATTCTTATTACTAGCCTTCTATCGATTTGTTATTCATTTATGGTATTTCATTTCCACTAATTAGAAATTATCTTCTTTTCTTATCCGAACGTTAAAATCGATCTACGTCGTTCTGTGCATTTAAATTTTTATTTTGTTTGATATTTTTAAATATATTTACTATTCAAGGTGAAGTATAAATGCATAGCTTTTCCAGTTCTTGTATTGATATACTTTTCCTGGCTTCCATTATGTTCAATTTCAACTTCCCGATATTTAAATATATTTGTTTTATCTTTAATTTTTCAATTTGGATATTAAGCTTTTAAACAGACTATTCGCAACCATCTGTGTAAATGTTAGTCGACAACAAAATGAACATCTTCGAGCTAATATTGTCACAATTAGAATATATGGAAAAAAATAAAATGTTATCATATAAAGGTAAATCTGCACACCAGGAAAAGTTTCACTTCCATTATTAAGTGTGAAGTATAAATGCATAGCTTTTCCAGTTCTTGTATTGATATACTTTTCCTGGCTTCCGTTATTTTCAATTTCAATTTTCAGATATTTAAATTAATATACTTGTTTTATCTTTAATTTTTCAATTTGGATATTAAGTTTTTAAAGGGACTATGTCGCAACTATCTATGTAAATGATAGTCGATAGCACAATGAACATCTTCGAGCTAATATTGTCACAATTAGAATATATGGAAAAAATTAAAATGTTATCATATGAAGGTGAATCTGCACACCAGGAAAAGTTTCACTTCCATTATTAAATATACCGCCAGAATAATTGAAAACACTATGCTGGGGTCACATTTAAATCAGAATTGTTTTACTATGCTTTGCAATATCCACTGATATTTTGAAAGAAAAACATGGATAAATTTAAGCATTAACGAAGCAATCTAGTGATAGGTACAATATATACATTATTTTATTTTTATTTTAAAGTATGTTTTTTAAGTTTTATTTTAAATTAACTTCTCTCTATATTATTTACTTTTTATGCATTCAGTTCATCAGTACATCACCATGATTTCACAGCAATGTTTTCAAATTAGAAGTAAAATCGTAGCTGGGTACAAAAATGTTATCCCTCTATAATTATTACAATTCCTTTGTGTGTTCTTTTATGTATCGGAATGTGGCATTTACCAACTTTGTAAAGATCAAAGTATTAAATACAAAAATACTTATAGAAAAGGATTGTTTTTTAATAATAATTGCACACTTCTGAAACTGAAGGGCTAAAATCGAGACTAAAAGGACTAAAAAATAGCATCAAATAGTTACCTTTGGACAGTGTAATAATGTTTCGCGATTATCTTTTATAACTACTAGCCTTGCCAGTTTTGGTTGGTTAAAAAGTTTATGTGATTAAGCCCCAAATATTCAACATCATAAAGACAATATTCGTCACGAAATTGAAGAAATTCAGCATTGTAGGTGTATCCTGCAATACATGTCATGAAAAATGCCTTAAAAAGAACCGAAAGTTTACCATTCAGCAGATATAGTTTTTCAATCATTGAAAGAAAATCTAAAGACCAAATAAAATTTTTATGAAAACCAAAGTGTCTTACCTTTTCTTTGAGCAAAGTTATAGGCAATCAAAATGGTAGCAGGACTTTTGCCCCATGTTGTATAACTGAGTTTCTACTACATACTGTTTTAACTCGTATTTCTATTGGTTGTAAATGTCAATAAAGATATATAATATACTAGTAATATCGTTATTATACACTTAGATTTATCATAGGATTCACAAGTTTGTTGAGAAAAGCTACTCAAAGTTGTGAGTATATTACCTAAGATTGGTCTTATAGTCCTCGTATTATTTGGGATAGTTTTGGAATTAATAAAACTTTAAACTTTGTCGATGTTTTCTGTCGAAATAGCTTCCTAATGTCGTAGAGAAGAATGTAGAGAAAACATAATAGATAGAAGTCTAACCATTTGCAGCGGAAAAGCAAATTATAGTTAATTTTAAAACAAATTAATTATGATTATGTTTCTGTTTTTGTTCCGTATGAAACATATTTTCTTTATAGGATAACAAACAAAATATCGTCCATCAAGTGTAACAACTAATTGAAATCAATCGGAATATATTGTATAATTTATCAGCTGTGATATTTTCCGAACTGGATATTTACAGCATGAATATTTCATACAATTATTTGTTGATTGGTTTTTTATATGGAGAGGTGGAAAATAGTTCACGTTTATGCAACTCAAAATGGCCGACTTGTTTATTTTTATTTAGCGTTGTTTTTATTCGTCGCTTTTTTTTCTCTCGATAATAGAAAAAAATCGGTCGTTGATTGTAACTACATTGCTATTTTATTGTTTGTTCCTTTAGGGTTTTATACTGATCACGTAGAAAATATCGTTGTGCTTTTTCATGAATTTTATCCCGGCCGTGTTTCTGTGCGAAGTTAATAAAATGTGTTTTCTGTCGAAATCGTTCCAGAAAGGGCCCGTTTGTTGACTCGACAGAAGAATTTAGAAAGTAATTTTCCTGTGTAAATACATATACAATTGGAAGTATTTATATTAAATTATTTAACAACGGAGTAAGACGAAATAATCTATTTTTGTTACGTTCCGGATAGTACGAATACTTGTTTAATCCCCGTTTTAATTCTATAGTTGTATTTATTCAATCACTAGTGAAAAAAAATTTGAATATACTTAAAAATAAATATAACAAATAAATAAATAATAGAACTAAAAACTGGATATCATTTTAATCGCGTAGCACAAGCCTTCCATAAAGCATGAGATAACGGCCTTGTTCATAAGCTACAGAAAACTGAACACACTGAACGCAGAGTCAAGCAAAAGGAAGCTTACTCTACAATAAAAGAAGCTAAAGCTGACGTATCACAAAAAGCAAAATTACAAAAAGCTGGCATCGTGTATTGGGGACGGTTCCTTACCTACTCTACACATATTATATACCTTAAAATATAACAACACTATATTCGTATTTGCTGATGATACTGCGATTCTAGCAATCGGAGGCAATAGCGATAAAGCCACAGAAAAATTACAACAGCATTTGCCTGTTGACCGACAATATAAATAATTGCACCAAAAACCTGGAAAGCACCAACAACGATAAATAATAATATAATTCCAAATAGCAACGCCGCTAAGTATCTCGGAATGAATCTTGATGCAAAATTTAGCAGGAAGGAATGTGTAAAAAATGAAAATGAAAGAACTGTAGCTAAAATAAAGAAAAATGTATAGGTTAACTTGCAGAAAATCATAATTATGATTTTGTACAGTACATGCTAGAGTGCTGTTATACAGGCTAGTCCTGAAATGCAATGACATACGCAATTCAACTATTGCGATATTCCGCAAACAGTACTATAAATACAAAAATATAAAAGTTTTCCAGGATATAGTCCCGAGAAGTATTCTAGGTTCACCCAGATACCACAGGACTGATTCTTTACACCGAGACCTTCAGATTCCGAATGTCACTCAGGAAATCAAGAGAATTGCAAGGAGAAATGAGGACGGACTCCATCCTTAGATAATACCAGAACAAGAGACAGAGTCATAAGAAATACTTACTGATGTATTAATCCCGTACACGCCTTTTTTGTAAATTAATGCAAGTACAATAGAACAGTAGTAATATATTAATTTGTGAATTAAGATTGTACTAAGCATATCGAATGTAAAAGACATAATTAATAAAAGTTTGTGTATTGTCGTGTAGTAAGGTGCATTTAATAGAAAAACTGTGTTAATAAACAAACATTAATACACCAGAGTGCCGGTAGGTCCTCCTAGATATACATCTAGATTCAATTTATTGAAAGAATAAACTATATGACTATCCTGCAACGAATAGTATTAATATTATAAATCAAAAAAAACAAAATCGTTCACCTTTCGTAATAATATAACCAAAGTTTCTTAATTAGATTAATCATTTCATCACTGTGGATAAAACTTGGATCTGCCGTTGTGATTATGAATTAAGGGTGGTCTGAACCAGGTTTGTTTAGCTCCGAAGCGATCTTGTGTCTCAAAATCGACCAAAAATATATAATCGTTAGTTGGTCATAGAATTTTGGTTGTAAATTACCTTTAAACTAGCAAAAATCCTGCGTATATAGGAAAAAAACCGATAAGAGATAGAAAAATTGTTTTGAAAAAGCTCTCAAACGCCATTATTAAAATTGATTAATTAGAATACAAATTGTTTTAACAGCCAACTTATTAATTAGATTCTTTCCATGGTTTTTGACTCCTTATACAGTAAAATATTGTATTTCGTGGAAAGAGATCTTTGTGTAACTATAGAGGGGTATATTGTAAGCTTGTTGAAAAACAACTACATATATAATAGAAGAATACAGTTATCTTTGCCCTAGGTAAGGCCAAATTTGTGCGAAGATGAAAAAGTATGTTTCATGGTAATCATAGAGTGACATAAAATGTAACAAAGATATGCCACTATGAAGTGTCTACTGCAAATTAAAATTTGAAATAGTTTTGTTTCATCAGATTGTATAATTTATAACGATATATAAGTGACATGCAGATGGGCAGCAAGACAGGAGCCCACTCTACACAACAATCTACTATTTTCAGTAAACTGCAACACTATACAATATAGTACATCTTACTGCATGTTTACAACACTAATTCTTTTTAAATAATGCGTCGCGTATATATTGTTCAGTTTACATGCTAAGTCTTGTATATTATATTTTAGTGTATTATCTGCGGCGGTTAAAATAAACAATCGATGTCGAAATGTGCGATCTCGCAGTTGTTGTATTTTATGTATCGCATTTTATGTATCCACGGTAATGACACCTGACACAAAACATGGAGGAAGCTTCAAAATTAACTGATAGAGATGGAAGAACATTATAAAGGATTATGGCCAGACTACACTACCGCTGGAAAAGTACTAAAAACTATAAAACTAACATTCATGGAAGGGCTGCGATAGCAAAACCCTTAATAAAGGAAGTCAACGCTAAGCTGCGAAAAAGTGGAGCGACGATCATAATGATTGTATGAATGTTGTATGGTCCGATGAATCGTTGTTTATATTATTTCCTACAAATGGCCAGCTACAGTCAAACATGGGGAAAATCGCCATATTGCCAAACACTGCCATATACGAATATGATAATTCGGCCATACACATAGCCATAAAGGATCATTCTTTGTTTGGCGAGTATCGGTAAACTATTAAACATATTCACTGGAGATCACAAATGAATTTGGTACAAGAATTGTATAACATTCCATTGGAAATTATTCAGGGGCTATCCTGAGAAAATTTGCAGCTGCTTTAAAAGCAAATTGTGGCAAAAGCTTGAGTGATAACGTTTGAATACTATGATTCTTTATCGAAAAGTGATCACTGAACATTATTAGCCATTTATTTAAAAAATAGATATAATGAATCACAGAACGCCTTCCTTACTCATTGAATTTCGTAATTTATGATATTTGAACCGGGTTCTACTCAGAATATCTTAAATGAGGCTGTAAGTAAAATAAAAATATTTTGGTAACATGCTTAAAAAAGACGCTTGAGAATTTGGAAGGAAAAAGTAAGTGAAGTGTAAATTAATTTAGTTTTAATACTCCAACTTTATATGAATATGTTTATACATTCCCTTAATATTCTCGCTCAGGTGAATCATAATAGTGCAAGTTTTCCGCACAAGTTACTCAGTAATTTGCGGAATGTTGGATTGTCTCTACTAACAAATCTCCTTTACTTTTTCAAGTCGTTTAAATGAAGCCCTTTTCTAAATTCGTTAAATTCCGACCATTCCAACGGTGTTCTCCCTTTTGTGTACACAGCGCACATTCAGATTATAAGCAAACATAAGTTTTTGAATCTAAATTATACGGGTGGAACATGATTGGACGAATTCTAACGGTTCAAACAGAAAAATTGCGAGTAAATAAGAGGAGACGCATAATTATATAGGTATAAAGTCGGTTGTGAGTTAAAATTCCTCAAAAAATCAAACCCCTTCCTTTATCTTTTTAGCTCTGTGAATCGTATAAGAATTTTTACGAAGAAATACGTCGAGATCGTTCAGATGAGGTTAATAAAAATTATTATCAAATCAAATAATGACTAAGTTAAAATATTTTAAAGTATCCTTTTTAACAACTTATGTAGACTGGACCTATTGCTTAACGGCATTAAGCGTATCGATTGATGAATCACCACTTTAGAGACCCTCCCACAACCATACTCAGCATATTTATTGGTGTGATGGTTATTTCTTCTCCGATTTTACACTGTTATCCAGAGACATTTATATTTACAATCACAAACAGTATATTATGTAATATACATGCCCCGCCGTACTCGAACTCGTGACTATCGCAGAAACTGGATTATTACCGTCCTGTCGCCATAACAACTGCGACTACTAAGCTGACACAACATATATTTAAATTAGATATTATTATAATAAAGTTGTATTTTACTTTTTAAAATAAATATTTTGGGGCTTTTGAACTTCATATTATATAATATACTATTAGGGTCTCAAACTACTTTTATTACCACGGATACTATGGTATTTAATAAGTCTTGTCGCACGTTAACAGAAGTTTATTTTTATAATTTGAACTACATTATCAGATTTATGAACTCGAGTACACTTAAGTAATATATAGGGTCCATCTTTGTATTAAGTATTCTGAAAACTATCCAGATATGTATTTACTATTGCTACAACAATTACGCGCGATGTATAATATGGTAATACCAAAAAGAGCAACCATTCTTGCTTTTGAAGAATGCGAAAATTGTTGATGTATTGTCTTGCCAAGCAACCTAAAAGCTTGTGGTAATAAGGTAATATTTTTAATAATTCTTTTGAATATCAATTAACAAAAGCACCAATATATATGAGATAGATTATGATTATATTATGATCATCTAGAATGATAAGATGACGCATAAAATCCGCTAGCCTATCTAGAGGTCTAAGGATATTAATTAAATACTCATCTGTTAATCATTGATCGAACTTTTACCTGAAAAGCCATTATCTTTTTATTTTTCAATTAAATATTGACCTATAGCGCTATCTATGGTTGAACGCCAAATTTATTGAACAACCTGTTATATTTTAATGCATTTGTAGGAAATATTTGGCATTGAGCTTACCGTCATATAATGTTAGAGTAACTTCGTGTTTTACTAAGAGATATGAAGATATCTAGTCCCATACCTCTAGTAATATTTATTCAGTGAAATCATACATAGTACCATTGAAAAGATGTCGGTCTATCTCTATATTTTACAGAATGTCATTTATTTTTCCAATGATCGGTCGGCTATGGTGAATGTCAACTTTTCATCAAGATTTCCGAAACGCGAGCAAGCAAAGTACACGTGAATTCACATAAACACTCTGTAGTAAATACTCTACAGTAAAGATCACACAAATTTCTGTGAACTGGCATTAGGTTGTTTTCTTTTTGGCCGTAAAACACAGCAATTTCTCACTAAGTAAACGAATGTAAGTAGCGACATCTACAATGTTTTTTTTAGACTATTACCTTTCAAAGGCGTTTATAGTACGGCTTCAATGATTAAGTGTCACTAAAGATATGCGACATTTAAGTCATTTAATATTGTAATACAATGCTACGCAAGAGAACGTTTATTTTAGGGGATTAATTAAAAATTTATTAATTATTAAAGTGCATAATTTGGAAATATTTTTACTAAAATAAAATTGACCGAATGTAAACGCACTTACACACTTATATTAAAAAAGGAATGGCTGTCAATTGCAGAAACGAGATGGTAAACGTTGAGAAATGCTCAATTGCCTGGCATTCTTGTGCCTCTTGGGATGATTTGATAGGGATACAGCTTTATGTACATATGTTTAGTATAGTTTTTTTTATTACTGCAGTACTTTATTTTTTTGTAATTTTTGACCAACATATTTTTCAAATTAGAGTAATGCTTCCTGCATTTTTTAAGTGGCGAAACTCCAGAACCATATAAACTTTATTTTGAGACATCTTGTATATTTACTTTTTCGTTATTACTTTAGTTCAATACGCCTGGTTTTGCGCTTTTTTCTATCTTTGCGTAAAAAATGTTTGTTCCTCCTTTTAATATACTGGAAGTAAGTGATCCTGTCAACAATAACATCATCATATCAGATATTTTTTTCTTATTATCAAATAAAGCGAACATGATGGATAGTTAAGTAATTTGTATTATTTCCTATAATTTTGTCAAAACAACAAAACAAATAAAATGTTTTCCTTTTATACCACAGTTATATTATATCAGTTGACAAAGCACTATCTATGCAAATGTGTTTTTCAACATATATCATGCTTTGTAAATTCAATATTACTAGAGACCCAACTTTGATCAACTATAAGTATGTTTTAGTTTTCTCTGTTGCAAGACTTCCAGAAAATCTATTGTTTATACTCCGATTTGTGTTCTCTTCCTTCTGGTGTCAGTTTAAATATTTATTTGAAAGCATTCTCATGCGTTTCATTGTCAGATAATTTAACATAATATTCTGTAGCTTTTTAATCATTTTGAAGGGATGGAAATTAGCTGAATATTTATTTTTTATCTGTTTTAAATGACTAAAGTTGTTGATAGCTGTGGTTATGTTAATTATTTTATACTTTGACATGGGACATATATTTAGAAAATATAAAATATATTATTTCAATTGGAAGCAGTGACGACTTGAAGTCACCTACGCACTAACCGCCACTCAGTGCCATTTTGACTTCAAATGAAAGCTTATAGGTAGCGTTGTGAACTATCGAATGAAACTGACTATCATCAGTTTAGTAACTGACTACTTTTTATTATCGAATGAAACAGTAGAGTGTCTGATTTGTTACTATTTTCATTTGCGAGTACATCATTCGAATGAAATATTAGTTACTTAATACTGCCTAGCTTTTGGTGTCCTGCCTTGATCTTCTTAGCTGTGATCTTGAATATAGTGTGACTAATGTATGCTTTTATAGACTTATATGTATATAGATGTTTTGTTTGTAATACAATTGTAATTAGCAATGTACTCTAATATAGCACTATTTAGGAATACTATTTTTCAAGAATATTTCTTAATGTTAAATGTAACAGGGTAAAATTAATAATATTTTGATTGATAAATAGTAAAATATATTTGATTGATGTTATATTGACAACCACTAGGTAATATACTTTTTGACTTTTCGAAATCTGTTATTGTTTGTTCCTGCTTTTTCTTCTAATGAAGTTCTAATGAAGCATAATTTTAAAATATATACCATTAACATTAAATAAATTTACTGTTTTATTTAATTACACGGGACTTAAATAGTGGATTTATTTATTTATTATACTATAATATTAAAATATTATTGCAGTTAATATTAAAATATGACAAAAATATTTTTTGCCTATTCCATTCCTGTCTTGTTTTAAACTAACACTAAAATATAAAACAAAAAAAACTATTATTTCCAACACAACCCATTAGAGTCCACCAATTACAGCTCTACTGATCTCTATCGAAGTTAGTATGAGAAGGAATTCGTTTGTCTTCGTCTCACTTATAACACAGTTAAAAAAAACATTCGTAAGTACAAATTCGAATGAAATAATAATAACCAATTATATTGGTTGTATTATGCCATTGTTAGTTTCGAAATGTTAAAATATGATGATGCATTTTTGGGATCATTATTTCACTTCTTTTTCCTAAATTGTAAAATTGCACTAATATTAATTTATTAAAATGAAGTTATATTTACTGACCAGAAATCCAAATAATTATCGTTGTACTATTCTCTTTCAAGGTTAACACGAAAAGGCATTCCTATTTCTCTGTCTTATGTCACGCATAAAAAAATATTTGAGGCGTGCATTCGACTGATACTGATAGTAACAATTTTCATTCCTTCACTTTTTTGACTATCGACTGATTCGAATGTTTTCCTACTATCGATGTTTCGGTTAATTTCATACGATAGTTCTTAACATTATTATAAAGAAAATACTTGTCATTATCATCTGAACAACTAACCTCATATATGCGGATATGAGCGGCATTTATCCATGCAATTTTGCGTATTGTGTGAATTTAGTAATTTATTAAATAGTGTAGTGATAACATGACATTGAAGAAGAATTATAGGTGTTACAGATGATTGAACAATTTAATTGGAGAAATTGTGGGAAACAAATATCGAATATATATAGTCTATCAAAGTTTTTTTAGTAATGCATCATGGATATTTGTGTTAACTCTGAGTTTTAGTTCAGTTCGGCTTTGACATACAAAAAAATTCTAATCTAAATAAAATAATTGAACAAAAATATGAAATAGAATTTATTTTAACATTATAGTAAATCTAATACATATACTATGGAGGGACTTAAACCTACAATGAAGACACATCTATAACAGTTTGTAGGTTAGATTTGTTTTGCTTGCATTCAACTCTTTTCCGCACCTCCTTCCTTCCTTGAGGTAAAGTTTCTAAGCGCGTTTTTTTATGTAGTAGTATCCCCCTGGAGGCCTAATCCACCTAATTAAAAATTGGATATCTGAGAAACGTATTTTACTTTCATTCAAGAGAATATTTACTTTTTTCGTTTAGTTCTTGTTTCCTTCAATGGTGTGTTTACTTGTCAAGTCATCTTGGTATTACTGTATATTTTATTTATTCTGCTACTATCTGTGTACACCATTCTTCATAAAATTAATCACTGAATTCTGTCTAACACATTTACCATATCTACAAAACAGTTAGTATTCATTATCTCCTCATATGTTGTAACCTAATGCTCATGTTTAATTTTGAACAATTACAATCTTATCTGTGCACACAAATCTTTCACGCCCTACAATACCATTTTCTACAGTTATATTCATTAATTATGTGCATACCTTTAGTTGTTTCCACTCTCATCACTCTGTCTCAGGAATTTCTAGCACTGCACTGCATTATCACATATCCTGAAGTTTCCTTCAGTCACTTTCACTTTGCCACTCATTGTCCAGTTAAATCACTAAACTGTTAATTTCTAATCTGTCTGAAACATGTTCACAATTCCACCAGTTATCAATTACTTCCTCTGTATGTCTAATCGAGTTCATCCCAACCCAAGGTGTTATGGTTGACAATGCTTCCTTCCACATATCCAGACAGTTTTTGATGAAATATCCTTCTCGACCAGCAATATATCTGAAATTAATTATTAATAAATATAATGATCAACAAAACTTAATTGAATGCTATTGTAACTTTTACCTTTTTTCCATCAATTTTTGTTGTCTTTACACTTTTTTTGTTCTCTTCTTGCCAAGAATGCCACAATGAACCATTTTGAAATATCCAGGTTTCATCAAGATACACAAATTCAAATAGCTTATCTTCCTTGTCTTTTTTTATACCTTTAAAAATTTAATTCTTTTTAAGGTAATGTCTGGAAGTTCTATTAAACCTCTCCGAGGGTTATCTTTACACCACATAAACCCTATGCCCTGTAAGAGTGTATAAAAGGATGTTTTACATCACTCAAAAAGCTGCATGTCCCTAATTCTTTTATGTATATTTGTCAGACAGACAATTTTCTCTAAAATAATTCTATTAAATTATGTTTATATCGATAAAATAGTTTGTGTAGTTACTCTTCTTATACATTTCGTATATTTGATCTCGAATAGAGCCAATATCAAGATGGTCAAGATTCATCACCCATTTTGTATGTAGACGGGTTTTCTTGGGTATCTAACGTATTATTCTTCATTTTGTAAGCGATGTTATTCACAGTAATATTTAGCCCGGAAGCAACCATCTAAAAAACATATTCAATAAAATGTTTGGGACTTATATTATTTAATATTAATAATTACCTCTCTAATGGAATTTATCAGCAAAAGGGGGCCTCCATTATCTCGTTCCTTTTCGAAATATCCTATTAAAGCCGCAATCAATTTGTGACCATAAATATCTATTGTTTTCGGAATTTTCAAACAAAGTAATATGATATATTACGCAGCGACTTAAATTATCAAAATAATCAAAGGGCTAAAATAACGTTTGCAGGTTTATAACCTGTAGTAATTATAATTAATATTTTGAATAATTTAGCGTACATCTGACAACCAGACGGCAACGGGCTGTCAGATGTATAAAAAATTCTTGAAAGCAATAGTGATAAGAGATTTTAACTCTTACCTATAAATTATTGTGGCTGTATAAATAACTGTAGATTTTAGATATGCTATAATGTCAAAATAAATTATATTTGCTAACATTTTTGTTCAATTATTTTATTTAGATTAGAATTTTTTTGTATGTCAAAGCCAAACTGAACTAAAACTCAGAGTTAATGCGGCAACATTGCAATATTTCGACGTCACAAATATCCATTTCGCATTACTAAAAAAACTTTGAATAGACTATAAAACCCCTTCATTCATCTACCCGGCTATGTGGATCATGTCACAATTTCTGGGAAAAGAAAATTTTAATTAATACAGCGAAATTGTTCGGTTGACAAAAATAAAAATTATTATCCAAACAAACGGTAAATTAAAAAAACGCCCCCTTTCAAAAAAAAAAACGAAATTTATTGGACACGTGTCAAATACGTTCATCGGGCTAATTGGGCCGTCTGTTAATTAGACTTATACCATCATTAACGTTCGGATTTTGGGAGGGAATGGAAATAAGCCGCGATTAAAGATAAGCCCTTGGCGGAAAATCAATAGGCGTTTTATATCAAAACGATTTGCTTATTATTATTTATTAGATCGGGTTTGTGATCGGTGATAAATATTGTTACGTATTTACATAAAATTTAGCGGCACCGATAATTTTCTCGTATAATTTCAATAAAGATTAACAGATTCTTGTACGAAATTTACACGTCACTATGTAGTGGAGCTAATTTAATTAGAAAAACCTTCGGAACTTTGTTAATTTTAGATCAGTTTATCCGGGAATACGGACACCAATCAATTGCTCTTTAGCAGATAAATTGCCTTTTCTTAATTAAACCAAAGTTGTGATTAGTTTAGGGTAATTTTATTTATTTTACCTTTAGAGGCTTTTAAAGGTTCAATTTAATTGACATCGATTATTAAATTTATATTTTTTGTGTACTAAAAGCGTCCCAATTTTGTGAGGTCTAGCGTATAATCACAATGTATTCATGCTGAAGAATGACCCTGAAGATTGTAACAAAAATGTCATTTAATTACAATACGTTGCTTTTTGGCAATCAATAATCGCCAGTTACGCCAATAATCAGGTATGATAAGGTAAAGTGCTACAGACTAATGTTTAACATGTTGGATCTATGGAAAGTTAAATATATTATTAGATATACCAGATGGGTCTGTTATACCTCTATGTTGTTCCGCTAAAGAAAACATGTCATTTATAATAGATAGTTAACTTTTATTTAGTCAAATTATTGGCCATTTAATCCTTTCGCCCATTTTCAGGTAATTTATGGATGGCATTAAAAAAAAACAGTTTCTTCATTCCCATCGATACGAAATAGTTATAGTCGAATAAAGCAAGTTCTGGAGAGTATGGCGGGTGCGATCCAGAACTTATCATCCATGTGATCCTTATTCTGTCTTTCAGCGTATTGTGGACGTTTTTTAACTAGTGCAGCGTTACAAATAATAATTTGTTGTCGCTAGCGATCTGTATTAACTATTTTTTCTGTGGTGGTGACCTTAATATTTGATGCAGAAATTGCTTCCTTTCATACCTTTGAAGCATAAAGATTCCTATCCAATTTTTTTTTAGTTTGTTATGTTTCCTCTTAATTTAATTCCTACGATTTTGCATCGTCAAACGTTTTCGGCTAGCTAGGACCTTGTTTGTTTTGAACATCGCAATCACCAAATTTGAATTGTCGAAATTACGTTTCATGTGTTCTTATAGTTGGAAGACGCTCACCGTAACTTTCTGTCAGCAAATAATAACTTTCAGCGCTCTTTTTCATTTGATGGAGTAAGAAAAATAGTGGATACCGCAAATAAACGTTTAAAAAAACTAGATATTTGCAAATATAGACCAGATATAACAAATCGTAGAATTGCATACTTAGCCCGTAAGATATGTTTCAAAAACCAGAAAGAAATTACCAGCACACCTGGTGTAACATGAGATTACGCCAATATGATGCCTTAGAGCAGAATAGTTTTGCTGCGTGCTAGAAAGTTTTGTCGTGTTATGTTTTTATAGTTTCAATTACATTATCAAATAGACTAAAGTACATTTTATTATTTAATATAGTCTTGCTGAGCTTTAGTACACATTTTGCCTGTTGTATCCTAATTTATAGTATTCATCATGGTAATGAATGTTTGGATTACTGTCGACATATTCTTTCACGATTCTTATAGCTATTGCTAAATCACATGGTGGGAAGATATTTACCCCTTCTACAGTGATATATAAATTTTGTCGATCGGAAATCGGTTTAATTTCATTTCATTTCATTATATATATATATATATATATATATATATATATATATATCCTCAAAATAACTAACAACAGTTTATGTTAATTAACTCTTTGTTAATTCATATCGGGGTAAATATATTAACAGCCGGCTTGATTCGCACACTGGTAAAGGTAACAGGACAGTCCGCCTATTGTTCGTATCCCGCTGGAACATAAATTTATGTGTGCGATTGTTAAATATATGTGATTGTCCTAGGCAAGAGTGTAAAATCCGACAAGGAAAATGATCTTAATCACGACAGTAACCAGGCTAGGTAAGACCGGATGTCTTCTGGGATGATTTTTATGTTGGTCACTCGCCAGTCGGTAGGCTTAATGCCGAGTCTGTAGTTAGGAGCTCACGTTAAACAGTAGGTTCAGTATAAATAAACCCTCGTTGGTAAAAAAATATATAAAAATATATATTTTAACGAGTTGTAATAAAAAGTGAAACGGCGAAATTATAATTAAAGTCTTAATCGAAGTTATCGATATTATAAGTAATTATGGTTAACTTATATACATAAAGATTATTGTAATTTAATGTAAATGATATTATAAAACAATTAATATTAATATGTTGAAACTGTCTTAGCTGATGCGGCTTTTGCTCAAATAACCTTATTTAAAGAAGGCTTGGTAGCGCAGTTACCAAGGTGATGGCATTTGATAAGGTCGTACTAAATCTATAAACTTCGTTATAACCTGTCTTTTGATTCTGAATCCTTTTTCAAGTCATCTGCTTTGATTATCTGGCCATCATGTGGTGACTAAACCTCTCTTCACACTTCTTTGCGAACTCAATTAGCGAGTAAGCCTCATTTGTAGAAAACTCTAACTGTACTTATTCGAATAATCTAAATTGAATAAAAATCTGTTGATGGAACATAGATCGATTCAATTTAGAGAAACATAGTAATGTTGACTTAAGTTAAATATGATGCCCTGTTTACCAGAAATGGCTAGTTTGCTCTATGATTCGTGGTCTAGCCAAACTGTACTCGCCGAAAAACAAAAACAATTAATATTTCTATAGTTAAATCGTTTTCCACCCTATTTTGCTTCCTAAAGTCTCATTTTCAATATCAAGATTATATTGCAAAATATATAATGAAATATATGTTTTATGATCTGAGATTTGTTATGCTATTCAATGTTAAATTTTAAATAAAGCTCTCTAGAGGTGGCATGTCGAAAGACGAACGCGTCCGAAATTCAACCGAAAAAAAAGGGAGAAAGAGAACGCCTAATTTCGATTATATTAACCTTCGTAGAATGGCGCTGGATCTAATTTCCCTGGCAATAAAAGCCAGCCACATTACAAATTCAATTAGTACGAAAAATATCGTTTGTAGAATATCTTATTAAAGAGGCAGGTAATTTATGTTGGCGTGGCTATACGTGTTCTTTTGAGGTATTAATAGAAAAATTATTTATATATAAATTTATTTTTTGGGCTTTTGAGGGTTCCTCTTATACCAATTTTGGGTCGACTGGCCTTTATATTATCATATAATAGATCTATTGGAGACCCTGACTTGACCTGTGATCTGGTGACATCTAATGAATGATTAAAATTATAAAACAATATTATTATTAGCTCCATATGTCCCTTTTCCGGTAAAGTGGCATTTATTTTAGAACAAAATATACAAATTAGTCAAGAATTTTGTAGTTATTAGTCTTTGCAGTACTAAGAGTTGTGAGCAGCCACTTGACTTATTCATAGAAAACTTTGTACTCTTAAAAAATTAAATTAACTTGTGAATATTTATTGATAAAATTTTTCATAATTTTTAATGTAGATTATCAACAGTGTATCGATGAAATAAATTCTGTATATCCCCAGCAATTAAGACATCAATTACAAAATTCACTTCAATAGTATATTTTTGACTATAATTCGTATTTGTAAAATATTTTTGGTAGATTGGGAACTTTTAGCTGATATATATCGTCGAAAATTGGAGGTCCATAAATTTGCCTTTAGGTCGTGTTTATTGTTGGATTACACCGACTATATAACCAAATGCGGTTTTATTGACATTTTATTGTTATTTCTGATAAATGAGGCACCGGTCCGAATGATCCGTTTTTATTCCTATTAATTTAGTAAATTGGATCACTATAAATCACTTTTGGAACCTTTTAATTTCTTCTATTTTACTATAAAGTTTGAGGGTAAACTTTTTGTTAGACTAGGAACGTAATCAAATAATTTTTTTCGATACTAAGTTAAAATATGTGCACAGCTTCGAAGCTATTAATCTGTTTTTATTATTCTGTCATCAAGAAATAACTTGACTTTTTATCTTCAGGAGCGTTCCTAAAAGACCATAGTCAATTTCTAGTTTTAAAGTACTATTTATAATAACTCCATAGTCTTAGCTACGATTTATATTATATTTTTTGTTGGAATTTGATATTTACGTTGAGAAAACTAAAAATCTTTTGATAATATCCAAGTGTCGATCATTTTTCTCATATAGCAAATTGATTAATTGAGTCATATAATATTCTAAATAAATTATAATAACACGTTATGTGTTATTTTCTCTTTTCTGTATATGAAGCCTGATTACCTTCCAGTACAGGTACCAAAGTATTAAAAGCAATGTGTTGAAATATGGAAGAGCAACATTCGTTGCACTGAAATTGATTTAATTGCAAGTGTATTTTTCTCTTCTTCTATCGCCTTTCGCAAAAACGTAGTTTAAAATATTTATTGATTTGTCAAGTTAGATTAAGTTACATTATGGAATAACCTATTCTGAAGCTCATAGAGTGATATAAAATTGTGAAGATTTATGCACATGAATAGTTCAACTTAGAAATATTAATAATACAGGTGATCAGCTGCAGGCTTCTTAGTGGTACCTAGAGTACGCATATTTATAATCGATAATGATGAGAATTTTCTTGTTGATACCTATCAGATGATTACGGTAGCTTTTATTCCTGATGATCCATCCTTAGTGTCTTAGTGATAGTTCTGTAATTTGAGGCAAAAAACCCGTGCCTCTAACTGAAAACAAATGTCCAAATATCCGCCTTTTTGAGTAGGTATATAAATGGGTTCACAACTCACGATTCAAAATAACTGATTAACTATACGATAAATATAAATATAGTATGCTATTAACAATAGACTTTCTCTAGAATCTGTACGTTGTATATATATATTAGAATTTTCAACAAACCTCGATCTCATCTCTGCAATCTTGCTTTTATGATTATAATGCTTATATATATATATATATATATATATATATATATATATATATATATATATATTAGATGCAATATAGATACCTATCGCTGCGAATTAAATCTAAGAAAAAAGAAAGGATATGAAAAAAATAACAATAACAAAAATAGTATCCATACTAACCTTATCCCGTTCGCTTCCTGTTTCACCAAGAACGAGGTAGAACGACATTGGACCCAGGAGGCTAACAACCACAGGTGTTTTGAGATTAAAGTTGATCTTTTCTCCTCCCTTCGCATTCCTTCCCTTTTCTACTATGCCGTAGTTCTTAATCGAATGAGATTGGGTCACTGTCGTTTTTCGGTCACTTGATGACTTCGCGCTCACCTGCTCATTGTGACCATGGCTTAATTTTAGTCTGCCACATACTGAACGATTGTCCACGCCTCATCCAGATAGAGCTATGTATAGGCTGTAAAATTTTAGAAATGGCTTGACAGGAGAAAATGCAGACAATTTCTACGAGAGATCGATTTTCTCCCTAGAATATAGCCTATGCTAAGTTTAGTGTTACTGGCCAAATAACCATTACCACTTCGGCATGGGTGCTGATGTGTGCTGTCTGGATAGAACCTTTACTTCGTTATGGCTATGTTTGTGGTCCTGTATTTGTGTTAATTTTTAAATTGTATGTACACTATTTATACTTTTAGCTCTCCTGTTTGTGTTATTAATTTTGAAGGAATATAAGAATAGGAGTTTTCAAGAAATCAGATTTATTTATATCTGTATTTCCGCTCATAACATTGTAAAGTTGGCCAAACTTTCATATAACCTGGGCCTGACGCCTTCATTGAAGCTTTTCAATTTTTTAAAGGCGCATTTCCAGTTAAGAACCACAACTTTTAAAAATGTTAACGGCCCAATAAATAATAAATTTTTCACTACCACTGTCTGTAATTACTACCAATTCTAAGGCATACCCTCTTAAAATACTCCTTCTCCCCTCATTTTTATTGTAGTCGAGTTTATATTCCATTTTCATCCATTTGATTTTAGGAAACTGGGCCACCAGAGAAACTTTCTTATTTATTAGTTTTTTTTCGCTCCGTCCGCAAGCGTCGTTTGCTTTTGAGACGGAGGGAGTTTGACTTTGTTCCCTTTCTTTTTAACTGCGATGGAAATCGAATTATACTTTTCTGAGAAATAAAGTAATTCCTAATGCAATTAACGTGGACGTCTCCGTCCTGCTTCATATCTGGGTTCGAGTGCTTTTCGTCTTTTTTTCTGTTTGTTCGTTTTGATGGTCGGTCTGAGTTTCTCGACGATTATTCCGGCGCCGGATAATATTGAATGTTATACTGAAGTTTCTTTGCTTTTTCTGCCGAATTAAAATGCTTAATTTACTTGAATAAAGAATAATGATTTATAATGCAAATATATTAAACACAATTTGGAGTAAATATAAATATTTTAATACTTGATCGTATCATTAAATGAGGATGTCATTATGCAAAATTATTTTCTAGATCATATATATTTTTCTTTAACTTTGAATACTTTTTTCGTTTCGGTTCTGGATAGGTGTCGCCTTTAATGACTAAAATAAGGGGACGAATCACAATTGTTTTAAATCTTCAGGATGGGCGCTCTGATGTTGAGTGATTTTAACTCAGATTATAAAATTTAAGCAATTGCCTGCTGCCTGCCTGTTTAAACATTAAATCCGAGAAGATAACATGCCTGATAGGGTTGATCTCACAGCCCTTGTCTTTGTTGAGATTATTATTTCGTTCAAACAGTATCCATGGTGAGGTGACCACATAATTAAGCTCATTCATTAAGTAATTTGGTTCTGGAGTGGTATTGCCTTTAATGGCTAAAATAAGGGGACGAATCACAATTGTTTTAAATCTTCGGGATGGGCGCCCTGATGTTGAGAGTTTTTTACTCAGGTTATAAAATTTAAGCAATTGCCTGCTGCCTGTCAGCATTGATTGATCAACCGAACAGGATTCTGCTTGTTATAGTCCGTTCAAGCATTAAAACCGAGAAGATGACACGCCAGATAGGGTTGATCTCACAGTCCTTGACTTTGTTGAGATTATTATTTCGTGCAAACAGTATCCATTGTGAGATGACCACATAATTAAGCTCATTCATTAAGTAATTTGATTTGGATGCCATGATAGAACCTTCATTCATTGCAGCTAAGGTATCAAAATGCTTTAGTTCGTACATAATAATTATCACTAAGAAATTATTCGAAAATATTCTCAAAAATATATTGAAAGCTTAGATAAAATTATCTATTGTGAAATGGAGTATATGGTTTATTAAAAACAGCATTGAACCAACGTGATCTGAATTGATGTCGTAGTACATTTTGACTTTGACATATAACAAAATTATAATCTATATAAAATACTGAAACAAAAATGTCATCAAATATAATTTGTTTCAACATTGGAGTACAATTAATGCATTTATTATGGAATAACTTAAAATTACAATTGATTATACAGCTACAATGATTCATATGTTAGAATTGCTTTATTATATTTACATTGAACATTTTTTCGCACTAGTATTGGTAGAGTTATAGGAGCGTTTTCTTATCTAGTGGTAGGCCTGGTAAGTTAGTGGGTAGTGGTAGGTAAGGCCTAATCCACCTAATTAGCAATCGTTTTTCTGAGTAATGTATTTTACTCTCATTAGAGAGCATATTTACTATTTTATGCTTAGTTCATGTTTCCTTCGATGCAGTATTCCCTTGTAAAGTTATTTTGATATTACCGTATTCCTCCTTAGTTTGTTCGGTGACTACTTGTATACATCTTTCTTGATAGAACTAGATTTAATCACTACATTCTCCTTGATCCTCCTTCAAATGTATTTTCAAATAGTTAGTATTATTTCTCTCCTCGTACATTTTAACCAAACGTTCGTGTATATTCTGAACAACAACTCATGCACATAAAGCTGTCATACTATATAATATAATTTCCTACAATTAAAATATATCAACTATACTGACTTTTAGTTGCCTCCTCTTTCATCACCCTGTCTTGGTAATTGTCGGCATTGAATCGTAAACCAACATTCATGAAATTTCATTCAGTCACTGTCACTTTCAGAATCACTACTCCAGTGAATAATAAAGCTGTTTCCAAAATATTTTTGAAAATCGGTCGATAATTGACGGACAAATCGGCGAACACACATTAAAAACATATATGCAGCCAAACATAGAATCTCCTCCTTTTTTGAAATCGTGTAAAAATGATTTGATATTGCATTTTAAGTCAATTTGATTGGAGGTCCCTTTTGGATCTTTCCTAACCCATGTCATTGTCTAGAAACAGTATATTCATCAATTTTTAGACTGCCAGTGTTCTTTGAGAGTTTGAGCTACATTTTTAGGTAATGTCTTAATATTCAATGTCTGCGACCTCTTGTGGTTTCACTGTCTGTTATTTGTTATTGACATCAAGTTCACCACGTTTGAATGGTTGAAATCAATACTTAAAATAGGGATACGAGGCGGTAGTGTCACCATACATTTCTGAAAGTTTTTGATATTTCTTCAAACGAAACCACAAAAGTAATGAATGTTGCAAAATGTAATTTTGATCGAATCGTTCTACGATTTGCGTCTACTTTACGTAGAAAAATATGGAAACCATCGAGTTTAATAGTTTTTTACTCACTCTTTCATCAATATATACCGCTGATAACACATCGAAACACGTAATATTTAAAAGAATATTATCCTAATATAATGGTACCATTAATCAATACATAATGAAATAATGCATATAAAATAAAGTGCTTAATTTTTTAAGGTAGATAGACACAGTCGATAAACCGCCCAGTCCAATTACTTTAGTATGGAAAATGAATATTAATAACGTCCTCTTTACCGCGCATCATAGCCGATATTGGGTTTCGTGAGATATCACGCTTTTAAACTACCGATAGCGTAAATCCGGAATATTCGAATAAGTCATCAATAAAACATGAAGTGCAATCTCACTAATGACAGGCCTCAGTTGCAAAGGAAGTTCTTCACTATTGGCGCAGTAAGTTTACAAGTGCATAACGATATCTCTAAGTGGATCGATATCAATTTTAAAATTCTTTTAGAGGTAGCTAAATCCGTTTAATACTAAAACTGCTGATAAAATTTTATAATATAGAGGGTTTTTCAATTGTCATGGTCGATATTTCAACAGCCTTTTGTGACTTTTTTTGGTCGTGTGAAAAAGTCACTTTTTATTTAAAAAATTTGTTTAATCTATCTTCTGAGTCCCAACTTCTTTGTACTGCGGCTCTGGGAAGCTTCTGATGATAGTATAGATATACAGGTAAGTGTGGATTTATATGTTCTTGATAGGTAATTGTGAGTGGACAACAGATCTCGCCGCGTCATCTGCCTGTTCATTCCCAAGTATCTCAATGTGAGAGGGGATCCACACTAGCATTGGCAATAGTGATCGAAGAAAACTTAGAGATTTGGAGAGTATTTGGAAACTGACTATACTTCAGTTCAAAGAAGCAATCCTGGAATTATAGAAGCATGCGAGGATGAGCCATTTTCCCGTTGGTAGACACATATTTTAGGGTCTAGTATATGACGTATAATTCAACGATGACTATCGTGCCCCATGCAGAGAGCCTTAAAAGGCAATACTGGATTTAAAATATATTTGAATAAATTTGTTATTAACCCTATATATAATATTTAAAAACCTTATTCATTTTAAATTATTATGAAATCTTTGTAATCTTTGTAATGATCGTTTAATAAGACTGTATAACCGTAAACGTTGCCTTCTGAGATTTTCGATCTAGATTGCATTTTTTTTGGTCATATTCAAAAATAAAACGGCTCTCTAATACTATAGTATTAACAGACGAATTTTTCTCCTGTAAGTTTTTAAAATATTGACAGAAAGTTAGATAAATGTCAGATGTATTTTTGCGACCATTTTAGTCGTACTCTGGATTAATTGAAGCTATCATTTGTATCATCTTTAATGCTATTCAAATAAAAAGTTCGCAACATATTTTTTTTAATCTGTTCTCGTATGTCCACAAGGCCTTAAGCATAATCTATGGTCAGTAAATACATTAAACGATTTGCGAAAAAACACCAAGTGAACATAAACCTTCAAATACTACAGCTACTTGAGTGATCTTACCAAGAGTTTGAAGAGATATAAACCCTCTTGTACAGTACAGTTAAGGTATGTATGGAAAAATGACCCTGTCACAAACTTATGTGGGATGTATAAGTGGGAATCCATCTATTAAGCTCTATTTATGTTCAAGTCTGACTGAACATTAGATTTAGACTTGAACAATAGTACTAAAAATATACTAGATAGTTAAAACCAATTATAATATAAGTAGCAACCATTTTAAATAAAAATAGTCCTATTATTTTCTGTTTATACAACACAGCTGAATCATTCTTTACGCCTTTATAATCCTAAATTAAATAAATTATAACCATATCTCACTATCCAAACCAAATTGAGACATGTTACATGAAAGCTAAACCGAATATATAGAAATTAATATGTACAAAACTGAAATTCCTTGTCGATCTAAAAACGAAAACGGAAATGGTATTTAGTCGACGCCATCCTTTAAAAATTTAGAGAAAAATGTATACCCACCATAATAAAATATCCTTTGGAGGTCTTAAAAAATTCCTTTAATGCAGTAAAAAGACTTGACTGGTCCCGAACCAATTACCCAATAATTCCTATCGTTGAAAATGGAACAAATTATGCAAATGTCCACGAGGAGCGTCTCTCGTTCGGTCCATCCCGGTCTTCGGATGAGGGAGAGACTCGCGCGGAGAAGACTTATTTACAACTTGTTAACAGTCATGTTTTTTTCGCGCCCAGTTTGCCTCTTCCCTTCGCAGCACTTAATCGCCCACAGCTTATTGCCCCGTTCCAATGTGATTTATGCGTTTCAGGCTCAGTTTGCTTTCCGTGAATATTTTCGAATCCTTCCCGGCAACACACCCCCCAATTCGATGGAGGGGGGTGGGTATATAATTAAACTTCCTCCCGTTGACGGGTCCGTTAAAAATGTCGTTGTTGGTTTGTCAGCTAGGGGGGAAGAGAAAGATGTACGGCAGATCGACGGCTCGTTTCCTGGTCTATAAATTTAAATTTAATTAAAAGTCGTAAGTAATTAGTATCATTTAAAATAGACACTAAATAACGGGCGGGTTTTATCGATATTTCCGGAAACATTGTGGATAAAATATGTTCTGATTTAAAAAAATACATTAATACTTTGCTCGGATTTCTCGACTAAGTAGCTGCATTGACTGAATCTGTTTTATACTTGAGGGGATTTTTTCAGATACATTTCGCATTAACTATTATTAATTTGATATTATCAGTATTACCTAGCTTCCACATCCTTGTGAGACTCATTTAGTCTGATATAGTTTATAAATTTTATACCCATATATGATGGGTCTTTTTTCATTTACGTTTCATTAAATAATCTTTGACTTCTATTGTTGAGTCTTCTATCTTCTCTTGTTTTCAATATTTCATTATATAGGATTGATATCAGATGATATATTGATCTAATCATATTGATCAGATCTAATCAATATATTGCCAAATTTTATCTTGAAAAAGCAGTATCCCCTAGCTTCTATATCCTTATGAAACCCATTTAATCTTGAATTATATTTATGCTTTATATATACGTGGGGTGTTGAGTTTTCTATCTTCTCTTATTTTATCTTATTTTCAACATAAAATTTACATTGGAATAAATAAGATTGATATCAGGTGGGTCTAAATAATATATTTCCAAGTTTGATCCTGAAAAAGCAGTAATCTCTAGCTTTTATATCCATATGAGACTATAGAGGATTCGATGGTTGAGTATTTATTGGTTTATGAGGAGGGGGGAAACATTGAAGGCGATCACTGGTTAAGGATGGATTCATATATTGATACCTGATTTGTTACAGTCGACAAAATTGCGTATCATCAAAGCAAACGACGGGGTATACCCATTCGAGACGTCATCATTCTTCATGACAACGCCGGGTCACACACCGCAGATGTAACCAGGAAAAAATTGGAAGAAATACGCTGGGAAAACTGTCGAGCAACTTCCTTATAGCCTTGACTTATCACCTTCTGATTATTTTTTCTTTGTGTCCTTGAAATAATCACTTGGAGGCAAAATATTTGAAGGCAATCAAGAAGTAGAGGGGTATGTGTCAGGTTGGCTGACAACTCGCATTCAAACTTTTTATGATGAAGGAATATTCAAGCTTTCAAACTGGTGGCAAAAGTGTTTAGAACGGAGGTGACTACATTGAAAACTATTAAATATTTGGTTTAGTACCATTGATCATTAAACTTCTTTTACAAAATTACCGTTTATATTTGATTCCCCTTCGTATGTAAGCTTATATAGGGTGAAGCATTTTTAGATTTATATTAATAACAAAATAACAGATATTCTTAAATTATTATTTGATTATTTAACTAATTGATCTGTACAACTTAACATTAGTTATAGAAAATGTTTACCTCATTTTTTTTCACAGTATATTATTAATTGTTTGTGAATATTGTGCGAATAACTTGATCTTGTATGTGTTGCATCTATTCGCAACTTTCTACAATTTTGTACTTGTAAAACATATCGATATTATGTACCCTTTATTAAATTTTTGTATAGGCCCTGATAGAAATGAACATAACATACCCGTGTGCTTTACAATATTGGAATCTGTCAAATCATTGTCTAAGTCTAAGTCTAATAATATTTCTTTTACATTTTGATAGTTTTTTTTGTTATCATAATCATTAACGTTTTGGTTGTTTTAATGAGTTAACAAATAATCTAACAATATTGATTCCTCACAATAGACATACATGGATTGGACATAAAAATATGAACATCATGCATATAGTTCATCTTGTTGCATGTTGGTAACACATTGAAGAACACACCATTGACGATTATATCTCAGTATATTATACACTTTTTTCTATGACTGATAAAACAAGAGTTGAGTTGATAAAAATTTCATAAGAGACAGTATCCACGGTGATTATAACATACGCAAAGCATGGATGAACATCATCGGTGAAGAGCAATAGTGGGCGAAACCCAAGGTTAATTGACAAAGACCTATAACGCTAATTAGCGCGACAAAAGTGACTGCAAAATTCAACGCTTGACTAATACTGTTTTGACAAAATCTCTTTAGGTAAATAAATGATGTGGCTCGGTGAAAATGAAACAGTGGTGTTTACATTATGTGACCGTTATTTATTAGAAATTATTATTAGTTAAAAAAATACAATTAGATAAAGATTAGATAGGATGGCAGCGGTGTTACCTGGAGACGAGGCTTGGGCAATCGATAGTGGCACGTTTAAACCAAACGATGGTCGAGTACTGAATGATTGGAAATACCCTTCAATAACATCCCAGATAAACGTCTCGGGGTTGCCAGCTATCCGTTATCGGGTTCTAGTTGGCGCTGCTGGCACCCCGCCCGTGTTCAACATCTGGGATTATATTTCTGGGTATTTTGTAGACCGTTATTCCACGATGTAAAATTCGACATGCCTCAAGGTCGCTACATCTCTATGGTGGAAGCCCTTTATAATGGAAGCCATCTCTAAGCTGCAGAAAAAGTGGTGCAACTATCATAAAACCTGAACACTTGATGATTGGAAGAATGGTATGGACCGATGAATCATCGTCTACAACCGTGTTTTTGCAAAGGTTTATGTTAAAGTATAGAGTACCCCGTAGGAGGCCTATAATCCAAATTACCTGTTTCATACAGTCAAGCATAGGGGAGGTTCCATTCAGATTTAAGTGTTAATTTAATAACATAACATCTCGATATTCAGCTGGTCATTCACATCACTGACCGGATTACTGTCTCGACATCCTTATTGACGAAGAATTTATTATTCATATATAGACAAAATAGTTCGGTCTGGGTTTGTGGAGCATCAGAATCATGAACATCAGTACACCAGAATCATCAGAACATCTGCATACAACATATGATATATAGGACAAAATTGAGTTGGAAACTCGTTATTTTGTATTAATATAAATCTAAAAATTCTTCACCATATATAAGCTTACATACGAAGGGGAATCAAATATAAACGGTAATTTTGTAAAAGAAGTTTAATAATCAATGGTACTAAACTATACGAATCTATTTCGTCAAGACTTATGGTTGTTTTAAAGACTTAAAATAAATAAATATTTTGTATATTTTGTTGTGCGTCCTCTAGAAATCTAGTATCCCAAAAAGTGATTTTATATATTATATAGAATACATTTATTACATTAGCTGTACTCGGTATGTTTTGCAGAACATTTTAAAAGTTTCTTTTCATATTCTTATGTTATAAATGGTTCATTATTAAATCTGCCTTTCTAACGTATGTATATAAAACATATTTACGACCCTGTTCCATGTTTGCTGTTTTTGCTTAATGTATTCGTTATATTTGCGAAATGGATTTGTTCTTTTTTGGTATACATTGTAGAGTTTCAGGTTACCAGACGTGGCGTTGTATCGATTAACCCGTAAAAGAGCCGAAGGCTGAGTGTTTGTTTATTTGCGATCGCGTCTTGCATGGCTTTCATACGTCGTAACCCAGAATTTTATGATGCTGAGGCTCTTCGACAATGTTGTAATTTACGACCAAATTGGAGGAATCTATTGGAATCTGGGTCGTTTGAGGCCGGTTTTAATTATAATAGAAAGATTAACGCACCTGCTTGTTTATCTGAATGTTTGTATTTAATTAATTTTTAAAATAGTAAACATTTTCTGTTATATTAGGTGTTTACCTGTATTGTGATTAAGTCATACCTGTATTGTGATTGCCTGTATACTGTCTTAAGGTTTTTTACATGGCTCGGTGAATGGAGGTAAATCGAAATGAAATAGTGGTTGTCTACATGGTATGGCTCTTATTTTATTGAAGTTATAAAAATATAGAAATAGCAATAGATAAATGGCATGCTGTGTTACCTGAACTCGAGGCTAGGGACAGGCGATGGTGGCACGTCTCAACTGAACGATTGTCAGACACTAAACTGAACGATTGTCAGACACTAAACGATCAAAAGTACCCTTCAATAATCTCCCAGACAAAATAGCTCGGGGTTTCCAGATATTCGTTATCTTGTACTAGTTTGCGATGCTGTCACCTTGCCCGTGTTCAACATTTGAGATTATGTTACTGGGTATTTTGTAGACCGTTATTCTACGATGTTAAATTCGGTATGCCTCAAGCTCGTTACACTCTAAAGCCATTTACTATGAAAAATTGTTACAATATGTATTAATCAAAATATATTCCATATTTAGTACAACTTGTTCCCATCTTTCTGACAACATTGCGATACTTTGTTAATATGTTCATTTTCTTATGCCATCCAAGTCATTCTGTATTAAATTTGAATAGGTAGTAATTCAGAAAGTAGCACCTGGTGCCTGGAAGTACGCTGGATGTGGCAGAACTTCTTATTTGATGTACAATGATGTACCCTTACAACTCTTGCAACGGGTGACCTACTTCGCGATTGTTGCTCATTTTGACTGATTTTTTTCAACGATACGTCATTCAGTTTGTTAAACTGGCAGTAGATGAATGATATCTTTAGTCGGTTCATCAACATTGTTCGTCAATGTGTCAATTTCTTTCCTGATTGCCTGATTTCACAGCAATATTTTATGACCGTGAATATTGCTCTTTGATGTTGATGTGGATGGCTCTTTATTATCACTGAGGGATCCAGTTTTTATCTCCAGCAACTATACATCATAGAAAACCTTTTTGCGACTTCCAAGCAGTGAATCTGCAATATTTAAATGGTTCGAAATATAATTTTCAGTCAATACCTGTGCTAACCATTTTCTTCCCTTTTGGAAACCCAACGCATGCAACCGTTTGAAAACAATTGGTTCATCAACTACTACTGCCTGAAAGTTATTTTAGAGTTGAGCTGGATTTTCGTCCGATAGGCCCGGCAATTTGTGCTGTTCTTCGACGTTATATCAGAATCACCACTTTTATCTTTGAAACTAAATCCAGCAATGTAACTTAAATGGAACTTTAATGGGCCATTGCTATAAGTTAACAATAAATACGACGTTCGTTCTCGTACGTTCGACGTACAGAGTTCGTTGTTATAAAATTTCTTTTTGAAGTGTGATGAAAGCAAATATCCGCTGAAGCTATATCAGGATAAGGAAGTAATTCTTTCAGTTTTTCTAGAGGTGTTAATGTTTGTCTTTTGCAGTTAAATATACTACTTTTCGAAATATTTCAAACATATTCCATACCTTAGCATGGCCCAATATGAAGATCATCCTATTCTTATTGAACATTGTTGATTGCTTTTTAAAGCCATATCTTTGGAGTCTGAGATAATTTTTCTTAAGATTAAACTACTATAGTATTTAACAGGTCAACTAATCTCTTCACCTAGTTTTCACCTAGTTTTCTATCAGCAAATAATTATCTAGGTCAAATTATAAGTCAATATGTACAGCCATAAAAATGTAGTAGATCCTTACTGTAAATATAACTTAAAAATAACTTAAATAGCTTAAATTGAACAGTTTTCACTTACATGGTGGGTTATATAAATCCTAAAATAGCATTATGATATAGTTACGATTTAGTGTAGGTTTTAGAATGATACGAATGTTGCGGTTAATAAGGTGTTTTATAGAGGCTAATAAACATTTTGAATAGGATACAAAATATCTTGAATAAAATTGTATAATTGTTGGAGAAGAATAAAATCAATAAAAGGAAAGAATAAAATAAGCCAAATGATTATCACCTTAGTCTCAATGTAAATAAAGATGAATTGAAATTTATCAAAGTTCCTGAAACATGAAATTTTGAAATAAGGAAGCACCGATTCTTTGAAAAAAAACTCCTAGTCGCTGGATTTCAGGACACTCTTTATTAGCGTTTTGCTAAGGGTGCTGCGTTTAACTGCGACGTCATCTATGAATTTTTATGGAATGTTCATAAAATCCTTGATATGGAAATATTCTATTATACATTAATGTTCCACTCCTTCATTAATCATTTTAGCTCATTTAATTCGTTAGATAGATTTGCTCTAGTTTATTTATATTCCTCTTAACATTTAGAGAAACTCACCAACCTCTGCCGGCAGATATCGTGCCAAACCAACCGTATCTTAGTCCACCGTCGTCCCATTTTCAGCTTCCGTCCGAAAGCCGACACGAGTCCTAAGTCCATTACGGTCTCGATAATCGCGTTCCACAAGTTTGGATCGCTCACATTCGCATCGGTACTGGTGGCCAAATATAGTCGGTCTAAACTTTCTGTTGTTATGAACCATCACGGTTTTTAACACGTAACTAACTTAGGGAGGCTGTAAACGGAAAAAGAACAAGTGGGGTTTAGACGGCCGTATTTAGTCGAGATAATATCGTTACAATGTCTTTAATGCGATTAAAGTGCAGTATGTATGTTTGGATGAGATTATGCAGTTTACGTATGGTGCAGGAGAAAATTTAATGAGCTAAGCTTTACGTTTGGATTTTGTAATTAACGATTTTATAAATAGATGACATAAAATCGTTTTGAAGAATTTTTTTTATTTAAAGTTTTGTTGTGAAAAATAAATGTATATATATATATATATATATATATATATATATATATATATATATATTGCAAAACTAAATTCTGTTTTACTGCTTTTTATTTAAACATCATCCAGTTTAAAATAGATATAATATTATCAGAAAATTGAAATTAATTATAGTATGGTTTTAAAACACTGAGAAAAGTGGCCATTTAGATAATTAATTTTCAATCGATAAATTGAATAAATTTATGTTATTATTGTTCAGTAGATAATTAATTTTAATGGTGAACTGTTTCACTGAAACTGCATTTCATTAAATAATTAGGAATAATTTTAGTAAGTTAACATTTAGAATATTACTTAATATAGATAACATTTTAATATAAAATTGCAAACGCTATAACCCTTATTTATTACAATTACATATTTTTCAACATATATCTAAAATTCTATTTGGGATATTTTAATAGCTTCAAATTAAGCTTAGGTATCTTAAATGATCATTAAACATATTAATAAAATATATGATTTATGTTAACCTGAGTAGAATTGGTCTATTCTATAACAATTTCTGATTTAGGCAGTGGTATAACACATAACTTAATAATACGGACTCCTAGACTTGTTACAGTCTGACATCTATAAACTTGAGGTCTTTCAAATGAGATGATCTAGGCAAACTCTATATGTTTCTAATCTAATTATTTGTTTAAAATATGATAATCAGCGAACAGTTGAGGAACATTTTCAGAAATATAGATTACAATAGTTTGGAGCCTGTGGAATGAATAGTGACTGAATTTCTCACATATTTCTATAGCAAAATCAGGAAAATAGAATACGACCTGAAAAATAAGGGACCAACACTGCTGAGGTAGGAACTTCTGCGATCTCCTATGTCTAAAGTCCTACAACAGCACCGTATTGGCTGAGAACTGGCTCCTCTGGCCTGGTCTTTTATCTATAGTTTAAAAATATATCAAAAGAGTACTTCAAGTAAGAAAGCATTCTTAAATAATTTTTCTGGGTATCCTGGCATAGTTTTTATATTAAAAATTGTCAATTCATCATAACTTTTAAATTAAAGGAATATAAAGCAAAACCGATATGTCATTCAACTTCAAATGTTTCAAAGTTTCCGGTAGGATTCACATTTGCAACGAGGATTAAGAATGCATAGAAAAAATCATTATATAAAAAATATATTGTGTAACTAAAAGCAAAAATATGTTATATTAAATATATTGTATTATTGTACGTGGCATTGCAATAACTTTGTCTGCTGATTAATTTTGTATATTCATTAATAAATAATTTGGCCTTATTGTGCGTTTCTCAGTGAAGAGTAGTTGCAGGAGTATTCCCAAGACACTATCCTGCGGAACTTCAACCGCAATGGCAATAAGTATTGACAACTGTATACTAATATAATCAGAAGTAATCTTAAGACTTGATGTTTGAGTTTAGAATTTCAATGTAGAAAAGAGGCAGCCTAAATTTAGCTGTTCACTGAAACAATTATTGCTGTATGAAAGAGCGCATTATCATGACGAAAAAATAATTAATTGAACATAATTTCAGCAAATTCCGATAATATAAAAAATAATCAAAGATGTTGAACACGGGCGGGGTGCCAGCAGCGCCAACTAGAACCCGATAACGAATAGCTGGCAATCCCGAGACGTTTATCTGGAATGTTATTGAAGCGTATTTCGTGCGTGCCACCATCGACTGCCCAAGTCTACTCTCCAGGTAACACCTCTGCCATCCGTTTTATCTATTTTGTAATTTACACATTTTTATATTACTTCAATAAATAATGGTCACATAATGTAAACACCACTGTTTCATTTCGTTTTACCTCCATTTACCGAACCATCTAATTTACCCTAAAAATCCTCTAATATTCTGTTGTATTCAATTTTATCTTACCTTGTTATTCCTTTCTTTCTTATGATTTTTAAGAAACAAATGCTTATATCTGATTTCCAGTTCATCATTCCCTAAAGTTCTATAGACCTAAAGTCTCTATAGAAAAGGCAAAAATGTGCTACATGTGGATGATGTTCTTTGTAAATTCTATTATATACTTGCCAACTATTGGCTTGGAGAAACATTGTTTTACTGTATTTTAGTATTTTATAACTGTCTGTTTAAAGAGCAAAGCATTTTGTAACTTCAATACAGTAACTGATTTTGTTTTATTCTGGATTAACAATCCTAAACTAATAATTAATTGAATATACTAACTTATATATACTTACTATATTAACTAATATACACTAAAGGCAAAAAAATGGATTTGGAATATATCATTGATTACCTTTATGTGAATTGATGTATACATTTGCCATTATAACAGGTGGAACATTTATTATGTATAAATATACGCCACAAGAACGGGCAGAAATAGTGACAATATTTATTGAAAGTAATCGTTTCATTATTGCCATTCAGTGGAAATTGCGTCAAAAATATCTTAATCGTCCAGTGCCTCACAAAACCACAATTTATCGTTTACATGCGAATTTTCGACTTGAAGAGAACGAACGTCTCGTAGCACTGAAAATGAGGCTCTGGTGCGCGATAGTGTTGCAGAGTCTCCAGAGACATCAAAGTGGCTCCCAGTTACATATTTCTGCACGCCGTACAAAAAGCAATTAGTCCAAAAATTGCTACCGAGAGATCCTTATCAACGAGTTGAGTACAGTAATGCAAACCTAAGGCTGTCTGGTGAAATTGAAGATTTTTCGTCTAAATGGATAATGAGCAATGAAACCCATTTTGTTCTCAGTGACCACGTCAATAAACAGAATAGTCGGTTTCGGGGAACTAAAAATAACTGTATGGTGTGGTATTCATGCTGGAAACATCATTGGTCCCTGTTGGAAAATGATTAAGGTGTTGCCGTTACTTTTACTGCTGAACGGTACCAAGACATCATTCCAAATTTTCTTGTGCCTGAAATGGAAGAACAAGGACTAAAGGACATGTGGTTTCAGAAAGATGGGGCCACTGCACACACAGCTCGTTCAACAATTCAATTATTGAATGACGTTTTTCCACGAAGACTAATTCCGCGGAGTGATGATTTAGCATAGCCAGCTAGAACTCCGGATTTAACAGTACCAAACTTTATCTTATGGGGATTTTTAAAATTAAAAGTTTATGTGAATAAACCCCAATTGATTCAACGTCTTAAAGACAATATTTGTCATGAAATTGAAGAAATTCAGCCTCTGATGTTACAAAATGACATGAAAAATGCCCCAAAAAGAACCGAAAGTTGCATAGCGAATCGCGGTCGCCATAAGCGGATATAATTTTTCCATCATAACTAAAATAAATGTAAAGACCAAGTAAGCTTCTTCTGAAAACTAAACTGACTTATCTTTTCTTTGTGCAAAGATATAAGCAATCAAAATGGTAGTGGTATATATGTATATATATATCATATTTCTTTATTAATATGATATTTTAGTATCATTTTATAATTTCATTCGTAATTCTCGTGAATGTGGATTTATCTATAATTCTTGGGAATAAATAAAACTTAAATAAGTTACTAAGAAGTGTCTCTTAATTCATTTTATATTTTATACCATAAAAAAATATTTAAACAATTTCCAAGATAATTGTAATTAAATTCAGGTCTATGGCTTATACTGCAGTCTGCGTTTCACCAAGTCGTATTATGCAAATATAGGTATGGGTTTCGGTAGTTTAGTTATGAATTAAATATGTTGACGATGAAAATTTCGACTGCTGATATATTGGAGTTATTATCCAGCGAGATGGCGCCTCTAGCATCGCTTTATAAGGTTAAATACGTTCCGATGTGCCGTTTTACGAGGGTAGATGTTTCAGGCATATGTTAATGACAAGCCATTAAGGCACACGTGGAAAATTTACAGCCAAAAGGCATTTTCCGGCTTTTCGTTATATTTACGCGGCACAAAGCGTGAGCTGTTAGCGTTTCAATATTTATTTTGATTATAGTAATTGTGTATCATTGAATAAAATCGCTCAACAAATATCTCTACCGATGCTATCCACTAATGAATATTGGTCATATATTGTTTTGTTTTATTTATAGAGTGTGTTCAATGACGAAGCCCAAAATTCTGACACTAGAAAAAAAAAAGAAAATAATTTTTAAAAGTTCGCTATTAAACGGGTTTTGTGTCAAATAGTTTCCAACTGTTTTTCATCTATTGTTATGTACCCCTGGGGCTGATAATGTAACTCTCTTTTGAATTAGTTGCTGCTCATTACGGTCTTCCGGTTCTACAGTTTTACTTCTTCACATTTTCAGAATTTGTTACGACAGATAACGTTAATTAGGCTACGCCGTATCAGTAGACACAAGTAGATACATTGTATACATTTTTAACCGACTTTGAAAAGGGAGGAGGTTCTATGTTGAGCTCTATATATACATTTCTTTTAATGTATGTTCGCCGATTTATCTGTCTATTATGGGCCGATTTTGAAAATTCCATTTTAATTCGAAAGAGGGTACTTCCGAGGTGGTCCCATTTGAACTATTGTAAGGGGGAGGGGGAGGTGTTGAAGGGGTAAAACCGAGGTAAACGCTCAAATTTCTAAAGAACGTACAATGTTTTCACATATTTTTTATCTATAACAATCGGACACTTGTATTTAATGTTATTGCTGAGCTGATGTGATAGAAAATCGGAAGTCGTTCAGTTCAAAACCATTCAGATTGCTTTTTAAGTACAAACTACAGTATGCCAATGTTTTTATTGCGTGATAATTAAAGCGCTTAGTTTTCAAACGTAGGTTACGTGTTCGATTCTCGATGGGGACAATAACTTTATTTTCTAGTTTTGTTGGACCGTTTGTTATTACAAGGATTATTACGTACACATTTTATTTTAAAATGATTTTTTTTCGGTGTTAAATGTATAGCTTTTATTATTTTTTACTTTTTAGCCACTTTCTTATTTTTAAAGTCGGTTCAATTTTTTTTGTGAAAATATTTTATTTTTTGAATAATTCTCCATCATTTTAAAAATATTTTTAGCAACCAAGTTCTGTTTTGTAATAATTTTTGTTGTTTATTTAATATACTTTCTGAAAAAGCTGAAGAATAATTTTGAAATAATTATTTGATAATTATTTATATTATAGTTATAAATATTTATTCAGCAATTTATAAATATTACTTTCTATTTTTATTCATTTTTATACATTTTTTATAAAATAATTTTATCTCAAAATAGGCATATGTTTTGAGTTAAATACTTTTTTGCAAATCTATTTTTATAAAATTCGAATAAACAATAATGGCTATAAGCCAGATTTGGCATATAGCAAAGGCGTTCGAGCAAAAACAGACATCTGAACATTCAATGGGAACCTCAAAAAATTAATCGCTATTTCATTAAACATTTTATTTTTTAGAGGTACATTTTTTTGTACTTCTTTAACTTATATTTTAAAGTTTTCTTTTCACCAACCAGTGTTTATCTAGACTGGACCTACAGCCTAAACTGGGCTCCGAATTATGGTCTTCGGCAACCATCCTATTTAGATTTATCTTTTAGACTAGGAGTGTTGGCCATCGAGAATAATATCAATGTTTTCATATACCGAAATTTTATAAATATCGATATATCGCTTTCGATATTTCTAATATTATTTCTGTAATTACATTATATTATATATCAATCAATACATTATATATATATATATATATATATATATATATATATATATATATATATATATATATATATAGATTTCCAAATAATATTTCTATTTTTTTACAATATATATTAATATCTATATAAAGCCTTGAAATTACAAGATACATCAACAATACAAACCATTAAAATTAAGCACTAGTTTAATTAAGAGGTTTATTAAAAATAATTAAATGGTTTTTTTATCATTTTTAAGGGACACTTTAATTTTTTTAAAATGGATCCAAAAATATCGACTTACAAACAGGTGGTACAGGCTATTATTAGGTACACAGTACAGGTAGTATTACCGTGACTGGGATATTTATTCTTGTTTTATTTTACTTTATGATGATGGGTAGTGTAATAGACAAAGAAATGATGAAACAATACTTTTTAATTAACCATTTTAAAGCTTGTTTTGATTTGACATAATAAAATGCGAGCGAAAAATATTTATATTTTGAAATATATTAGAGCTCTTCAAATTGATAGAATACAATGCATTCCAAACAGCGGCTAAATTCGATTTCAAGAAAAACATTTAGTTCCCTTTGCATTATCTTTTTGAATTTGGAATTTGAATTTAGCAAACAGGTAGCCTAAAAAGCTGTTGACAGAAACGAACTTGAATTTTTAAAGAAAAATTCACAACAGAACAACATTTTAGAACAAAACGGAATATATTTTTTACGTCTCTGCCATGTTCTTATAGAGTCTTGCTTTGGTTGCAATTCATGCATTTTGCATGTATCACTTTTGAGATACCGTTAATTTATAATAGTTCAATTCTTGCTTCATATTGCTCAGTTACGTGTTTTAACACTTTATAAATATTGCGTCGTTTATTTATCAGTTATATATCGGACCTTCGGATTCATCAGTATTTAGCATACTATATAAAAACAATGTTTATAATCTCATTAGATTTAATTAACTGAGCTCTTGATTCATTATTTCATATTTCATCTCAGTCTCGATTATAGGTTATTGTCATGAAAGATATGTTTAAACATCTAAAGCACATTGTTGCTGACCTCTGGCCCAATCGCTCCGAAACTTGTTAGAAGAAATTTTAGGACGAGTGTACCGTAATGTCGGGGAAATATTGTCCACGGAGACACTCAGTAAAATTAACACGTTGTTTGCGGTCGAACGAGCGAAACCGAACCTGATCGAGAACTAATTATGCAGCAGATATTGAAGAGGACAGGCAATTATAACCGGTGTAGGGTGGAGAGAGGGCGGCAGACAGATTGTTATTATAATCAAACGTATGTTTTTAATCATTTTGTATTATCTGTTGTTACCGTATACTTTTTATGGTTACATGTTATATGAGATATGCTTAATACGATCTTAATTTACAATTTATATTGTTCGGTTGCAGCAATGCGTAAACCGTCTTTCGGGATGGTCGGGGGAAAACAGTTTGTTCTTCTCCTCTGGTAAATCACTCAGTGTTCACTTCTGCAGGAAGAGAAACTCTCGCTCCTCCCATCAATCACTCACATAAATTCCTGGATGAATGAGTTTCACCAAGGACGATTTATTGGGCCCATTCGACGCCGAATTGCAGAAAAAAACGGCCCCATTTGGCGCAGAAATGCTGGCGAATGGTGGCTGTTCCACCTTGACAAAGTACTAGCTCACATCTCCGCGCTGGTCACAGCCAACTCTGTTGAATTGGGCCTACGAACTGCTGCCACATCCACTATATTCTCCAGATTTGGCCCCTGCGACTTGTTTTCGTTTCTGAAGGGATACAATAAAAGTAGACTTTTTTTTGCCTTTTATATTTTATATCTTGTATTTAATATACTCGTTCACTTATATTTTGTTTGAATCTTATGTTATTCTCTAAAATTGCAAATAGACCATAAATAAGAAATGCTGTGCTATTGGTTTAAAATGATATTTCCAATTTAACCTACCATCAAAATTTTTACCAATGTATTTCAATCATATAATTAGAGGTTTATTAATTTACCGTAATTCAAAATTGAAACGAACACATTTCGACTTTTTAAGTTGTATTTTCCACTCTCTAATCGATTAGTGAATCTTATGAACTGCCACTTGTAGTATTTCTATAGCCCCATGCAGTGATATATATTTTGCCATAATGATTGTGTCGAGGGAAAATATTCCAGATAGTGTATTTTGTGTAATTGCCTTCTAATGCGATTAATTTTTTTTAAAGCATTTGAAACAATACTCCATTGGGTAAATTATTTTTTTCTTCGAAGTAGTAGGATTGAATTCATTCTGAGCAGTTGCTAAATGTAATTTCAAGAATTTCAGTTATGTTTTTTAGGTTTGAATTTACAAAATAGGCAGAAATTTGACGAATTCAAATTTTCAAGATCTACTGTAATAGCTTTGAATTTTTAATCAAAAGATCGCAAAGTGCCGCTGTGTGAAAGATTGCATTATCAGCCCATAATTTCAGACTCTGAACAAACAGCTTTATGTAAATAACACATAACAATGCTCTTGCATTAAATTTTATAATGAACGACATCTCGACTTCTACCTCTTATTATAGTTCTAATAATATCAGGTTGGGGAAAATTTTCATAGCTTCTAATAGACTGCTTAGGTTGGCTAATAGAAAGTGGCGTCATTCCTTTACTCAGGTAATAGTTGTTTTTTATGTTTTTTCTTATTATAGAGTAGTAATTTTAATAAGCTTTTACATAAGATATGAAATAAAAGGGTGATAAACAAACCCTTCACCACGTTATTATTTTTGAAAGATTTGTTCATCGCATAATTACATTTTTAGGAACAAAAATTATATCATACTGAAAAGATATACAACTCCATCTCTTGTCGCTTTAGTCACAATAATATCAAGTTCGGGAAAATTTTCGTGGTTTCCTAATGGACTGCTTAGGTTGGCTAATGGAAGATGGCGTTATTCCTTTCCTCAAAGAAGTTATTGCGTTTTTCAAAATTAAGATTCCATAAGGTCATATTCCTAAATCTTTTTCTTACTAGGCAGTAATAATTTTAATGGGCTTTTACATAAGATATTATATAAAACAGTGATAAACGCACCCTTGTTATGCACGTTATTTTGAAATTTTTGTTTATCGCATAGCTACATTTTTAGGAATAAAAATAAGAACATACAGAAAAGATATATAACCCCATAAATTTCTTTAAATATATTCAAACATCTTCACGCTTGAAGTATTGTTGAGAAGGAGCAAATAAAATTGAATAAATTTATAACTTATGTCACGCTAAAATATAAACACAGAGCATGTAAGATTAATAAAAAATAATATTTGTAAACTCTTCTTAATATTACAGCATATGGTTGGGTATTGTCATGTTGAAGAATAACATTGTTGTGTCTTTGATCGTTTAGGGTAATGTGGTGTTTACATTATGTGACCGTTATTTATTGAAGTAATATAAAAATGTGAGAAATACAATTAGATAAAACGGATGGCAGCGGTGTTACCTGGAGACGAGGCTTGGGCAGTCGATGGTGGCACGTCTAAACCAAACGATGGTTGAGCACTGAATGAATCGAAATACCCTTCAATAACATCCCAGATAAAAACGTCTCGGGGTTGCCGCCAGCTATTCGTTATCGGGTTCTAGTTGGCGCTGCTAGTACCCCGCTAGTGTTCAATATCTGGTATAATATATCTGGGTATTTTGTAGACCGTTATACCACGATGTAAAATTCGACATGCCTCAAGGTCGCTACAATCGTATTCCCGCCATTTTTCGCGCAGTGCATCAATTCATCGATAACGATCTCCATTAAAGGTTTCAACAAGTAATATCTTGAAATACTCGTCTTCAAATTTATTCAGGTAACCAAAAATCTCTTTATCTTCAGTGTCAAGACCACCATTTTTAAGACGTCAAAACTAGTATTCACATATTGAAATCGAAGGAGCTTATGAGAGCCATAGCTTCACACAACATTCTATGACGTTCAGCTGCCATTTTCACGAAATTGAAGTAAAATAGTAATTGCGATTTACTCAGTACAAATTCAGATATTTTGATCGTACTGATTTTTTCCTGTTTACACTTACAAATGACACATACTAAAAAGTGAAATCTCTCAGAGCAGTCTCAACATCAAGCTGGTTACAAATGTATCTGATACGATTAATAAACAGTAACACCATTTATTGTAGACCCTTTAAAGTTAATTTATTGGCCTGCTGTTCTTTTTTATATACACTTCCATTTATTCATCCCCCTTTTATACCCTTTTATATGACCGCCGTACTGATATATAGTCGCAAAATACAACAAGGTTACTATTTATAGATGCAGTTAAATATGATTGGTACACCAGATAGTTGAGTATGGTTTCCTATACATAATTTAGACATAATGCATCAGTTTGTAGCTTGCCGTGGTGATTTGGCATCAGTGAGTGAACATAAACATAGAGCAAGAGAACAAAAAACAGGTTAAATCTAAACCGTCAAAACAATATGCTCGCTGCAGACTCTTTACATTGGCTTAACATTGAGCCACCCTTCCTAAACACCCTCTATTTACAATACCTGTGTACAAAAATCAATACCTATTCTTATATAGAAATATGGAAGAAATCAATCACAATCAACAAAATATATTTTCATTGTAATATTTTATACATTTTATAATATTTATTATTTATTTTTATATTTTTAGTATTATTATATTTTAAAGTCTCCTTTTTACCGATTAGAGTTTATCTGGACTAGACCTACTATATAACATGGGTTCCGAACCACGGTCCTCGACATTAAGCCTACCGACTGGCAAGTGACCAACTTTAGAAAGCATCCCCAGAAGACATCAGCTTACCCAGCTTGATTACTAACGTGACTGCCATCATTTTCCTTGTCGTATTTTGCACTCTTGCCTATGACAATTATTGATATTAAACAAACATAAATTTACGACCATTTACCCCAGCAGGATTTGAATTCACGACTATCGTAACAGTTGGTGAACTGTCCTGTCGGTTTAACTACTGCGCCATCCAAGCCGGAATTTTAATATTATTACATTTTTCTATGTTATTTTTAACAAACATATATACATTAAAAAATAGAATATATTCATTTAAAATAATATCGTAATTAACAAACATTCTGAAAGCGGAAACAATCCTAATTAACGACCTTCCCGCTTGTTTGTTTTCTTTTCTATTAGGTCATGTTCAATTGTTATAAAATAGGTCCTTGTCGGTAGACGATCCTTTATTGTTCCCCGTCTTATCTATAATTGAAACGGAAGATGTCCGATATAATTTACAGACTTATTTTTCGTTATCGAAAGAGTAAATAAACTCAATCGACGTAGATAAGAAACGTCCAGTTCGTTTCTCTCCGGTCTAGTTTCTTATTGATTGTCCTGGAGGGTCATCTTATCGTAGAAAATTGACTAGTTGAGAGTTGATTTGATTTTTTTTTATTTGTTTAAATTGGTATTTCAAATAGTTAGAATATATAGGTTGGAATATATATAGGAGCATTTACATATAACTGTATTTCCCTTTTTTTATTTTATCACTCACTATCTTTAATATATTATATATATCTCATTTTGTCGGAGCATAAGTCATGAAACATTTTTCTGAGCGCTGAATATATTATTACGGTTTTGCTTATTCTACAAATTACATCTTTTGGTGAAAATTTCAATTATTTATGCAAACAATTATTAAATAACCGAAAACTCCTATTAAAATCGGCGGTCTTAACATTTCATAAAATATCAGTATTACTTTTGATATTATTGAGTTATCTATTATATTTATACGTTACCTACAGAACGTTCAAAACTTTATATTCATCGGATTTATTATTTGATTAGAAGAAATATGTTAGATATGTTATAGAAGCATATGTGATGCTGCTTCGCCATATCTCTATTATCGGTTTTGATTTGAACGATTTAAAATCGGCGATTGATATAAATGATAAAGATATATATAGAAAGAGAGAGAAATTGATATAAATGACACCCGGAAGATCGAAATTGTTCGAGGACGAAGAAGAATTGCAAGACTTATTGAACGAAAACTCCAACCCTCATAGAGTTTTTAGATATTTTAGTATTGAAGAATCATCCTCTTGTATGACAACGCTTAACCACATGCTGTAGGAGTTGTGAAGGATACGCTGTTGCAGCTCAAATGATATTTTCTGCCACACTCAGCGTACTCATCAAACACAGCGCCGTCTGACTATCACTTGTTCAGACCAATGCAGTATGGCCTGACCGTAACGCGATTTCGAAATTCCACTTGAATCGTTACTGCTATGTTGGCAGAAAAAAGTTGGCAATTATATTGATTAATATATATTGTGTCAATTTTTCTTAATATTTTTTTTATAAAATGTGGAAAAAAGTTCAGACATAGTTAGAAACGCCTAATAAACAAAAAAATGCATCAACTTCTGTTTTAAATATACATTGAAGATTCATCATCAAATAAAAGGTCTTGGTTTTAATATTGTAGAAGTTTTAAAAATAAAATACAATTAATGATTTTGAAATCATTATAACAGCAGTCATTATAGAAGCATAAATATAGCAACAATATACAAGAACAACCTTACGTAACAATGCATGATGACATATTAAAGAATACCTAGATTTACGTGAAAAAATCTTACGTCATATGTCGTACTAACCAAATCCACGCAATTTTTTTTTTTACATGACATGTTGAATAACCTAGTTATGTCTGAAACTCAGTCTATCGAACTTAAGTAGTGGTCACAGGTTATCATCAGTTGACGCCAGTTGTCATCACTTGCCATCAGTTGTCATCAGTTGACGTCTGGGGAAATTATCGTGTGCTGGATGAGATAAATTACATGATTATAATTTTAAGACGTGGTTAAAACAAATCTGTTACCAGATGAATTCAGCTGTAAAATTGAAGTGATAATGGCAAGCAATGGTAAGAAAGCAAAACATATTAAAACAAAAAAACTCAAAGATATAAATTTTCAATACACTCTAATGTATTGGGGACTAGAAATATACTTTAAAATAGAAATGAGTAACCAAATTAGAAGTAAAGAATACATATTATTTTGTGTAACTATATTTTATGTTAAAAAATAATAGAAAAACGTTTAATACTATTATATAGAGTATTCCGTAAATAATATTTAAATGCTGACAGATAATTGCGAATATATATATATATATATATATATATATATATATATATATATATATATATATATATATATATATATATATATATATATATATATGTATATGAAAATACATTAAAATACTAATAAGGTAGACACATGTTTACACATTTTTTCTTCAACGTTTTATTTATTTATTATAGGTGTATTGAAACATAATTAATACGGTAAAAAAAATGTATTACCTCAAGAATGTTCACAAAAATATTACCATCATTATTAATTAAAAATTGTATCATTATTAATTAAAATTTTCTTTGTCGGATTTTACACTCTTGCATAGAACATTCACAAATATTAAACAATTACAAACATAAATTTTACGACCATGCCCCAGCAGGATTCGAACCAGCAGCTATAGGAAGGCCGTCCCATCGCCTTTACCACTGCGCCACCAAGCCAACAACATTACTTTTTTTAAAAAGGATTGCTATGTCACGTCAAATGATATATGGACACTTGCCATAAATTAGTTATACTTTAATTTTTTTTAGAATTGTTGAGAGAAAATTCTGTATCTTTAGTTATTTTGAAGTATTATCTATATTATATATTTATTATATTATATCATTAAAAACTAGAACTCTAAATATAATTAAAATACGATAAAAATATTTGTAACCGTTCAATTTTTTTTATAGTTCCAAAGTAACACTGAAATATAAAATTCATTTTATATCATTTAAAATTGCAATATCTCCCTTGCAACGCAGTAGAACTCAACAATTATCTCCTACTTTTCTCTCTCAAAATTAGTGAGAAGGGTTTTTTTTAATTCTGTAGGCATACAATCGGATGAAATAGTAATAAAAAGTGACGATAAAGCGTATTTCTATTAAAATGACTAATCCATTTTTACAAATTCTACTTACGATTAGAAAAAAAATTCGTTCGTTCGTTCATCGAAAATATCAACTATTTAACCGTTGTCATTCAATAATTCTTATTCTTCTTCAGTTCTTAATTCTAATATATACACAGCTGAGATTAATTGGACGCTAGAAAAACTTTGTCATGAGAAAGTCCGAATTTGTCGTATTTTTAACCGACTTAGAAAAAGGAGGAGCTTCTATGTTCGTCTGTATATATTTTTTTGATGTTTGTTCGTCGATTTCTCCGTCAATTATGGACCCTTTTTCAAAATTCTTCTTTTAATCGAAAGAGTGCACAGTGCGAAAGAGTAATTTAGTGCAAAAACCATTCAGTATGCTTTTTAAGCGCTAACCTTATGATATGAGGCGCCGTAGAAACATATCAGGCAACTATGTGTTTTGGGTGACGATCAGAACGTTTTACTATAATGCGAAGATCGCAACAAACAATACAAAAATAATAATAAAATTTTGTGACATGTACACAAAATTAAATGACGAATGAATGAAATTTAATTTGTTGCTCGGCTCCGACTTCAAAGTATTCAGTTGGTAGTAGTTAAAATAATATTGTATATAGATAGATAGGTTTAGATAAGTATTAAGCTAAATTGTGTGTATATGGTGAACTATAAAATACGTGTAGTAGATAGGTTAAATAAGTTTTTTTTAATTTAGTTATTACAATGATTGTTATGTCCATATTTTATTTTAAAAGGTTTTTTTTTGTGTTTAAAATCTAAGTTTGATTATTTTTTAATTTTTAGTGAGTTCCCTATTAATTTTTTAAGTCTCGGGTATGTTTAGAAGAATAGACAAAGTAAGCGTAACCTAATTTTGAACTTGATTGATAAATGTGAAGCTCTAGTAGCATAGTTAATTCAGCTTATTGGCTATAAAACCCGAAAATCCGGTCCGCTTGTATTACTATAATCTATTCAACTTTTTTTAGTAATGCATCATGGATATTTGTGACGTCGAAATATTGCCGAATTAACTCTGAGTTTTAGTTCAGTTTGATTTTGACTTACAAAAAAATTCTAAATGAAATAATTGAACAAAAATATTATAAAATATCATTTATTTATTTATTATTATATTAACATTATAGTAAATCTAATACATATATTGTCGGCTTAAAACTACAATTAAGACACAGCTATAATAGTTTGTAAGTTAGATTTGTTTTATTTACATTTAACTCTTTTCCACACCATCCATGAGGTAGAGTTTCTAGGCGCGTTTTTTTTATGTAGTGGTGTCCCCCTGGAGGCCTAATCCACCTAATTAACAATTGTATATCTGAGAAACGCATTTTACTTTCATTCGAGAGCATATTTACTTTTTTCCTTTAGTTCTTGTTTCCTTCAATGGTGTGTTTATTTGCCAAGTCATCTTGGTATCACTGTATATTTTATTTATTCTGCTACTTTCTGTGTACACTATTCTTCATAAAATTAATCACTGAATTCTGTCTAATGCATTTACCATATCTACAAAACAGTTAGTATTCATTCTCTCCTCATACATCGTAACCTAATGCTTATGTTTAATTTTGAACAATTACAATCATATCTGTGAACACAAATCTTTCACGCCCTACAATACCATTTTCTACAGTTATATTCAATTAATTATGTGCATACCTTTAGTTGTTTCCACTCTCATCACTCTGTCTCAGGAATTTCTAGCATTGCACAGCATTATCACATATCCTGAAAGTTTCCTCCAGTCACTTTCACTTTACGACTCACTGTCCAATTCAATGACTAAACTGTTAATTTCTAATCTGTCTAAAACATGTTAATGATTCCACCATTTATCAATTACTTCTATACTCTTATCGAGTTCAACCAGACCGAAGGTGTTGTGGTTGACAATGCTGCCTTCCACATAGACAAACAGTTTTTGATGGAATATCCTTCTCAACCACCAATATATCTGCAATTAACTATTAATAAATATAATGGCCAACAAAACCCAATTAAACGCTATTGTAACTTTTACCTTTTTCCATCAATTTTTATTGTCTTTACACTTTTGTTGTTACCATCTTGCCAAGAGTGTAACAATGAACCATTTTGAAATATTCAAGTTTGTTATATTATTTTATGCCTTTAATTGAATTCTTTTTAAGGTAATGTCTGAAAGTTCCATTAAAAGTCTCCGAGGGTTATCTTTACACCATTTAAACCCTATGCCCTGTAAGAGTGTATGAAAGGATGTCTTACATCTATCAAAAAGCTGCTTTCCAGAGAGACAATTTTTTCTTAAATAATTTTATTAAATTATGTTTATATCTACAAAATAGTTTGTGGACCTACTGTTCTTATACATTTCTTATATTTGGTCTTGAATAGAGCCAATATCAAGATGGTCAAGATTCGTCACCCACTTTGTATGTAGATGGGCCTTCTTGGGTGAATCTAACGTATTATTCTTCATTTTGTAAGCGATCTTATTCACAGTACCCACAGTAATATTTAGCACGGCAGCAATCCGCTAAAAACATTTTCAAATAAATTTGCAATAATTAATAAGCCGCAATAAATTTGTGACTCTGAATATCTATTGTTTTTGGCATTTTCAAACAAAGTAATATGATATATTATGATTATATATTTAAAAATAATGTTTGCCGGTTTATAACCTGTAATAACTATAAGTAATATTTTGAAAACTTTAGCATATATCTGACAACCGGACGGCGACCAGACGTATGCAAAATTCTTCAAGGCCAAAATTATAAGATGTTTTAACTCTTACGTATAAATTATTGTGGCTGTATAATTAACTGTAGTTTTTAGATATAGTATAGTGTTAAAATAAATTATATTTCGTAACATTTTTGTACAATTATTTTATTTAGATTAGAATTTTCTTGTACGTCAAAGCTAAACTGAACTAAATCACAGAGTTGATGCGGCAACATTGTAATGTTTCAACGCCACAAATATGCACGACCCATTACCAAAAAAAAAAACTTTGAATAGACTATATTTCAGAGTACTTACAAGAGGTCTAATCAGGTGCAGTTAGGTTTAACAGAAGATGATCCGCCTGTTGTTTATAACTTTGGTTTTACATTTATTTATCTTTAAGCCATTTGTTCTACTGTGGCATTATCGTAATTATTAACAATAGGAAACTTAATTTTTAAAAATAATATCTTGACAAAAATATTTTTTTAACCTAATATATTACCCAATTTATGCATATGTTAATTTTATTACCCAACGTTATGTACAGTAAATTATTAACAATTTGTATGCGCATATTTTTTTTTAAGAATGGGAAATATAACCATTGAAGATTTAATGCCTACCATTTTTTGTCCCCTAGGTTGAAAAAAGCCATTAAGTGAGACTCTAGAGTATATAATTGTAGCTACAAGCCATTAAAATTTAAATCATTATTTCGCGACTTTCAGCTCTGAACTTCTTCGTAGTTATTATATGAGCTGAAATATTAAAAAGTTCTGCAGCATATAAATAACTTAATAACGTTAAATAAAATTAATTTAATAAGACTTAGATTGGTTATTAGTTCTCGTTACGTTCAAAGCTTCATTGAAAATAAAAACAAGCAACGGTTCTAAAGTAGTACGGAATAGAGGAAAAATTAGCGTGACTGGTAAAAACTTTGTAACTTGTCGAATTAAAATTCTAAAAAAGAACACCAACGTAAAAATAAATTAAATACATTCGCGCCTTAAGAACCGTACAATTAAAAATTGCCATTTTGTAAACTGTTTACTGGTTTTACTGTGCTCCTGCTGTTATTAAAAAGCACCTCTGACAGAAAAGCATACTGCTCGAAGGAGCTGGAGGCATAACTTCGGGGTACGTCCATTAGGTCTTATAATTTAATGAAATTTCTGGTGAGACGGGAGAAAACTTTCATTGTCTTTTGCCGTTTGTCATCCCCGGAGTGTTCTGACGCACAATAAGCGATGAGTCGCAAGAACGCGTTAGTTGAAAATGGTCTAGGAACGGGCTTCTATTTATTGTGTATTATAACATCGTTCTTGTTACACTAATACACAAGAGAATCTACTATTATCATTATTTATGGAGGCCCACCTTTTGTTCGTGCTATTTTATAGACATAATTTCTTTGATAAATACCTGTATGATTTATATCTCACATGTTATATGTAGCTTACACTCGTATATAAGATAAGCACTAAAAACTATACTATTTTTTTATTAATAATTGTCTAATTCAAATACACTCTTTAAAATAATTATTTAGTGTGTTAGTATTAAATATTTGTTATGTATTTTGATAATTTTGTTATATATATATATATATATATATATATATATATATATATATATATATATATATATATATATATATATATATATATTGTTTCAATGTTTCCCGATAATGTTTATATATTAGATTGTTTAACATTGCCACCAATATATATGTAGAGATGTAGAAGAGAAAACAAGGTTGTAAATTAAATACATTTAATTTTCTCTCTTCTTTGAGTAAATTAATATCCAAACAAAGGACCCGACAGACTTCGTACTGCCTCAATCGATAAATAAAAGACCTAATAATCCGTAATTAATTTAAAAAAATGCTCGGTATGAATGAATTTTTATTATTATTTTCGATTAATTACACATGATGTTTCATACTTAAAAAACAGAGTTTCCCTAAAATTCTGGCTAGTTATAAGGTTTCAATTAGATATTTACAGACACACACAGTTGTGATACAGTTTGTTAATCAATTTAAAGCTTTCTAATTAACTATATTTTTTGTTTTGTTTTGTTGTGCGTAAATAAACAAGGATAACGGTTCTCCGACGCGCGAACACGCGACATGTAATTGTCCATGCGCGAAACAGGGAAACTCCAAGTTGATTCCGCAAACTTCCAACGACTGGCCTTCAGATTTATTTATGGTTATCGCAAAGGCCAAGCGTACTGGAAGTTGTAGACGTTTAAAATCGAATGGTAAATCCGTTAGAATCATCGGTATACGCGGGCTCAAGACATCCTTTCCTTTTATTTTCCTTTTATGATTGTTGCCTCAATGACGTTATTCATCATATTTATCACAAGCAGTCTTGTTCCGTAGCACAGTCGAGGTTGATTAATGTTACGCAGCATGATGACAACTTATCCTACTTTTAATTTCAAATTGTAAGGTGGTAAACCAGACAATTCCAGTGAATTGAAAAACTCCGTGGGATAGTTGACTACGTCGTCCTGGTTCATAATGGTGTCGACTGATTTGAAGGAAACCAACTGTCCCGGAAGACAATTCAGAAGGTCGCATTGAGATGACTTTTTTCCTACTGACCGTTTTCTAAATGGACTACTGTAGGGTGTCTTTCATGGATCGCAGATGAAAAGATACGCCAAAGTGCTTCGTTGCTATTTACATAGCGAACCATCTGGTACTGTGATATTTCGTCATTTGCATTGGTTACAGCGAAAACGGCCATATCGCCACCTTTGTTAACATATTTACATATGTACTTTATCGACTTCACAGAGTTACAATATTCCACATTGATGTGAGTCTCAAAAGCCTTGGATAGTATTGACTAGTATGGCATGATCCAACGATTATCTACATCAACATTTTATCCTCTTACATTCACAACTACCGATCGCCCATTTTTCGCAATTGATTGCCGACGATACAATGGGTATCCATCATTTCCCGTTATGGTTTCAGCTACCAGGTCTCTTAGGCATCGCTTGGAACACTTGCCGTTAACCATACAGGATGAACTGTAGTTGAAAACTCCGCAAGGTCCATGTATCATGTGTTTGCTACACTGCATGCAGTTTTCGGTCAACTATGGGAAAGTGGGCATGAAATTATCCTGTATGATATGTGTAACGCCAAATGATGTAATCTGGAAACAGCTGTTATATTTCTGAATGTTGGCCAAGAAGTGCTTAGAATCATTTCGAATCCCAGAAACTTAAGAGCGTAAAGGATCTGGCGGTGGGACCAATAGTGGCAATTTTACTTTGCCTCCAGCACAACATAATCCAGTAGATTCACCACTGTATTTTAACGCCTTGCAATATTTACAAATTATTGTCATTTCCTCAATTGTTAACGATTTGTCGGCACAATAATCTATTTCCGCATCAAAATGGAATGCAGCTCGTTCCAGTATCAAAGGAGCACTGTGTCTGCGGACTCGCTCAATTTCATTATGTCGTGCTCGCTGTTGTTTTGTTTGATGTGTACGAACTCGTTGCCTGTCTACTTCATTGTCACTCTCTAAGTCATCTATGGTCATCAGTGCGACTAGCACATGAGGTAGTTCTTCGCACATTTGATTGACTGCGACGACCTAAGTCAGGTCTTCTCCTCGGCATCATAAATTGTAATTAATCAAAGTGAGAAAAGTTCTCGCGCACTTAGTAAAGTTTAGTAAAGTAAACTAAAGCACAAAAAAAAGAGCACATAATTTGAAATGTTACTATCTCAAAGGATCACCGAAGTTAAGAAAGTTCTCGCGCACGTAGATTGTCGGATTCGATCCTCGACATCAAAAAAAAAAAAACAAAATTGTTGTTTTTATTTAATTTCGAGTATTTTCATATTTATTCATCTTTTAACCTTCCCTAGACTTATACAATAATTCAAGATCAAAATTATCCAAATCGGTCCAGCCGTTATCATGTTTTAGCGATACTAAGGAACAATGATTCATTTATATATATAAATATATGTATATACTAAGAAATAAAGTCTGGTTTTCGAGAATAACGACAGGAATTCTAGTGGGTTTGATTTTTTTTGTTTTTTCAACATTCTACTGCTTTTGGTTTCTGGTTGAATTTTTGTTAACTGTCTACTAATACTATCTTCGAATTTTTTCTTTCTCATTGCTTTCTACGATTCTTCTTCAATACTCATTTAAATGTTGCTTTTCGTTCTCGATGCATCGTGTTTTATCGCTGAAGCTCCTTCCTCGGGTCCTTGATTGTGAACAAGGGTGGTCCAAGAAATCCTTTTCTGTACGCCGATTCGTTCACAATATCGGCTAGAACTAGGCTTCCAGCTAGAAACTTAAGGAATTCTCGAGAGTTCCATGAACTCGGGTCTTCTTGATATTTATGGTTATAGGGGTCATAAGGTGTAACTTCTGGCAAGCTTCGTCTAATAGCCTCGGTACTTGAAACCCCATTATCCAAAATACTCGACAACGAGCCGGGATTACACTTTCTAGGTTGGCATGTAATCACCAGATATTCGATACCATGCGATATTATATTTTGTCTCCACTCCTAATTCTCTTCCAAGTCATGAATATTACAAAATCAGTTAAAGGTCTACTATATTAGACACCTGTTATGCTATGTAATACGGCCCTGACTCTCCGTCGATCTGTTTAAAAACTACTTGAATGGCGAATGAGTGAAAATGGTGGGTCTGTTTTCTAATAGACAAGAACCCGGAGTGTCGCTTTATATCGCCATTCATTCATCTTATTTCCATAAAATAATACAGTTTTTTAAGTAAAATAATACTATTTTAGTACCCTTTACCATTTTTTGACTTAAAAAGGAACATAATGTTGTCTCATGCGCTAGAACATGTAACCGAATCAATGTAAGAAATTTGATTTTTGTTAGGCCGATCCTTTTGTTAAAGATCTACGAAATTTTTTAAAACGTTAATCATAGTAATTAGAAATAATTGGAGGTTGTACACCGGGAAACGATGTGAACCAAAAGTCGAATTTAATGCGGCAACATTGCGATATGCTGATGTCATAAATTATGATGACATGCATTGACTGATTTATTCGATAGACTCATCCGTCGCTTAAAGGCATTAACAATATAGTAGTAAATGGGTACTTATTAGTTTCAGCACATTCACCATTGCGTTAATAACTATAATTATATGATAAGACATATTGGCTTTGCAATAAGATGTTGGGATTAGTGAACGCCAGTATAAGAATTGGTTAATTAATTCGAGATTCGTAATATCGTTGTTCTAGATGAAACTTATCCTAGCCAATAAATCGCTGAAGTCATAGAAATTCTTTGCATATATCCTTTTCAACTCGCAACACTACTATCGAAAAAATAACAGGCTATAGGTCTGATAGGTGCATACTGTTGAACCGGAACGAAATCAAGACATGATTATGGACGGTAAAAAATTCATTCATTCAAAAATTCACCCACACGAAGCATCACATATGTCATTAATGAAATAATTAAAAACAAAAAAACATTTTAAACAATACTGTTATATGACTTTTTATTTTTACTTTGACTTTCGTTAAGACTTCATCTTCTATTGCGACCATCCATTCATCAAATCGTAGCCTATTTTTCTTCAACAACCTAAATCTCAATACAACTTCCAAGCAGGTAATCGCTCTTCGTCAGTGCAGTGTGGGGGTGGTGCGTTGAACTAATTCGGTGTTTCCTTCGGGGGGTTTTACAAACTAATAAGGAGATACGGGATATACTAAACCAAGAGGATTAATGGGGTTAATGGAGGGGGGGGGGGGGTACAAAGAAAGATGAGATAAAATAAATCTATATAACAACTTATATGGTACAATATATACTACCTGAAACTAACAGGTCAATTGAAAAATCCCCGGCCTACCGTAGTAAAACACATTTTTTGGGCAACTTTAGTTTTTTTATTCAACATAATTCCCTTTAAGAGTAATACATTGATTATAACGACCCTCCAAATTTTCGGTACCATTTTTGTAGGACGATTTAACCTTTTCTTCAAAATAGGCCTCAGTTTCGTCGATCACCTCTTCATTCCACGAAAATTTCTTCCCAGCGAGCATTCTTTTGCGATCTGAGAACAGGAAATAGTCGCTGGGGGCCAGATGTGTAGAATACGGTGGATGAGTAAGCAATTCGAAGTCCAATTCATGGATTTTGGCCATCGTTTTCACTGACTTGTAGCACGGTGCATTGTCTTGGTGAAGCAGCACTTCCTTTTTCTTCAAATGCGGCCGTTTTTTTTGGCGAGTTCGTCCTTCAAACGGCCCAATAATGCTATGTAATATTCGCTGTTAATGGTTCTTCCTTTTTCAAGGTAGTCAATGAAAATTATTCCATGCGCATCCCAAAATACAGACGCCAAAACCTTCCCAGCCGACTTTTGCGTTTTCCCACGCTTTGGGGCGAGTTCATCATGTGCAGTCCACTCGGATGACCGTCGACTGGACTTCGGAGTGAAATGATGAAGCGTTGTTTCATCCATTGTCACATATCGACGGAAAAACTCGGGTTTATTACGCTTGACTATCTTCAAACACTACTCGGAATCATCAACTCGTCGTTGTTTTTGGTCAAAAGTGAGCTCGCGCGACACTCACTTTGCACAGAGCTTTCACAGACCAAAATATTCGCGAGTGATATGATTTACACGTTCAGTGGATATCTTGAGAGTGTCTGCTCTTTCATTCAATTTCAATTTCATTGTCATTCAAAATCATTTTGCGAATTTTTTAAATGTTTTCACCGGTAACAACCTCTTTTGGACGTCCACTGCGTTCACCGATTTCGGTGCTCATTTCACAACGTCTAAACTTAGCATGCCAATCCTTCATGGTTGGTTTTCCTGGGGCAATGTCCGGAAACTCGGCATCAAGCCAAATTTTTGCTTCAACTGTATTTTTTCCATTCAAAAAGCAATATTTTATCAACACGCGAAATTCCTTTTTATCCATTTTTTCGCAATAACAAAAGTTGCTTCACTCAAAATGCTATAATTCACAAACTAATGATCCGGCAGCTATTAAATTTATACACGCGTCTTTTGAGTATTAGGGCTAACTGAAAAACATATGGATTTAATTCTAGTAGCGCCATCTCTGTGTTAAGTCGGGGACTTTTCAATTGACTTGTTAATAATTAACCCTAATTGAAATAGTATCTAAAACTAAAGTTCTAATAAAAATAGTATTTCAATCTTATACGAATCATGTCCATTACTATTTCCTAAGAGTTCAGACCATGAAATCTGATAATACAAAAAAATCATTATATTATATCCTATCCCAAAATAATATTTTATCTTAAGATATCCCGAAAGTATCTCCTATCGTGAATAATCCCGTACTAAATATATCTTAACCTGAAATATACCGAAAATATATCCGTTCCGAAAATATATCCAATTGAAATAACTAATATTGCAGTCTACACATCAGAAAGAAAATAAAAGGTTTACTTCCACTGAGGATTTACGAGTTAAAGGAACCTTCTTCCATAGGATTACTCTCCGTTCGGTAGACGCCCATTCCACGGCGCGTCTCCCCAGAAGCCAAACGCTCAACGAGGCACCTTTTCTGATTTGATGATTCGAATTCAGATAAGATTTACGGCGTTCTGCAAATTTGGCAATGTACATGAAAAGGCTACATTAATTTTTATCACGAAAACGCTACAAAATGTTCATCCATGACCGAATGAATTTTGTCAGTATATATTTCTCAAATTATATTTTTTGTTGTTCTTTGATTCGTGTGATTATCATGCTTCCAGTTTCTCCATCAACGACCACACAAATCTCACGTTCAGAATCATTTAGGACCATGAATATATCTATGGCATTTCTATACTAATACTTTATCTTAAATTAATAATATAATCAAAAAAAAAAAACACGACGACTGAAAAAGACTCTTTACTTTTCCTACAACCCTAGTAACTCGTTAAATAATATGCGAAGTAACTTTGGAGTAAAGAGAAGTCTCATAGCCTAATATATTTTGTATTTGTTGTCCTATCGTAACTTTCTTTCAATTCTGTCTCTTCAAAAATATTCTTAAATTTACTTAGTTCGTGGCAAAATTTATCACTAAGTTTTGGAACAACTGCAATTAATTTTGTACCTAAAATAGGATCCCTAAACTTGGTATTGGAAGTATCAAACTGATATTAATATATTGTTAAAGTTTCTGTATGTATTTCACGTCGAAATATTTAATAATGGAAGATTTTTAATCTAACTGCATACTGACTCGATGGAACATTTGACAAAAACGACATAATTCGGTGGAATATTCCGTGAAAACTATCTAGATTTCAGTGAACTGAAACTAGTTCTCAACTTTGATAATTTTAAAATATTCGGGTGCATTGTGAAGAAATTACTTTAAAAAGATGAGTTGAAAGCTATGAAATAGATCAGAGCAATAGTTTCTATTTAGTTTCATTCAAATAAACTTTATATTATACTACTTTATGTTGCCCATAATATAAGGCAACGGTTTTTGCAATATTCCTTAATTTATAAATGATGTTGTTAAATTTTAGGGTCATGTAAACATGTAAACATCCGTAGCTTTTCACTACCCTTTAATTTTTCCACCATTAGTTGTTTTCCTTCTTCTTTCAAGGCATCTTTGTAAATATAAGTTCTATTCGTCCAGGTGATATATTAGATTACTACTAATCGGAAGCGGTATTTAAAATATATATATATACATGGCATGTAGAAAATCACTTCAATAAGCAATCTTCTGTATAAAATATTATCTTAATTAATTAGTCTTATTCTAAAGTCTACATATGTCCAGTAATCAGATCAGGTGGTATTAAACGTTTTAGTCTACGCACTTCACTTTCACTTCGAATATTAAGCTGATTAGCGGGTACATTGGGATGCACTGACACTCTTTCGAAGTACTTCACACAAACACGTTGAATTACACTCGTTATAGGTTATAGAGGTATATCGCGTTGTATCACTTTATTTGAAATATAGTACTGACCATCAACAATGGCACGCAACACCTTATTTTGGAACCGTTAAGTGATGGATATATTAGATTTGCTAGCGGTACCCCATCGTTGGATTCCATATGACCAAATGGGCTTGAGTATAGACTCATACAGCAATACCTTGTTATCTAATGATAACTTGGATTTGTGCCCGATGACCTAATATATTTCATATAAGTTAAGTCCAAGTTGTTTCCGTTTAGAGAGTATGTGCTTCTTCCAGGTTAGGCGTCGATCTAAGTGCATACCAAGATATGTTGTATGATTGAAGACTTATTTGATTGAGATTTCTCCAAAAATGGTCTTTTAAAATAATAATATCATCAGTATATACGCAAACACTTAATACATTGGATATTAAATTAAATATATTATACGATATTTTGGGTGTTCTTCAATAGACCTCTAATAAAATAGGTTATTTCAAAATAATTAAAATAAATTGCTAGTATTTGATCACTTGAAGAGCTGAATGAAAAAATAAAAAAAATCCATAAAAATAAACTCCACTTAATAAATTTGGAAACTAAATGTTTCATAGATAACACAACGAACAGCATCCCTGTTGATTTCATCCCTAAGTGATTTCTGTATAGTATTGAAACGCGTTTTATTTTAACTCTTACTTAAAAACTTATTCTGTTTTAAGTTAAAACTGAAACTTAATTATTCTCAAAACAATGCCCAAACATGATTTATTTTTGATTGCTAAATATTATACAATTTTGGGAAAAAATATTGACCTTGATAAGTGTTATAGAAACTCAGCTATGTGCCGAATTTATTTTACAAAGATCGACGATTTTGTCTCAAAAGACATAAAAAAGCTCACAAAATAATGTTGGGTAATTGGTCGAGAATGCCCGATTTTATATCAAAATTTTAGTGAGATTTTGAGTAAAAGTGTATGGGTTTTAATCCCATAGGGTCAAAATTAACAATGTGCGGACAAGACAACAGGCAAGATAACAAAGGTTAGATCGACAACTAAGTACCTACTAATGAAAGCCGATAGTTATAGTACAGTAATCCCTCATTACGCGCGGTGTCACCAACCGCGGTTTCGCTTTTCTATAATTTCCTCCAATCAAGGAAGGAGCTCGTTGAAATTTTCCAAAATAGTACAAATAATGAATCAAATGATGAACACTTCTCAAGAATTAGCTGAAAAATCAAAATCAACGTCAATCAACGTATTTAACTTAAAAACAAATTAATAAGGTATTGTCATCTGCTCATCAACTGCAGTATTGGGCTTTGGACCTGGATTCTTCACTAGAACAAAGTACGAAATTTAATCATGGTCTACAGGATTTACTACAACCGTATAAAGAAGCGCAGAAAGGCCTTAAGGAAAAAAAGAAACAGCCAACTATACTTTAATTTTTTTAAAAATAAACTTTGTTTTGTTTCATGTGTATTTTCTAAGTGACTTGCGTACTATAGGTGTTTTCTGTTACTTTATATTTTTATCAGCAACAATTTTTTAAAACATTAAGTGAAAATATGTTTTATATTTACGTAGTTTTATATATAGATTTTTCTTCATTAATGAGTAATCAAATAAGTTCAACTATAATTCTAAAAAATTACATGATTCTCTCCTATAATATTTTGAATATGTATGGATCCTTCATCAACCGCAGTTTCACAAACCGCTGCTGTCTTATCGGAATATAAACCCCTCGGATACCGAGGAATTATTGCATACATATTACGACTCTGTTTCAAATAAACTTCACAAGCAAGAGAAAACGCGCGATAAATTAGTCGACTTATTATTTTAATAAATTTACCCAAGTGAATAAAAAAATTTAAAAAACTTCTGCACATACAAGTGAAACTACAAGTCGGTCAAATTGACTGGATTACTTTTTGAAATATTACTTTTTTTCCTTTTAAACTATTCCTTTTACCAAAGAGGATTTATCTGACTGGACCTACAGTTTAACGTGGGCTCCAAACTACGGCCTTCGGCATTAAGCCTACCGACTGGCGAGTGATCAACTTAAAAATAATCCCAGAAGACATCCGGTCTTACCCAGCCTGGTTACTGGCGTGACTGGGATGACTTTCCTTGTCGAATTTTGTACTTTTGTCTAAAGGCAACAGCAAATCTTGAACAATCACAAACATAAATTTACGACCATGCCTCAGCAGGATTCGGACCCGCGACTATCACAAAAGTCGGCTCGAAATATTAACGGAGCTATCCATCGTAGTAAGCTATCCATCGTAGATCGACGACAAGCCGTTCTATAAAAAAGAAGTGGACAAAATAAAGACAGAAAGAGATTAACAACGTCGCATTTATAAAAAATAATGTGATTTCCTTCATTAGAGTGTACCTACAATGATATGCAAAACTTGCTATTGGAGTTACTAGACTCGTATTAATATATTGTTAATTTGCCGTATATATTTCGTTTCGAAACATTTAACAGAATGCTACTGGATTTTTAACCAGAAGGCACACGGACCGGACGGTGGAGTGATGAAAACGACAGAGTTTAATCGAAAATTTCGTGAAAACTTCCTACGTTTCGACGAACTAGTTCGCGTAACTTTTCCAGCTGAATTTAAAGTTTTCGAGCGCATCTCCAAGAAATTATACTTCGAACTGTTTGAGTGAAGGTTTTGATTGCTATTAGGTAGATCAAATCATCGTTTTCAATTTGGTTTAATTCAAATGAAGTTTTGTATTATGATGTAGTATTTGAAACACAATGAGTATGTTTTGTTTAGGATATGGAAACTATTTATCATACTATTCCCTATGCCGATAATTTTAAAATACAAATTATTGGAATAATTTTTCTGCTTGATTTAAACTGAGATTCGACCTTGAATATAAAGCAATAGCATACTAAGCCCCACAAATAATTCCAAAGTATTTTAAAGGACTTTCGAAATTTTCGAAGTTTCAAAGTTCTCGTTGAATTCTACTACCAAGTTTTGCAATAACTGAAATAATTTTGTTCCTAAGACGGAATCGAAATCTACTCATACCAGTATTATATTCGATATTAATATATTTTTAAACTTGGTGAGTGTATTTTATAAAGTAACATTACTGTTCGGAAAATGAAATTTCGTAAAAATATTCCAAGTTCCGGTTAAGTAGGCGGATTATTTCTAGCCAAGTTTTTCTTAATTATAACTATAACTATAATAGTATTAAGGTGTATTAAAAATATTTAATACTGTGGATTCGAACTATTCTTTTTGTTTTAAGTCGGCCTTCATTAAGAAAAAAAGTGGTACAATATACAAGTGCCGTCCTATAAGTACTTAGCCTCACCGCCCGATGGCACTACCTTCGCCAGACCATTTTACTGTCATTTGCTGTTACATTATCGACTATTATCGAAATTTTAGGTGAATCGGATTCGTAGTTTTGTTCTGACTGCGTGAAGACTAATATCGGTCGATGATTCGATTCTTGTTTTTGGAAATAACACATCGAAATCAAAGAGCGCTAGGATACTAGGTACGGTGACTCTTCACATTGGATGGCGTTCGTCGAAAATAGGTTTGACTACTTTCAACGTTGGTTTTGGATGAGTCACGTTCAGGTGCCTCGAAAACGGCTACCACGGAGGATAAAATGACAAAAATTCACGATGTCGCATTGACTGACCTTCGATTCAAGGTGTCCGACAGTAGGAATCTCAAAAAACCGCGTAGTTTATATCTTGCATGACATTTTAGGCATGATAAGGTTGCCGGCGCGTTAGATTTGCTCACTACTAACAACAAGTGTAACCGTGAGACCAATTCAGAGCAGTATTTGACGCTGTTCAAGCTCAATCTGAAGGAGGTTCTGCATCATTTCATGTCATATTAACACTAAAATATCCAGAACTATATCAATTAATATCAGTTCTTAATCGAGAAAAAATTGTCTTAGCTATTCCGTGATCACCAGATACAGAGTTTTTTTAAAGCTTCTTGCGAAAATATAAATACCATGTAAACAAAAAGAACAGACGAATTTTGATATACTCGAATTTTGTTAATCTATGTCAGAATGCATTTTTTGCACGCGTTGGGTTTTTCCTTCACAGGTAACAACAACGAAAAAGCCGAACGAATAAGACACGTTAATTTGCCCTTTCTACAAAAAATGTCAAATGTAACTTTACATGATTATACTATTGTATATATAGTCTATTCAAAACAGTAGTGACACACATGACCTGCCAAAACATCGCAATGTTGCTGCAGCAACTCTAAGTTTTAGTACATATTGGTTCTGACATAACAAAATTCTAATCTAAATAAAAAAATGTTATGTATTATAATTTATTTAAACATTATAGTACATCTTAAGTAGTACACAGTAATTTATAAGTTATAGTTGTTTTATTATATATACATTGAACTTTCTTCCACACTAATATAGGTGAAGTTCTAGGTGCTTTTTTATATAATGGTATCCTCTGAAGACCTAATCAACCTAATTAAAAATTGTATATCTGAGTAATGTATTTTATTTTCATTAGAGAGCATATTAATGTTTTACGTTTAGTTTTTGTTTCCTTCGATGCAAATGTTTCGTTGTAAAGTTATTTTGATATTACCATATTTCTTCTTAGTTTGTCTTGTTACTACCTGTATACATATTTCCTGATAAAACTACATTAAAATAACTGCATTCTCCTTAATGCATTTGCCATATCAGCAAAACAGTTAGTATTATTTCTCTCCTCATACATTTTAACCAAATATTCATGTATATTCTGAACAATAACACACATGCTTATAAAGCTTTCACACTCTATAATATAATTTCCTACAATTAAAGTATATTAATTCTATACTGATCTTTAGTTGTTTCTTCTTTCATCACCCTGTCTTGTTAATTGTCAGCATTGAATCGTAAACCAACATTCATAAAGTTTTATTCAATCACTGTCACTTTCAGAAACACTAATCAAGTTAATAGTCAATCTGTATGTTTCCAATCTATCAAAAACTTGCTCAAGATTCTACTATTTGTCAATTTCTTCTTCAATGTGTCTGATCGAGCTCACACAAACCGAAGGAGTTATTTTCGACAATGCCTCTTTGCATAAATCCAGACAGTTCTGGTTTTAATATCCTCCTCGACCTGAATATCTATTGTAATAATTCCTTGCAATACCCCATATCAACTTAATTGGATTAAAAATACAATGATAGGGAGGAAGAACTCAGTCAAATCTCACGCCTCCAGGTGCCCTCACTTTCCCCAAAAGGGGATGCAATATTTTCGCTATGCCGATTAATATATAGATTAAAAATATACATTTCAAATACTCGATACTGAAAACATCAGTGCTAAGTATATGGCATATCGCGTCTTGTGTTTCCGACCGGTTTTAATCGAATAAATGGGCTTAAATGGGCGTACAAATTTGCGTGGCTTGGGATTGGAAATATCTATTTCCGAAAACAATACAATGCATGAATCGTTATTGAATTATCAAATGAAAGAATCATAGTACGAAAAATAGTTGAGGCTTCAAGAAAATCGCAGTCTTTTTAGTATTCAATTTTTATCGACGCATTGTGAGAGGTCAAAAGAAGGGAACCATATGTCACGCCCCAATCTAGAGCAACGGCCTAGTTTTTGGGATTAACTTTTTATTTTTTCGTTGAAGAAAGTAAATTCACAAAAAGGACCATTTGAAGAAGAAAAATAATCGAATTAAAGTTAAATATTGTAACATCCACCATATTCAGAGGATTTAGAATGTAGATTTTTTGACTTCCAAAATTTAAAAAAGTACTTTACGAACAATGAAATAGGAGGTTATCGCTCCAACGGGTGCCTTTTTGAACATATTTCAAAATAGTACTTTTTAAACACTTTAGAACTTTTATGAGCTTTAAAGAATGTTTAAACAATCTGCAGAAACCTATGAAATATTATATAAATTGGCGATAAAAAGGAAAAAATATTTTTTGAACATTATTTTAAAATATATTTTAAAAACTTGTTGAACAACCGTTTTATAGAACATCGTTTATGTACTTTTAAGTTTATTTAAACTGAATAAATATTTGAGCAGTGTAAGTAATTGCTATTATTATCATTCTGCCCCTAAACGCTTCTGCTCTTAAATGATGGTCCTGTATTTATCTCAGCGAACGCAACCAACAACTAAATCCATTGCCTTGTTGAGATAGGGATTAGTCGTAGACAAGGGACGATTCTGACCTCTATCTTGATTTATCTACTGGCATTTCCATGGCTATATTGCCACTATCCATCATATCTTAGGCCGGACTTTTTTTTATGGCTCTTCTTACATTCCCTGTCTCGCGCTCTCTTTCTTTTCATCAGTACGATCACTTATCACTTTAATGAAAGAAGCATTAATTTTCCTTAAGTATTTTCATTATGCGAACGGGCGAGATACAATTACAAAATTAAAAATGATAACAAAGTAAATATTATACCATAAACGTAAAGCTCAAATCGTCATAAATACATACATATATATATATATATATATATATATATATATATATATATATATATATATATATATGTAGGTAACTATTAAATAAATAAAGGTAACTGTTAAATTCGATTATATTTATTTCTCTTCATAAACCAAAAATTTTCCATCAAAAACGTTTAGAAACAAAAACTCACATCACAATTGTCGGTTCTGGTTTCAAAAATTTAAAAGTGCCGAGTGGACAGTTCCAAGACTTATTAAACGAAAACCAAGCTCAAATTCTCAAAGGACTAGAACATTCAGACAATTTATCAGCAAATGAAAATGACTACAACAGGTACTGATTGCATTTTAACATCACGATTATTTGTCAGGAAAGAAGAAGTGTTTTCTGTGACTGACAATGAAAAGTGTAATGAAAAAGATTCAAGAAAATCGTGATTAATTTCGTCACCGAAGCCACATATTCATGAGCAAAAATTTTGCTGCGAATATGATGGAATCAACAAGGTGTAGTGCATTACGAGTTGCTAAAACCGAACAATGAAAATGTTGTTGCAGATCTCCACCGAAATGAATTGGAACAATTGAATTATTATTATTCAATTAATACATTGTTACTAGTCGTTTCCGTCTAAGCTACAATTTGTCTTTATGATAACTTAAAACTAGATATATAACTAGGAGGACCCATCGGCCCTATCTCAGTCTCTAGTGAAATAATGTTTATACATGTCACTGCTGAATTTTTTAATATATGCACCTCACTACACAACACTACACCAGATGAGATGGTTTGATTCTTTTGAGTCTGTGTCATGTTCTGGTGATAGCCACAAGCTGCAAAAATATTTCAATATTCTGAGAGATGAGAATGGAGTGGAGTTCTTCATGCCCCATGCATTTCTCTTGATTTCTTGACTGACTGTGTGTATCTGAAGGTCTCGATGTAGGTAATCAGTCCTATAGTATTTGGGTGCACCCACAATAACTCTCAGGACTTTGTTCTGAAAAATTTGTATTTTTTTATGTTACTCTTTTCAGAACATCCCCATAATTGCACTCGTATATCCATATAGGTTTCATTATTTGCTTATATAATAGCAATTTATTATATAGTGACAATTGTGATTTTCTTCCAATTAGCCAGTACATTTTCCTATATCTCAATTCCAGTTCTTTTCTTTTCTTCTTTATATGTTCCTTCCAGCGAAGTTTTGCATCGAGATTCATTCCGAGATATTTAGCGTTGTTGCTATATGGAATGATAGTATTATTTAATGTTATTGGTGCTTGTACGGTCTGTTTATAGGTGAACTGCACATGTACAGATTTACTTTCATTAATTTTTATTTTCCAAGCTTGTGTCCAATTATATATATTGTCACTTGCCTGTTGTAATATTCGTGAGGCTTCTTCACTATTGTCTCCGACAGCTATAATCGTAGTATCATCAGCGAATGTAGCCATTGTGATATTTTCCATTTGTGGTATATCACAAGTGAAAAGTAGATAAAGTATTGGTCCCAGTACACTTCCTTGTGGTACACCTCCTTTAGCTTATTTTATTGTAGAGTAAGCTTCTTCTTGTTTAACTCCAACATTCTGGTTGTAATGTATAATTTTAATGGCTCGGTGTGTTGTTTTGGTAGCATTTTTTGTAGTTTATGAACAAGGACTTCATGCCAAACCTTATCGAAACCTTGTGCTACATCTAAGAATATAGCTAAGCATACTATTTTACTTTCGTATGCTTTTTCAATAACATCTGTTATTCTGTGGACCTGGTCAATTGTTGGGTGCTTGTTAATAAACCCAAACTGATGTGTTGGTTTTATTTTTTCCCTCTATGATCGGTTTTATTCTTTTCAACAGGAGTTTTTCAAAAACCTTAGATATTACTGGCTATAGGTTTTATTTCGTTTGGTGTCTTCCTAGGTTTTGGGATCATTATAATATCGGCAATCTTCCAAATGTCTGGGACATGTTTTAATCTAAATGCTGTATTGATCAAATTGGTGAGTTTTATAATCATCTCTCTTGGTAGTTTTTGCAATAATTCGCCGGTTGTTAAATCGTAGCCTGGTGATTTCCTGCGGTTAATGTCAGTTTTAATAACTTTGGTTAACTCCTTCTGCGTGACTAATTCAATCAATGAATTTTCAGCTTTTATGTCCGGCAAATTATGTTCAATATTAGTTTCATGTGGTGTGAAAGTATTTTCTAGATATTTAGCAAATGTTTCTGCTTTTTGGTGATTGTCACGTGCTCAATTCCGACATAGGTCTCAGCTTGGGATATTTTGTGGCTTTCCAGAGTGAGTAATCAGTTTCTTATCATCTGTTAAATTTCTCAGATAATCATTTATGGTTTTGTATTTAATTTCCAGTATTTCCCTTTTCAGTCTTTGTGTTATATTGTTTAAACTATTTTTATTTTCAGGTGTTCTGTTTTTTTGCCACTTTATACGTATTTTACGTTTTTCAGCTACCATTTCCTTCACTTCTTCTGGATAATTAATTCCTTTAGTTGTACTCTTAATTTCAGGAGTATTATTCCAAGCAGCTTGTTGAGTATCTATTACGAATATTTCTGCTTCAAAATATAATTGTTCAGTTGTCTTGAGGGGTACATTTAGTTGAATTCTTTTGTTAAATTCTTCAGCAAATCCTTCCCAGTCTGTTCTTTTATTTGTTAACGTTGGGTTTCTTTCTTTTCTTATTATATTTTCGCTCAACGTCAGAATCACTGGCGTATGATTTGAACTTAGCTCAAAATTTTCTTCCACTTTTATATAGTTGAATGTTATGTTTCTTACTATGAAGAAATCTAACAGGTCTGGGGTTTTTTCTTGATCAGTCTGCATTTAAGCCATTTTGGTTTAGTTCTGCCATAATTTTTTTAAGTTTTAGCTGTTAATGGAAGCCCCCTTGCCATAACTTTGATGTCTTTCGTTTGTTTGTCTTCATAGGAGTGCCATTGCAGTTTCAGAAACTCTAAACAATCTATTATTTTTGTGAATGTTATACGACATTCGGCGTTTAGTTTTATTTGTCCATTGTTTAGTACCGTTCCTTTGAATGTAGTTGGACCTCATGTTTCGTAAAGCAAGTCAAAGTCGGTAACATTACTTACGATAATTGGGGATGACCAGGGCATTCTAATTTCTTTATTCTGTTCATTGTTTTGTTTTATTTTTATTTGCTGTGGTGAAGATCCTGGGGAATTATTTGCTTTTCCTTTTTTATTTTTAATCGTTATCCAGCCTACCTCTTTCTGCAATTCTTCTTCATCTGTTTCATATGTTAGAATTGGAGTGCTTTTGTTGGCTTTATTGTTGTTTTGTTCTTGCCATCAGAGCTTTGTTTATTTAATTGTAGCTGGAGGGCATTTATTTGTTTTTGCATATTGGCTAATGCAGTTTTCATTGTAGAGTGCCTGTTCGTTCTGGGTTCTAGTTGTGTTCTCTAGGTTCAAAACTGCAATATGTGATACGCCTGATGTCGATATTTCCATTTTATCCATTTTTTGTGCGGTGTTCTTCTCCATATATTTTTTTACTTATTGTTGAAATAATACGGTTATTTTTATGTTTCAAATTATCCTTGAGTTTTCGACCCTTAACGTTTTATGATATTTTGCATTTATTTTCTACTATACTGACCTTTTTTCCGATCGCACTTTCACTTTTTCACTAGTCTTTAAAATGTTATTGTCAAACTTTCTTTTAACGCCGCATTTGCTACACAGATGTTGCACTTTTGTTTTGTTTTACTGACCGTCTCTCCGAACACGTCTTTGAACGACATGACTTGAACCTCTAGACTTTACCATTATTATAAACAAATTTAAAATAACCTGAATCTAAAATATAATTATCGTAGAAAACTTTTTTTTTAAATTTTTTCAATTGATAAGGAATATTTAAATGTAGAGTTGCAATTAAAGAATTTATCTGGCCCTGTGTACATGTTGTTTCTTAGAGTGGACACTGTTAGTGACAATACTTTTATGTACATGTATATATTTAGTTTTTGTAGTTTTTAAAGTTTAGTCATTCAAGTTATACATTTATTTTTCAACAGATTTTCCGTCAAAATCAGCAAATATCTTCTTTAAAAAGACCTTTTTTCATTCTTAGTTATGAGACGGTATTGCACCTATTGCATAAATATTTAACTGTGTTTCCATATTTCAATAATAAAGCCGATACATCCTTAGGCTATTTGGTATGTGGAATATTCGTATTTGTCACTCACATTTACTATGTTAATCGCTTGTAGCGTTAATACAATGCTCCCTAGGTGTTTCATCAGCTATTCTGGTTTTTAGATTCGTAGCGACGAATTTTTATTATCCATCTATAGAGTATATTCTATATTTATAATACCACACTTGTCACCAACTTTTAAACGAAGTTGAAGAATGTCTGTAGAAATACCTTTATTCAACAGTTAAAAATTCGATAGTAGCAACATATTAAACTCGCGTTAACATAGCACTGAAACTTCCATATTTTTTCAACACGAAGTACACTGAATGCGTAACACATTGTATGCCCTAGGTAAGAAGAATATCACTTCCACGAGACTACCGGATGGTACTGGTACTGCTACAATAGTAACAGCTTCGAATACCGCTGGAACATAAATCCGCTTCCAATTATGACTGACATCAAGCAATCCCTTAATGGCCAGTACCATCGTATTTTGTAGATTGTTTTTTTTTGTTTTAGACTTTTTTGTGTTTTCTTAAATTATGACCTTGATTTGATCATACATTAATATTTCATTCAACAATTTTCTATAGATTGTACATACATTTTTAACATGTTTACTTTGTTATCTCTAAGTGCTAACTCTATAGTCTCTAAGTGCTAACTCTATAGTTAGATTATTATCTCATTTAATTTGATTAACAAAAGAAGGAAACATATAAACGTAAAACCATTACAGTCGAGAAATCTAGTTAAACACACTTTATTAGAAATATCATTTATTTCTCCTACGCACAGCATCCATTTTAGAAATCAATTCGTAGATTCAGTGTTAGCGGAAAGGGTAGAGGTTACATATAAGTTATTTAACAGTTGGGTTATTAGGGATTTTACTAATAAATCGGGGAGATTAATTTATAGTAATAATCTATTTTAGGAAAGACAAATCTTTCATTTTCTGATAAATATTTGAATATATTAATTCCGCAAATGCCATTGTTATTAAAATGGTATTCCATGGTAATAGAAAAAATATTAATTTTAATATACAGTTGAATTCTTTTGAACAAACATATGAAAACTTAATTAAAAATTAATAACATGGAATAGCGTTAGCATGGAGGAAATCTATAATAAGTTTTGCTTTGGTGAAAAAGGATTTTCATTAATTTTAAGAATTTTTGATCAATGCTTCAATTGCCGGGAAATGCTTATAACAGCCTATAGAGTTCTTGTATAGAGTATATAGAGTTTAAATCATGATCTTTTAACTTCAAAACTATTTTATTTTAACGGAACGATATGGCGATTTATTTGAGTCGATTGCACAAACCACTTTGCCGCTCGGATTATATTCTAATTAAATCTCTCTTAATATCACGAACCTTTAATCTCACAAACAAGCACTAATAAGATGTAATGATTACATTTTATACTGATTTAGCCAATTAACTAAAATTCTGGGTTTTTCACTATCCAAGGGCATAAAAACGTAAGAAAAAAATAAAGGATTAATATGAGGGCAGACAGTGTCAAGTCAAGTCAAGTAACGAAAGTTTGTAAATCAAGCTTGTAAACCCAGTAACTTTTTGGATAAAACAATTTTTTCTTCGTAATCGTAATCTGCCTTTAAATAAATATATTATTCCAGAGTTTTTCAATTTTTTATTCCTTCCGAATAATAGGTTTTGTCACAGCATTCAAAATTGGTGTTTGTTTCAGTTTGTTTACCTCATTTAACCAAAATATCTTACCGCTCAACCAGGGTTTCAACAGCAAATAGTCGCATGAAACTAAATCTGGTGAATATGCTAGATGAGGTAGCAATTTCTAGCCCAATTTATAAATTTTGGCATAGTGACCATGAAAAATACTTAGATTATTCCGTGGTCTTTGGTATTGTGTCATGTATTCATGTTTTGCCAACTGTTATGAATTGGAATAATGAAAGTACATGATGATGAATTAATAAATTTAACTCTACTCCATGAACTGTATCGACCATTTCTGGAGTGGCGACTGCTTTAGGGCGACCTGAACGTTGGGCATTACTTATGCTTCTACGACCAAAACTGCACTTAATAAACTAGTACTACTTAGTAAAGTCACTGCTTAACTATTGATACTAATGTTGTAGAGTCCCCATAATGGTTCCCAGTTGCCACCATCTTAGAGTAGTCTATTTGTAGATAGCAGTTGAGGAGGGCAGTGATGCCTTGGAATTATTGGGCGGGAAGTTCAAAACGTCACGGACTTATCAATCTGCCTTCATAATATCCAACAATCATGGAACACTTAGCATTTAGATATAGAAAATGTTCGATTATTTGAAATGACAAAAAAAGAAAATGGCATCGACAACCGAAACTAAATTTAAATTAGCCAAGTTGTTATATTATTCACTTACTAAGATGTGGTTTCTATTATAAAAAAATATTTAGGTGAAAAATCTATCCCCAAAAGCAAACTGTGGATTAATAATAGCTTTATTTTTGAAAACATATATAAAGGAAATATTGGCATAGATTGCTTTTGTTTACTTTCTGTTTATGTGTTTATATGTTTATCTGTCGCAGAACTCCTCGCACATTCTTTACCAAATCTCGCCATAATTGCCGGTCGGCCACAGGTCGTATATAATTAGTCTATTTTTCTGATGTCATTCTATGATATGTCGATATCGCCACAAAAATCTCTGAGAAATTCATTAATTTCTCATTCGACAAACATGTCCAAACCACTGAAATTGACAGAAATAAATTTGTTTTTTTGTTTGTCTGTCACACCCACGCTATATGCAGCAACATTTATAATCAAGACAGCAATCAACGGTTGGTTCTATTAATGAGGCACACTATATCCCATTTCTCTTACTTCCTGTTAAGGTTTTATAGGTTGGAGTAATATCGGTGTTTTAATTTAAAATAGAGGTAGTTGTGAAACTCCAATCTTTTATCCCATTCCTCCAGTTTTACCATACGTTGTAAAAATAGAAATAAATTTATTTAAACAACTTTATAAGGTGTTTTAAGCGGTTGTTTGTATTAGGTTTTTGCGAGTACTCGAATCATTTTTCTGTTTTAAAATTGTGAAAAATTGGTAAAATATACGTTAATAAGTATTTTCCATCATTTTATACATCTTTATCACATATTTTTGGTAAAATGACGTGTCGAAAGAACGATGTTGGTTTGGCAATGATTTGATCATTAATCTATTTCTGCACTTCTTTACTTTTATGTTGATATTGCATATTTTGTCAATTCGTGTGGTCGCCATTTTTTCTCATTTTGTATCTCAATTGATAAGCTGTTTGAAAGTTCCTTGAGAATTTGAGCTGGTTATTCACCAAATAAATGATTGTCATCGAAATTTTTGGTCCTTCGGAGGGTGTTAATGAGCCACCACTTTTAAATCAATGAAACCAATATCTGAAAATTGGAATCTGATCGAGCAGTATCACCATGCTTGATGTGACTTTAGCTCAATATTTTCTCAAATAAAACAACAATAGTAATAAATACCATAAATATAATTTTGAGCGTTCCATGATTACACATAAACTTTTTAAATAATACTAGATAGCAAACTGTCATTTTAAGTAGGGAAGTATCAAACCCATCGATTTTAGCAGTTACGTTAAGCTAATTAACGGCTATTCTCTTTAATACTTTGCTTTTCCTATAAATATCACTGATAAAAAGACATACAAGGACTTAATAATTAGAATATACGTATATTTTCTATATGATTCAAATATATGGCTCCTATTATTTGGAATATATTTATTGATTAATAATTTTATGTTACAGTATCAAAATGAGAAAGCCGTGGTTTAATATGATGGGTGGGCTACGGCACCGTGCGGCCCGCTGAGACATGCAGAGGCTGAGAACTACCTTCAAGAGGTCGCGCACGCCAACCGGAGCCGAGATGAAGACCCAGAGCAGCTTGGAGGTACCGAAGCAGATCCGGTCGGCCTCCTTCGATGAGATCCAGTTGGAGGCCAAGCGGATCCAAGCGGCGGCGGCAGCGGGCAGTGGTCAACCGCCCGACGGCCAGGCTCTCCTTCGGGTGCCGCAGTTCGAGCAGAGATCGCGCAGCGTCGACTCAGCCTCCGCCGAGGAATCTGGATCCTTCTTGGAAGTGCCACCGAGAAGGTTCCAGAGGAGGCGGTCATCTGGTGCCAAGAGTCCCGTAAGTATAATGTATTATAGTATTTTGACGTCTATTCATTTTAATTTTTCTGAGGTAACCAAAAATTATGACAATATAGTTATGACTTAATATTTACCTGGTGTACCGGAAAGTCATTACCAGTTTTTCTAACAGATGTCGCTAGGCTTATGTATGGAGTGTTATGATTTCACACATATATCAATTTATTCTACTAACATCAAGCTTCAAAGCTATATAAGTTATATTTTGCGAAAGTAACATCATCATAGATTTATACCTCTTTTAAAATGTCAAGTTTCGTATCTGAAACGTGTATTTGCGGTACGCTTTACTTTTCTAATTTAGTCAAATTATTCAGTCATCGTTTACTAATAGACACTTAAGGTGATTCGAAAAACTGGTGATTTTGAAATGCAAGACAAAGAAAGTTCTAGTAGTCCGAAAAAGTTCGAAGATGTGAAACTGAATTAGTGGATGAAGGCCCAACCCAAACTCTAAATCGAAAAACTCTAAAACTATAAAACGATTAGCGACCGATTACGAACAACGGGGAAGGTCCAAAAGATTAAAAGCTGGGTATCACATCAATTGAATGACATGCAAATTGAAAAATCATCTGTGAAATACTGCTTAAAAGATATGATTGGAAGTGATTTCTGCATCGAATAGTGATGGGTCATGGAAGCGTAGAATCTTATCATCTGGCAAAGTCGTCTGTTCGACTCCAAAGCAAAATCGTTTCAATACAATGCTCTATGTTTAGTGGGACCAGAGTGGCGTGGTGTATTACGAACTGGTGAAACACTTAATAGTAATCGCTACCATCAACAAATGATCAATATGAATCATGCATTGATCGAAAAATGTCCAGAATTGGTTCGATACAGGCTAAAGTGATTTTACGGCATAATAACGTGCCGTGTCATAAAGCAAAATCGGACAACGAAATGTTGAAAGCAGTTAGCTGAGTTATATTATCGCACCCATCGTACTCTTCAGACCTTGCGCTGTCCGACTATCAACTTTTATCATCAGTGAGACACTGGTTTACAGAGCAGTACTTCGCTAAGAAGGTAGAAAATGTCACGATGTATGATTTTTGCTCAAAGGACAAATAGTTTTTTGTGGTGGTATCCATAAATTGCCTGAAAAATAGGCAAGATGTATAGAATCAAACAGCCAGTACTTTGAATAAATACATTTTTACATTTTCTTGAAAAGTATGTAGTTATTATATATTATGTATATTATTATGTATGTTTTATTTTCGAAAAGAAACGGTAATGACTTTCCGCTACGCTTCAAGTAGACACGATGCAAGAAATCCTGCTGCACATACTCCATGTAGATACCTAATAGATGAAGATTTACGACAGTATGGGACACGTCAATTGTCAGGACTTTAGTTTTTATTTTTATTAATTCTCAAGCCGTATGGTTCTGCCATGCAAACTATATCATCAGAATGCTGAAATCCTCAATATCCCTATCAGCGAATATAGCGCGATGATCATATTGGTCAAGGCATTTGTAGTATCATATTGAACACCATATCTGTTAAAAAAATCGCATAATTGCATCAACTACTACCTATATTAAAGGGCAGTGGAGAGAAGACGTCTGCTTGGCGAACACTGGCTTCCAAAGCTGTCCAGAGTGAGTGCAACGTTAATTGCACGCACTTCAACTATTCAAATAGTTAAATCCAAATAGGTTTTATAACTATAATCCAAATAGGTTTTATAAATATATTCTGACGAACTCTTACAGTTCTTTTTATTTATAATATTTGCTCTTTTTTTCTAATATAATGTAATTTTTAAAATGGCTTATTTCCTTTGTACCACGATTCACAAATAGAAATTAAATCCATTAAATATTTTACTTCATATAGTGTGTGATGTGCTGTTTGCTTTCTTATGTAAATGTTTCTAAAATGATTTTCTAAAGGTTGAAGTTCATCTGAAAGATCTACATTTCGGGAACGAATATATGCAAAATTTTAACAATGGCGTTCTCTTAATGTTCTTAATAATTATTAGTGTTGAATTTTTGCTCTTTAAAAGTAAAATATTTAAATATGACCAAAATGACTTGAAATTTACAGTTCCAAAGGGCAGTGATTTTGACTGAGTAATATGCTAACGCCTATTAGGAAAAATCAAAATTGTCTTTGCCCCAAATTTGTAAATTATATACACTAATAATTAATTTTGATCTAAAATATGTGTTCTGAGAATGTGTTCCAAGAAGTTAATATAGCCAATGCAAACGAGATACACTCTTTTTATCAAGCTAAAATGAGTATTCGCCTTTTGAATAAAGCGACTTGAGTAAAAATACGCATGCACTAAGATAGCAAAACCATAGACTTTGCTTTCAAATGTTTACAGAGTCTGTTTACCGATATGTATTGATTAAAGTGCAAAACATTAATGTAAACCTAACCTTAAAATTCGATGGATTGGCATTTCTCGACAAAATAATAAAGTAAAATAATGATATGCCGGCTTGGTGGCGCAATGGTAAAGGCGATGGGACAGTCCTCCTACTGTTGCGATAGCCGCGGGTTCGAATCCTGCTGGGGCATGGTCGTATATTTATGTTTGTGATAGTTTAAAATTTGTGAATGTTCCAGGCAAGATTGTAAAATCCGAAAGGAAAATGATCCCAGTCACGTCAGTAACCAGGCTGGGTAAGACCGGATGTCTTCTGGGATGATTTTTAAAGTTGGTCACTCGCCAGTCGGTAGGCTTTAATGCTGAGGACCATGGTTCGGAGCCCACGTTAAACTGTAGGTCCAGTCCAGATAAACCCATAGTTGGTAAAAGGAGACTAAAATATATTTAAAATATAAAAAATAATGATATTTCATCTATTGATTTCGTGTAGGTCGTCATTGATTTTATTATTATTGAATCATTGTATATCGACCCCAAACCACGGATAAAATAATATATTTGACATTCAGTACTTTTGTTGTCTCATCTGAAAAAATTTACTGCCTAGGTGCGTCAACCACAGTTAGAAACTTGTAGTATTGCTGATCCATCATACATCACCCGTTGGTTTGAGTTTCAATAAAATAAAGTAGTGATTTTTATGTCAATGACAAAGAATGGTCGGATAACCAAGAAAGTTCGAAGACAATTAGACAATATTAGACGAAAAGTCCAGTTCAAATTCTTAAAGAACTTTATTACAAATTAGTAATTGATGAATAAACTGTTACTAGATGTTTACGTGCGATAGGAAATACCTAAAAAAAGAAAAAAATACTACCAAATGAATTTCCTAACAATGCCATTTTGAACCGTTTTAAGATTGCAGTTTCGTTAATAATTTAACTGTTACAGCAGATGTCTACCAACATAATCTCTTAAAATTTTATGAGAAATATACGCTATCTGAGATCGGTTGTTTGTGGTGTTTGTGTAGATCGTTCAAAGATGGTGATACTGACTTGAGAGTTGTCTTTTATACCGACAAGAAGAAAGCCGATGTGACGAATGAAAGGCATTACTGGATGATGATCTATGAAAAATACAAGAATTTATTTAGAAGAGATTTATTTAGGTTTGAAATCTATTAGAATTATTTATACACAAGCAAATTGAGTGGACATGAATTGAAGCCAAGTAAAGTTGAGAAGGTATTTTATATATCCTAAATGTTGCTTTACCTTAGAATCAACATTTGTTTTTGACTTACGGCGTTATAAATAATTTATATACTATCGTAATACAAAGTGAAAAATAGAACAGTATTTACGTTGCGCTTTTATGAAGTAACATTTTCCAACATTCTTAATTACTTTAGGGTTGTCCGTATTTTGATTTTTCCAGTGTTGATATCAGTCCCTTAAAACTTTTAACTCATGTTCATTTGGGAGAAATGCTTGGCGCATTACTTAAGTAGCAAAAACTTTGAGTACTACAGAAGGTTCTATTGGCCATAACCGCCAATTAGCTATTTTTGTAAGACTATATTACTACGTGACAGGTAAATATATCAAATGCGAGGGAGATTGTAAAGAAAAAAACTTAATATAGCTAATGAAAATAAGAGACTTTTGTTTAATCAAGCTAAAATGAGTATTCGCCTTTTTTTGAATAAACCGATGTGAGTAAAATAAGTATGCACTAAGATATCAAAATCCCAAATGTTTTTTTCAAATGTTTACTGAGTAAACGTTTAAAAATTTGGTTGATGATTATTATTAGCGATTTATTTTTAAAGGTTTTGTGTAACCCTATGTCCTATGTCATCCCTCTGTCACCGAGGGACCCGACCGCCTACTATCAAATATAGGTTACTGGAGAAAATACTAAATATCTTTGTGTATCGATCTATTGTGGTGGTAAGGTATTATTTCTGTAAATAACGTTTGACGTGTGTCGTGTCGCGTCCTCCAAATAGTGTGAATGTGAATAGTGCCGAGGCTGAACCAACATCCCCGTTCTCTCGTCGGTCAGACCCCACGTCGACACGTACATGTAGTCGAAACCGAATATTTTCAATTTTACGCCGACGATGGTGCAATCCTCGCCGAAGTATCGATTCGGGATTAGAATGTGTAGGTTTTCCGATCGAAAATCGGGGTAAAAATCGGTTATTTGCGGCCACAACGTTCCATAAACGGATATGTGGGAATAGAACGTCTAAGATCGATTCTGAGCGGTATGTAGACTAAATGAAATTATTTGTTAACTTTTCAATGTATAAGAAATCACTTAATATTATTATTATAAAAATATATTTACCCCCTTTTTTGGTAAATGTAGTACATAAAAATACCTGATGTACCGGAAAGTCATTGGCGCCTTTTTGCAGAAAAAATACATAATATTCAAGGGAACAGAAAAATTTACTTATTCAGAGAATTTGCAATTTAATTTTATCCATCTTATACCTTACCTTACCTTCAGGTAATTTATGGATGCCATCATAAAAAAACCTATTTGTCCTTTGAGCAAAACCGAAGATTCGAAATTGGCGAAGTACTACAAGCACGCGCGTGTCACATTGATGCGAAAAGTTGACAGTCGGATGCAGTAAGGTCTGGAGAGTACCGTAATATGTCCCATTTCAATGCTTTCAAAGCTTCCTTGACCGGTTTTGCTTTATGAGATGGTGCGTTAACGTGTTTAAAATAACTTTACCGTGTCTTCAAACCCATTTTGGTTTTTCGTTTTTCAATCAATACATGGTTCAAATTGGCCATTTGTTGTGGGTTGCGATCACTATTAACTATTTTACCACGTTTCAGCACTTCTTTATACAGCGAGCTACTCTTGTCTCACCAAATGCAGAGCATTGTCTTGGGATCAAAGAGATTTGGCCTTGGAGCCGATCGGCCGGTTTCGCCAGGTGATAACCACGATTGTTTGGGCGTTACAAAATAAATCCATTTTTAATCACCCGTCACTATTCCATTAGAAATTAGTTCTCATTATGCCGTTGAAGGAGCATTTCACATGCAATTTTTCTACTTTTCACTTATATGCCATTCATTTGATTTGACACCCATTCCATACTTTGGATTTTCCTAATTTTTCGTAATCGGTCGCTACTCTTTTCTTGGGTCACATTTAACGCTTCCGCCATGGTTTTTCAGTTTGAGTTGGGTCCTCATCTAATATCGCTAGCAGTTTTACATCTTCAAGCTTTTTCGTTCTACTAAAACATTTTTTGGTTTGCTCATCGAAATCACCACTTTTTCATCATCACATGTTTTTAAGATTAGAATATGTTGACCCTAAGTTTCTACCAGCAAACGATGACTTTCAGCGGCTTTTTAATTTTATGAAATAAGAAAAGCAACGCGTGCCGCAAATACACGTTCTCAGAAATGAAACTTGATATTTTCAAAGAGGTATTAATTTATTGTGATGAATATGATGAAATATAACATGTATAGCTTTGAAGCTTGATATCAGTAGAATAAAATGACATATATGTCAAATCATAACATTACATATTTAAGTCTAGCGACATTAGTTAGAAAACCGGTGATGACTTTCCAGTACACCTGGTACATTATAAGTTTTTTTGCACATATATTCAGAGGAAATCGTACTATTAATTTTTTTCAAAATGCTCTCAATGAATAGAAACGACTTTCATCCATCTTTCAGGTAACGTAAGGATAACGCTTTGAAAATATTACTCGTCCTTTAAGACAATCTAAGAATTCACCCCATTCATTTTGATTTTATCTTAGATATTGAAGTGCTGCTTGTCAAGACCATCATTCACTGATTGGAGTGAGATATAGTCCTGGAGAACGCTTTCCTTGGTTAGGTTTTCATTTAATCTTTTTCATGTTGCAGAAGTTATTTCATATCAAGTTGCATATCATATTAATTTCTATAACAGCAGCTTGTGTTCAGTACTTGAATTAAAAAAGCTTTGATTTGAACTTTAAAATTAAACTGATCGCCCATGCTTATTTACGTTATACTGATAACAATAATAATAACAATATTTAATAATTTAAACTAGTCTAGGTGTTGTGCTGCAGGTGTTAACTCTTAACAGAATGAAAGAGAAAAATATGTGAGGTTGATGCAACATCGCTAATACTTGTTTACCGTTATTGTTGACTGTGTCCATTCTTACAAGATGATATTTTAATTTAGACAATTTTATATTTCTTAAAAGATTCCACAGTTATTAGTTTTGTGGCCTGGTTGAAGGAAATCTGTTACCAAAGCTTGCCAAGCACTTATGGCGATGCTGATTCATCATATCTGAATTTTCGATTTTGGTTTGGATTATTTAAAGTAGTAATTTTGATGTCAATGACAAAGCACGACCTGGGTGACCAAGAAAAACGACACAAAAGACAAAAAAGCAGACAATGAATTACAAGACTTATTGGATGATAAACCCAGTTCAAACTCCCAAGGCACTTTTACACGGCGCAGTTGATGGGTTAACTGTTTTCAGGAGTTTAAATGCAGTGGTAATGATCTAAATGAGATGCAGTGAGTGATCTAGAAGACACAATTTCCAGACTACATCATAAGATATTTATTTAAATCATTTAATCATTGAGTAGATTTCAATAATATTAAAATTATTTGAACGCAAGGAAACTGGAGGTTATGCATTAAGGCTGATTATTGTTGACAACATATTTTACGTGTTCTAAATGGCGCTTTGCTCCAGAAAAGACCCAACAGTTGTTTTTAGCTTATGTTAATATAAAAACACAAAATCAAAAAATTTTGAACGTTCTTGTTGGCCTTGGTTGTCCGTATTTTGGGTTTTCCAGTATTGATATCAGCTCAAGATCGGCGAAATAACTGGCACATTATTTAAGTGACGAGAACTTCAAATATTACAAAAGGATCTATTGTCAGTAGTCGCCATTTAGGTGTTTTGTAAGACTCTGGCACCAATAAAACGTGGTCGCGTCCAAAGCACGCTCCACAGCCACTGAATCACTAAGACTCAGGCAACTGAGTGAAATACTCCTAGTTCCCCTCAGATTCGTTGCATTCACGTTATATCATGAGCTGGTAAATTCCATACTTTACTTCATTTGAGCAAATGGAGATTGGTTTGATATAGAGTCGCAAAATGTAACTTTTTGTGAATTACAGGGAATAAAAAAAATAAACATACATAATATAAATAAATGGAATAACATAAATAAAATAAACCACCTAAAATATGAGAAAATCATTCGTTATTGGAAAAAGACAAAGGAGAATTCTGGATATATCGAATACATTTTTCATTTCAGTATTTAATTGTTTCCACAATATATATATAAAGCATATGCCAATCCATGACTAATATTTCATTCACCAATTTTAATCCTCAAAGACATCTGTTCGATTTTCATATTTTTGAATAGTTTGCAGTAATGATTTCATACATATTTCTTCGATTGTTACGTAAAGACAAAAGCTTTTATTTACTACAGATTAAATTTTCCAATCTGCAACCAAGTATCAACAATTTACTGCCACCGATAGCAAAACTCAAAATAAATATTTTATTAGCAAGTTCTATTCATCAATATAATGATTGTTATCCATATGTATAATGATTATAATCCAATATAATGGATAAATAGTAAATGAATGCAATATAATCAATCACGAATGCATATAATAAATTCTATTTAAATTAATTTATTGATTCAATTATTACTAATTGATGGAATCTCCATTTTACTTCTGCCTTTTTCATATTTATTGAATCAATGCACATGTGGATGTCAGATTGAATACAATAATTCTAAAATTCGAACGAAATTCATTATATCCCATTATATCTGTTTGACATTGTTATAAGATTCGTTACTGTAATAGATTTCATATTTTTAATATTTTCCGTTTAAATTTTGAATAAGGCCAAGATAATAATAAAAAGTAATTTTTTGTAATCGCACAACATTGTGGCTTTCTTATGTTGAAACTGAACCCTAATTGTTCAATTGCATATGAGATATTGGGATGTGAACTGTCAAATCTTACGACTTACACCAGATATAACCTTTAAATAGCTTAGAAATAAATAAGATTTGCTGCAAATTTTGTTGCATATTTTTAATTTAAAAGTCTCTAGCTGAGAAAAATAACCTTTGTTAATTTACTTCAAACAATGCGCAGACTTATAATGATTGGTTTAAATGCTTAAGAAGGAGTTAATTTTAATATATAAATATAAATATAAGATAGAAAAGTAAATACAGAAATATTAATTGCTATTCATAAGTTAGTAGTAGTAAAAATGACAATTTTGTTTTACCATACATGGTTTCACTGTTATTGTCTTCAATAGTTTCACTGTCACAAAGGATCGAAATTTTTGTTGGTTGTCGACTTGACTTAGGTCGCCGAAGTCAATCAAATATGTGACTAGCTACTTCACGAGTTGTATTGAGATGTCACAATTGATGATTGTGTTCGAGAGTAACTAGAGATCAAGTAGATAGGCTTAGAATAAATTGAGTTAGTGTACAACAAACAAAATTGCGAGCACGACACTATTGAATTGAGTGATTCTGCAGACGCTCGCTAGATTATCGTGCTAACAATTCAGTTAGAATTTGACAAATCGCAAGCGTTTGTCAATATTGTAAGTTACTAAAACACAGCGGTCAATATACTGGGTTATGCTATGGTAACAGAAAAGTAAAATTGTCACAATTGGTTCTATCACCAGATCCAATATGCACATACGTTTTTGAGATAGGAAATGATTCTAATCACTTGGCCAACATGCAAAAATATTATAGTTTTTTTCAAATGACGCCATTTTTGCGCAAAACATATTATACAGTATTTGCAGATACAAGGAAATATTTATCACTTACTAGGAGCACCGATACCCCTACTAGGTTAGACGTTACGGTCACAATCCAACAGCTAACTATTGACGAAGATACATCGTTGGCTAAAGCTTTCTTTATCAGAACAACGATTTAATTAAAATATTCAAAACATTCTCATCAGACCTGAAATTAGACATCGTAGGGCAAAAGTGCTGATACCATTTTGATTGCCTATAATTTTGCTCAAATAAAAGAAAACTAAGTTTGGTTTTCATAAAAAGTTTTTATGGTCTTTACATTTTTGCTTCGTTGTGATTGAAAAACTATATCGCATTTTTCATGACATCCTACAACACCTGAGACTGAATTTCTTCAATTTCGTGACGAATATTGTCTTTACGATGTTGAAGCGTTTGGGGCTATTTCACATAAAGTTTTGATTTAAAAAAAACCCATAAGAAAAAGTCTGGTGCTGTTAAATCCGAAGATATGACTGGCATGTTAAATCGCCACTTCGCGAAATTAGTCTTCGTGGGAAAACGTTATTCAATAATTTAATTGTTGAACGAGCTGTGTATGCTATGGCCCCATCTTGCTGAAACCATATGTCCTCTAGTCATTGCTCTTCCATTTCAGGTACGAGAAAATTTTGAAGCATGTCTTGGTACCGTTCAGTAGTAACACTAATCGCAGCCCCTTGGCCATTCTCAAAAAAAATATAGATCAATGATGTTTCCAGCATGAGTACCACACCATGAAGTGTTTTTAGTGGATGCAATGATATTTCGTGAAGTTATTGAGGATTCTGTGTTCCCTAAAACCGACTGTTCCGTTTATTGACGTAGCCATTGCGAAGAAAATGGGCTTCATCGCTCATTATCGCTTTAGACGAAAAAATCTTCATTTTCGCTAGACAACCTTAGGGTTGCTTTATTGTACTCAACTCGTTGATCAGGATCTCTAGGTAGCAATCTAGAACTATTTGAATTTTGTACGGAAATATTTTCAAATCAGTTTTCAAGATTCGCATTAAACTGCGTGGAGAAATATGTAACTAGGAACCGTGTCTACGAATTGATGTTTCTAGAGACTCTGCAACACTATCGCGAACCAGAGCCACCTTTTCAGCGTTCCCAGACGTCCTCCTTCCAGAACGAGGTCTGTCTGCTATCGTACCGTACTGTCAAAAATCTGTCACATGTAAATGACAAATTGTGGTTTTGTGAGACACTGACCGATTAGGATATTTTTGACGCGATATCCACTTAGTGGCAATAATGAAACGATTATTTTCAGTAAATATTGTTACTATTTCTGCTCGTTCTCGTGGCGTATATTTATCCATAATAAAATTTAGATATCTACACAACACTATGGTTAAATTGAAACAGAGCTAAACGTCACATAATCGCAATCAGATGGCGCGCAATCAAAATAGTAGCGGGAATTTTGCTCCACCTATTCCTGGCTATACAAGTTGCTATAATTGATAGATAGATAGTAGTAAGATAGATGTAAGTGATACCACGTTTACCGGATCCTCCAGTATGGTATATTTAATTAAAAAAAAAAAACAATAAAGGATGTTCTGGGGCACCAGAAAAAACTTAAAGAAAAGAGAGGCGGAGAATAGGTATTGCTCAATAATTTAACATGTCAATTTGCTAATTGAACTAGCACAATCTTTAGGGTCGACTAAAGAGAAGAGCAGAAACTGGACATGGAGAATAACCAAGATCATATTCATAAATTCAATCAATCATAGTTTTTTGCTTGAGTCTCGAAAAAACACCCACTATGTTTTACCTTATAAAATAATAAAACGATATTGCTGCAATATTAAAGGCAAAAAAAATGAAACTATTTGGATTTTTCTTTCATTTGCCACATCCAGTTTCGTTCGGCTTTTAAAATGTCTTTTTCACGTCTCAGAAAAAGACACAATAGCAACAGCGGAAATGTATTTTGAAGGTCTTCCCAATTTCCCACTCCTGAATTCAATATCGAAGTTCAGAACGTTAAGTTAAATTCAATCCATAAAATCGTGTTTTTCATATAAGAAGACAAGATTTGTTAAACAACTTAGTGTGTTTTACATTGAGAAAATGGAATACTCTTACAGAGACATGTATGGAGAAAATAAAAATAATATATTATGCCTCAAAATTGCTTTGAAATTGTAAATATATCAGCTTTATCGAACCAATATTATTCTTTGATTCTATAGAGATAAAAGCACACTTATGTCGTTTTTATATTAACGTTACAAGAAAAAAGAACCGTGTATCCATTTATCCAACCATCTATTCATGGTTAAAAATCAATCTAATAACGTTTCCTTTCGAGTTGCTACCCATCCAGAGTGTTCCAAGGAAAATATAAGCATTTTTTTCTTCGTCGGCTCGCAGAAGGAGGAACCCCTTTATCGAGGTTCGCCAGTTTTTATTTCCAATTTTTTACCAGCATAGGGAAGGGGGGAGGTGGGTGAATGCGGTCGGTGTCCGGACTCTGCCCGATTTAAAAAACTTTCGCATCAATACCCGCCCAGTATTTTCGCCGGAGCCTTTTAACGACAGCCCGGTGTAGTTTCGTATTTCGGGTAAATTAAATACGAAGCGAATTCAATTTGAAAATTTTAATGAAAAATATTTCTCGTCACCTTACCGATAAATAATATGCTGCTTCATTTTAAGGCCCCACGTTTTTATGGGGCCGATAAATTGTTTTTGAATAATGAATATAATTAATTGTTTTTTGCTAATCTGTCGCTCTTTTTAAGGCACTTGGAGATTGAATATTCATAGAAAAGTATTTTCATCAGGTGGTGGTTTCTGATATCGAACTGGTAAGAAAAAGTGGCCACTATGTAGTGAGAAAATACAAATTTTGTTATTTCTCCATCTTCTGTTCTAATTTTAAGGTCCGGTTTTTGCTAATAAAAAAATAAACCTAATATAATATAAGGGAATTTTGAAAACATTCAATGACACAATAATCCACGGATCCTTTATCAACGTAACATTAATGATATATCCTGCATGTATTTTGATCAACGATATCTATCATATATAAATGTACACAACTATTAAAAAACTTAATTAAACTGTTATATTTGATGGTTTTGATATTTATCTATATTTTTCCATTTAGTATTATTAATTATTTGAGAAGCTGCTGTTAAAATGTATTAAACCATTTATAAAAACACAGATTTCCAGTATGGATTTCGAAGAAGCATTTGAAGAAGAGAAATACTGCTCTACAATATTCCAGGACGTCTCACAAGCTTTTAACCGATTATGGCATTTAGGTTTAATGTACAAAATGAGCAAATTGCTACCATGGAAATTACTCTCTCAACTGCTGGTTTCAAATATTTTCGAAAGAAAATTTAGAGTCTCGTATGAGTGGAAATTCTCAACACTTAGACCTAATTCGGCTGGAGTTCCATAAGGTAGTGTCTTGGGACCACTCCTATATCTGCTCTACAATGCTGATATACCAACAACAAAAGGTAACTAAATCTACGTATGCACTAGAAAGTGGAAAATACAGCATAATAGCTCCAAATCCGTCCATATTAATTTTGCGTTGCGGTTGTATAACAAAAATATAATTATATCACTTGACAGATGCGCGATTTCTTAAGCACAATCAACCCAATACCTCGGAATATATCTCGATGGTAGGTTAAATTGTAAACATCGTGTTAGACAAAAAGCAGAGCAGATTAGACTCAAAGTCAAACAACTGTACTGGTTAGTTATAAGATACTCTCAACTTGACCTAAAATCAAAGAGATTGATGAATCATCAAACCAACTAATAATCCAACGCAGCCAAAATAAACTTTTACGTTTAATTACCAATTGCTACGTAACCAACAAAGACCTGTACGATGACCTCGAAATTAAATGGATGCACAAAGTGATCCAAGATTTCGCCCTAAAACATGAAATAAGGTTGCTAAATCACAGCAACGCAAAGAAATCAGAAGATTAAGCGAATCAAACCACACAAATTACTATGGTGTATAAGAGTATTTTTAACTTTAGTTTAAGTAGATAATTTAATTTTTAATTTTATTTTAATTTTGGAAATATATACTGATGTATTAATCCAGTACTCTCCTTGTTTGTGTAATAATGCAAATACTACAGAACAGTAGTAATAAATTAATTGTAAATTAAGATTGTATATCTAATCTAAGGTATAATTAATTAAAAATATTGAGTTATTTAGCGCATATATGGACGCTAATCATGAAACCATTAAACGCTTTTGGAATCTTGTTGTTATGTTACTCGATGATATTCCAAAAGATGGTTTGCATTTCAATGATTTGATAGTAGTGATTTTGATGATACTGTCCAAAATGGTTTTGAAAATTTTCTGTAGCGTATTGTGACAGGTGACGAAAAGTGGATCTGTTACAGCAATTTCAAGTACAGAAAGTCATGGGTTAGGCCAACGTCAATTAAATAAATTGAAAAACTTTTTGATATGACAGCACTCAGACACAAGTTGTAACAGTTATGGAAGCTATACTGTTGCAACTTGAATGAGATGGTCTACAGCACCTAGCTTACTCACAGGCACCTTTGTGATTACCGCTTGCTTAGCTGGTGGGCGGTTTAGAAGAGCAAAAATGGCTAGAGCCTGCCAAACCAATATTTGTAGAAAATGATGAAAACTCTTTTGATTAATATTTATTGTACCGAATTTTTTTTTCAATATATTCCTTTACAAAGTGAAGAATTTCTTAAAATACATGTAAAAAAGCATGAATATTTTGATAAATTTTGCCTTAATACTGGTTATTTATATGTCACCCAGTTTGCTTTAGCTGACCGACTAAATTACAATGTTTGTAAATAAATTTTCATTGTGTGTATAGGTTCTGCTCTTGTTTGGAAGATTCAGTGCACAAAACACAGAGGAATTAGAAGTGTATCTCTCATGTATTATCTGTGAACAAGTTTAGCGTTCATTTGCCACCAGATGACGTGAATGACAATATCAGTAGCGGGAAATTTAAAATATTTTATTAATAACTAGCGACCCGCCCCGGCTTCGCACGGGTGCAATGCTGATACTAAATACACTACAGAAAAAATATGAACGTTGTATATAAAAACATAGCGGCCCGCTCCGACTTTGCACGGGCATAAAATATATATGCCTATGTCACTCAATGAAAACATGATTAAAATCGATCCAGTATTTTTGGTTCATTCATTACTGCCCTTGGCCTGCACGCATTAAATTTGGAGTAAAACAATTCCTCTTCCCCTATACTTACTATGAAGATTTCCTGCTATCTTTGGAATATCTAAATTCATACAATTTTTATTACATTACACATTTTTAAACGCAAATTTTAAATTTGTAATATCTCCGAAAATATTTGTTTAATTTACATGCTGTAAGGAACCATATTGATCTATATTAATTGCACACTGTATTTAAGGTACTTAATTCGATAAGGATTAATACCGTATTGCTTAAAATAGCTTCGTAAATAAGCCATTTTCTCACGTAAAAAGTAAACAATAAAAATGGTTAATGTGGGTTATCCCTAAAAGATAAACATATACCATCAGGGACTTTTTTGTAGACCTTTTTATGGTGTACAATACTGTAGTACATTAATTTGATCTAACTCGTAGGGTTAGGCAGCGTTTTTGCTAATTGCTAAATAAGCCTAAAAAAATAGGTTAATTTACGACATCACGTTAGAAACCTCTAAAATTAGCAATGTTGCCTTAGTATATTATGCATGTATTATATATATAAACCTTCCTCTTGAATCACTCTATCTATTGAAAAAAACCGCATCAAAATCCGTTGCGTAGTTTTAAAGATTTAAGCGCACATAGGGATATAGGGACAGAAAAGGCGACTTCGGTTTATACTATGTAGTGATAATAATAGTAGTAATAAAAACAGTGCACAAAACACAGAGGAATTAGAAGTGTATCTCCCATGTATTATCTGTGAACAAGTTTAGAGTTCATTTGCCACCAGATGACGCGACTCACAATATCAGTAGTGGGAAATTTAATATATTTTATTAATAATAATAATAGTAGTAATAAAAACAGTGAAAATATAAATACAATAAAAGTTAAAAATACATTTTATTTAAATATATGTAAAATTTAGATTGCAAATATTATTTCAGAGGAAAATTCTTAGAATTTTTTATGTTTAATTTCATTTATTTATTATACTAACAATACATTAAAACGTAATATAACAGATTTAACATAAAACTTATACTTTTAAATATACAAAGTTTAATAAACTATTGAATATGGAACATTTTATATTACCTTAAATATAACTCGTACAATACAATGATCGTTTTTTTGAAAAATTAAAAAATTTGGTGATATAAAATATTTGGCAGATTGCTTGTTAAGGTAAGTTCTGTGCATAATTAACTAGAACAGTCGAGATATCATTTATCAACAAAATAAAAAAATATCTGGCTTTATCAAATTACATCCATCATACTGACATATTTGGATCAATGTTTTCCTTCTTCTTTGCTACAGCTAAAATAGAGACTACATATAATTAACAATTTAAAATATTTCTAATCTAAACAACTGAAAATCGCATCACTGTTAAGCAATACTCTTCCACATTTGGTTTGAACTCAGCCTATATAAAATGTACACTACAAACCCTTTTGCTCTTATTTAAGACCTCACCAGAGATTCCCATCTGTTTTTCATTATTTATTGCTATAGAGCAGGATGCCTAAGAAAGCTGTATATTCTATTTGTAACGATTCTACATCCTGGGACGCAACACCTGAGATATCTTAAGATTTAAACAAATCATTTTAACTAAAAAATAACCATAAAATCCCAGTTAACAAAATAAGAATATTTAACACGTAAGTTTATAAGCTTTTTAAGCCTTGTTAAAAAATGCTCCAATTCGAAAGAGACTCTTTCAACAAAATCTTTGTCGACAAAGATTAAACCGACATTCCTTGTCTATGGGAAATATATAATTACCAAAAAAATCCAAAATATACAGTAAATGTTTGATTATTTCCATCAAATATAAACACACGTTCTCTGCGCCCTCTTGTTTTCTAGAATAGCCTTCTGAAAGCAGAAAGTGTAAAATGTCAGCTTTGCTACCAAATTTATATCTCCAGTCACCTAGCCGCAAATGAACAAACTAAAACATTGTTTCGCATGCGCCGATTTAAGATACTCTTCCCAATATCTTGTGGTTCAGTGGTTGTAGTCGTATTCCATGAACGTGATCTAACCAAGTTCATAAAAATGTGTTTCTGTAACTTCTAAATTTCCTAATTTCAGTAATAGAACTTTGAGTAACTTTAGTAATGAAATAGAGTAGAAATCGTAGTGCGTTTGATATTATAAACTCAGGGAGATATTTTTATGGGCTATTTAATTATTTATTCTGTAGATTGTATAAGTTGAAAATTACCAGGTGATATAATTTCACCGGAATAATGCTATGTTTTTCAGTTTCCAGTTTTGATTTTTATTATGATGAAAATATATTTATTTCTGATATTATATCGAACCCATTTTATTTTAGTATTGAAATAAATGTTTATAATGCAGTAATGTAGAAATAATCATCATCTTTTAAGTGAACAAACATTATCATCTTGTACATATTTCCTTTTTATCGTTAAACTCGTTCGATCATTTCTATCCATTTCTTCACATATAGCTCGTGTCTTCCAATCAACTTTCGTAAAATTACTAATGATCATCATAAAAAACAGTTTGGTTTGAAATAAAAATGAATCAATCATTCTTTCCTTTTTGCACAATACTGGTACATTTGTAATATAAAATATTATAAATGTCTTATAATGACCCGACATGGTTCTGCCATATTAATAATTAATTATTAATATAATTAAATTAATTGATATTAATTTCGGGGTAATTGATATTAATTTCAAAAATTGTATTGATGTAAACAGATGTTTTTAATGCATCTTTGTGACTTTATTTCGTTGATGCCTTAACCATATAAGGAATTCCGAGTATTATCAGGTTGATCACTGAATAGACACTTACATAATCTTAGAAAACAATTTTCTAAACTTATATATTTCTGTTTAATTTGTTAAAGTTTTTTATTATAAGTTTGTGTAATAAATTTACAATAATATTTTTCTCCGCGAATTTCATCTTTGCATGTTGAAGCAAATCATTTGAACTATTTATAAAATCATACATGGGGGAACTTTATACAACATAATTCTATAATCCGGATTCTACATTATGAGACACGGACTATAAAATTCATTTTTAATAAATCTTAACATAATTATATAGACTGTCCCTTTTTGTTCCACTGCTCCAGCTTCCCATCATAATGTGTCCCAAAGGATTTTCCCAAGTTTCTTAGGTGGGACATAGACATAATGTACTTCTCCGCTCTTCCCGGCCACACCTCTTGAATGCCCTAAAGGATACAGGAACTGGCAGTCAAAAACTATTTATAAAGGGTGGTCGAGTGCACGGGTTTACAGCATCACTGGGAAATTTATTGGGTAAAATGGACGTTTGAAAGTCGATAGAGCTCAACACACATACATTTTTTAAATAAAAGCTTATATAATAAATACCTATACCTATAGTTTTCTCTAGAGAGCGGTATCAGATTTTTAAAAGTAATATATTTCTGAAATACGATGGTAGTAGGTATGGTAGCTAAAATTAATTGACACATACTTCTACGAAGTGATTTTGGCCTACCAATTAACCCAATAAATTTTAGTAGTGGACAATAAGTACAGAAACGTGTTCTAGTGTCTATGTCAATGTACTGTTATTATATATTTATTAAACTATTTTCTATCGATGTTCATCGTAATTTAAGAATAATTTATAGTGCTATTTTATATATCTACTTAAATTTATTTTAGAAAAGAAATTTGAGAAAAACAACTTAGGTTCGGATGTTGCAATATACCACTATTATATTATTATATTAATTATAATAATATATAAAATATTTTTAGCAAAAAATTGCACCCACTTCAAAAAATAAATAAGAAATTCATTTTCAAAAATTAAAAAATAATCAAACGTAATAATAATCGCTGACTTTGAAGTCCGCGCCGAACCCAAAAAGTTATATTAATTTAGATTAGTTTTATGGTATTTTAATTTTTTGTATATCACAAAATTCTATTATTATTTTTGTATTATTTGGGCTTCAAAGTCAACGATGATTATTACATATATTATATAAAAAAATTGTCTTAAAAATCTGAGTTTGATAATTTTTTAGTTTTTAGTGAATTCCTTATTAATTTTTGATGTCGGTTCAATTTTTTTTCTAATTTTTTTTTCTGGATTTACTGCTAGATATTTACTCAATAAATTACGTAGTTATTTTATTTAATATTACAATGGGCAAGCCAAGTAAAGTTGCAGCCCGTATGAGGAAAAATAGGAATAAAGGAACAATGATTGAAAATAAGGAACCCTTCAGGCCCCAGGGTGCACTATCTAGCATAGGTGATTTGATAAATGTTCTAACTAAAGTAGAACAACAAAAAATTGTTCTACGGGCCGGGAGTTGAACGCTTGACCTCCGTTTGGAAGCTAAAGGCGTTAACCATTACACAATAAAAGCAGTAGTACAATAAGATCAATATTTCTATGAGATCTTATGTGCTACAGTTAATGCTAAAAAACAAACTGAATGGCTTTTGTACTACACGACTTAGACTATCGACTATCGACTCAGCGATAACATTATAAACAAATATCTGATTATTTTAGATAAAAAATATGTGAAACTTTTGTACGTGCCTTTGAAATTTGAGCGTTTCCATCGATTTCCCCCCTTTCCCCAATAAATCCTGATTTGTTTACAAGAGGACCACATCGGAATGGTACTCAGAAATTGGCGACCATACATTAAAACAAATAAAAAAAAAATAATATATATATATATATATATATATATATATATATATATTATATATGAAATATATATATATATATATGAAATTACGAGAACAGTTGAAGTATATTATCACTAATGGATTAAACATCTTGTTATAACTTTGGAGAAATAAGTGCATGTTAATTTTAAGGATGACTATGTTGAAAAGTAATTACGTGATCTTAAAGTTTAACATTGTACTTTGAGATATTTTTTGGCGATTTTATGATTTGCTTTTGTTCGAGTTCTATAAATAGGTGTACAGACATAACATATACTGCTGTTTAGCCAACCCTGGTTCTATTGATTAATATGTTAGGCGTTTAATAATTTATATATTCTAATTTTTTTTTCCTTTTAGAAAGGTATTTATAGAGTTTATTTAGAAATTGGTACTGTATATATTAATAAAAATATATCCCATAACATCTGTGGATATACTATATGACGACACTGTGTCAATAGAACGATGGAATTTGGCAGCGATCTCAACATTTCAAAACAACGCGACAGCCAAATCATGTTGCACTGATATGAACAAGTGGTATTCTGAAGGGAGTATCGTGAATGGGGTGGAACCCATTCGAGCAATAACATAGAACCCTTAACTCTTGCGGCATCTGGAAGAAAATTGTCATGCAAGGTGATGCTGTTTTTTACAATAATAACAGGTCAATTGAAAATTCTCCGGTCTACCATAGTAAAACACATTTTTTTGGGAAAATTAGTTTTTTTTTTAATTTAACATAACTCCCTTCAAGGGTGATACACTAATTATAGCGACCCTCCAACTTTTCGATACCATTTTTGTAGTACGATTTGTCCTTTGTTTCATAATAGGCCTCAGTTTCGTCCACCGCGAAAATTTCTTTCAATAGGCAATATTTTATCGCCTTTAATTTCTTTTTATCTATTTTTTTCATAATAACAGAAGTTTCTTCTAATGATGATCCGATCGCGGTCAAATTTATACACGCATCTTTTGACGGTTAAGGTTAACTAAAAAACATATAGATTTAATTCTAGTAGCGCCATCTATATGTCAGGTCGGGGACTTTTCAGTTGACTTGTTACGCCTGTCTGATACCACCGTACATACATTTCATCGCCAGTCACAACATGCCACAGAAAACTCGTATTTTTGCCTGACAATTAATGATGACATGATGTTGATGATACTTATGGTAACATTTTTCTATTCTTGAGAATTTAAACTCGATTTTCGTCCAATTGTCATGAAAGTCGCCAATTTTAAATCATTGAAACCAAAATCGGCAATTGAGTTATGAAATTCGCTATAAGTTTCTAAATAATTCAAAAAAAAAAGTAACAAATCTCGAAAACACAATTTTAAGCGTTCCATGATTAGTGCCTCTCTACGCTGAATAACTAAGTAACACTATATGGAAAACTTATGTATATACAATTTTGTTGTTTACATATATTAACAAATCGTTCACATTAATATTTCGCATTTTCACCAAAAGATATCGTTGTTGATCCAAATATATACAACCATCAGTATATATATTCAGTGAATAAGTAATAGTAATTTAAGTTAGTAATAAGTAACGAGTAATATATATTCAGTGAAATAATTACTGTCGTTCAAGTAATGTAAACTGATATATTTTAAAATTTCATATTGTTAGAACAATAGATAGGCCTATATATATAGATATAGATAATAGGCCATAGTCAACAATAGAATTAAATTAATATTAGTGATTTTGTATCAACCTCTAAAATTTTAATTTACTTTTTTAACGTGGTATTGCTAAGGTTAAATATTAGTCGCCAATAATTTCAATGACTTAAAGATCATAAATTATAGTCTAAGGCAACAAATGTGATAAATCATTGTCGGTAGATATTATCAAAATATATGCAGGCTTATAATATCTTCTCGTATATATTTATTCTCATATATGTATTAGTCTTGTAAAGCTAATCTGATATTAAAAAGAAGAAATAAATTTCAATTTATACATATTTAGTATTGAATTATATATATTTAAAATTACAAACTATGATAGAAATGATATAACAAAGAAAATATATTTGTTGTTATGGACCGATAAAAGTCAGAATTCAGAATCAAAATACTATCACGTTATAGTGTACTAGAATTAATTAAAAATAATATTTTTACCGCCACAATGCCAATGTTAACGAACGAATATTAGTTTAGCAGATTTAGAAGATTATTAATTAGAAGGAACTAATAACGCATAACCTACTGCCAAATCACTTGTTGGTAGAAATATACCAAAAGGTTTTAAACAATAATAAATGATTATTTAATTGTAAAGAATGTTCTGATTACAGAAATATTGATTTTCAAAGAACTTTTTATCAAATACAATATGGACTTAAACAAAAAAATATATCTATACATAAACAATAAAATAACCCTGTTTACCACGACGTAAATATTTCAACTAACTAAATAATCTTAAATTTAAACTGGCGTTCTCTTTAAATCTTCGATAACGATGAAATTCCAGATGGCGATAAAACCGGAGATTTAGTTTTTTCCCTGATAAAAAAGTTCGTCGAGGTGCCAGAGAAAAGAGAGAAAAAAAAAACCAAAGAAAAAGTGTATTTTGATAGAGGATTGTTTTTAACAGATTTATTTGTTATTTCGTAATAAAAAATGAAAAAACTTTGACGGTTCGTAAAGTTTAAAGGCGTCGTCTGATCGATGTTCTTCTAATCTTTTTTATAGAAGATATATAACCTGTTCAATTAATAAATCCTTATTGAAAAAGGGTAGTTTAATTAGTTTTCAAGCATATTGGAGGTGAATTTAAAAATAATCAGTGGTAGCGAAGATGAGGTATGTCTTGTTTCATTTACATGTATTTATTAAAATATATGCAAGTTTCCGGAACCTGATCAAAGATTACTTATAAATCAATAAATTCTTCACAACTACAGCTACTTTATATAGGCTTAATAGCAAATCGGACAGAAAGCTATGTTATTTTTTAAACTATTTTAGTCACCTCGGTCATCAGATTTTTCAAAACTGATCTTTTAACTAATTTTTATGAGATTTATTATAATCCAAAGCTTACATCGAAAGACTCTTACCTTTAACAAAAACCACAACGCGGATTCCTAGGTGATATGATTTTTCGTATCTGTTATGCTAGCAATATATAACTAATGTATAAAAGAATGTATTGTAACATATTTCTCTATTCGTGTTGATATAGGAGGATGTCAATATTTTCGAATATATCATATCTTCCAATCGACAGCAATGTATGACCAAGTACGCTTTTTATTTCTAACAAAATCCTAGATTTTTGCTGCATTAAAAATGTCACATTTTGTTCATGAAAAATTATATATTCATCGAACATTTTACTTCATCATTACTATATGTTTAAAGATCCTCCAAAAAACTATCCTTATATATGGAATATTTATGTGGTCGCCCCAAATATTTCAAGCGTAACGTAATAAGAGGATAATATTTGGGCAACAAAAATCTAGTGACCAAATATTGGAGAATGAACCAAATACCAGAAAATCTTACAAGCTTATTAAATATTGATCAATCAATAATTTCCAGATGTTTGAAACCTATTAGAATTATTTAAAATCGTAAACTGAGTGTTACTTTTATTGCATTGTATTGTATTGTATTTATTATAGCGAATTAAATCTTAAGAACTCTTCAAAGCTAAACAAGTAATGCACAAAGAATGGTAAAATCTGTAAACCGAAATATGAGTCTATTTGAAATAGCAGTAATATCCCAGCTTATTTTATCAGTACAGAATAACTTATCGGCGCTTTATTTAAAGTGAATACATAAAAAATTAGGTCGATTATTTAAAACTTTTTTGGAAACTGAAAAATGGAAACAAGTTATCCATGTTATTAAAAGAAAGCTTTATTTTCAATAAAAAATAGTGATAACTTTTACACACATCCACCCATAAAAAAATAGCTAGAAAAATGATTACATAGTTTTTCTAATTTTTATGACAAAAGTCGTTATGTTTGTTTAACAAGTTTCGTATATTCTGATTACACTGGATATATCCTATATACTTTATCCTATATTCTAAACCTCCCATGTTGGGAAGATTAAAAATATTTATTATAGCTAATTAAAGCTTCAATGATCTCTTCAAAGTTAAACAAGTAATGCACAAAGAATGGTAACATTTGTAGAGCAAAATATGAGTCCATTTGAAATAGCAGTAATATTCCAGCTTCACCAAAAGATATCGTTGTTGATCCAAATATATACAACCATCAGTATATATATTCACTGAATAAGTAATAGTAATTTAAGTTAGTAATAAGTAACGAGTAATATATATTCAGTGAAATAATTACTGTCGTTCAAGTAATGTAAACTGATAGGCCTATATATATAGATATAGATAATAGGCCATAGTCAACAATAGAATTAAATTAATATTAGTGATTTTGTATCAACCTCTAAAATTTTAATTTTTAACGTGGTATTGCTAAGGCTAAATATTAGTTGCCAATAATTTCAATGACTTAAAGAGGATAAATTATAGTCTAAGGCAACAAATGTGATAAATCATTGTCGGTAGATATTATCAAAATATATGCAGGCTTATAATATCTTCTCGTATATATTTATTCTCATATATGTATTAGTCTTGTAAAGCTAATCTGATATTAAAAAGAAGAAATAAATTTCAATTTATACATATTTAGTATTGAATTATATATATTTAAAATTACAAACTATGATAGAAATGATATAACAAAGAAAATATATTTGTTGTTATGGACCGATAAAAGTCAGAATTCAGAATCAAAATACTATCACGTTATAGTGTACTAGAATTAATTAAAAATAATATTTTTACCGCCACAATGCCAATGTTAACGAACGAATATTAGTTTAGCAGATTTAGAAGATTATTAATTAGAAGGAACTAATAACGCATAACCTACTGCCAAATCACTTGTTGGTAGAAATATACCAAAAAGTTATAAAAATAGGTTTTAAACAATAATAAATGATTATTTAATTGTAAAGAATGTTCTGATTACAGAAATATTGATTTTCAAAGAACTTTTGGACAAAAACAATATGGACTTAAACAAAAAAATATATCTATACATAAACAATAAAATAACCCTGTTTACCACGACGTAAATATTTCAACTAACTAAATAATCTTAAATTTAAACTGGCGTTCTCTTTAAATCTTCGATAACGATGAAATTCCAGATGGCGATAAAACCGGAGATTTAGTTTTTTCCCTGATAAAAAAGTTCGTCGAGGTGCCAGAGAAGAGAGAGAAAAAAAAACAAAAGAAAAAGTGTATTTTGATAGAGGATTGTTTTTAACAGATTTATTTGTTATTTCGTAATAAAAAATGAAAAAACTTTGACGGTTCGTAAAGTTTAAAGGCGTCGTCTGATCGATGTTCTTCTAATCTTTTTTATAGAAGATATATAACCTGTTCAATTAATAAATCCTTATTGAAAAAGGGTAGTTTAATTAGTTTTCAAGCATATTGGAGGTGAATTTAAAAATAATCAGTGGTAGCGAAGATGAGGTATGTCTTGTTTCATTTACATGTATTTATTAAAATATATGCAAGTTTCCGGAACCTGATCAAAGATTACTTATAAATCAATAAATTCTTCACAACTACAGCTACTTTATATAGGCTTAATAGCAAATCGGACAGAAAGCTATGTTATTTTTTAAACTATTTTAGTCACCTCGGTCATCAGATTTTTCAAAACTGATCTTTTAACTAATTTTTATGAGATTTATTATAATCCAAAGCTTACATCGAAAGACTCTTACCTTTAACAAAAACCACAACGCGGATTCCTAGGTGATATGATTTTTCGTATCTGTTATGCTAGCAATATATAACTAATGTATAAAAGAATGTATTGTAACATATTTCTCTATTCGTGTTGATATAGGAGGATGTCAATATTTTCGAATATATCATATCTTCCAATCGACAGCAATGTATGACCAAGTACGCTTTTTATTTCTAACAAAATCCTAGATTTTTGCAATAGCATTAAAATGTCACATTTTGTTCATGAAAACATTATATATTATCGAACATTTTACTTCATATTACTATATGTTTAAAGATCCATTCCACAAAAGTATCTTTATATATGGAATATTTATGTAGGTCGCCCATATTTCAAACGTAAAATAAGGATATATTTGGAACAAAAATCTAGGGACGAACTATTGGAGAAAGAACCAAATACCTAGAAAATCATTACATAGCTTATTAAATATTGATCAATCAATAATTTCCAGATGTTTGAAACCTATTAGAATTATTTAAAATCGTAAACTGAGTGTTACTTTTATTGCATTGTATTGTATTGTATTTATTATAGCGAATTAAATCTTAAGAACTCTTCAAAGCTAAACAAGTAATGCACAAAGAATGGTAAAATCTGTAAACCGAAATATGAGTCTATTTGAAATAGCAGTAATATCCCAGCTTATTTTATCAGTACAGAATAACTTATCGGCGCTTTATTTAAAGTGAATACATAAAAAATTAGGTCGATTATTTAAAACTTTTTTGGAAACTGAAAAATGGAAACAAGTTATCCATGTTGTAATTAAAAGAAAGCTTTATTTTTAATAAAAAATAGTGATAACTTTTGCACACATCCACCCATAAGTAAATAGCTAGAAAAATGATTACATAGTTTTTCTAATTTTTATGACAAAAGTGGTTATGTTCCTTTAACAAGTTTCGTATATTCTGATTATACTGGATATATCCTATATACTTTATCCTATATTCTAAACCTCCCATGTTGGGAAGAATAAAAATATTTATTATAGCGAATTAAATCTTAATAACTCTTCAAAGTTAAACAAGTAATGCACAAAGAATGGTAAAATTTGTAGACCAAAATATGAGTTCATTTGAAATAGCAGTAATATTCCAGCTTGTTTCGTCAATACAGAATAACTTATCGGCGCTTTATTTAATATGAACAAATAAAAAATTAGGTCGATTTTTTAAAACTATTTTGAAAATTGAAAAATGGAAATAGGTTATCCATGTTGTAATTAAAATAAAGCTATATTTTTAATAAAAAATAGTGATAACTTTTGCACACATCCACCCATAAGTAAATAGCTAGAAAAATTATTACATAGTTTTTCTAATTTTTACGACAAAAGTCGTTATGTTTGTTTAACAAGTTTCGTATATTCTGATTATACTGCATATATTCTATATACTTTATTCTATATTCTAAACCTCTCATGTTGGAAAAATAAAAATAGTTGCAACCTTTTTCTGGATATGCCTCGTAAATATATTATATAATATTTACTAGAATTCAACTAAATTCTTACTACTCTTACTTAAGCGGCTACCGTTACATTTTAATTAATGTCAGAACTTTGTATGCCTTTGATATAATTTAAATCGATACTTAAACGTGGCTCATATAAAATCAATTTAATCAATTTAATTTTAATTTATTTGAAAATAAATTACCTTTTTATATAATATTTATATATGTGTCATTTTAAAGGTGCGAGTTTCTAATAACCGAAGTTGCAAATAATAATGCTAGCTGTAATGAAAGGATCTGTAATATAGATTAAATTGGATAATTTGCCTAAAATAGTTTATAATAATTTACAGAACTCATAAGAAAGCTATGACGATCGTATTGATTTGCGTGCAACTTTCTCTAAAGAAACATTTTATAAATATAAATTATGCGAAAAAACTTAACATTAACTTAAAATTATTTACTAAAAAAACATGTTGAATTTTCCATAACCAGATCATTTGAAAGCAGCTTCAATTTTACAAACATCAGACTGAAATATAGTACACCTTTGGCGCCAGATGTATTTGTAAAATGAAGTGAGGAATGTTGGTCTAGATTTTAACACTTCCTCTCTCCTGTATGCACCATCTTAGAGAAGCAACAGATCCTAAAGCTTAGCCGAGTCGGTTTATTACTTCAGCTGTAGATGTAGTCTTCTTCTGTATTACTGATTCAAATAATTAAACTCCTGCTCTTACACTAACTGAATACCGTTGAAATCTACAACAGCCGATGATTCGTCTATTGTGGATGTTTTTGGTCTTTTCTTTATCAATACGCAAACCAAGCTATACCTTGAAAAATGCTCGAAACCTCAATATCTGTGTCAGCGAACATTATGTCATTCAAAAAGTTCGTAGCATCATGTGAAACACGACGTCTCTTCTTAAATACTTTTCGCATAACTGCACCCACTGCTATATTGAACAGCGATCGATATAACTTTTTCCTGATGAACACCGGCTTAGAACTCAGATGAATTCAACAAATCATTACACATTAGTATAAAGCCAATGGGACCATCGAAATCAAATAGTCACATTTCCATTTCAACAATATTTATACAAATAATTTATATTTAGATTCAGCTTATTGATATCAGAATGTACAAAAAATGGGTCTCCGGTAATTCTTTATAGAGCAATTGTTTCAATAATGAACTAGTTATGGAATTATATTCGTAAATTAGAGACTTATTAATCTATAGGTGTGGTTTTTTTATGTATGTTTAAATCAGATTTATTATTCCAAAAATCATATGCAAACTATTTTATTTAATTTGTTTTATTGGCTCATTTCTCTTAACTAAAATCTATTTGCTTCGCTACAGAAGTACAGCTACTTAGGGTTTAACTTTTATAGCTGTGGTATAAATATAAATGTAAATGTGAATGTGAATAAATACTAAGTCATAATTATATTGTATTGCAAGTTATTTATTGTAGATATTGTTTATTGATATTAGATTAGCTATTGCTTATATCTATTATATCTATTTGTTTAAAGGTATGTGTGCATTGTGCCTGCGTGGAAGAGTACAACCGTTTGAATCCACCGGAAGAGCCACCACCTGAGGGCAGCGAGCGTCCGCCCTATTTTAGTGGCAGCGATTCTTCTAGCGAGGCGGACGACGAGCTTGGCGACAGCAGCCGCGAATGCAGCCGTGAAAATAGCGGTACAGATTACAGCCGAGAGAACAGCGAAGACCCACCCGAATGTCGCATCACCGTTACGCTGTCGCCCACGTTACCGTCGCCCCCCGTTCAATCACCCCCGCCCATTCCATCCTCGCCTGTGATAGAGTTTTTTCCGCCGGACCCAGAACCGGAAGTACCTCTAACGCCTACCCAGACCAGGTACTCCTCTAGCATCCAATATTTCAAGAAATTCTGAAAACTTACATTTTGTTTTTCAGGAGGAAATCGATTCATCGACAGGAAGCCTTTTTTGCCGAACCCACCGGCACTTCTCTCGAGAATATGTCAGAAGGCAATGCTTCTGAACCTTTCTCAGAAGGTACATCCGAGGGCGCTCTTTCAGAAGGGGATGCTGTTAACACTACCATTCCTGGCCTGGTTGTGAGGGATATATATTTGCAGGTCTGTACAAAACCTATCATAATTCATATTTAATCAGCTTACATATAATATAGAAGATCAATATAATAAATGTACCTACTTGCGTAAATGTAAACTTCAAATATTATTCCAAAAAAACTATTGCTGAACTTTACTGTAGGATAAACAATATGGTTCATGAATTATAACCTACAAATAATGCGTTCAGTAAAACAGTGAATTCACGTCATCTGAATTGACGACGTCACAATGTTATCGCATCAACTATGAGTTTTAATTCATTTTGGCTTTGACATACAATAAAATTCTAATATAAATAAAACAATGACATTAAATATAATTTATTTTAACATCACAGCACACCTAATGCATATATTATCGAATCACTTAAAACTACAAATAATTATACAGTTATAATAGTTTGTAAGTTAGGATTGTGTTTTGTTACATTTAGAGTCAACTCTTTTCGACACCACCTATGAGTTAAGGTTCTAGAAGCACTTTTTATGTAACGGTATACCCTGGAGTCTTAATCCACTTAATTAACATTTGTATATCCAAGGAAGGTAGTTTACTTGCGTTAGAAAACATATTTACCTTTTACTTATGAATTATTCTTTTTTCTTTCTGTACAGTGTTTTCTTGTAAAGTCATTTTGATATAACGGCATTTCTTCTTAGGTTATTCTACATGTATACATATTTCTTGTTAACACTAATGCATTTGCTATGTCTGAAATACATTTAGTATTCTTTCTCTTCTGACACATTTTAACCAAACGCTCATGTGTATTACCAACAATTACACACATATATATGCACATAAATCTTTCACACTCTACAATAATATTACCTACAGTTATCGTATATTGATAACATGCTCATCCTTTGTTGTTTCCATTCTCCTCGACCTCGACCACACCATGTCTTGGAAATTATTAATATTGAATTATAATCCTATATGCAAAAAATGTCATTCAAGTGAATAACTAAACTTTGATTGATTTGCTCATTTTTGTATCATTTATCAATTTCTTCTTCAATGTGTCTGGTCGAGTTCATCCAAACCAAAGGTCTTATTAAACATTCATATTTCCAGCATGAAGAACAATATATCTGCAATGAATTATTAATAATATATCAAATTTTATTTCCTTAAGACCATTTTTACCTAATCTTGCCATAAGTGTCCATTGGGTATATTGGCCCCATTCTGTAATGACCATGTCTCATCTAAAGACATAAACTGAAATAATAAGTATTTCGTTGATTTTATTATATGCTTTTAAGAGTTATGCTAAAGTTTCATATTATTTTAAAAGCAATATCTGAAAGTTCAGTTAGACCTATTCGTATCTTTATACCTCTTAAATCCTATTACCCAACACTCTATGAAGAGATGTTCTGTGCCTCTGAGAGAGCTACATAACCTTAGGCTTTCTATGGATACTTTCCAGACCAGCAGTTTCTTCTCGAAAAAACTACATATTCATATTCAGTCCATTCATATTCATATTCATATCCATATTCAGTGCAGCTGCAACACGCTAAAAATATTTTCAATAAAAACCGCAGCAAATAATATTTATCTCGTTCCTGTTCGAAGTAACTAATTAGAAACGCAATCCACTGTGTCTGTCTTAGGCATCTTCAATAAGATTAATACTGAGCAGCGATTTTAAATTTATCAAAACAAGCATAAGGCTTTGCGTTTAATAATCAAATCACAAGTTAATATAATCAACGTTTTACGGTTTATAGCCTGTAATTACAACCAATATTTTGAAGAATTTTGCAGACGTTTGACAACCGGACGACTTACGTAAGCTAATTTGGTTAAAACGAGAATAAAAATATTAATCTATTATCTTGTTCTAAAACTAATTACAAATTGCGATAGGCAATACTTTTGATTAAAATAATTTGTAAGTGAAGTATTAACGGTATTGATCTTTTTATATTAAGAGCTTGCATGTATTGATACATTTTTCATTTTAAATGCTACAATATATTATTGAAAATGCTTTTTTGCCAATAATCCCCGTATTGTATCGTATCGCAAGAACGACATTTGCCAATAATGAAATCATTGATCTATTTGTACAATTTCTCAGTATTTTGAAATCGTATATCAGGCAGTTGCATCAATCTGAACGCGTACTAATCAAAGGATCCTATGTCTAGTGAATATGCTGTTCAATTCAAGCTGCAACGGTCTCTTATTCACAACTCTTGCAACGTGTGGCCAAGAAGATGTCTTTACTTCTTTTACGGGCTATTTGATCCTTTTTGTAACAATACGTCGTTCAATTTGTTTAATTAATGACCGTAAACATCTACAGAATGACCCCCTCTATTAATCCATAACCTTTTGCATTTGAGATAGTCAAGATTCGTCTAAGCACCTAATATATGAAGTATTTACTTATCTTTCCTCATTTTTCACAATGGTATGAATCAGAGAGATCCAATTTTATTGCCTCACCGCATGGCTTAATATTACGTGCTTTTTGAGCCATTTATCATTTGCGACTTATTGGTATACGATCAAAACACCCCATAAGGAAATATATACCGAGATCGAATCTACGAGAATAACCTTAACCTCAATTTTTTATTCACAGTGAGTAACGTGGCACCGGTGGTGAGGCCATCTTGACCATCTTGTGGAAAATATATGTCTTCTACGTCCATATCCTTTAATTTAATCCAAAAATTATTAGTTATCATCGTTTTCTAATGCTCCTTTGACTGTGATACCTCACCAATGTTGTTTTGGTAAAATACAGATAAATGGCAATGCTTATCCAATAATCCAATATTCTCATAAAATAGTAGCTTTTTCTGCATACATTGCAACCTAATGAACCTCGTGTACAGTTGGTGTCTTTTCAAAAATTCTCTTCATCGTTAATAATTATTTTTCTTTTACAATTTTCCATCTGACTAATTTTCATTTTTACGAATAGATTGATAATAAACTTCAGCAAAGTACAATCACAATTGTACTTATTCACAAACATAAATTCACGACCATGCCCCTGCAGGATTCGAACCCGCGACTATCGCAACAGTAAGAGGACCGTCCTATTGCTTGACCACTGTGCTAACTGAGCCCGCGCTAGATTTTATTATTAGAAGAATTGGTTTTACAGCTTTTACCATAAGTGTTTAGTTGCGATGGTGAATACACAAACTCATTATGTACACAGCTTTGTGAAATCTAAAACTTATTCTAAAATATATACTTATATTTAAAGTCCTAATACGTAATTGTGGTATTATAAAAAATAAATTAAAAATTATATTTTTATTATTCATACTCTAAATGTTCCTATATGAAACGTTCAATAAAATTGATATCATAAGATCAAATAAACCACTGAGAACAGAGAATGCAATAAAAGAAGGGATGTTTCAGTCTGTCGGGCGCAAAACTCTTCCGAAATCGGATTATGATAATAGAATTACGACAGTGAATGTCAGCGAGACAAAAAGTCATACGGTCTTTCGTGTCGGAACTAGTTACGTTACCGTCATGTCACACCGCGCGATGATATTTTAAAAACCGGTTCCGGCGCCCCGCTTTTTTGTTTCGCATTCGGCAAATATCGTAAATTTTACGAAACGTGAAATATTTAATTCATTTTTTTTTGCTTTAGTCACCTTTATTCCGCCTGTCACGTAAATGGACTGGGACATGCCAGATAGCAATTCATCGCGTTATATAATACAGCAGGACTTTCTATATTGTACGGGGTCGCTTGACGAGGAGGCAACTCATGCAGGAAGTCATTTTTATACCAAATTAAAGCTGTGCTTGCGCTATTTCACTTATAAATGTAAATGGAACATGTTATATCATATTATTTTAGAGTCTATTAACTTAATTTATACACTGCGATCTCAACCGTCATTGACAAACCCATAACGCTTACTGCTGTACTATAATTTGTTCTGTATTACTTGAATCCAATCTCTCCAAACATTTAGCTTAAGAGATGATGGTTTTTTAATTTTACAACCATTATGATCTATTTTCATCTCTCATCTTGATTATCACGTTAGACAAAAAGCAAAACATATTAGAACCAAAATAAAACAACTATACTGGTTAGTCGGAAGATACTCTCAACTTGATCTAAAATCAAAGAGGTTGATCTATAATACAATTATAAAGCCAATTTGGACCTATGGGGTGCAAATATGGGGTTGCACTAAAAATTTAAATCAGTTAGTCAAACAGCGCTGTCAAAACAAGGTTCTTCGATTGATTACCAATGCCTATCGCTATGTAACCAATTAAGAACTACATGATGACCTGGAAATCAAATGGATTTGAGAAGTTGTGCAGGATCTCGCCTTAAAACACGAAAGAAGATTACTAAATCATACTAACGTGGAAGCAATACAACTGCTAGACAGCGCGCAGGATGTCAGGAGATTGAAACGAACAAAACCATATGAACTTGTGTGAACATTTAGTGTAAACTATAGCTATAAGTGAATAATTAATAAATCATTATAATTTTATAATTGAGGAATACATACTGATGTATTTTCTCGCACTCATCTTACTTGTTAATTAATCCAAGTACATAGGAAAAGTAGTAATAAATTTATTGTAAATTAAGATTTTACTAAGCGTATCTAATAAAGATGTTATAAAAAGAAATCTTGATTAAGAAACAGGACTAAAATAACTTTAATGCAGCTAAATTGTATATAATATCAGGAATATTTTCTAACAAATAGCAACGTTTACCTCAAAGCTCAAACCAAGCAGTGATCTTTTCACTCTGCACTCCGTAGAATCCGAGTTGAATTTATCATTAGTGGTCAAATATTTTTGTCCGATATTAATTACTCTTCAAAATATATTTCACTTGGTCTATATACTAATGTCATCATGAATCCGCAGCCAGCGCTCGACTAGAGTATTTAGTTTTGAAACGATACCCAACTATTGTTGGCTGAAGATTTCTGACACTCTTAACCAAATCTCGCCACTGTTGGCGATCGAACATAAGCACTCTGGCTTAGAAAAATGTTAGTTTCCTATTTTTCAAATTGCTATTTATAATCTAAGACGTGATATTCTTATGATCCATCCAAAAGGTCGATTTTGTCAGAGTATCTAATGAATCCGTTCACGTTTCATTCGATAGATAGATCCAAAGTAGTATGATCTGCGTCTCTGCATGTGTTCATGCAATACTGACTCTCGCTTCTTAATTGAACGACTTTATTTCTAAAATGATTTCGGAGAAATACATGTGGAATGTTTCTTAACCATCACATTTGAAAGGATTCAACTTTACAGATATCAGATTATAACGGTGTCCAATTTTCGAAGCTATATAAAAGTATTCGCAAAGGAGGCGTCGCTGGAAATTGCCGTATTTTAATCTTCATTATAATATTTCTTCTCTTGAAGGTCCAACAGCTTGGCTGATTGGGCTTATTGCTTGAGCGGTAAATTCCACTTCTTCTTCTGTATGGCTGATCATAAGTACTTGAACTCATGCAGTTGATCTAATTAGACCCCGTTGAACTTTAGAATAGCAGCCAATCTGCCAATCTTATCAATAATTTGATCATTTCATCATTAATTCTCAAGTCATTATATTCAACGTCATGTCTGTTTTTAAAAACTAATAACATAAGTGCCCTAGCACATTTAATATATTCCTCCATAAACTTGTGCAGTGGTGTTCGAGCTACATCCAGCCTGTTCTTCCGGGCTTGTTTGTTCGCGAGCTCTTTTAATTCTCATTTATATTATTTTCATTGATATCTTTTCACCATTATTACGAGACTTATTCGTCGATAGTTTATACAAAACTCCTGTTGATATAGAAGGTATTATTACTTTTTTTCTGTCACTCTAGAGCATGCTACACACCTGAGATTTATTTTTCAAATGAAAGTTGCATAACTACCAATTCGATCATGCAATCATTGAGTGTTGATACTCCCATTTATAAGAATTATTTTGTTTTAATGAAGTGCGAAATTTCCCTTATTTAGAGAATTACCTTATTTTTTTCCTTATTTTAAGGAATTACATTTCAATTCATTGCTACATTTTAAATATTCTGTGATAAATTTTACTATTGTATTTATTCTTTTATATTGGAATATATTTTAAATTAAAGTTACGTTTATTGAATATATCATTTCCAACTCTAAACATTTTACAAGCTGACATTAATTTATGAAATTCTTTTTCATAATATTTACGTTCATAGCAATGTAAACGTTTTATATATCAGCTTTTACCTTCCAAACGAATGTCTAGAAAGATTTAAAAAAAAGTCACGGTTTCCAAGAAATATGACAAGTTAATATTACTACTTTTACGTTTTATTCTGTCTATTTAAAAATATGACAGGACAAATGAGAAAAAATATTCTCATTTTTAATATTTTTTTCTATAATTAATATATATATATATATATATATATATATATATATATATATATATATATATATATATATATGTATTGATATGCATTGGTTTATAAATTAGGCGATTTTTTATTTGAAGCTTTATTGCGTACAATGTAGTTTATTCAAAGTATTGTCCTTCGATAGCCACTACTTTTTCCTTTCCTTCAGGCAATTTACGGATTCTATCTCGAAATACCGATGTATCTTTTAAGGCTATCCATTGATCGACGCAATTTTTGCTATCTTCATAAGAAGTCAAGCGCTGCTCAAAGAGGTCATGAGTCGTATATGAGAACAAATAATAATTAGGAGGAGCAAAGTCTGGAGAATATGGCAAGTGCTCTTTTTCTGGCCATTTTTCACGTAATGCACAAAACCAAGCTGATCTCACCAAATATAGATCAGCTTGGAGTCATGAATATTTGATTTTGTCGTTTATGTTGATTCATGACCAGGTGGTCCCCATGACTTTTTCACTTTAAATTATCGTCCAAACTGGTATTATAGTGGATGTATTTGGCATTACTACACATAATACGATGCAAGAAACATTTCCAAGTTTCCCGTTGAATCAACATTTTATGCATGATCAAATTCCTTTCAATATGTCTTAGCTTGAATTCATACGACACAAAATATTCAAGCTTTTAAATCATTCCCATATTCTTCAAGCCATTGACAATGATTTCGTGCGTGACTACTAACAATTCTGCATATTCTTTTGCGTTTTACACGGATCATGATCGAGTATAATGCCATCAAATCTCCGCCTTCAATTTCTTTTTGGCTGTCGAAAACGCTCTTCGCCTTCGATGTCAAAATCATCACATTTAAAGGATCCAAACTAGTATTTACATATTGAAAACGATAAGCTTTATACAGCATTCGAAGACCTTCAGCCGCCTTTTTCTTCAAAGTGAAGTAAACAAGTAAAAATTTTAGCAAATATGATTTACTCCGTACAAATTTAGATATTGTTAGCGTACTGAAAAACATTTTTTGTTCACACTTTGACTAAATAGCAGATACTGAAACGTAAAACCTGTCAGTTAGGTTACAACATGGAGTTTGGTGTAAAATGTACCCAGTAGGATTTAATGCACAGTAGCAGTATCTGTTTTTAAATTTTCTAAAATTAATTTATGGGTATATAATATATCAATACTCAGTTCAGTCGAGATCAGTGGTTACAAGCCAAAATGCAGGATATTACACTTTTTAAAATCCTGTGGGTCGAAGAAAAAAATATCGTAATCCAGACAAACATCCCGTTATTATTTTACCAATTCTTGTAGATGGCTTCGAGTCGTGAACATTGTTACGCTTTGACATTAGAAGAGCCTCAGTATCAGAACTCTCGCCATAATGATTGCGTAACTTCGGCTAGTTTAAATTAATAGCGCGGCTTGACTTCTCCACACTTCTTTCCACAGTTTTGTATTTAATATAACTGGAAAAACTCCTATAAAGAATAATTTCTGATCCAAAACTATTGCTAATAATACGTACAATTACAATTTGTAATTTAACTTTATTTTTAACTTAAAGTTTGGTACAAAAATAATATAAGTATTTTTTTCGCTACATAAAATATTTATTAATAGAAGATAATTTTCAAGTATTTTGTCCGAAATTAATTTTAGAAGTTAGGCAGTATTACAAAAGCGCTTTAACTAAGGACTGAATAAGTACTTCAATTTTTCAGTAACATTGAATTTCTGCTTAAGTAAATACAAAAAGGTAATAAAATCTAGTAACTAATTAATTAAAAAATTATTTGTTAAAATAAAAATGCGCGATACTGCTGTTAGAAAATACTTTTTAAATAAATTAAACACAGGTTTTTCAATTTTCCTTTTCAAGTGTATTTCGTTTCCGTTAAAATAATCCCACTTGGTTATAACGTATTTATGACAACGCTTTTGCAATATTTCCTTGGTCGACAGTTTTGCTCGATGGAAGGAATTCCTAGTGAAGAACTCCATTATTTTTGCAGCCAATCTGTCAGTTATCAATAATTTGATCATTTCATCATTAATTCTCAAGCCATTATATTCAACGTCATGTCTGTTTTTAAAAACTAATAACATAAGTGCACTTGCACATTTAATATATTCCTCCATAAACTTGCGCAGTGGTATTCGAGCTACATCATTCTCATTTTTATTATTTTCATTGATATTTTTTGACCATTATTACGAGACTTATTCCTCGATAGTTTATACAAAACTCCTTTTGATATAGAAGGGATTATTACTTTTTTTCTGTCACTCTAGAGCATGCTACACACCTGATATTTATTTTTCAAATAAAAGTTGCATAACTACCAATTCGATCATGCAATCATGAGTGTTGATACTCCCATTTATAAGAATTATTTTGTTTTAATGAAGTGCGAAATTTCCCTTATTTAGAGTCTTAATTTCAAGAAAGTGCAATTTCTAATTTATAGATCCTTTATTGGATTCTAGCTAAATTTTTAGTAGTGATTGCTTTGTAAATTAAAAGTTATTTTGGTAAAACTTGATGTTTTAATTACCGAAAATGCGGATTGATTCTTTTCATATTTATTATTAATTAAACATATATTAACATACAACTACAAGTAAATTTTAAACGCAGAGGAATTTCCAAGAATAAAAATATGGGTACCCGCACTGACATATTTTTCTTGATGGAGAATATCTGCCCATATGCTTTACACAGCAATTCATGTTTATCAATAAGTACTTTCATTTAGGTGACTTAGCATTTAATTAACATTAGCATTATTCAGTAACGTTGAATTTCTGCTTAAGTAAATACAAAAAGGTAATAAAATCACTAATTAATTAAAAAATTATTTGTTAAAATAAAAATGCGCGATACTGCGGTTAGAAAATACTTTTTAAATAAATTAAACAAAGGTTTTTTAATTTTCCTTTTGAAGTGTATTTCGTCTCCGTTAAAATAATCCCACTTGGTTATAACGTATTTATGACAATGCTTTTGCAATATTTCCTTGGTCGACAGTTTTGCCCGATGGGAGGAATTCCTAGTAAAGAAATCCATTATTTTTGAGTATTATTATTTTTTTATTCCAATTAAACCTCTTCCAGATGTGCCGATCATTACTATCCAGTGTTTGTAATATATTTCACTAGCCATAAAGTATGCAATGTTTTGATCTAATGCATATGTCCTTTTATTTTTGTGACGTTAACCTCAAAACTACGCTAATTACGCTACTTCAAGATAACATCATTATAGATTTATAACATATACAGTTTTGTGTCTGAAGTCAAACTGTAATTACTTTATGTTATAAGTATCTTTCTCATTTATTGATAATAGGGTAGTTCGCCTAGTGTTACTGGAGTGGGATCTGTTGGAAGGATATTTTTCACTGCAACATTTTTAGGGAGTACATATTTGCAAGTAAAATTAAACAGGCTACTGATTGGTCACTGCCAATTTACACATTCCTTCCTAATGAATCGGACTGAGCGACCTCTGTGTTCCAATTGTGAGGAATTGTGAATTGTGAGAGTTAAAAAGGAAATATCAGATTCCCATGTTTTGGTGAAATGCAGAACTGCATTAACTGTTAAAAGAATTCATGGTTTACCTGATTGATTGAAGGATGTGTTCCTGCCTCAAAACCTGCCCGAATTGTTTGATTTCCTCAAAGAAATCGGTCGGTATTTTGAACTTTAAATATTATTTGTCGCTATGGACAACAAGAACGATCTGACCTGTTTATTGACTGAAAGGCGTCCACAACACACTCAAAGATATGATATTTATATATACAAGTTTTGAAATGATTTGAATAAGAATTTTTATCGCACCCGCCATACTCTCCAAGCCTCGCACCATTCCACCACCATCTTTTAGCATTGATGGGGCAAGTGTTTTCTTGGGATTTCGAAAAAGATTAAAAAATGTCTTAGTGAATGGTTTAACTCAAATGACATTCCTACATTCTCTGAGAAATAAGCAAAATTTATAAAATCAAAAGGCCAATATTTTGAACAAATAAAATTTAACTATCCATTTTAAACAATGTGTTTTCCGTGGCGAAAAAAATGGAAATGACTTATAGATATACCTAATATATCTTTCAATATATGTTGAATAAATATATTTTAACACACTTCAAAAAAATATAATGAAAATTAATTTAACATCAATTTATGAATATTCCTTTTCTTAGCATTTCATGTTTCGAATAATATGAACACCCTTTTATTAAATCTTGTCCATAGGTGCCTGATCTGAAGCGAGATCGTGCCGCCTCGGTGGACTCCTGTTTTTCCAAAGTATCCGAGAAAAAGACTGAGGAATTGCAACATTCCGGCGTCAGCCTGGAGGTGCCCGTCGGCCCGAACGTGGCGCTGCGATCGCGCTCCGTTGACATCGTACTGCCCACCGACGAGCAGGCCCGCTACAAGGCCTTGGCCATGGCAGCGCCCACCACAGCGCAAGGACAATATAGGTAGGATTATCCCACGACCGATTTTGTTTCTATTTTAATTATGGCCCTTATCGATTCTAAATAAAGATTAGTTTTGTTGTCCTTTTTTATTATTTTTAAGGATTCTTATTTACAACATTACATTATACGAGCGTGGGTAATGGATTTTTGTTCATTTTATAGAATCCGTAAGAAATCCATTTAAAACTATATCTGCCATTATTATTACATATATAAAAATGAAATCAGTAATATAGTTTGGTGTAGGACATTTATAAAATTATATTATATTAGCCCGTACGTAATATTACCCCGATGTCCTCCTCAAGCCAACTTTACATGAGTGACCCCCATTATTTTCCAAACATTCTGATTTATCAAGATCAAAATCTGTTATGGCGACGTACCGAATATTCGTAACAAGTCAATTGAAATTGACACATAGATGGCGCTACTAAAATTAAATCTATATGTTTTTTAGTTAAACCTAACTCTCAAAAGGTGCGTGTATAAATTTGACAGCTGTCGGGTTATTAGTTTGTGAATTATAACATTTTGAGTGAAGCAACTTTTGTTATTTTGAACAAAAAATAGATAAAAAGGAATATCGCGTGTTGATAAAATATTGCTTTTTAAAGGGAAAAAATACACTTGAAGCAAAAACTTGGCTTGATGCCGAGTTTCCATAGACTGACCCAAGAAAATCAACCATCAAGGATTGGTATGCTAAGTTTAGGCGTGGTGAAATGAGCACCGAAGACGGTGAACGCAGTGGGCGCCCAAAAGAGTGTGTTACCCACGAAAATATTTAACAAATCCACAAAATGATCGTAAATTGAAATTGAATGAAATACCAAACACTCTAAGGATATCAACTAAACGTGTACATTCATTCAAGAATAATTGGACATGAGAAAGTTCTGTGCAAAGTGGGTGCCGCGCGAGCTCACTTTTGACCAAAAACAACGACGAGATGATGATTCGTAGCAGTGTTTGAAGATCAAGCGTAATAAACCCGAGTTTTTGCGTCTATATGTGACAATAGATGAAACATAGCTCCATCATTTCACTCCGAAGTCATCCGACAGTCATCCGAGTAGACTGCACGCTCTAAAGAATGGGAGAACGCAACAGTCGGCTGGCAAGGTTATGGCGTCTGTATTTTGGGATGCACATTGAATAATTTTCATTGACTACCTTGAAAAAGGAAGAACCATCAATAGCGACTATTACATAGCGTTATTAGACTATTTGAAGGGTGAGATCGCCGAAAAACGGCCGCGTTTGAAGAAAAAAAAGTGCTACTTCACCAAGACAATGCACCGTATTACAAGTCAGTGAAAACGATGGCAAAATCCATGAATTGGGCTTAGAATTGCTTCCTAATCCACCGTATTCTCCAGATCTGGCCTCCAGCGACTATTTTATATTCTCAGATCTTAGAAGATGCTCGCTGGAAAGAAGTTTTCATCGAATAAAGAGGTGACCGCCGAAACTGAGGCCTATTTTGAAGCAAAGGACAAGTCGTATTAGAGAAATGGTATCGACTTTTCAATTGACCTGTTATTAACTCATGTTTCTTGATGTACCATGTCTTATCAAATTTATATTAACTATATTAAAATATGCTATAGCCGTAGTGTCTCTTAAATGCCGGGTCTCTAATTTTTGGTGACCATTTTTTTGTATACCAAATAAATACTAGATCGACTGAAAACATCGCCAGTGGCCGCGAAACCGTGCAGGGGAACACTAAAACCTAATTTGGAAGCGGACCTCAATGTTGATCAAATAATCTTAGGCAACTCAAGTCGTATTAGATGAATGTTAAGAGCCGTAATTTGCCGTATATTCAACAATAGCAACTCAAAGGAGGTCCACCAGGTGACAATGTATCCACAAAAAGCTAATTACAATTTTGCGTTGGGGATGTCATTTATCCTCCACCATAATGTCATCACCGTAAATGGTAGAAGTGGTAAAACAGTCATAACGGATTTTTTTCTCCAAGCTGGCGCTTTTATAGACCACAAACTAGGCGCTTTTGAGGGTCTATGTGACGGCCGTTGCAAACTGTAGCACTCGAATTCGTTCCGTTATGAAAAACTATGGCGATGAAAAATGTTACATTCCATATAGAATAGCACATTCTATATACCTCGTTTTATTCTATTTCAATGTTATCCCTTATCGAATGCCTCTACAATTTCTAATTTTAAATAATTTTTCTATTATACATCATGAAAGATAACCTTGTTTTTTAAATTCAAATTTCTATTGACGTAAGAATATTAATTAACTAATCTTAATAATTTAGACTTACATGCGATTTTAAAGGATAGTCTAAATCGATCTTGACTATCCATCACGTATTTCTGCCTATAAGGGCTGCCTATACGTTCTATTTACTTTACCCACATTTTTTCTATTGCTTAAATCACTGTGTTTTATTGATATTATTGAAGGCATTCTCTTCCTTCCTGCATGGTCTGGATTATTGTTTGGATGAATTACTGGTCAGTTAATGATTTATTTATTTATTAATACAAAATTCTATGTGGTTGACACAATAACGAGAAATAAATAGGTTAAGGCCAAGGTTATAACGGCACAGGAGACAGAAGGGTATCGGCGCCAGGACGAACAATATAGTATCAGCTCGCATATATAGTCTATTCCAAACAGCAATGTACCCACGTGATCCGAATTGATGACGCAATGTTTCCGCAACAACTATGAGTTTTAGTAAAATTTAACACATAACATTCTAATTTGACACATAGTTTCTTTGACACATAAAATTCTAATCTAAAAAAATAATTAAACAAAAATCTTATCGAATATAATTTATTTTAACATTATACTACATCTAATGCATATATTATCGAAGAAATTAAAACTACAATTAATTATACAGCCACAATAATTTATAGATAACCCTTGTTTTATTATATTTACACTTAACTTTTTTCCACACTAATATAGGTAGAGTTCTAGGCGTGTTTTTTTTATGTAGTGGTATCCCCCGAAGGCCTAATCCACCTAATTAACAATTTTATATCTGAGTAATGTATTTTATTTTCATTAGAGAGTATACTTACCTTTTAAACATAGTTTTTGTTTCCTTTCATGCAATGTTTCATTGAAAAATCATATTGGTATTACTGTAATTCTCCTTAGTTTGTTCTCTTATGCTACCTGTATACATATTTCTTGATAAAACTAGATTTAATCATCGTATTTTCCTTAATGCATTTGCCATATCTATAAAATAGTTAGCATTACTTGTCTCCTGGTACATTTTAACCAAGCATTCATGTATATTCTGAATAATAATACAGAATCTATCAAAAACTTGCTCACGATTCCACCGTTTGTCAATTTCCTGTGTCTGATCGAGCCCATCCAAACCCCAGGTGTTGTTGTGGACAATACTTCTTTCACTCTTTAACATTGTTTCTCAAAACTGATTTTATATACTTTAAGCCATTCCTCAATTGCAGTCTTAACCACAGCAAAATCATGTTATGATTCATTACTCCATGGTAGCCACCTTCGGACTTAGAGGAAAACACTAATTCTACACTAGGAATAAAACCATTCCTGTTTCCAGCATGAAGGAGTATATGTCTGCAATAAATTATTAATAAATGTTAAGACTAACTAAACAAAAACAATAGGTGTTCCAACGTTTACCATTTTCCATCAACGTTTGTTGTCTTTACACTATATTTATTATCATATTGCCATGAGTGACCTAATGTACCACTCTGAAATATCCATGTCTCATCTAAATATGAAAATTGATATAATAACTCTTCCTTGATATTGTTATATGTTTTTAAAAATTGTATTCTTTTAAAAGCAATGTCTGGTAGTTTCATTAAACCTCTTGGTGGGTTATCTTTACACCACTTAAATACTATATTACCCAACGTATAAAAGGATGTTCTACGTCCCTCAAATATCTCCATATATTTCAGCTTTTTATGGATACTTTCAAGACTAACAATTTTGTCTGAAATAATTGTATTAAATTATCTTTCGAATGAAAGAACTACTTACTGTTTTTATACATTTCGTATATTTGTATTCTGATACAGTTAATATCAAGTTGATTTCGGTTCGTCACCCGTTTCTCATAAAGGTTTCTTTTTGGTAAATTTAAGGCTATATTGTTTTTTATATTTTGAGATATTTTATTGACCGTGCCCATTCATATTCAGTGCATATTCAGTGCAGCTGCAGCAATCTAAAAATGTTTTCAATAAAAATTGCGGCGATTTGAAATTTGTTAGACTAGCATTGGTATAGTTGTATAGCTCTTGGAAAACAGTACGTTAGTGATGAAAATCAAATTTAAAACACATTTTTCGCAGTTGTTCGAATCTATGGTGATTTGACTGTTATCACTTTTAACGCATTGTCTCAGAAGGTGCTACTTTAACGGCAAGTGATTATTGTCATTGCATTTAAGCAATCTAGGAACTTAAGTATAATGGTTCAGTAGAGAAGAAAGTAAATATGCAGTTTTATTATGTATGAATAACTAACATGGTAACCTGAATATTGAAAGTCAAAATTCGCTTATTTCGGAATATCCTCGTGTCCTTCATGTTACTGTGGACCTATAAACAATCCCCGAGGGGTCAACAATTTTAGGTTAACAAGCATCGTGCAGAATTAAATCTATATTTTACTATTGCGTTGGGTTTGTTAAAAATAAGCAATAGTATTACCATAATTTTTCTATAATATTTCGTACTTCTGAGGATATAACATTAAAAACCATTAACGAATACAAATAAGCGATTAAATTCATTCATTTCATTTAAAGTTCCTCAACACTGGTAAGGTCCACAGAAGTGTTGACTATTATCTGTGTTAAACAATTCCATTTTAATAATGATGATAATCTGAATCTCGCAAAGCTTCAAGTTATTTAAAAATCCTAACAGCAGAAACATAACGCAGAACAATATTCATTACGGTCCGTTTAATTTTTAATCAAACCTCTCTCTTTTGCATTTGAAACAAGAAAAATTGAGACCGTACTCAACAATTCATAAAACCGACAATTAATCAAACGGAATGGCTAACGATCCGCGTCGAGTAATCTTTTATGGTCGCGCAAGGTCGACGGATGCGACCCTCCTCCAACGGGTGACCGATTCTGCCGAAGGGTACGTAATAACCCTTAAATCGTATTTTGATAATGAATAAAATATGCAGGCGCTGTCCCGTGGCGGTAGTGAAATAGGCCAGCTTTCTGGTGGACGGAGAAAAAGGATTTACCCTATTTCGCTTATCAAAAAATAATGGACAGTAGGAACGAACGTGGCGTCAGCGGGACGGGGAAGGGGGCGGTTTAACGGCCGTGGGATTGGGAGAAATTTGCTGAGTCTGTCCCAAAATCTATAAATAATTACGGTATCATGCTAATATCGTGAAATCTGTCCGCATAGCAGGTATATTAGTAGAAATATGAGCATAATTTGATTTTGATATAGTCTTGATTATTTCCCAATAATAAATCTGGCAAATAAAGTAACATTTTGTTATCGGGAAATTGAACTAAAATATTCAATTAACTGTAGAGTTCAAACGAGCGTTACCTTTTATATTTCGATATTGTTTTGGACACCTGTTAGCAATTACTAGCTGGCATTAATATTGCAAAGCTTTATATTTTTTACTGTTTATGGATTTAGGGCATTTCGAGCATTAAATATTTATTTTCAGTAGAAATTATACTTTTATTAGATATTTTTTGTATATTCCAAAAATTGACATTCCAATGACTTGATAACTCAACAATAATGAGAAGAAAAAAATGTCGTCAGATTTTATAAACCGGCTTGAACAGCTAAATGTTTGGGTACTTTTGTATTACAAATGTTAGGAAAAACTAGGAAGGGAACCCTCCTGGAATTGCGCGGCCGCTACTTTGGATGTTGCTGTATCAAAACGTGTAAAAATGAATACCGCATATTAGACAAAGCTCTTAAGAGATTAAGCGGTAGAAGCAAAACTACCAACGACTATATTCATTAAATTTAAAAGCAACTAAAAGGCAGAGCGGTCCCTCGTAAATTCAAGCGTGTCTCAAACGATGGAGAGTGTTCTTTATGCAACTTTGTAATCATAATCTACCACAGGGTTTAGCAAGTCCGCTCACAATTGAAATTCCAGAAACTTTATTTCCTGATAAAGAGCCAGCAATGGACGAATTGCGAACCGCAATATAATAACCATTATAAAACCGTTGGTTTCGACTAACTTACGATAGAGATGATCAAGACCAGCGGGGATAGCAATAATTCTATATATCCTAAAAAAGGTGACAGTAAACAGTATAAAAACTACTGAGGTTTAAGTCTCTATCGATTGTTGGTAGGATGTTTGTGAAGATCATATGAATGAGGTCGTGAGGAGACAAGCTGAGAACAATCGATATGGGGTCCGCGCTGGTGTATGCTAAGGAGACGTCGTCTCGCCATTGCGTTCAAAACTGGATCGATTCTTAGATCGGCCTAAAAACTAAGTGCATTTTTCAGTGTGACGTCTGAAAATTACCTGAATATTTGGAGTTAATGTGGGATAATAATTGAATAAAATAAAACCATAAAAGCCCATAAAACTTACTTGTGCATCTTATATTAAAATACTAAAATAAAAATAAAAATAAATACTTTTAAATCAAAAGAAAGTAGTAAAATATTTAATAGGAAACAAGAAGATATTAAATATAAAATGACTATTCCTCTTTATACCCTTGTCAGAAAGAACGGAAAGAGGGGTGTGAGAGAGGTCGAAGTAATTCATTCTAAAAATAAGATGTGAATTATTCAAAATTTGGTCATTATTAATTCTTCCAAATCCGAAATTATTGTCATTAACATTATATAAAGTTATTCCCCCTCCACAAAGTTAAGAAACTACATATTGTCCTTGATGATAAACGTTTTGCCAATAAATGTATTTTTTAAGAAAAGTAAATAATAAGGTTGTAAACGTAGAATTTTCAAATAATAATGTTATTAAATGATAAGGCTATGTACCAGTTCTATCGATTTGTAAATGTTAATATTAAAAAAATATATTTAATTTACAATAAATGTGAAACGAGAAAATGAGTTTTAAATAGATTAAATCAAAAGAAAATATTAAAAATTGCTTGGATCGAAATAAAAAAAGCCCTGAGGTAGAAATTTACTTGAAAAACGTGATTATTTATTATTTCTTTATTAGAATTGAATGGTAGAAGTCTTATTTTCGAGGAAAATCATACACCACTGAATGTTAATTTCAATGGCCATTAAAATACTCTACTATTCTTCATTAAAAATATCTGGTTAAGACATAAAAATTTATTTTTAATATTATAAATTAAATATCATCCAAATTCACTAATGATTAATGTACGTCACTACTTTTTAGTAGCTTTTTGCTAACTTCTAAATTTGGACCAAACCTCTTTCCTTGGAACAATTTTTTCTTTTCTTGTCTTAAACCTTCCTCAAGTATTTTGCAGTTGTTCTATTAGTTGGAATGCCGGCGCAAAATTACTTGAACCAGTGTTAGCCAAGAATCAGTAGTGGTGAAATCAATATTTTATTCAATCAATAATTATGAAATTGTTGTTTCAAAGTTTGAACTGTTAGATTAGGTTTAAGACATTTTGGAAGTGGTGTTATCTATATGTCAGGTCCAAATTTAATGGTGTTAGAAACAAAAAGAAAATTGTACAGCGATTCGTCGAATATTCCGTTGCCTAACCTTTCTTTTATGGTGCTCGGAATTAAACTCGAAAAGATAAAGTGCTGTTTACTTTTGGGTAGTAAATGATATATTGCGTCTATTAGAAAATGTGTGTTTGTTTTTCCCCAACCATTGTTGACTGGTCTTATTTTAGAGGCGTACGGAGCGGCCATTCGCTTTTCCAACGGCCATTAAATCCTCGAATATTAGTTTGTTATTTCTGGCAAGGAGATGTCGGCGCTCGCCGATGTAACGCTCGTGCACCTGGAAGCAAATATTTGGATAATTGGGTGACCGAATGGGCGACCCTGTACGTTTTCGCGCAAAACTACGAAACAAAGTACCCTCAGGTTAATGTCATAAGTTGTGTTATTCGGTATGCTGGGTAAACAACAACTGCTGAGTGTGATCTCTGTATACATTAACTTGGATATTATGTTAAACAATTTTATATCATCATTGTTTACTGATATAACAGAGCCGTCTAACTCTAATTATTGTCGTGATAGGAATTATTATATAAGAAAATAGTCAATTTTGTATTGGGTTTAGCTACAGTTCTGTATATATTATGTCATATGCGGGAATAATTTATAAGATACAAAATTTTAGGTGCTTGTATATGTAAGAATGTTCGTTTTTCATGTATATTGATTTGTTGGGTCAAGATTGATTTATTAAAACTCAAACTCCAACAGAAATACATTTATTTAACACCTAATCTTCCATTTTTTGACTTCCCAAATTTGATGAATTTTCTTATTTTTTTTCAATTGGAATTCTTGAGGTTCCGTGATGGCAGGGGTGCGGGGAGCGCGAGGGCCCCACTGGTAAATTTTGGCCGTTTGACTAATTAAGGGCTGAGGTTATCGAGGTGCGAGCACCTTTGAGAGGGATTTTAAGAAGGGGTTTTCAGAAAGAGCTGAGGATTCTAGGAATTTGTTGAAAATATGGTTCACAAAATCAGTCACTGGTGGACTATCTCTCTCTATGAATTTGGGAAACAATTTTTCTCGATTGTTGTTGTCTTTTAAAGAGAACGCTATGTTCTTGAAGTTAGTCAATACTGCTAAATAATTTTATTGGGTACAATTTCTGAACGATACTCCCAACTTTAGAACCGCACGAAATTCAAATTACATACTGCTACTTTCACTCCCCTTTCAGTCACTTGTTACGTCACTAAAAAAAGCATGAATGATATGTTATACAAAAATATGTTGCTAAGATCGACCGGGAACCATTGCCTGTCCTGAATAATCTTCTGTAAACAAAATTTTACATTAATGTTAATTCAAAAATAAATTATTTAATTAAATCTACACTACTGTCAACTTAGTCTCACAAATTCTAACTTGTGAAAATTGACATGGTAGTCAAATCGAAAGTCATCCGTCTCTTCAGTAGTGTTGAAACTGGCCTTTCCATTTATTCCGGGGACTTTCTTCTTCGGCAGAATTTCCGTCTCCTGTCTGGTTCAGGTTTGGCAATTCTAGTTCATCTGAAAGCAGGTATTTTTACTTTTATCCGCAAAGTGAAATACTTATATGTTCTTTGCAGTACATGGTATGGCTCTTCGTAAGCAGGTTCCAGTTGTTTTTCGGACTCTTGCTTCTTAAAATAACATATAGAATTGTTTCAAATATTTTGGTATAAAGATAGATTCTCTCCTTGATGTTCGGGCTTTGGAGTTAATTTTTCCATTTGTTTTATCAGTTCAGATTTTAGTGTGCCCTTTTCCTCTTCTTTCTTTGATTCTCAAATCTAAAATTATCCTAAAGGTCCATCTCACAGAATTATAGGCTTTAATGCAGTTTTTACTAAACTATGCAGATTTTCAACCATACCATTTGCAAGGGTGGTAATCTGTAATATGTTGAATTTTTATTCTGCTTCTGCTAGACTGTGTAACACTGCATATTCGAACTGCCGACCTTGATTTGTTATTAATATTCCAAGTACACCAAATCCAAAGATCCAATTTTCGTAAAATACCTTTGCACCTATATGTGCAGATATCTCCCTTGTTTGGAGGACCGTCCAGGTTATGAAGCGATCAATCATTGTGACACAGTAGGAGTATCCATTTGATGGTGGAAGAGGTACAACTATATCAATGTGACAGCATAGAATCGTTCAACTAGCTCTAAAAATCTACGTACTTCAGACTAAATATGCAGACTTACTTTATTTTTTTGAAAATTGATGGCTTCAGTTCATTTTACAATATTTCTGATGATTCCAGGCCAAATAAATTGAGCAACTGTTTGCTTCACTGTGACTCTAACTCCTAAATATGCTAATCTATGTATATAGTGAAAAAACTCCTCGCGATAATATCCTGGAATGTACGGTCTAACGTTATTAGTTGATGGATCGCACTAAAATTCTTTTCCACACTGCAATGTACATTTCTCGAATTTGCTGTTGGTTTTATTCCTTATCAAATCTCCTAGGTCCTTATCCTCTTCTTGAGCAACTGCTACCTTGTCAAGATTTTGATTTCCTGAATTCTTGACAATGAATGAACTACAACATTCTCAGGTCCTCTAACATGTTGAATTGCTGTTGTGAATTGCGAAATATATTGTAAATGCCGCTATTGCCTTGGATATACCTTTTTGTTCTTTTGTCTGGATGCATAAATTAGTGACTTGTGGTCTGTTCGGACTGTAAATACCTTTCTTTCAAGAAGGTATTTATGAGGTTTCGAGTGAACATGTCTAATGTTATTAGGAAATTGTTTGAACATATCATTAGAACAATTTACTTTATGGCATTTTCTATAAGTGATATCATAATATTAGACTAGGATCTCAAACTAAGGGAACACCAAACTTACACGATTACAATAAATGAAACACGGCTCCACCATTTCACTCCGAAGTCCAATCGACAGTCATCCAAGTGGACTGCACACGATGAACCCGCTCCAAAGCGTGGCAAAAACGCAACAGTGAGCTGGCAAGGTTATGACGTCTGTAGTTTGGGATGGGCATGGAATAAATTTCATTGACAACCTTAAAAAAGGAAGGACCATCAACAGCGACTACTACATAGCGTTATTGGACCGTTTGAAGGACGAAATCGCCGAAAACGGTCGCATTTGAAGAAAAAGAAAGTGCTGCTTCACCAAGATAATGCACCGTGTCACAAGTAAGTGAAAACGATGACAAAAATCCATGAATAACCTTAAAGGTAGCCTTTAAATACGACCATAAAAAAAGGAAAATATAGCTACTAGCAGTGGCGACTCGTTGATGATGAAAGGATGCACAAGAGTTATTAGGTTGTTGAATTTAATTTGATCAACGATTTCTATTGGTATCAAGTATCAATGTAAAGAACTATTAAGTTCGATGGTTTTTACATTTCGCTACCTAAAGTAACAGTTTTTCACTTAGTATGAGTTATTCAAAGTATACATATAGTAATAATGGAATGCTCAGATTTTCTTTTTAGACATATATTACTCTCATTGTTTGATTTGGAGAAATCAGCTCCGGACCCCCAAACTTTTAGAAACTTTTAATGATGCTCTTTAAACGATTTAAAAGTGACGATTTTGTGACTATTGACAAAGAACGTCCAAGAGGACCTAAAAACCTAACTCAAACTCTCAAATAAATTTGAGACTTGAATTGATTTCTACTTATTTAGATCGATACAGCATGGCTTGTATAGCACATGGTTTTAAAATGCTTTAAAAAATTCTAAAATGAAGTGATTCGGACAATCTAACATCATTTTTTCGACACGGTATCACCATGTTTGAAAGGTGGGAGAAGGCTAGAGAAATAGAGAATATTTTTATTAATGTATAATATAAACATATTTTAATGTAAAAATAATCAGAAACACCTAATATGTATGATGCCAGATGTTGGGAATACTTTAACATGAAACAAAATAGTATACAAAGTTGGCTTTAATTAACAAAATATCTATGAATTAGAAATACTAGCATCTTCAAAACATAATTTAACAAACTTTTTATAAAATGAATACACTTTATTCTACGAATTGCTTAAACATCATCAAAACGGATTTTCCATAGCAAACGTCTTACTTACCGGGAAATAACTTAGTCAGTAGTATACTATGACTGTCAGTTGTGAAATAAAATAATATACATGATAATATTGCTACTAATCTATATGAGGTTCGTGTTGTGGTGTAAAATTTATGAGTAATCTAGAACGACCTGTTGAATGGCATTGATAAACAATATACTGTTAATTAAAAAATAAATCGCTTCTGGCACAAGATATAAATATAGTATGCAGAATGTCCATGAGATTTTTTCTAGAATTTTGACTGATCAACAATCACGTAAAATAAAGCAAACACTTATGTATATTGAGTTAACCAAATACGTTAAATATTTCATCTAATTATGAAAATAAAAATTTAATTTTGAGGACAATAATTTTAGTTAGACATAACTCAGTGGTTAAAATTCAATCATGATTCATAGCTTCAATTTTGTTTGTTTTTTGTAAACCAATTTTTCTGTTAATCAATTATTGCATATATATTTCAAATTTGCTCTGTTGCCTTTAGTACGAGTATTAACGTATGACATGAATATAATATATGACATTCCGCATACATTATAATATATTAATGTTTTTCATTTAAATTTTTGTGTAAAGAATGTTTTTTAAATACTTGCGTGAACTGTTAAATGGCGTTGATCATTATATTCTAAAATAATTGAAATGTTCGAAACCTAACTGCATCTACGTGCATCTGATCATATGTAATGAATAACTGTCTGATCTTTGTTTTTTAAACTTATTTATTTTTCTTATTTATATTGCCTTTGAATTCAATGATTTGTTGTCCGTAATGATCAGTATTAATTCTCCTGATTTCACCAGACTGAGAGCATGGTCTCTCGACCAACGCGGTTTGTCTGGCTTCGCCAGGTATTAACCATGACTTTTTTCGCTAGGGATTCTCGAGATAAATCCGTACCCATTAGCATTCGTTGCAGAAATTACCTCCTCTTACACCCTTGAAGCAGCATTTCATAGACAATTTTTCGATTTTCTAATTGCCTACCATTCAGCTCCATGTTATCTATCTTCTATCTTTTCTTTTCTTCTGATGAAACAAGAAAAGTAATATATGCAACTAACGCACTTTTTAAGGAACAAAACTCGACATTTTCAAATAATTATAAATCTATAACGCTGTTATTCCGCCAAGGAACGCAACTTATATGGATTTGACGTCAATATCAGTAGAATAAAATGACATACGCATCAAATCATAATATTTTATACTTATGACTAGTGGTAACTGTTACAAAAAAAAGTCATTACACGATAAATCTGGTATGTAATGTTCTAATATATAGTAAACATAAAAGAGACTTATTTTATTACATTGCATTTTAACGCAGAAAGGAATAGAAATGAAAATGCCGCCTTGATGTTTATGTATTAGCTTGCAATAATAACCATGGCCTCAATAGATAGAACGATATAAAGATCAAATTTCTCTTTAGTTTGGGAATTTATCCAGTTAGATCAAATTTATATTATTTATTGAAATTATTTCATGGCTTGATTATAAAAATGTTGACGTAAAATGAAACTAGAAATGCAACTACTTTGTTACAAATAGTATACATCACTAAGTATGCATATTTTGGTCAAAAGAGAAAACTCGCATTGGAAGAACTACTTTAACTACGTCTTCTGGTGTAATGTCGATTTTGTCGATCCATTTCTATTCTTTACAACTACAAAAGATAAATTTCAAATTATATGTCATTAATCGAGACTATAAAGTCTTTTTAGATATACACTCTTCATTACCATCTCTCTTTATCACAGTTTAAACTTTAAACTATAATCCCTTTGGTTAAATCCTTATAAACACCATTCCATTCAGTTATTCAATAAAAGTTGCATACATTTTTTACAATTTGTTCTCTTATTCTCAATATTCGTGACACTCTCCAATTTTAACTATATATACGCTAAATTTAAATTAGTTTGATATATTTTTCTGCTTAAAGCTCAAGTACTCCTGATTCACCTTCACCCTTCACCTTGAAACATATAATTCCGACTAATGCTGATTGTTCCGCATCTTCCAACGATCTAGTTCAGTCTCTTGAGGAGAAATAGAAGGCACTAAAAGGTGAAAATAAAATGAGAATAATCTCGCACATCAATTTATACAGCTTATAAAATAATCATATAGGAAATGCTGTGTAGTTTTTAGAATACATTCTCGAATAAAGCTCTAAAAAATCTATAGTTTTTAGTAGTATCGAATTAAACAACCACCAATTTGTTTATTGTTTTATTGTGTAACTGCTTATTTATCCACCAATATATTTTTCCATCTTGGTATAATTTTTATAAAATAATACAAAATTCTCTTTAGTTTATGTATTTTTTCTATGTACCTTCTAACAACCTTCTTTGTGAAGTTCCTAACAGCAATTGATAAATGAAATAACGTTCAGTCGACTATATATTGATATATTTGTCTTTGGTTATTTTAAAAATATTTAATGAACATTGAAATCATTCAGTGACTGATTCTGACTGTTGTTTCCAATATGTAATGATAAATTCAAGCCACGTCGCTTGAACAACAAACGCATATACACTCTCCCTCCAATACTTCTTCTTCTGCAAAGTTCTTATAAAATTTGATTGATATTTATATTCGTATTTTCTGAAATTTCATTATACAATTGAAATTATTTTGTGGATTTTATTATTTTACGAATTTATTTTTCTTTCGGCATCGCCACCATTATAACGCCATCTTTAACTAAATGTATTTCTCAAAGAAATATGGATATTTAAGCAATAAATACGTCAAAAACAACCAAACTAAAATGAAATGATAACTAGACATCCATATTAACTTCCCTGTAGTCTTATTTTAGTTAGTAGGCTTGCGACAGCATTCAGGTTTTTGCTACTGTCGATGTTATTAATGAGCGTAACTTCGATAAAATTTTATATTTATTTTGTTATAATTTATTATATTATCACCGGGTCAAGATAATATACTAGATACCTGTAACAGAAATGCTGAGAAAAAAAATGGACCTGAAAGCTATTGAACTATCAGTGGATATCTACAATAAAATATGAAAAGAGAAACAAACCTCACAAAATTAGCAAATAGCACTTCTTGCCCCGATACTTAAAAGGGGAAATAAAATAGACTATTATAATTATAGAGGGATTACTCTGTAACCGCCTAAAATTAGTAGATAAGTCACAAGCAGAATTGCAGAGCGTTACTGAAAAGAAGTAGATATATTTAGCTTTAATTGATTTGGCAAAGACACCTGACAGAGTCAGAAGAGAAATATGTATATTAGATCAAAAAAGTAAATAACAAAGATGTAAGAATAATTCAAGAAATATATAGGAAACATATTAATGCCATCATTGCACAGAACATGAAATTAAAAATCTCCCAAGCTCAAACAGAACTAAAACAAAGTGGTCAAACAAATCCAACCCTGTTTGGATAATATTAATAGATGCAATAATAAAGAAATGCCAAATAGACAAAACAGCCAAAAAAACTACTACATATATGGTATATAAATATGGAAAAAATTTAAAAAAATAAAATAAAAAATCGATACGAGCTCTTGCAGACGATCTAATAATAACCCTGGCTAGTCCAATAACCCAGTAATAACACCTAAACGCAGAACACCAGAAAATCTTAAATAGATGAAATATGATATAAAGAGGATATGGAATGATAACGAATAAAAACAAAAGAAAGTTATGATGATGGAAGAGCCATAAATATCCAAATTGAGTAAAAATAGACCAAGTAAATGCATTTAAATATCTGGGTATAGAAATCGGAAGCCATGAGATGGAAATGAAAGCAAAATTGGAAAAACCATGAATTTGGACTTCGCTATAAATAGCTAATTTATAAATTAAAAATATCTAAAACAGAACTAAAACAATTTATAGATAAACAGTGGAAGTATGCATAGAAAGACAACTCAATTTTTGGGACACTTACAGCATATGTAGAACACAAAACACAGGAAAAGAAAATATGATAAATACGGATAGAGGGGTAACTAAGTAGGACATTCTAAGTGAACCTGGGATGAATGCATCAGTGAAGAACTTCAGAAGGGGACAGAACCCTGATAGAAGCAAGAAGACTAAGTGGAGACAGAAAAATATGAAAAGAATGTTTACATAAAGAAGAGAAATAATATACAATAAACATAGTACACGTATGCTAATAAGTGGTACAAAAGGTGATTTTGAGGTATTTGAGGGCTTCACAAAATGAAATATCAGTAACCGAACAAAATTATATGAAATATAGATAATAATCTGCATTAAATAATCAAAAAATATTATATAGTATTTCTAAAGAAGACGACAAACAGCAGACAGTTCAATAATGGCTGTCAATTCTTTAAATACCCGAGATAAATTAAAGGAACCGCTCCGATTATTTGCTTTAATGTCGAATGGTTATAAAGTTCGATCGTCCGATAATTGAAATTTTATTAATAAACCTTTATTGTGGGAGAGTTATTTCTCTAAGTCGGGGCTGTGGGCGTTATTTAGGCGAAAATCATCAAAAACAATTAAATTCGGGAATAAACATCGGCTTAATGGACACACAGAAATAGAAATCTCCGATCGCAATCAAAACGGATCGTAAAATATCCGATTATTGTTTATAATTCTTAATTAAAACATGTAAAGTAATAATTAATTTTGTACATCTGTTGGAATTGAGTATTATTTAATATGTACGTTGTTGAATTTATATATGTACTTTTAAAAACCTTGGGATTCATATACAATAATAAGTTAACGAAATATATAAATGTAATGAATACCTTACACCTTGATATTATACCTTGATATATTAGGTGTTTCCTATACTTAGATCAGTGATAGCTATTGATGGAAAAGCTAAGTATCAGGGTAAACAACCGTAAAGCCACCTAACCTAGCTGCTTGTTTTGATATTCCTCTATATAAAATAATAGTTTCACCTCTAGTACTACTGATTTATTCAGTATATAGACGCTAAATAATGGAACACTCAAAACTGCACGTTTAACATTCATTACATTAGGCGTTTTATTTCAAGAAATCTGCTACCGAAGCCCACCAAACGTTTCTAGAAATTTATAGTGATACTAATCCATCATATCCTACATCGTTGTCACTTTTTGTTTCAACGATTTAAAAGTGATAAAAAAATACGATATGAAGCGATATTAGAAATAGGATCAAGAACCGATTGAATGGTTAAAAAACTTTGAGAAGTTTGAAAAGAGAAGAAAATAATTTCAGAACTTAGACGAAAACCCATCTCGTATTCTGAAAGAATTCAAACAGCTTAGCAGTTGATGAAGCAATGATTTACATACATATACATGCGATAGGAAAGATCCAAAAGGAGGGAAGATGGAAAACAAACCATTAATTAATTGAAAAATGTGATATCTTTTAAAATTCGCGGTTTAATGGCTTACCAGAAAAAAATTAATGTTTACTGTTGCGTATTGCAACTATCGATGAAAAGTGGATCAACAACAAAAATTCCAAATACAAAAGGCCTCTGGACCATGAGATCACGAAACTAAATATTAATCGCCATAAAGTCTTTCTGTTAATATGCAAATCAGCATCAAGATATAATATATTACAAGCTGCTAAAAGCAAATGGAAAATACTACTATATTCAGACATAGTGCCTTTTCATGACCAAAGTTCCAACCATTAGCCAACAAACTATAAAAATGTATCAGAATTCATATATGTTATGTAATACGGCACTGACTATCCGGCATTGTTAACACTACCTGAATAGTGAACGAGTGAGACGAATTTTCTAATAGATAGATAAGAAATCCTAGTGTCGCTTTGTATGGGCATTCAACAAGCCGTCTCCTCTTCCGGTAAAATAAAACAGTTTTTAAGTGATAATTTGAAGTTATAGTTATATGTTTAAAACCCTTTCACATGTTATAACTGACGCAGATTTTTTGAATTCAATCAATTAACCGGAATCCAATCAATTATCAAGAACAGGAGACAGATTTAAATTGGATCATTCTACAGACATTACTTATGACATAAAAGTATGAGGGCTCTGTGTGTTTGATTATTTTTTGTATTTTAGTGGTTTCCTTATTTATTTTTGGAAATCGGTTGATTTTTTCTTAAAAAAGATTTTATTTTTCTCTTTTTAACGCTAGATATTTACTCAATAATTTACGCAGTTATTCTATTAAGTATTACAACGGATAGCCCAGGTAAAAGTATGAGGAAACATAGTAATAAAGAAACAATGACGGAAAATAAGGAACATTTTAGGCTCTGTGGCCCGCTGCCTAGTCAAATCTAACAAATGATCCAGCCAAACTAGAAAAAAGAAAGTTGCAGCTTCGTTGGAAATCGAATCTGAGACCTCCGCGTATGAGCCTAGCGTCTTAACTATTACACAACGATTGTCTACTATGCTTTTATGATATCCCATATGATATGGTTAGTGCTTAAAAAGCAAACTGAATGGCTTTTACACTGAATTAGTTCGGATTTTTCGTCACATCAGTTCAGCAATAAGATTATACACAAATATCTGATTATTTTAGTTAAAAAATATGTAAAAACATTGTACGTTCCTTTGAAATTTGAGGTTTTCCCTCGATGTCTTCCCCTTCACCAAAATTGATCCTAACTTGGTTCCAATGGGACCACCTCGGTAGTGCACTCTTTCAAATAAAAATAAAGAATTTTGAAAATCGGTCCATATCATGCATGGCGAACTTACAAAAATATACAACCGAACATAGAACCTACTCCTTTTGAAAGTCAGTTAAAAATATACTTACACCTCATGATTACTAGTCACAACTGTATATTTTATCTAGTTTCCCACTTCAAATTATGAATAGTCCTTAATTTACTTTAAAATTGATAATAACTAATCAAAAATAATAATCAACGATTAAAAGTAAAATAAATTAATTAGAATCAAGTCATAGAATCTTCCAGGAGTTCTGTTAACTAAAAAGATACAGTGAGAAACTATAAATATTCCCAAACTAACTAAACTAAACGTTTCCCGTTAAAAGTAAAGAGATAAAATAGAAAGTTTTATGTTCTTACAGTTCTTGGTCTAAGTTTTAGAAAAGTTGCTGGGGAAACTTAAAGTAGTATCTATTTAGTAGTTCACACTCGCTAAATGTTTGAAGAAGAAAAAACTCTGGCGAAAGGAAGTGTATTTGAAATTATAACATTACAGAATAATTAGCTACGAACACGTCTCAACGATACGATATTTTTGTGGAATGGTTGTTATGTAATAAAAGAAATTTTGAAATCATCTGATAAAATGAATTTAAAAGGCATTTAGTGGGTGCAACGTTTACACAGTCAAACGAAAAATAGCGTTTACGCTGTGCTCTTTTGCTTAATTAATTGGAACAGTTGCATCATTATGTGACAATTAATGAATCATCGATTCACACGTCGACTGTCTCATTTCACACTGTAATGCAAATATTAAATCGTCGAGTGGAAGCTGTCAATAACAAAGGTTGTGTGCTTCGTGTTTTGGAATAAATTCAAAATTTTCAAATACATTTGTCCTAGCCAATAGACAACACGAAAATTAGACCTAAACGGGATTTTTCGTAGTTCCAATTTTTGACACTTATAATATTCGACATTATCATCGGACAAAAATTATTTAATTTCAAAAAAATTGAACATCACAATAATTTTTTTAATTCCTGTGCTACTGTTGTATATAAATATATTCCAAAGTGTTATTTTCGACAATAGCGGTACATTAATATGTTTAATGTTTCCATAAAAAGCGTTTATTTATGAAAGTGAATAGTCAAAATACAGCAGCAATCAAAATTCTTTTTCTCTTTGATATTTTTCTTCAAAATGCAGCCGTTTTTCGGCCATTTAGTCCATCAAATGGTCCAATAACGCTATGTAATAATCGCTGTTGATGGTCTTTCCCCTTTCAAAGTAGTCAATGAAAATTATTTCATGCCCATCCCAAAATATAGACGCCAAAACCTCCTGATGATCCTGGCCTGGCCTAAATATATGACTTGTCTCGATACAAGAGCCAGTATAGAAAGGAGGAAGAAAAGTTAGTAGAGGTCGCTGTGACTTGTATCGAGTAGGTATAAATTACCAGGGATCAAAATAAAGTTTCTCTTTTGTTCCAAGGCCATAAGTGGTCTATTAATTACATCCCGTCCCGAATCATAAGTGATTCGTAAAAGGTCATGGGTCCAGAATTCTCGGTGTAAATGAGAAGAAATAGTAGGGTGACGACGGAGAGTTCAGGGGAATGGAGATTAGGTAAAGTTTTTAGTTCGGTATAGTATATATATAATTATTTATACACGAAGGAAAGTGGAAGTAACAAGATTGCTGTATGCAACAGACGGAAATTAATTTCGGAGCACTAGAGCACTCAAAGATCAATGATCATCACAAGGAACACCAGAAAACTAGATGCATCTGATCTTGAGTTATCAGTAAGGATAGAAGGAAAGATTGTAATCAATGTAGTAAATAGTAATGGAGTAATCAACAGTTTGCAAAATCACGTGTATAATATACAAGGATCAGTGAAGCACTAGTAAACTAGTAACATGGGATCCAACGGAATTATCAGTAGGATAAAGAAACATTATAATCAATGTAGTAATTAATAATGCAGAAGACTTTAGAAAATCAACCATATATAATTTACAAGCACCGGTGAAGCAATAGAAAAACTAGATACATGGGGTCCAACAGAATTATAAGTAGGATAAATGAAAAGCAAGGACCAGAGGAATATTGAAAACTAGAAACAAGGGGTCCAATGAAAAGAAGAATTTTTAATTTGTAAGGATGGAGAACAAAGTTACTTAGCAGAGTTTAGTTACAAGTTTTAGAATTTTGAAATAAATATCAATTCAATTGGAAACTTGAGAAGATGAATAAACCTTGTTCTATATGCATAGAAGCTAAAGCAACCAGGAGCAATTTCTACAGCGAGAATAAGTGCAATCGGAGAGTTAATTCATTGATATGTATAGGCTAATATATTCTTCATGTTATAAAAAATAATTTCGAGTAACATAATTGTTTTAAAGGATATGATATTGATTAATTAATTAACATTTACTTACGAAAAATATTTTAAGAAAAGTAAAAAAAATATGAATTTATATTGGGGATTTTTCCAGGGGATTCTTGCATCAAAACTTATACTAAGTCTTAATAATAAAGAAAAACATAAGATATAAGTTCAACGATACATCTTCACGGAATTCTTGACCAAAGTTTTGAACAACTTTCCAGGAAAATTTAACAGGTATTAACCTCATTCGACCAGCTCGTGTAAATTATTTTCAATTACTAACTTAACCTTTTGTGAGCTCGCGCACGTTTAACAACGAAATAACATGCGTGGTAACTCTATCGCTTCTCTAAAACAATTTTTTCGCTGCGACTGAAATATGGGAACGCGGCCATTCGCTTCGGTTATAATTAGTTTTTAGATTTTCGACGGATGTTTTCCGATAAATAGACTAGTAAATGAAACGCGAGTAGTTGTGTTTCGTGCGAATTTTCGGAACAGAGTGACGTCAAAGAAGAAATAATTCATCCAGGGTCCCAATCGATTTCCTGCTCTAACATTTGCTTGTTTTCACGGAGTACGCCTCCTGTTACTTTTAAATATTAACAATAACATTCTAACTTTACAAAACCAAACTTTACCAAACATTTGCTGATACTTAATTACGTAGCCTTAAATTATGACAACCATGACGTTATCAAAATATTACGTTAAGTTTACAAGTTCGAGTCAGCTTTTAAACCCGAGTAGATGAGAAGATTGCTGTGTGATTGTGTTTCAAGATTGGTTCTAGTTTTCGGGTTCACGCATGGTGGCAGCACAGAGCTCTTATAACAACTTATAACATCTCTTGAAACTTATTTCGGTGTTGTGATTGTGCTTTAGAACATGTGAAAATACAGAGATAACATTGTCGTCGATGTAAAGTCGATTGAAAGTGTTTTTGTTGCGTTTGTGGATATTATATGTTCGATAAATGTCTAAAAATGAGTGCGTATTTACATTAGATTAATTTTGCTATAGTCAGAACTGAGAAGCCATAGATACAGTAATTGTTTTGCCACTTGGTGAAAATATATGCTTTTCATTTTCAGTGTCAACGTCATGAAAAGAACAGAATATTATGTATATGATTAATGCCGTCAGTATATGTACAGAAAAAAACACAGTATAAATATATTGACGTATAATTAGTGTCGAAGACTGTTCCATGTACAGACAGAACTAAAAGAAAACTTTAAGTGGCCAACAAGCCACTAAAAGGATTCGTTATGGAAAAAAAAAATTTAATTCTGCAAGCTGAAATGAGTCATTTGATTCAAGTGAAGCAGTAGCATGGGCTTCGTTTCGAATTGTTGTTCACAAATTTTCGGTAATCACTGGATTACGAGCACGTAATCGACAATTTGCTGCAACCTTACCGCAAGATTGGAGCTTGAATGTCTCTCAAAATACATTTTTTACTTTCACATCTTGATGTTTTCTCACAAAACTTGAACAGAACGCAGAGCGGTTAGACCAAGATATGGTGAAAGTCGCTGTTGGATCCTTAATATATATGAAACAGATCACCAAGCAGTATAACAGACTGAGTTCAGTTCTCTGTTCATTTATGATCTATATTTTCTAATTCAATAAATGGTTATTAGTGGTCAAAATTGTAAAAGAATATATTTTTGAATATTTAATGAAAACTAGAACTAATTTAAAAAGTGGGCTGTTGATTTGGATTTAACCCACCAATTCAGCTTCTCTGCTAATTCTGCTAAATACGTCTGTTAAACGATTGTCAGCTCATTTTAGTGTTTTTAACTGCTCAAAACTACGTTATACGTTGCTTAAGATATAGAACGATTAACATGGCACTGAATATACTTTACCCATGCTAAATTACAAAATTTCTTTGAGATATCCCAATAATGAGACTTTAAGTTCCTTAGCGATATATCTGAATACAATACATTATACCAACTTATTTGAATAAATATTCAAAGGTAAAAAACAACTAAAAAAACCTATTATGTAAACTATAAGGTTCACTTTAACAATTTAATATCTTAAATAAATAAGAACAAATATCAAAATAAAGGATATAACAACTACCTATAAAATCATGACAATAAATAAGGCTAATTCTGAGTCTGTCGATGTGATGGTCGGGTTACGCTTCTGAAAACGTATCTGAGGAACCAATTTTCGATAACTAATGTAAAATTAAAAATACGTATGAAACATAACAATAATTCCCAATTACCACGAGAGATTCTTCAGGTAATTAATTGTGCGGTCGGATCAAAGTAATGATACCGAGAAATGATGGTACTGGGAATATTAATAACAGACAATGATTCATCGAATAACGAGGGTGATTAATAACAATCTTTGTCAAAAGTAGTCAGTAACAGTGCCAGATAATAGCGATAACTGATACCAATAAAAAAAATGTTGGGATGAAGTATGGAATGTGCGCACGGTATGAAATAGAACGACGTACCAGCTTCTAACAATAATGTAAGTTAGTAGGCACTACTAGTCTGTGGATGTGAAATAAAGGCAAGGGAAGTACACGCGCCAGACGCTGCCTCTAGATTTAGTAAGCCTTGCAATGGGAAACACAAATGTGCACACAAAGATGACACATAAGAAAGATCCATTGCCACCAAGATACGTCTGGAACCACTTTCGGTGGCGTTTATGCTTACAATTTATGATAATCCATTACTATGCGTCAGTTAATCAACAGAGTTAAAAAATGTTATGACTATCTAATGTCCATTGGACATTCTAAATATGTCATGTGTCAATAACAATCCGTGAAAAAGCATCCACAATGTTGCCAATCACGGTAATTTTCCCTGTTGTTGGATATCAACAAATATTACAAATCCTATAAATAAAAAGATACAACAACCTAGGTGGAGTTTATTTCACACTATTATTGAAACCTTTTTGCTAAAAATAAATACTCCAAAATAAAAAGTAAGTAACTACCATAAATATTAAAACGATTTATGACTTCCTTGAATGGTACATGTCTTTGTTTTAAGAAAAAAATACAAAGAAAGTATAACCAAAAAAGTCGCTCGTATACACGACCCCGCAACAAATCTTGGAAAGAAATCACCCAAATTAATTAGAGATTTCCTTTTATTACACAATATTAACCACGTTTCCTTTCTTGTTGCTTTAACATCTCTAGTCTCAAATTCCGAATCATGTCACGGATATTTTCAGTAATTTTGTATCTTCCTTACGGTTAATACTTCAGGCGTGGCTTGAACCAATTTAAGCTCTATCTATTTTTACTTTAACGCCCTTTGTAATGGGGCTTTTATGATATTGCAACTTATAATTTTCACTAACGCTGATTGTTTCACATTCTCCGACGATCCACTTCTCACGTCTTTTGTTTATTTTCGTGACGTAATATCCCCGTAATGATGTCGCCACCCGGGCAGAAATAAAAGACTGCAATAGGCGTGAAGAAAATGGGAATAATCCCGCGCGTCAAGCTATTCAGCTTATATTCATTAAGAATGAAACAAGGCGAAAAGAACCTGAGCTAAAAATTTGGAATATGCGACCAAGAGGTAGTGAACAGAAGATAAGTTTTTATCAAAATTATGTAATCGTTTTAACTTCTTTGTTTATTAGTTAATAAGTACAAAATAGTGTCGCGAAAAGAATAATCTTTCTCTATTTTATAAAATTAATTTTCAGTGGAGTTATGACCTGAGTTATTTGAATGGTATTGGATGAGTTTATTGGTAATTTAACTGGTACAGTTAGCTCATTACTAATGTTCTTCCGACTTATTAATTCTTTTCCTACCTCATCTTTATAGAACAAACAGCAATTTTGCTCCAATTTAAATTAATCACATATTAATTAATATTTAAACTAAGCTCTTTATTGACTAGTCCGCCCTTTACTCTAGTAATTTAACTACATTAAAATTATTACTCGGACAACAACGTTTTCCTAACTCATGAGACTTGATCCTCTAGAACTTTCTGTTAGATTTCGTATTAGATTTGTGTGGTCTAGAAGCTGGGTATCCTCGACCTTTGCATGGCTGAGTAATTTTTGTTCCAGTATCCATTTGAAGGTCTCGATGGATGTCTCCGTTTTGGCAGTATTGTATATCAACGATGTTTCTTAGTGCTTTATTCTGGTAGTGCTGAATCATTTGAATGTTGCTCTTGATTCCACAAACCTATACTTTAAAGCCCAAATGGCCTTAAGCCCAAATGGGATTATTTAGGTATAGTTTTTTCTATGTAGATAGCTTATAATTTCTTCCAAGTATTCATTACATTTTCTTCAGATTAATGTTAGGCTCAAGGATCTAATTCTAACCTATATGTTCATCATACATTGCAATCGTATATTTCACAAGTTCTTTTCTGATTCTGCCTGAGACTATGACTTGAGTAGTATAGCAGCGAAATTAGGTTATTTTTAGATATCACCAAAAAAGTAAAAGCACAGTTTTTATGTCGTATAATTGAAATGGAGTCAAAATTATGGACAATTATGTGATATTTGTTAGTATGAACCTTGTTGTTCGTACTTACAATATAACAATTTTTAATTATAGTATGCATTGTGGGAGAAAACCCAAGTGATGAATCAACAGCGTTTATAAATTTCTTACAAAATAAATGGGGAAAGACAAAAAGTCAGTTTGACAACGATTTCAATTTACTCTAATAGTTAGCGTGAAATACACCAGAGAGTTTTTACTATTTACTTATTATCAAATGTTGTAAATCCTTTAAAATTAACTTATAGGCCTGATAATAAAATACACATTATTTCAATAAATACATCTCTTTTATCCAACCAAAAAATAAAAACATAATCTTGCAGATATTACACCCAAAATATATTTAACAAAAAAATGTTACCGCGAAAAATATGATATTTCTGGAGCACTAAATGAAACTCGAGTAATTGTGTTTTGTACGAATTTCGGAACAGAATGACGTCAAAGAAGAAATAATTCATCTAAGACCCCAATCCATTTCCTGATCTAACTTAAATTCGCCATTGTTTTCGCAGTGTTCGCGTCTTGTTACTTTTACCATATTCATATCTGACGCAGTTCTTAACTTTGCTGAAGGCAACATTCACTAATATTTATATACGTGGGCGGACGTTGCGGTAAACTCGGCTAACGTCATTAAAATATTATTCATTTCATCTATTGTTTTACTTTCATTGTAAACATGTTACTGGAGAAAACATACAAATATATTGGTAATTCAAACAGAGACAATTCTCGTCATAAAATTGTATATAACCAACAACGGCCTTTATATTTATTCATATGTTATACATGTAATCAACGATCACAGTTCCTGTTAAATGTATCCTCGGATATAATCGCATTTTATACAGTTTTATTAGCACTAATACGGTATTATCAAGAATGTAGAGGCCATAAAAATAGTAATGTTTACACTGCTCACGTGTTCATATTTATTTGAAAAACAAACAGAAAATAAAATATAGCCACTATTATTATCAATCATACAAACTATAATTCCACTTAAAATATAATTTTTAATTATAATAAATTTATTATTGATATTATACTGGGTTGGAGAAAATATATTTTTAAGCCTATTTATTATCAAAGCTAATTAATTAACATTAATAATTGATATTTGTGCCTTTTCTGATAATTAGGCCAAACACTTATTATCACCTTCCTTGGTATCAGTAAGAGTTTTGTCACCATTTGAAACCTTCTGTGGGCTTTGACCTCAATGTTTTTTTGGGCATTATTTTCATGCGTGATTCACTGGTTATCCACCCGTATCATTTATTTAAAAAATGGATCCTTTAATTTCGGTATAAATTGACATATAGATATTCGTTTCATTAAGCATTTTCTGTTTAGTTCCGTAATGATGTTGCGAGATGAAATATTTTGGTCTACTAGATATTTTGCAGAATTTAACGAATATTTCAGACAATTGACTGACCAGGACAAGGTTCATCGTTAACACCAAAATTTCAGGAAAGAAAACGAACAAACCGATTCTGAAACCTGGGTTCAATTAAAGACTAATTATTACAAACGTCAGGCAACTTTTCAAACAAGGTACAATATTACTTAATTGAAAACGTGTTACTACAATGGATATGGTAAATTTTATTCAACTATTTTAATATGCACCAGTACTGTCGAAAATAAATACTAATACTGTATTAAAAAATAATCATTCGCTAATCTTTCTTAAATATATGACTTATATTTTAATGTACATAGTAAGAAAATTTCGTAAGCACTTTAAGGTGATAAATTATGCTATAAAAATCAAACTTTTGCGAAATGAGTTAAAACAGATAATTCCAACGAAGCTTCTTCTGGCGAATTATTGAGTGACAATCCAAGTAAAGCACACAATTAATTAGTTAAGGTAAAGCTGAATATATAAATTGGTGATTGATTTATATTTTATTGAGGATAGGCGACTTAAAAAGTGAAAGTTGCCTGGAATTGAACATGAAAGGAAACGATGACCATTTTTGCATCCAAATATGACTAATGATGGAAAACGATACGAATCACTATAAATGATGCGAAAACATAAAATGTATAACAACAAGTTATGCGTTGTGTCGTGTGTGCGAGGCCGAAAAATTATCAAAATTTTTCGTCGATATTTTTTTTACCCAATATATCGATATATCAATCTTTTTTCCAAAGAAATATATATATATATATATTTGTAAATCAGTTTTGTTTGAAAGCAAAATATCGATGTCAATATTCTAGAGTTTTCAATATTCTAGACATTTTGTGTTTGCTGATATAACAGTAGAATTGAAATGTCCCCGGCCTACTATAGTAAAACACATTTTTTGACAAAATTAGTCTATTTTATTAATTATTTTATTAAATTAGTGTTTTTTATTCAACATAATTCCCTTCAAGGGTATTACACTGATTATAGCGACACTCCGACTTTTCGATACATTCGATTCATTTTTGTAGTACGATTTGTCCTTTGATTCAAAATAGGCCACAGCTTCGGCGATCACCTCTTCATTCGACGAAAATTTCTTCCCAGCGAGTATTCTTTTGAGATCTGAGAATAGGAAATAGTCGCTGGGGGCCAGATCTGGAGAATATGGTGGATGAGGAAGATATTCGAAGCCCAATTCATGGATTTTTGACCCGGTGCAGTCTTGGTGAAGCAAGTGCTGCTTCCTTTCTCTCCTTCTATCTTTCTTTTTCCTTCAAATGCGGCCGTTTTTCGGCGATTTCGTCCTTCAAATGGTCCAATAACGTTATGTAATAGTCGCTCTTGATGGCCCTTCCTTTTTCAAGGTAGTCAATAAAAATTATTCCATGCGTATCCCAAAATACAGACGCCATAACCTTGCCAGCCGACTGTTGCGTTTTCCCACGCTTTGGATCGGGTTCATCGTATGCAGTCCACTCGGATGACTGTCAATGGGTCGATCGATGTTTCATCCATTGTCACATATCGACGCAAAAACTCGGTTTTATTACGCTTGATCATCTTCAAACAGTGCGCCGAATCATCAACTCGTCGTTTGTTTTTAGTCAAAAGTGAGCTCGCGCGCAACCCACTTTGCACAGAGCTTTTTCATACCAAATTATTCGCGAGTGATATGATGTACACGTTCAGTTGATATCCTTAGAGTGTCTGCTATTTCATTAAATTTCAATTTACGGTCATTCAAAATCATTTTGTGGATTTTTTAACGTTTTCTTCGGTAACAACCTCTTTTGGGCGTCCACTGCGTCCACCGTCTTCGGTGCTCATATCACCACGTCTAAACTTAGCATACCAATCCTTGATGTTTGATTTTCATGGGCCAGTATCCGGAAACTCGGTATCAAGCCAAGTTTTAGCTTCAACTGTATTTTTTCCTTTCAAAAAGCAATATTTTAGCAACACGCAAAATCCTTTTTATCCATTTCTTTCACAATAGTAAAAGTTGCTTCACTCAAAATGCTATAATTAACACACTAATGATCCGTCAGCTGTCAGATTTATACACGCATCTTCTGAAGGTTAGGGCTAACTAAAAAACCTATGGATCTAATTCTAGTAGCGCCATCTATGTGTCAAGCCAGTGACTTTTCAGTTATTTTCTATATATCGATAATTTTCCCCGCGGCAGACATCCCTATGGCGGAATTAAAAAGTAAAGGAATTTGAAGCAATTTATTGCCTGGTAAATTCCTAAAGTATTTTATAGATTTTAGAACTGATCAAAAATTAGTTTTATTTGGAAGATTGAACATGTAATGTAAAAATAAACATATTTTACAGACACCAGTGGGCAATATTTAGATTAAAATCAAATTAATTTTCTAATTTAAACTACATTTATTTTACAATATTTTTAAATGGCTGTATATTTCTCAAACGAAATTATATTTAGCGCTCTCTAGCGAATGTTTATATATTATATAAGCCAATAATCAAATTAGATCTAAATAAGAGTTAATAATGCGCTGTAATAAATTAAGCTGAAAGTAAAGCGGATGTTATGTAAAAACAAAGAAAAAACACCATTATTTAATCACTGTCAGCTGACTTAAAACTTACCAGGTAGTGGTATAGACGGAGCGGCACACGACGATGCAAATAAATCTGACTGCGCCATTGTTCAGTACATCGTAGGTACGTCTTTTACGACGCCAGTGTAGATTACACATGCAGATAAGCAGCTTAAATTCGAACATTTTCGCCGACAAATGCCAACGAACGCGTTAGTTTTCGCGTCGCTTCGCTCTGTTAAGCTGGAAAATGCTCGTTCTCCTACAGCGTCGCCGTCGCGGTGCAAGAAACCCATCGAATTCGTGCTAGAAAGTGCAATAGAGTGCGACGATCGTAACATAACGACCACACGGCTTAGTAATTTTAAGTTTTATCGGAAAGAGAACGACGACAACGTAAATTTACTTAAGATTTTCTCCAATATTCTAATTCGATTCTCATTTTCGTTAACGTTCAACTGTCAATAAAGTTGTTATCTATCAGCGGAAAATATTTAAAAGGTATTTTAAAGTAAAATACATGTATCACCAGTATATATAAAAAAAAATGCTAAATTTGATTCTTAAAAATTATTTAATGAACATATTTCTTAATTGAAATCGTTAGAACATTATTCAAATACCATTAATATTCCTGATAAATTGAACCATCGTAATAAATAGGATTAATACTATTAATTATTCAAATTAATTATATAAACGCATATTTCTTGTGTGAAATCGTTGGGACATTATTCAATTTTTAAAATTAATTACATCTTATATTAGATATGTTTAATACACTCTTAATTTATGGCTACTGTTATGTTGTACTTGTATCAGTACGCAGGCAAGGCGAGTATGGGATTCTCAAATTTGGATTTGGTTCGTTTCAATCCTCTGATTTCCTGCGTGTTGTCCAGTAGCTGTATTTAGTACCATATTTCATGTTTTGCGGCGAAATATTGGATAAGTTCTTAAATCCATCTGATTTCGAGGTCATCGTTCAGCTCTCCGTTGGTAACCGTAGGCGACATATATTTGTAATTAATCCTAGAACTTTGTTTTGGGAGTGTTGGATAACTAGTTGGTTTGATGATTTAGTACAACCCCATATCTGCACCCCATGTGTCTAAATTAGCTTTATAATTGACTGATGAACCAACCTCTTTGATTATAGGTCAAGTTGAGAGTACCTTTCAACTAGTTACTTGATTTTGAAGTGATAATTAAGTTTTTGTCATCTCGCCCCAATGCAAAATTAACATTATACATAAATCTAATTTTGATCTATTTCATAGAAACTATTTAAATTGATGAATGATGTATATATTTTTCATCCATATTGATCTCTTATCAATCATATACCATTTATCGTCATCATTCAGTGTTTTTTCTGCTAATTCTCTTTAATTTTCTTGTAGATTTTCTCTTGCATTATAATTTGGTTCTCACTTTTGTTAACATTCAGATCTCAATGAAGTTATTACTTCTCAGAGGCATATATTTAAAAGGTATTCTTAAATAAAACACGTGTTATTCACCAGTTTATATAAAATTAAAAATTGAAAATTTGAGGGTCAAAAATTATTCAAATATATGTTTATTCTTTGAAATCGTTGGAAAATTGTTCAAATACCACTAATGTTCTCGATTTGTTGAATTATCATAATTAATTGATTAATACTATTAATGATTCAACTTCATTTAACCAAATTTTAAAGATATTTTTGAGATCTATACTTCCTTGAAGTTTTTCTACATATATCTAGTTATGATATATTTCAGGAATAGTGTTCTGGTATGTTGAATTTAAACTTGTTTAGGTATTTTTAGATTCATTGCATATAAAATCTTGGTAACTCTTTATTATTAAGCACTCCAACAAAAGCTATTCTAAAGAAGCTTCTATATACTTTCGGAGTATATCGACACATTTCTTATTTATTCCCATCTCCTTGATTATTTCGATTTCCTTGTCTTTTCTTTATTCAATTAAATATGGTATTAGTAATTTTGAGTTCTCTTTATGTTCTCCACCTAAATATTTTTATATTTGTATTACACTAACTTGTATTCTTCCTAATTTAGCAGTAACTACTAAGACATTTGATCTATTCCTTTCTCTCATAGTGTTTCGCTTACTATTCTTTTGACTTTTTTCTATCTCCTTTCTTGGTGGGTGTACCCTCAATTTTTATATATTCTCCTATTTTAAATATTATGAGGTATTTTTCTTCTTGTTTCTCTCTAGTTCTTGCACTGTTATTCCTGATATTTTTATTACTTGTTTATCATCTCTTTGTTACTAATTTTTTTAAATACATTTTAAATTTTCCTTTTACAAACTATGGTTTTATCTGGACTGGACCTACAGTTTAACGTGGGCTCCGAACTACGGACCTAGGCATTAAGCCAACTGGCGAGTGGCCAACTTAGAAATCACCCCATAAGTCTTACCCAGCCTGGTTACTGCCGTGACTGGGATCATTTTCCTTGTCGGATTTTACACTTTTGCCTAGGACAATCATAAATATTAAACAATCACAAATATAAATTTACGACCATGCCCCTGCAGGATTCCGCTACTACCGCAACAATAGAAGGACCGTCTTGTCGCCTTTACCACTACGCCACCAAGCCGGCTATTACTAATATTTCCTTCTATTTCAATTTTCTATTGCTATATCATCATCCACCATAGGATTTTCATTAGAAAAGAAATAATATTCACCAAAAATTTTTAACGTCAATGGTGGTTCTCATCTCCCGGGAATAACTATTGGTGATTATTGCCGATTATGATATAGTTTCGTATTAAAACGTTTCAAAGTGTTATTATCATTTTAATTCATGAGTGTTTATTTTAGTTGAATACTTGTTCAGTTATCAAGAATCTTCCTTGTTAGTTCTACTTAAAAATCTCTCTGAAGAAAAAGAAAAATCTGTACAAACATATTTTTTTTATTCACAAAATATTTTTATCTATATATTTATATATTCGCATGACTTAATCAACATTAACAATAAAATTATATGAATATAATAACACGAATAAGACAAAGTATGTTTTAAACAAAAATATACAAAGTCAATTGGTAATCACTGATGCAAGGCATGTCGAATAACGAATAAAATAACTTTCGTTTCCTAGGATACACTTACATGAGTTTCTTCAATACCTGTGTTAAATTTTCTCTACTAGCACTCTTTTATAATATGACAGTGGTTTGTGTTTTGTTTCCGTAGTCATACTTTGAGGTATTTTGAAATTGCTATTAATATACCATGTCGCCATGTTAATAACATGTTAACAGTTGACGGATATTATTAATATTTTCTAAACAGTCTTCTAAGTTCACCTCCTCAGTTCTGGTTAGAATCTTGGTAACTTTTTGATCTGTTTAATGATAGGGAACCTTCCTAACTTCTGTTTTTGTCATTATATTTATGTAATACCTCTTATTAATCTCATCATTGTCGTTAACAATTTTCTTTATATTTACACTATTACCTCGCAAATGAGAATTATACTCAACGGTACTGCATGTCAACACTAGTGTAGCAGTAGGTAGTATTTTAGTGCTTGGTCTAGCAAATATTTTGTTTAATTTATTTAATATGTCTGCAGTACCCATAAAATCAAGTAGTAAACGAAAAAGTGTCCTCATATTTCACTTTTTATTGAATCGACATTCGAAGCTCAGAATATATAAATTATTTACATTTTCGAATCGAGATATTTCGCGTACATTTAACATACCTACATTTAATTGCAAAATCTTACGATAAGAGATAACCACAGAGTTTTGTACGAATAGGAATTTGGTTACGAAATCTAGTATATATAATTTCATAGTAATTAATCCGGTTTATCCTAAAATGCTTAATGAATTTCACTATAATTTATTTACGTTTTCTCCTAAATTTTTTCGAGTTTCCTATTGACCCACTTCATAATTAATTTATTTCCTGGTGATTTAATTTTAGTTGGTCATCAACATCTAACTCTAGTTCCATTAATGGCAGAGCCTTTTAATTAAAAGTTAGATATTTTGGGCGATCGAATTAGTTTATCCAAACTTTTAATGAACTTTACTAGCGTATACACTTTTCATTGAGTACTTGAACTTAATTTAATTTACATATGATTCATTCACGAGTAACTTTATTACTCAAAATTTTTTAAAATATATTGAAGCTCGAATTGTATTTTTATTTATAGTAATAATTGTTTATTGACACATCTCAAGTTACAAGCTATTTTTAATGAAATTTCCTTTAACTAGATCTAATATTGCTGATAAATCCGTATGTTATTAATTTTAAATCTATGTTTATAAAAAGGCACCAGACAAACGATGTGGCTACGGAACATTTAATTATTTAGAGAACCGGATTTCGTAGAAAAGTAAAATTTCATAGTTCACGGTTTTTTAAATAAATACTATTTGAGCTATGTTATCATTTCTTGAAATGTAATTCATTTTAATGTGACTACTGATATAACAGTATTTTATTTGTAAGTGCAAATTTGTAAGTGCAAATTTGTAGATACACTAGTATATTAATTCTAAATTAATAAGTAAACTTAGTAACACTAATAGACTATACTAATATTTTATACACTAAAAAAATTTAAATTAAAACTTATAAATTAGCACAACTTTCGAACAGATATTACTTAACTATATGTAATATATAAATAAAATAAACAATAAGATAATGAATTAGCATACTATTATATTTATATTAGGGGTACAAATTGAAAACTCCAATTTATAGGTTTAATTAATATGTACTTCTTTCTGAACGATTTCCAAGGCTATTAATCGATGTAAAATAATTTATTATTTATTTATTTCTCTAAAACCAGATTCACTGAATATTTACTTTTAACTTTCTTTGTAATTTGGTGGGCCTTGTTAACTATTTTAAAAATTCTCGATATTGTAACCAACTAGTTCCTAGACCTTATGACTTTTTATAGTTATTTACTGGAATTTTTCATTAATTAGTTAGCTCTCACTATCATATTAAAATGAACAGCAAGCGATTTGAAACAGACATTTTTTATTATTTAATACTGTAATACTAATGTACAAAATTTGATTTTGCGTATTCATATACTCTATATCGTAAATTATAATATAATTAAAATATTATTAACACTCATAATTGATATAGCAATAAATTGAGTTGTTAATGAATTTAATTCGATCGAACTGATTTATCAGACATTTTAATTAATTACGTTACAATTTATTGATTTCATAGAGTTTTATTAAATAATGTTAATATCTTCGGCGATATTTTTCATTATTGGTTACTCCTTGGAAAATTGTTCAAGTACAATTAATATTATTTATCACCTAATTTACTCTAATTAATTAGTATTATTGTTACAACAATCATTCAATAATTTTATTGATAACAATATGTTATTAATGACGGTAAGTTCCCGTCTCAATTGAAATTGCAAAATATCAAATCATATTCAAATATTATTTTTTCTAGTAAAACAATATTTTCCTACTTTGTAAACTGTAGTCGTCTCTCCTAGACGTTCATTTAGCGCAAGTAAATCACATCAAGATCTTCGCTTCTAAACTCTTCCAACACTATCCATTGAAATATTCGCAATGCGTGTACAATAAACATCAATTAGCGATTAATTTCCTTTTATATCAAACATTTTCCCGTAAACATTCCTGTAACTAATCAAAATAAATTACTACAAAGTGGAATAATAATTTTGATATTTTAACGTATTAATTTTAGATACCTATTAACTGATACATATACATTACTGATACATATTGTACCTGTTGCTCTGAATTGCCTTATGATTAAACAGTACATATAGCGCAAGACCTCAGTTTAATTATGTTTATTGAAATAAATTTCAATAGAGAATAATTTTGCTTATACTAATAGATTCTATAAGCTGACTTGATTTAATTAATTAATTTCATTGAAATATTAATGAAATAAAGTTTCTGGAATCTATACCGTTTATATATTTTATCAAATGTCAATGTAATGTATCACGTTGAGTTCTTGGGAAACTTAGTAACCTGTAGCCACATTAGTCAAGATTCACCAAGTTCAAGTATTTCAAGTTCAAGTATTTCAAGTTCAAGTATTTCAAGTATATCTTAAATCTAGAGTTCGAATTCCAGTCGCCCTTACAATTATTGAATCGAAGTATTTTCCTAGCATATCGATATATTGACTGAATAAGAATCGTAGTTCTTAGACCGCATTAATTGACAACTCCAGTACAGAGATGCCGTTATTCATATAACAAATTATTCTCAGTTCATATATATTATAATATTGACACTAATAGTCAAAACAATAAAACATCCGATGCACGTCGTCAAAATTTACGTCAGTACGTATTGCCGTATTAACTTAAAATTTTTGCCGGTTGGTAACCTCTAATTATTAAAACTAATGTTTTAGCAAATTTTATAGACACTTGACAACACTGTCGACAAGTATAAACACAAATCCAGTTTTATAGACTAACTTTGCCATTTTTTGGGTATTACGAAAAGAAATAATAAGAAAAAAATAATTGGCTTAAGAAACGTTTAGACTAGAAGTCTTATACCAGATACAGAAAATAGAATAAACTATAGTATATTCAAAGTTTTTTTGTATATACGTCATCAGGATGTTTAATGTATTGCCGCAATTTGTAAATTCGTTTTAGAATCAGGCAAAATTACTAGTTAAAAAGAGACATAATAGTCTAATTAACATAGTCCGAAAACGTAAATGAATGAGCCTGTCAAAGGTGTCTGGTTGTCAGACGTATGCGAAATTCTTGAAAGCAAAAATGATAAGAGGTTATAATTCTAAACTATAAACTATTGTAGCTATATAATTAACTGTAGTTTTTTGATGTACTATAATGTTAAACTAAATTATATTTGATAACATTTTTGTTCAATTATTTTATTTAGACTAGAATTTTGTTGTATGTCAAAGCCAAACTGAAATAAAACTCAGAGTTGATGCGGCGTTTTGATGTCACAAATTTACATGACCTATGTACAAAATAACTTTGAACAGATTGTAGATTTTCTTTGTCTCGATAATCACACCTCAAGTTATACGACTAAACTTGATCTGTGCATGAATTTTTAAAATACCTCAGTAGATTATAAATGTTAGCGATGCGAATTATATGAATATTATATGTTCTAATATATGTATGTATATATATATATATATATATATATATATATATATGTACTAATATTATATATAGCGAATTATATGTTCATTAATAATAATATGTTTTATACGATATTTTTAAATAGAGCTTTAATTTTTACAAATACCAATACATTATTCAAAATCTTGACATCTAAAAGAACATATTCAATTCAAATGAATTAATGAATGTCTTAACACAGCATAAAAGAAACCTAAATATTTTAGAATGGATCAGTTTATTCAAGTTTTATTTAATGCTTCCCTGTTCCCGCAACTATACGCTAACATTTTCCCTCATGTTTCTCATCAGGGCTGCTCTTCTGGCTTATTCATTTTTGAAACCTTTTCTCGATCATAATTGACGTATCTTTAAGAAAAATATCTTCTAAAGAAACATATTTGATGTTGGGAACTCAGAGTTATTAGAGAGTATATAAGAAATCGCCCACATTTGATTCCTTCAAAAATAGTTTCGGATTGCCGCTATTTATTATTTAACGACTCCTTCGGAATTGTCACATACCTTTTGAAATACTCACTGTACATTGTACTGCCATTCTAGCCTCTAATCCTCTGAATATATGTGTTGTATTATCATTTCTTAGGTATTACCTCCGATTTGCGTCTGTACAACCACTGTTTACATTTGAAAATATATGTATGTAAAAGTATGTTCGACCTATAAATGCATTCCATTGATTAGCTGATAAACGCTAATTAGCTATGAAAATAGGCTACATAAAATATTTTTAACAAATAATTAAACCGATTTCAAACAATAAATAAGGAACTCACTAAAAATAAAAAATAATCAAACTTACATTTTTAACACAAAAAAAGTATAAAATAAAATATGTACATAATAGCCGTTGTAATAACTAATTAAAAATAAACAGAAACTTTATTTAACCTATCTACTATTAATATTTTATATTCTACAATATACACACAATTTAGCTTGATACCTACCTAAACCTATCTATCTATTTATAATATTATTTTAACTACAGGGTGTATAGGTGTAAAAAAATATTTAAAAAAAACTTATTGCAATAAAAACATCGATAAATCGTTTTCGATATTTTTAAAAAAATATCGATATATCGGAGAAAAAAATGTCTATTTTTTTCATTAAGTATCAAAATATCGATATTTTACAAAAAATTATATCGATATCTTATAAATCACTTAAATTTAGTGACTTGTAAAATTAAGTGCCAGTTTTAAATGTGTATATATTGTAGAATACAAAATACGTGTAGTAGATATGTCAAAATAAAGTATCTGTTTATTTTTATTTAGTTTTTATAACCATTATTATGAACATATTTTTTTTAAGCTTTACTTTTTACATTGAAAATATAAGTTTGATTATTTTGTACTTTTCAGTAAGTTCCTTATTTATTTTTTGAAGTCTGTTTAATCTTTTGTTAAAAATATTTTAATATTCTCTTTTTAGTGTTAAATATTTACTCAATAAATTACGTAGTTATTTTATTAAATATTACAATGAATAGCCCTAGTAAAGCTACAGCCCAAATGGGGAAATGCGAATAAATAGAATATAGAAACAATGATAGAAAATAACGAACATTTCAGGCCCCGGGATCCGCCACCTAGTCTAGGTGATTTGACAAAAGTTACAATCAAACTAAAACAAAAAAACTGCTGTCCTATTGGGAATTGAATCATCGACCTCTACGTATCAGTTCAACGTTCTAACCATTACACCATAGAAATAGTTGCCAACAACATTTCTACGACGTCTCGTGTGATAAGGTTATTGCTTAAAAAGCAAACTGACTTTTTCACTGAACTACTTCTGATTTTCTGATTTGTTTCCAACGGGACCACCTCCGAAGTGCACTCTTATGAATAAAAGAAGAATTTTGAAAATCGGTCCATAATTGATGGACATCATCATTACCCACTGTCTAGACGTTACGATCATTCGAATCAAACTAAAGAATTTTGAAACAAAAAAATTAATTAATATTTTCAATAGTTCTTACCTGAGATTAAACCACTTATTTTTTTCTTTTAGATGTAAGCTACAAAAATAGAACGAATAATATTATCGGTTTTATTGAACGAAGTTTAAATACAAACCAGCTATCCTGTCTGAATATAAGCCTAGCTTCGTGTTTTGTATTACATTTAATAGGGTTTCCGGGAGTTTTATTAATGTTTCCCTTTTTAATAATGGAATAAGGTAAATGTACGTTATTATCAAAGGGAAAGCGGTTATTAAAAGTTATTGAGTTCGTAGATTTAACGCGAATGTGATTAATCGATTTTTGATAGTGTTTAATATCCCGTCGCTGTTGTTTGAACAAATATATGTCGGCGCGATATTTTGATTTGATTAAGTGAATTATCGCCGAGTGAACAGTTTGGAATCGTTGCGGATTGATCGATAAAGGTGCGCGATAATGATGAGAAAACGGAAGCCTTTGGTCAGAAACAGATCTATCTACTATAAAAATCGACTCAGGTGAGTACTCTATCATGCTTCTTACTTTGCGCCATCACGTTAACATATTTAACGTCATTTCAATAATTTCTACCTCTCTTCTCATGCAACGTTAACTAATATAATCTTTTACTCTAACATATTTCTCATATTCTCTATTTATATATCTTCTTAGCAAAACTATTATGATCATGTTGACCAATTCCTATTCGTATATTAAATCTTTTTTATATTAATATATATTTATTACATTGTTACTAGTTGTTTACGACAAACCTACAACTTGTCTTTAAGATAACTTAAATCTAGGTATATAACTGGGAAGAAGCATCGGCCCTATCTTAGTCTCTGGTGAAATAATGTTTATACATGCCACTGGTATAGTTTTTATTATATGCACCTCACTAGTCTTCTTTTGAGTCCGTGTTCTGTTCTGGTAGTATCCAAAAGCTGCAATACTTCAATATTCTCATGTGAATGGAGTCTTTCCTCATGTCCCCTTATAATTGTCTTGTTTCCTTGACTAACTATGGTTATATGAAAGTCTCAATGTAGGTAATCAGTCCTATAGTATTTGTCGGTACATGTTAGTACATATATTTGTCAGTTGACAGTACATGTATCAGTCCCTTGATAATTGTGATTTCCATTTAGCCAGTACATTTTCTTATATTTCAATTCCAGTTTTTTTCTTTTCTTCTTAATATGTTCCTTCCAGCGAAGTTTTGCATCCCGATTCATTCCGAGATATTTAGCGTTGCTGCTATACGGAATGATAGTATTATTTAATATTATTGGTGCTTGTACGGTCTGTTTGTAGGTGAATTGAACATGCATAGGTTTACTTTCATTAATTTTAATTTTCCAAGCTTGTGTCCAATTATTTATATTGTCACTTCCCTGTTGTTTTCGTAAATTTTCGTAAAGGATTCTTCAAAATGTAACCATCGTAATATTCTCCACTTGTGGTATGTCATAAGCGTAAAGTAGATAAAGCATTTGTCCCAGTACACTTCCTTATGGTTGAATTTAGCTTCTTTTATTGTATAGTAAACGCAATGGTAGCCCAAAATAGGTTGTTACCGACGAAAATATTTTAAAAATCCACAAAATGATTTTGAATGACCGTAAATTGAAATTGAATGAAATAGTAGACACTCTGAAGATATCAACTGAATATGTAAATCATATCATTAGTGAATATTTGAGTATGAGAAAGTTCTGTGCAAAGTGGGCACCGCGCGAGCTCGTTTTTAACCAAAAACAACGACGGATTGATGATACGGAGAAGTGTTTGAAGGTGATCAAGTGTAATAAACCCGAGTTTTTGCATCGATATATGACAATTTATGAAACATGGCTCCATTATTTTACTCCGAGGTCCAATCGACAATCATCCGAGTGGACTGCACACGATGAACCCGCTCCAAAGCGTATGAAACCACAACAGTCGGCTGGCAAGTTTATGGTGTATGTATTTTAGGATACCCATAGAATAATTTTCATTGACTACCTTGAAAAAGGAAGGACCACCAACAGCGACTACTACATAGCGTTATTGGACCGTTTGAATGACGAAATCGCTGAAAATCGGCCGCATTTGAAGAAAAAGAAAGTGCTGCTTCACCAAGAAAATAAACCGTCTCACAAGTCATTCGTAACGATGGAAAAAATCCATGAATTGGGCCTCGAAATGCTTCCTTGTCTACTGTATTCTCCAGATCTGACTCCCAGGGACTATTTCCTGTTCTCAGATCTCAAAAGAATGCTCGCTGAGAAGAAATTTTTGTCTAATGAAGAGGTGATCGCTGAAATTGAGGCCTATTTTGAAGCAAAGGATAAATCGTACTACAAAAATGGTATCAAATATTTGGAGGGTCGCTATAATCAGTATATCACCCTTGAAGGGAATTATGTTGAATAAAAAAAACTAATTTTGCAAAAAATATGTGTTTTACTATGGTAATCTGAGGACTTTTCAATTAACCTATTAAGAAAAAGTGAGACATTTGAAAAAAGTTGGGTATATAATTTCTGATGAATAATTACATATTCCTTTTAAACTGTGGATAATTGGTTTTGAAATAGTAAACACAGTTTATTGGAATTATAGCATAAAAATTCGTGAATTTTTTTGTTTTGTTAAAAACAGAATAGTGCGTGAACATCTTATACTTTACAGCCGTTTCATTTCCTTTTGATACGAATATTTTTTTAGATAAAACAATTTTGATCCAAAGGAGGTTATAAACCGTTGCTTAGAACCCCATGATTCATTATTGCAGCAAGATGAACATACAACAAGCCACACTACAACGACATATTACAACTATCTAGCAATACTTTTTATTTAATTCTTTGAGTCTTTTGAGTTTTGTGTTCTATTCTGGAGATATCCACGAGTTATATCATTTTGATATTGACATGAGAATGGAGTCTCCCCTCATGTGTTCTTCCGTTGATCTTGATTTCCTAAGGACTTTGTTTTGGAAAGCTTGTATTGTATTTGTATCGCTTGTTCCGTAACATCCTCATAATTGCATATGTCCATATAGGTTTTAATACTTTTATAACAGCAACTTAGTATGTACTTAAAAATTGTGATTTTCGTCCAATTAACAACACATTTTCCTATATTTTAAGTTATTGACAAATTATGAGAAAATTTAATATGATGCTAATTATCATCACAAGAGTAGTAAAGTTCGTTTATTTTTTTGTGACTGAAAGAAATAAAGTTTGTATAAATAAAAATAAAGTTATAATGTTTTTACAAAAGTTGCATTTACAACTTTGAAATTTACCATAATTATTATTTTATCAAGGCCATTCTTGTGTCAGATTATTGTCAATATTTTTCCCTCATTATTTTACTCAAAACCATTGTAGGTCCAAAACTTCAGTGAAATATTATCGATTCCTTCTGCTCGTATATTTCTCGTAAATTACCCACCACTCCGTCTTATTAATATTTTACTGAACGTATAACGCTCGAAACCATTACGTTTGCTGCAACTTTTATACAGGTGGAAACTGCAGCCGTCGTCGACCTTAAAATCGCGGAATTTCATTTTTCCGCCTGTTTTCATCCTGCACTTGCACCCCAAGCGTTGCTGAGTTTTAATGAAGTTAATTGTTTGAGAAATTTACGCTTCTTAAGATTCTCTCGAAGAGAGATTAAAGTCGACTTTTGCTATGAAAGCAAACGGGATCTATCCATAAAGTTTCAGGAAAAGTGACGTATTTGAATGATTTTTGGTTGGAAGTCGGCTTGTTAACTTTGCTATCAAGATATTATAAGTATAATATATCATATTCCTAACTTCTAGAGAGCATTAAGTATTGTATTTACTAAAACGTATAATTTTTGCAATCCAACGACTAGGATTAGAGTTAATTGAAGCAATTTTGGACATTATTTGCTACAATTATCTTTAACAATTTTACCATGGTTCCTAAACATTTGATATCACTAATTAGTTACATAGTGTGATATTAATGTTAATTCTATTAAGACTTATAAAACTGCTAAAACAATCTTATTCTCAACACCAATCAGGAGTTTATTAATTTAAAAGCAACATTTCCAAAGCACCCTGTCTCTTTCTGTTAATCTTTTTTGATACATTATTATACACGTTTATCTTTAGCAGCAATTTACTGTGATTTGAATTTGCATAGCAGCAAAAGTATTTATATATTTTTAGGGTAGATTAGATGCCTCGATGAATAGAGGTTAAACGAAATGAAACAGTGGTGTTTACATTATGTGATCGTTATTTATTGAAGTAATATAAAAATTTTAAATACAAATGATAAAAAAAGGCTGGCAGCGGTGTTACCTGGAGACAGTCAGTGGTGGCACGTCTAAACCAAGCGATGGTCGAGTACTGTATGAATGGAAATACCCTTCAATAACATCCCAGATAAACGTCTCGGGGTTGCCAGCTATTCGTTATTGGGTTCTAGTTAGCTGCCCCTCCCCGCCCGTGTTCAACATTTGGGATTATATTTCTGGGTATTTTGTAGACCGTTATTCCACTATGTAAAATTCGACATGCCTCAAGGTCGCTACATATTGACGCGGAATAATTATACATTAATGGATAATACTAATTAGAAAATTATTATTTTATATAGAAAAATGTCTAAATTATCAAAAATTGAACAGTTAGGTTGGGCTATTTAACAGTTGTTAACGTTACTACATCGCACTTTCAACAATATATATCACTGATCAAGATGTACGCATACGCCTAACATAATATCCACAATATTTTTAATAGTCCAGGATCTAGTAAACGCCAGACGTTGTTTTATAAAAGTTGAGTTCCTACAAAAGCAGGCCATGTATAATTCGCTATTATAAAAAGCTTATCGTAGTTGCTTTGACAGAGCCCACCATGACCGATCTTCACTCCATATACTTTCTTAGTAATAGAAAATCTAGATATCTTGGGATACTCTCAAAATATAAGGCACTTTTCATTAATAATAATAATTATCCTCTAATATCCTATAATATAAATCCTCCTTTGTGACCGAATAATGGGTCAAAGATACGTGTTTATATGCCGATCTAGGTTGTGATCGATCAATATATGTGGGACTCACCATCAAGTATTTATTTTTTTAATTTAGTGATTTGAATATTCATTTAGATATGTCTGTTTCTGTTAATAAACCTTTAAATTAGGTCAATTTTGCTACTTCATTTTAAATTTTTATCTAAAATAATACTATTTTTTAAAAACCCAAAAAATATTTTTTTTGTGCTACTATTTCGCTATCTTTATTTTTTCATAAAAATATCCATATATTATTTCAAAAATAATAATAAATAAAATTCTTGTGAACTATATCCATGAGTAAATAATAACAAATGTGACATATATGTATATATATATATATATATATATATATATATATATATATATATATATATATATATAGAAAGCATACTTATAATAAACGGTCATTACATATTTCAACTCTATTCTTGGCAAGTATTTACTCGAACGCAATTACAATACGATTAAACATTATAATAGTAATAATGACGTCATATTTGACATATATATCCTTATTTTTAACTTGATTTCCACGGTTTCGAATCGATATTTCGACGACCTTCCAAAAATCTACATTTGTATGAGATATAAATTGTGGTGAACTATTAAATAGCAAATTACAATTCATAAACATTTACCGAAGCAGCTCGACGATACGGTCAAGTGGCTCAAATTCTGGAGGTTACAAAGCAACTCCCTGAAAACCCAGGCCATCATTTTCCATAAGAAGCGTTACGGACTGCGCGTCCCGCAACTTAAGATCGTCACCGCAATAATTCCATGGCTGGATAACGTCACGTACCTCTTCACTTCGACCGGCGGTTCGGTTGACATTCCCAAATCCAGAAAGCTATCCAGAAAGGTTCGGGGATAGCAGACCTGCTATCTTCTCTGATATGCCCTTCTAGCAGACTTCCCATTTCCATCAAATGCTTATTTTACATGCTTATTAAGATGTTAATTCGGTCCGTACTCCTCTACGGATCTAATGTCTACTTCAAGTTTGTTACACCCAACCAGGTCAAACGGCTTCAAGTTTTCCAAAATAAGCTCCTCACGAGAATATTAAATGCTCCATGGTTTGTCAGAAAGAATTCAATCATTCCACAAACAAGCTCAAGTTCTGACTCAATTCACTCAACTCAGCTCCAGTTCTTCTGAAAACGCGCTTGTTCGCGAACTGGTCGACATGCTGGGAGCTTAGCACCGCGTCACCGCTAAACTTTCCCCCTTTTCCAGGCTGAAACGACCTCATCCGTCGCTACAGTCATAACTTTTGCCGCCATACAACAGTGTCCAGTTGTGTGTTAACTCAGGTTCGCGAATCAATAGAATCGCCGGGTCCCCCTGCCCAATAACGGCTGCCCGATCAGCGGGTGTCATATCCCCAAATTCAATGCAGTAGCAGTGGCGATCCCCAGAGGTCAACTGTGAAGCGGTTTCAGTTTAGTGTATTGGTAAGCCCAGAGGCAGTCCTACATAACCCGGTCCAACTCGTCACTCCAGGGCAAGTCTCCGCGAATAGATATGTGTCATGCATTCCACTGCCTGGTTTTAGGCCAGAACAAAAAAAACTATTAAATAGTCACTGTCGATAATTTATCTTCAATTTTTAATATATTATAGATTCTAATTGCGGTTCAATAATAGAGGCTGGTAGATTTAATAAGTAATTAAAATTTTTAATTATTATTTTTTAATAAGTAATTAAATCCTTTGTAATAGTGAAATAATCGAGTATGGGAAATTAAGGTTGTTATTTTCACTATTTCCCTCGCAATTATTCCATATTTTCTCACCAATATAAACTTTTCCTGGACTTTCGCAAATAGTTCAAAACCAAAATTAGTCATATTACTCAAACGTTCTCGAGTTTTAGTGAGACTAACGAACAACAATTCATGATTATATATATATATATATATATATATATATATATATATATATATATATATATATAAACTTATTATTACACTTTCCCATTACACTATATCTTTAAGCTGGAACAACAATTCTGTAAAAATAATCACAGAATTGACTAATATAAAAAAAAATCGCATCAAACACCAAAAAATGCTTTTATAAAATAATATTTAGCTAATCAAGTATAGCATGATCAGTCTATTTAATTTAAAGACCTAATTTTCAGATGCAGAACAAAGCATAAAAGTTTCTTTAAGAAACAAAATCCCGATAAATCGTCGTTGGAGTAAAAGCCAGAAGGAGGGAGCACCTTTTCCAATAGTAAATCGAGGAAAACTTAGAAAGAAACTTCCTCTCCGATCCTCTATAATTAGTCAATTACGACTAATACTCGAGGATTTCTTAACTTCGGCCCCTCCCTCGGACGGACCGAATGGACCCGGTGGGCAAAAAGAAAAAGAAACTCGATTTTAATTGAAACTATGCCCTAGGGGCGACCTTAATTTGTTCCGGTATCGGGTATCGGTGATTATTCGAGTTGAATGGTCATAACAAGATCAAAATCGCTTTTAGATCGCATTATATCGCGACAAGTTTTTTGAGATTTGTTTTTGGTTTCATTTCAGAAAATCTATATCCGGTACAGCTGAGAGACAATTAAGAAGTACACCGGACTGGGGTGAAATTGCCATCAACGGAGATCACTTATGGGTTCCTACTTCGGTTTCGGGTGATTTTTGTTATGTTGGCGACACTGATTGTACGGTAAGTGATTTGATTTGAACACTCCGTGTGAACGCTCCTTCAATTTTTCAAATGATATTTTTTTATTCTGTATCAACTAGTCAATAAAGTGTTGGCAGATTTAAATTACCACACCACTCAACATTATAATAAAATATCATAAGTAAGATTATTTTAAAAACTGTACCAATTTCAGAATATCAAATATACATCAAAATAGAAAGATACTTTTATGCTATAAACATAAATATGAAATAATATAGGAAGTAATACATGTTTGTATATTAAAACAATTTTGAAATTAATATTTAACTTTAATACACATAAATATAAACAATTAGTGAATTTATTTTTCATAATTTAGAAATGTATATTAAAGGAATGTATTTACGATCATTTATTTAACTAATGATTTTTCAAAGCTGAAATCTATAAAGTAATAATTAAAATAAATGATACAAGGCTCAAACAATAAAATGTCCTATAGTTATTTGCATATCTTTGTAATAACATTACTCATTAATTAACACCTTAAATTTTTTCAATACCTTAAAATGTACAATTTTGCTGATAATAATTCAAAATGTCTTCAATTTGTCTTATATGTCCTATCCATGCAAATAACGTAGATAGTTTCATTTTAACTGCTACTATTTTATCTTCGTTACTTTATTTATGTATTCATGCAGTTTTTATATTTTATCCATATTTCTTACCTAATATATATCTATAGTGCATACAATAACTACACTAGGTTTATTAAAAGAATAATTTATTTACCTAAATTTCTAATTAAAATTGCATCGTTCTTTGCTTATTTATTCCACTCATTGATATCTACTGCTTTCTACCTTGTCTTATATCCCACATGGAAACTAACAACTCACCAATAAATTAGGATCTAAAATTTTATGAAACTATATTATAATTGTTAATATTATTTGCAACATTCATTTTAACTCTTGATGCACAAATTTACATATGTATTACGTGCAATATTCGGTTAGTGCTTTGTTAAGAAATGCATTTACTAAAGAAAGATGGAATTAATCATAAGTTAGTACCACTAAAATTTACAGAAAAATCTTAATAAACTTTAGAATTACCTCTAGTACAATCATACGTTATTCTCAGAACCATATCAATTACTATCACTACTTATCAGTCTTTAAGCAAGAACATTTTTCCTGTTTTTCTGTTTCTAGCTACTTTCTGTTCACCAGACATTAAATCAAAAGGTGATTTTAAAATTCCAAATATTTTATAAACAAAGAGGTTAGGCAATTTTCGTCTTTCTCAAATTTTGTTCATATATCATGTAATAAAGCGGACGCACAAATTTGTTCTTACTACTGAAAATTTAAAATGAAATGAACCTTACTATTCTTAATCGTCATTTTATCAAAATTGACCATAACTGTTTAATAGTTCCAACAATACGGGAATAATCGATATTCTTCTTCCCGTTTCTTTCCGTTTTAATATCGTTTCAAAGGTAAAATTTAAGAATTTGACTTCCGACACAAAATTGCTTTTTGCGGGACAACGTTGCCAGATGTTGATATTAAAAATTACGCGTTCGTAATTGATTGTCGTACAAGAAAAAAATGGTAACACGTCGACCGGAGTCTAAATGATTTGTTTATATATTTTGGGTCACCGATCTGGCGGCTACTCCTGGTTGCTTGATTTAGGCGTATTTCATTTTATTGGAATCTATTTATTTGTAGGGTACATTACACAAGACCGTTAAGGTTAAAACTTTTTCCTCGATATAAGCTTTAACCGTGGTAAATTCCTTGCCTCCAGATACCCCCGTTTTCCCTAAAAAGAGAGACACAATTTTCACTAAATCTGTTAATACGTAGATTTTAAGAATTGGCTATGAAATATTAATCATTATCTGAATTACTTCAATATGTAGTTTTCGGTATATCTGAAGTACAAAAATTATTGCTTGTTTGTATGGTGAACTCTACTATCTACCCCAGCTCCGAGACCAAGCCATCTAGTATATACTCTAAATTAAATAAAAAAGAGAAATAGTTATAAAGTTTTGTGACAGTGAGCTTCTGTAGTAAAGATTATTTTTTGGCAAAAAAGAGTTTTTATTTCTCAACATAACCTCCTTTTTAACTCAACACATTTCGTCCAGTTTTTTTTATTCTTTGTAAATAATAGATTTTCTCAATACCATCAAAATAGGCGCTTGTTTCAGTGATTATTCTTCATTCAATTCAAATTTCTGGCCACCCAGCCATTTCTCCGGTTTGGAAACAGTAAATAATTAAGGGTTAAATTTGGAGCGTTGGATGTTGGAAGGGTTAGCAATTCGTAGACCAAGTTATGGATTTTGCCATGGTGACTACCTTCTTGTGCTCGAGCATAATCTCGATTGGTTGAGACAACAGCATTTTTTATAACTGTGGTAGTTTTAGCTTCAAATCGATATCAAGACTTTGCAAAAACTCTGAATGATATTCCCCGGTGGTCGATTTACCTTTCCAAGGTTATAGATGTTTTTTTCTTTATTTTAGTGTGTCCTTTTTATCTACTAGGATTTATCTGGACTAGACCTGCTGTTTAACGTAGGCTTCAAAACACGGTCCTCGACATTAAGCCTACTATTAGAGTGATTAACTTGGAGATCATTCCAAAATCTATACCGTCTTACGCAGTCTAATTACTGGCGTGACTGGAATCATTTTCCTTGTCGGAATTTACACCCTTGCCTAAGGATAATCACCAACGTAAACTAATGACCTTGCCCCAGAAGTGTCCGAACCCACGACTATCGCAACAGCCACAGCATCGTCATGTCGACTTTACCACTGCACCAACCAAGCCGGCAGATAATTTATGTGAATCATATATGACAGACTCAATTTGGCCTTCTTCAGTGTAATTTCACCCAGAAAAAATCACTGTTTTGATTATTCCTTGGTCTCTGGTGTTTTATGATGTATTCATATTTCATCAACGATTGCAAAACTTTGCATTCAGATTATGGCTGAACATTGCCAAGTACTTCTTTGAACGCTATGTACGATTAAACAATTAGTGCTGTGATCGGGTGTCAGCAATTGCAACACCGACCACACGGATAGTTTGTTTTATATCAAATATGCATGTAAAGTTACTGGTCAATTGAGCCTCAGCCACTTCACGTACTTTCATTCTCTGATCATCCAATGTTATTCAATGTATTCTGTCGACTATTTCTGTGTTTTGTCTATTTTAAATTATTCGAGTTAGAACAAGAGATGTTATCTGCCGCCAATAGCTATCAATACAAACGCAGAAACAAGAAACAAAAGAGCGCAGACTTCTCAAAATCTCATAAATAATGGTCAAAAGTAAAGTCAAAATAGTAGTCTATGGATGGCAGGGGTGATGCTTTTAAAGTTACAGCTCCGAAAATTCAAATTGTTTGTTTGACCTCTATGCGTTACTGAAACGTTGATTCGATAAGAATGAAATTTAATGAATGATTCTACTTTCTGTCTGTGGAAAAATCCACATATTTTTTTATTAATTTCTTAGAACTTTAACAATCTTCCCGTAGGCAATAAGTATTATTATATGATTTCATTTATATAAAATAACTATCATGATATGTAGAAGATCGCTTCAGTAAGTGATCTGCTGTACAACTTATAATCTAAATCTTAGTCTAGATACTATTCTAATCTACTCTAAAGTCTATCCTAACTTATTCTAAAGACTTTTCTATCTTGTAGAGATTATTAAGTATCACTCTATGTGTTTGTTAATCAGTTCGTATGGTAGTTTGCGATCGTATGGTAGTTGCATACGCTCTGCAATGTCATCGCGAACATTTAACTGTTTGGCGAGGACATTAGGATGCACTAACAGTCATTCAGAGTACTTCGCACTAACACTTCTAATTACACTTGTTATCGGTTCTAAGGGGACATCGCGCTGAATCAGTTTGGCGGAAACATAATATGGCGCATCAACGATGACTTGCAACACATTATTCTGGAACCTCTAGAGGGTTAGATTTGCTAGTAGTTCCTACAGTTCAATACCATAGGTCCAAATGGGCCTAAGTATTGACTTATACGGCAAAACCTTGTTATCTAAAAATAATTTAGATTTACGTCCTATCAGTATACTAAGTCAGTATACTTAGTTTAGTTTAAGCCCAAGCTGTTTGCGTTTTGTCACTATATGTTTTTTCGACGTTAAACGTCGATCAGAAGGCATTCCCAGATATTTAATGTTGTCTCTTTGCTGAAGTTGATAATTATTCAATTTTACTGAGGGGCACGTTCTTCTACAAAGGGTGAATGTCACATGGATATATTTTGTCTCACTTGCTTGGATACGCCACGTTATCAACCACAATTCGACTTTATTAAGATGAAGTTGGAGATTTCTTGTGGCTGATATTGGATCATCTGTAATGATAAGACCACTGTATCATCAGTTTATGTTGCAACAGTAATGTTTCTTGAGTTCGGTAGGTTAACTGTATACAATAGATATAACAATGGGCCAAGAACAGTACCCTGTAGAGCACTCAAATTTATTGGATGTCTATAGGGTATGATTTTAGAGCAAAAGCTTTTTCAATTTAACATGCAGTCCAGTGTTATTGTTTTCCCTTGTTGACGGATTTTTTTTGTAATTTAGGTTTTTATTAATTTTGTTGACCAATCTATGCATTTATTTGTAAAAGTTGCAGACCTCGATATTAACATGGGAATGTTTCATGTTTTGTTACAGATCTCTTAGTTTCCTCTACTTTGTTCAACATGAACAATATGTTAAAATCCGATAAGGATACTCTATTTCAGAGATATTAATATTTTCTATGTAAGGGGTACTACTACGTTGAATCCATTGAGCTTCAATTTGATTTTTAGTTATTCGTAATATTTTCAGACACCTCTAATAAAGAGCCAACTTGCTCTATCATTTCTATTGTCACCTATTTCCCCTTCCCTTAACGATAAACTGATACTAGTTACTTATAGCTATAGTTTACACTAAAGGTATACACTTTAAATAAGTTCGTATAGTTTGGTTCGCTTCAATCTCCTAACATCCTGCGCGCTCTCCAGCAATTATATTGCTTCCACGTTAGTATGATTTAGTAATCTTCTTTCGTGTTTCAAGGCGAAATCTTGGATAACTTCGCAAATCATCGTGCAGTTTTTCGTTGGTTACATAGTTGATTTGAATTTTTAGTGCAACCCCATATTTGCACCCCATAGGTCTAAATTGGTTTTATGATTGTGTTTTAAATCAACCTCTTTGATTTTAGATTAAGTTGAGAGTATCTTCCGACTCACCAGTATAGTTGTTTTATTTTGGTTTTAGTGTATTTTGCTTTTTATCAAACATGATGTTATTTTAGTTAATGCCACTAAAATAAAAATTTAACAACACAGTACAGGAATTAGTCAGTAAAACTTGTAAATAATTGGATTTATAACAAACAACTGTAGAATTTGTCATTTATAATTAAATATCTAATTTTGCAAAAATATATTCTCCGAAAAAGAGTTGCAAATTTAAAATTTACTCTCTTTGTAAACACTGATTCTTGTTCTCGGAGAAAGACAGACGCTCGATCTTTCCTGCTGATACGTATTTCGCTCCGGCGGTAAACTGGCACCGGTTAGTAATATGAAAAGTTTCCGATTTAGAAGTTCGGGAATTTTTCGATAAAGCCCGCTTCGAGCGTTAAATTCGATTTACGCTTGCCTTCCCATCTCTGCAACTTTATATGTACCGGATTACGACCAGACAACGTCCGATATTGCTCTTCAGTTTGTTATCGACGTTAGCTTTGTAGGTACGTTCTTTCTATCTTAGCGTCACTGCTGTTATATATTCGAAATATCTTGCCTCTGATCGATTTTTGACGTTACCCGCTTCACGGTTGCATTCTCTTCTTTTATGAAAATGATGCGAGCCGGACGAAGTTCGGCTTTTTTATTAATGCCAATCTATAGGTTTTAAAAAGTATTAGAATGGAGTCACGGAGAGAATATATTATATATTTAAAGAATAAAATGGACTCGTCCTTTTCAAGAAGCGAAGTTATAAAGAGCTTTTCTACTCTTTTACTGTTACTATACTTGAATTCTGAATACTTTTCTAAAGAATTTTATACTTTATGCAACTACTACAGCGTTAGTATTACGAGAAGGTCTCTCGTTGAAGTATCACTCCTCCAATGCATTTAAACTACTTACACTATCTTCGTTTATGATAATATATATATATAGGCTTAAGTCAAAGACAAATTTTGCTTCCATCTCAGCATCAAAGCAACTCTTGTCCATAGTGATTTTTTTATTACTCTTCGTGATTCCACAATTTGCCCTATTGGCAATAAGTATTTGTTATATCTATATTATATATACATGGCATGTAGAAAATCACTTCATTAAGCAACGTTCTGTATAAAATATTATGTTAATTAATTAGTTTTATTCTAAAGCTTATTTTAAAGTCTACATATATCCAGTAATCGGATCAGGTGATGATAAACGTTTTAGTCTACGCACTTCAATATCACGTTGCATATTTAGCTGATTAGCGAGTACATTGGGATGCACTGATACTCTTTCGAAGTAGTTCACACAAACATGTTGAATTATACTCGTTCCTTCTTCGTATGTTCTAGAGGAATAACGCGTTGTATCACTTTATTTGAAATATAGTACGGAGCATCAACAATGGCACGCCTTATTTTGGAACCGTTTTATGATGCATATATTAGATTTGCTAGCGATACCCCATAGTTGAATTCTATATGACCAAATGGGCTTGAGTATAGACTCATACTGCAATACCTTGTTATCTAATGATAACTTGGATTTGCGCCCGCTGAGCCAATACATTTGATATAATTTGAGTATAAGTTGTATCCATTTAGAGAGTATGTGCTTCTTCCAGGTTAGGCGTCGATCTAAGTGCATACCAAGATATTTAACGTGCTCTGTTTGGGGGAGTTGACAATGATTGATATTCACTGGTGGACATGTTCTTGATGCTAAGATTGCTGTGTCGTCTGCATATGTTGCCACAGTAGTTATTTTTGTGGTGGGCAGATCAGCCGTATACAGAAGATACAGTACTGGACCCAGTACACTACCTTGCGGAACTCCTGAATATATGGGCTTTATTTCGGTATGTTCATCGCCTTGATTTACAATAAAATTTCTATCAATGAGATACGATTTTAGTAAGTAATATTCCGGATGAGGGAGAAGTTTAACCTGGAAGCCCGTATGCCATACTTTGTCAAAAGCCTGAGATATGTCTAGACAGTGTTTAGTCCATAGCGATTAAAGGACATTACATTCTAATATATGTTCCCTTGCTATCAAGCGGTCAATATCCATATTACCTATTCTATTTATAGTTAAGTGTTTGTCTGAATTTTGATAATCTTTTCACGTTAAAGCAGCATTTATTGAGAAAAAATGGTACATTACAAATTAATAGATTTTTTTCATCATTAAGTTTTATCCATCTTTCTGTTAACAAGGCGATACCGTGTCGAAAGAAGGATGTTGATTTAGCAGTTGTATAATCATCGGTTTATTTTTTGCATTTCTTTAACATTTCGAAACCATATGTCAGTCAAGCCATACTACACCGACCTGAACAAGTGTTAATCAGAAGACGCAATGCGGTAGAATGTTTCATTTGAGCTACAACTATGTAACTTAACATCATATCTATTACAAGTGATTCTTGCCTATTCATTGCTATAGCTGTTCTTTTTGAAACAACATGGTCTTAAATTATACAGGCAGATATTTGTAGTAATATGTTAGTTTCATTATATTTTAGTAATGTTTCATACACCAATATAATACACAGACAATATATGGTCACTCCGCTTCAATATCAATGTGGATGGTTTCTCTGGAATAACTCACGATATCTGACGCTTGGATAGTCGTAGTCGTCGTAATATATTCACTTTTGATCGCCAATCTCAGTACTCAACAAAAAACTTCTTATAATTCATTACCAATTTATTGTCTTCAAAAATATTTGGCCTTCTACTTTGTTCCCTTATTAAGACGTCCTCTTTTAAATATTTGGAACCAAAACTAATAATTAGGATATGACGGAATAACATCACTCTAAGTGTATAACAGTGTGTAATGGATTTCCGCAGCAGGTATCTTCAAATAAAACAACAATAGTAATGAATATCAATAATGCAATTTTGAGCATGTCATGTCTTACGTACATATGCTGCTATTATATGTAGACAAATATCAAAATATTTGAATTTAACAGTTAGGTAGGTCTTTTAACAGTTATTTAGACTGGCACTTCGCATTTGATCATTAGATGTCGTTGATTGAATAAAAATGAGCTACCAAAATATATAGCACAAGGTGACCTGTATATCGGTGATCTGTCGATGCCTTATCTTCAATATATTTCTCCATTTATTTACTTCTTATTATGCATTACATTAATTTAGAAATATTATCTCTGGTAACTACTTTCTGTTGTTTGTCTATCAGTGTTAAATTATCTTAAACAATATGACACAGAAGGTGAACAAATCCATAATCTATGAGATCTAGCAAGTGACAGAAAAACAGACTATTCTCCCTACAAAGAGATCATGTTTCTCCGCTTATAAGAAAACTAGGTGAAAACAGGACACCTAACATTCAATAAAAATCTAAACCATTCCCTGGTCACTCAGAACAAATCCTCATATAAAACGAAAGTGAACTTGAATATAATTTACTGTTCGATTAGTAAGAAAATTCGACCATTCACTTACATTCATCAGCATCAATCCAAATGTGTATTATTTAATAGCTGGACAAGTTCTGAAAAATCTACCAAGAAAGGGAATTCAACAACTTACCAACTTGATTAATACAGAACTTCGACTAAAACATGATCTAGATGTTTGAAAAATGGCTGAAATTATTGTGATCGGACAATCAGGAAAAGCATAAATGCTCTAATTGATAGTTTTTAAAAAGCTATTCTTGAAAAAATTAAAAGCATTTATGGAAAGAAAAAATCTAATCCTGTCGTTAACCATACACGTTATTGAAAAAGCAAATGATAATCCTTCCGCAAGGTTTAACATAACGGACTTAGCCATAAACTTCAGAAAATGATACCAAAACAACACACTGAACTCCTAAGCTCTTAAATCTAAGCCAAAATATTTACAGTGCAACAAGAGAAACCTTATTCTATAATAGGAAAAGCTAAACCACAGGGAAGTTTATCAACAGTGAAGGGAGCCAACACTGAAGATATAACAAAAAATGCAACAGGCGAGTAACAGTATAAATCACTGGACCCAAACATAGCAAGTAAATGTTAACAAAGGCAAGTCGGTGTGTATTAAATTTATATATAATCAAATTCCATCAAGAGATAATATAAAATTTCGTGCAAATTTAGCTTCATTAATTCGCAATTCTAAACAAAGAAACACGTCAATCAAATAACAGTCATAATACAAATTTATCATTAATTTGAATATTCTTATCTTTATTATATTAGCAGAATTCATTCTGTCTCATAATGTTACCGACATATTATCAATTTTTTATATATTTATAATAACACATAATGAAGTATTTTTATACAAAAAATAATCATTGATGTATTATCATGTATATAATCATCAATGACAACTATCATTTCTACAATACTCAATATTAAAACAAAAAGGTAATAAAAAGGAAAAATACTAAAATAATGATAAATTGTTTAAGGGAAACTGTCGATATAAATTATATTTGTAGAATTACGTATTAAAATATAATCCGATCGAATCAGAGCCCGACACACAACAAACTTATCAGTTGCCTATTTGGAAATATTAGATTGCCGAAGTCTTTGACGTCGCTGTGCTGAACTCAATCAATCGTCTCTTCAAGAATTGAAAGGATACCCCGAAACCCCAGGCTGAAATGGACGCAAAAGAAAATAACACGTCCTTCCATCATCCTCATTTATTCTTTTGTTTTCTTTCTCTCTACTCTCTAACATCAATAAAGCTCCAATTAACAAATATAAATTATAGTCGACTGACACACATGACATCTATATGACAGGATTATTTTCTTACATCTATTAAAAACTGGTGTTCGAAAATTAATAATATCATTTTTCTTGATTATATTTTTCAGAAACATGGGCCCAGAATGAAATGTTCAGCCTGTAACGTAATCTCCCATCAAAACTGTATCCCAGTACTCACCAACAGGCAGCGATTCACCTGCAAGCCGACGTTTCGGGACGTGGGCGTGCGCCAGTATAGGGAACAAACCACTATTCAACACCACTGGGTCCATAGAAGATCTGAAAAAGGCAAATGCAGACACTGTGGCAAAGTAAGTTATGTTAATTATATTTAATTAGAAAGTAGCTGTCTAGGCGTTGTCCTATCTGAGTTAGGAATATTCAATTCGAACTAGGAATAAAAAAAATAAAAGATGTATTTCAAAAATATAGTGCTTATTGTAATGTCTTTTAATACACAATATTGTTAGTTTTATTTTCTCGTGAGTAAATAAGAAATGTTGATAGTTTTCTATCTTTTGAACTAATAAATTCACAATGAATCATTAATTTTAATTGAGAACATGTATTTGATGCTTACCAAAAACGGATTAATAGAATTATGAATGACAACGCCCAATGGTCCTCGTATTTAAACAGGAGTTGAGAGGCGATACGAAATATGTCTCCGAGGCATTGGGCGGAACCATTTAAATAAACATTCCTCTTTTAAATCAGCAACAAAATATACCTACGATATGCTCATGAAGGTGGTGAACGATGGAACTGGCGGAAAATTTTTGTTAGATGTTTTCTTAGTTAGAATTAGTAAATCTGGTATAACTGAAAAACGTTCTTGTTTTGAAATAAAATGTCAATGATTTTGGAAACGACATGATCGTAAGGAATAGCACTTGCATTTGTTTCATCGGGTAATGGAACTACGTTGTTGGAAGGTGGTCCGGCTGAACAGCTTATACAACACTTAAGCTTCCCGGGAATAACCTTTTGAATAAATACACGATGGCCAAAGCGTGACAACAAAGAAAATTTATAGCAAATTTGACAAAACAAAAACAAACAAGAAGTGGCAAAATGGCAAAGAAGAAGTCTTTGGAGGCATAGACAGACGTAAACGTAGACGTTACGTACTGATGCAATTCTAATAATAATGGGTGTTTATAATAATTTAAAGGTTGTGCTAGGCAACTAGTTCTAACATAGAATTTAAATAATTCAAAGAAAAGAATTCAAAAAAGCAATTTATGGAAACCAATGAATCTGCGCCAGTCTCACTTAGACACCTACGCAAAAAAATCCAGGGGTTTCATTTCTAAACTTATATGCCTTGCATTGAGGACACACAACGTTAATTGGTCAAATAGTAACGATTTACTGCGAACTGTAATTATAGGAGAAGATTGTCGCGTTATAATTAAATGCAGCTCAGTAGAGTTTAAGCACAACATTTCTATATTATTTCTTTCAATTCCATTCGTTCCATTTAACGTTATTTCGCCCTTCGCTTTGTTTGTCAGTTTGACTTGCAACAATGCGACTTCTTCGACCTAAATTAGTACGTCTGAACCAAAATAAAATAGAAATAAAAAAACGACACCCTTAATGTTACTGTATAAGCATTTATATCACGTGTTAGTCTATTAAAACTTACTAAAGTCAAGTAGTTTTTACTACAAGGCCTGATTGCTAACTGCGATGAAACAAGAAATCGTTCAACAATCTCAAAACTGGGTAAACGTTCAGATCAAATGTGTTGTGCTGTAAGAAATTAATAAAGATATCTTTGATCTATATATGCCGATCGATAAGCTGTTAAACGTCACTTGTCAAATTGTCAAATCCATTTATATAATACTTTATAATTTTTCTTACATTTCATTTTCTGTTCGATTTTCTTAATTTTACTCTCCACAAGAATCTTCTAAATGTAGTAGAAAACTTAAAGAAAAAAGATCGGAAAGGTCGTTCTTAAGTCATATCGTGACCAATGCATATAGGGATTCATTTTCCTCAGTTCACAAATTAATTTCTATTGATTTTTCGCATGAAAGGAATTTTCCAAAAAGTATTATGGAGAAACAAAGCCGTACGTTTAATTTAATATTGAGTATTGTACTTTTAAGTATTTTCAATCTTTAGCAACTAGTTTTTCTCATATTTCGATATTATGGGATTTCCACGGCAGAAGAACGCCCCTGTTAGTTAATTTCCCTGATAGATTCATACTTTACTTTATGGAGAGCTTTCTTCACAACCGGCTACAAACCCTACGGTATTCGCGACAGACTCGAAATCTAACTGAACCAGGAGATTGCGTGATACAAATTCTGGCGGCTGCAGATTAACCCGAGCAAAGCTCAGGCTATTCTGTTCCACCGCAAGAAAGAGTTCCGCGCCTACTGCCTCCAAATTAATGAAGTCCCTATCCCCTGGTTCCAGAAAGCATCATACCTCAGTCTCCAGTTCGACCGCGGTTAATGGTCAGCTCAAATACAGCACGCTATTGGCAACGGTGTGTACAGCATACTATTTCCACTCCTCTGCAGAAAAAGCAAACTCCCAGTCCCCCAGAAAGCAACTCTGTATAAGATGCTAGTCTGTCCAGTCTCCCTCTTCTGAGCACAGGTGTGTTACAGGTACATCTCTGAGGGACAACTTGTACTACTTCAAATATTCCAATCCAAAAAAGTGCGCGTGTTACTCAGTGTAAGGTTCTCCCTAAGCGTCTTAGAATACGACAACATCTTGATCAAATCCCTACCCATCCACAAACCTCGGTACATAACCAACTACGACAATCTCAGTCGAAACCTAGGGTCTATGTCGCCCGCAAAACACTCCACTATCCCCAACCTATAGCAGCGTCAGCAAAAGACGAACCAAATAGTCTAGCTAGAAAATTGACGCAATGCTTAGTTTCTTCACATGATACAAGATTCTCCAGATAGTAATGAGATAGATGCACGTATATCGAATATAGAGGGTAGGGTGGAGCGTTTATTTAATGAATTCTAGTTAGATTTTCACAGATTTTGCGGGCGATGATAAACAAATGTGTGAAAATTAAAAATCACTAAAATTTATGTTATGTTGTTAACAGGTATCGAATTTTACATACGACTGTTTTTCATTAAATAATATACATCGTTATTTTACCAAAATTACAATCTGAACAAATAATTATTCAGTGAAGAATTATTTATTTACCTATTCAAATTATTTCAGTATATATAAAAAAAACTGCAAATTTTCTCATTAGAATCTCTTAGGATCCAAAAAATAATTTATACTATTGTTAACGTGGTCACTAGCACTACGCTTAGGTTTTACACAGGATACATTACATACATGCGTATATTAGGCCCCATTTATTTTTTAAACAGAGAATAATTCAAGTTTGGCGCTTGCGTATATACCGCTTGATTTACTTACTTCTTTTTTAATATAAATTATTGTTTATAAATAAATACACACAAATTTATAAATATTTGATTTAATGTTGAAACTATATATAAGGAGGGAAATAAACATTGGAAATTTTTTGAAGAAGCATATTTTATATCAAAACTAATTGCATAAAATAAGATAATAAGAATATAATTAATATATGTCCATATCTGAACAGTTAACATGAACTCCAAGAACCATATATATAAACATTACCACAAACAAGACCAAAAACTTTTATATTAATTCCAGCCAATATAGTTAAAACCGCTAGAGCAGTGAAATTGTCCTAACAATCTTCATATATGATCCCTACTGCAATTTTTGCCACTATACTTAATCCACAAACCATTAATGAATTAAAGACCTCGAGCTTTCAGTTAACATATTGTATATTTACTAGCCTAAAACGATTGGATGATTGTACTTTTAAGCTAAAAGAAATCTCCAGTTATTATTTTTACAAAACAATAATATATTTATCTAGACTCTTATGTAAAAATATGTTCTCTTTTCCTTGTTTATCAATAGATGATTAGGATGTTGTTGATAGTTTTATATTTTGTTTATTTGATCAAGGTCTCCTTTTGTCAACAAATTTAATTATTTCATATGATCACTCTTCATTAGTTTTCCATTCTGGCCAAATGCTATCTAACGTCTTCTTTTCTGATTCTCTGAATCTATCATTCTTCGATTTTCACACTCAAAAAATTCTAGCTATATCTCACCTTTAAATTAAAAATTAAATCATTACTAAAATATATCACGTTTTAAATAAATGTCTAATTACTACCAGTTACCACAAATTTTACTACCAGTCTTGATGGACATACCTCATTAATGTATTAACTATTTCCAACACAACAACAATCACTTTCTTCTCTGTTCTTGTTATCACTAAATATTGGCATATGCTGATACCAATTCGACGTCGTTAAAAATGATGTTGTAGGAATGTTAGTCCGGTCGGTCGGTCGGAATGTGTGGCTGTCGATGCGATTGTTTATCCGAACACTCACTACTATTTTGTAGAAGGAATTTGCACGAGAACTGAAAACAATGGTTGATGAAATGCTTGTTTATTTCGATTTAAATTGATACATGTGATCGATGGCAGAATGGATACACAAAATATATGGACTTTTTCTATGTAATTTATATGTTTTGTGAATGGATAGGTGTTTAGGTTAGGTGAAGGGAGTACGGTAGCGCTGTAGAAGTGGTACTGTTACAAGGGGCTAGAGAAAAGAAATGGGAGCGAAATGTCGTCGTGATGGTATTTCATAGCCAGCAACTGCATGGTACCAATCCACCGGCGTTACATTTGAACTTGCTGTAGGCGAATGCGTGGTGGCCTAAAGGGTCGTAGCGGTCGCTACAATGTGTAAATTTGACAGCTACATTCCCACTAAAAATAAAATTAATGCTTTTCCTTCCATATTTTTACTACCATTCTTGATGGACATACCTCATTAATGAATTAACTATTTCCAACACAACAACAATCACTTTCTTCTCTGTTCTTGTTATCATTAAATTTTGGCATATGCTGATACCAATTCGACGTCGTTAAAAATGATGTTGTAGCAATATTCGTCCGGTCGGTCGGTCGGAATGTGTGGCGATGCGATTGTTTGTCCGAACACTCACTTCTATTTTGTAGAAGGAATTTGCACGAGAACTGAAAACAATGGTTGATGAAATGCTTGTTTATTTCGATTTAAATTGATACATGTGGTCGATGGCAAAATGGATACACAAAATATACGGACTTATTTTTATGTTTTGTGAATGGATAGGTGTTTAGGTTAAGGGAAGGAAGTACGATAGCGCTGTGGAAGTGGTACTGTTACAAGGGGCTAGAGAAAAGAAAAGAGAGCGAGAGGTTATCGTGATGGTATTTTATAGCCAGGAACCTCATGTTACCAATCCACCGGCGTTACATTTGAACTTCCTGCAAGTGAATGCGTGGTGGCCTAAAGGGTCGTAGCGGTCGCTACAATGTGTAAATTTGACAGCTAACATTCCCACTAAAAATAAAATTAATGGTTTTTCTCCCATATTTTAAAACCAATGTATGTTAAATCACCAATAATATAAAAAAACAAATTAATTATTATTCCTATAGAATTATTAATGTAACACAAAATCTAAATATTCTAATTTTTTTTGTTGTTTTCACTTGATCGACTGTACCGCCAATGGAAAAGGAAGACGATATAGTTTATTCTTTTCTTTGGTTTTCTATGCAGGTTAGTAAGCATGCGCCAAATCTAAAAACATTTTTGAAGTAATGTATCCTGTCGATCATAAGACATTCTGTCAGACATTCTGATTACTACTTGAATAAATAATAACATGTCACAATAAAGGCCCATTTTATATCGTCGTTGACTGTTTTTCCACATTTAAAAATTTTGATTATTATGATTATTAAAAGTTATATTTATACATTCAGTAAGTACTAACATCGAAAGGCATTTTTGAAAACTTAATCTAAGAAAATTAACCCTAATAGTTTTTTATAAAAACTGTTTTATTAACATGATGGCAGATCGTAATTTTTTATCGAGTATGGTGAAATTTATTGAACAAAATTACGATTTTCCCGACGCATGGTTCCCATCTCAAGGCAGGTGTCCAATTATTAAACCCGAACAGCGATAATTCATATCTAATTTCCGATTTCAATAAATAAAAGCCACAAGTGAAAATAAAATACGACGCAACCGCCCAAATCTCCCCTTGGTCGAAGCGAATCTCGACGATACGGTCCCGTAGCGGCTGGCAGTAAAATCTGCGAGATAGGGAACAGATCGGCGAAGGACAAGAAAAAAAAACAGTATAGACGTCATTGCGTTACGTCAGATTGCGAGGGGATCCTTTAGACATGTCACGTCCTGTCAAAGATAGCGTCACAGCGTCGCTACACATATTTTCTCGGTCATCGCCAACCCACTACTGCCGATTCAATCGATTCAATTGTTTTTTTTGTGAAAACTTTAGAAAACTTATTCATTCAATTAAACATTATAGCGATTAGTTTTGATTTAATCCAATGTGCACAAAACATTAATAGCTATTGATTGACTCTGACTATATAACTAACTGACTCTTCACATATTTCATGTATTAGGTGCTTGTATGTATTATTTAATTATCTATATCTGTCTCTGGTGAAATAATGTTTCTACATGTCACTGCTGTATTTTTTATTATATGCACCCACTACACAACACTACACAAGATCAGATGGTTTGATTCTTTTGAGTTTGTATGCTGTTCTGGTGGTATACAAAAGCTGCAATACTTCAACATTATCATGAGAATGGAGTCTTTCCTCAGGCCCCCTTGCAATTCTTTTGATTTCTTGACTTACTGTAGGTATCTGTAGGTCTCGATACAGGTACTCAATCCTATAGTAATTGGATGCGCCCACAATCCTCCTGTCAGGACGTTGTTCTGAAAAATTTGTATTTTATTTATGTTACTCTTTGCAGTCTAGTCTTTCGTCAAGATTAATTCCGAGATATTTAGCGTTTTTGCTATATGAAATGGTAGTATTATTTAATGTTATAGGTGCTTGTACGGTCTGAGTGTAAGTGAACTGCACATGCACAGATTTACTTTCGTTCATTTTTAATTTCCAAGCCTGTGTCCAATTATTTATATTGTCACTTGCCTGTTATAATTTTCATGAGGGTTCTGCACTATTGTCTCCGACAGCTATAATTGCAGTGTCATCAGCAAATGTAGCCATCGTAATACTCGTACGTAGTAGATAAAACATTGCCCCAGTACACTTCCTTGTGGTACATCTACTTTAGCTTATTTTATTGTAGATTAAGCTTCTTCTTGTTTGACTTTAGAGTCTTTTAACATTCTGGTTGTAATGTACTATTTTAATAGTTCAGTATGTTGCTTTGGTAACTGTTTTCTGTAGTTTATGAACAAGGCTTTCATGCCAAACCTTATCGAAGGTTTGTGCTACATCTAATAATAAAGCTGAGCACACTTTTTTACTTCCGTATATATATATATATATATATATATATATATATATATATATATATATATATATATATATATTGATTTCAATATATAATAACAGATGTTCTTGTTCTGTGCACCTGGTCAATTGTTGAATGTTTGTTAATAAACTTTGTTGTGCTTGTTGCTGTTGATATTAGGATTTTTCTCTCTATGATGTATGTATTTATTTTAATCAGCGGTATCTATTGGTGAAAATACGAAGTATTAATGTATACCTATTAAACAATCTAACTTAACTTATAAATTTAATAGTTTTGACGACTCTCTCTATAAAATTTTATAGTTTATTTATATGGCGCGGTGAATGGAGGTAAGATAACATCAAACCGTGGCCTTTACGTGATGTGACCGTTATTTATCAATAGATACAACGGATAGCGGCGGTGTTACCTACAGACGAGGCTTGGGCAGTCGATGGTGGCACGTCTGAACTATGGTCAGTGACTGAATGATCGAAAGTACCTTTCAATAATCTCCCAGGTAATCGTCTCGGGGTTGCCAGCTATTCATTGTCGTATTCTAGTTGGCACTGCTGGCCCGTGTTCAACATTTCGGATTATATTTCTGGATATTTTGCAGACCGTTATTCCACCATGCAAAATTTCCTGCTTTGTATTAATGGGTTATTCAGTATATACAGATGTTAGTCATGTAATGAGAGAAAAGGTCCGAAATGAGAAAAATTAGTAATACACAAAATTGGCCGAAAATATTATTTAAAATCGTTTCAATATTGCATTTTAATAGGTTTCATTGCTCGCTAAACAATAGATGAACCTACCACAACAACCAATAAATCACAACCTTAAAAATTCGAGGAGAGCCATCTACATTGACACCGTAGGGGAATATTCATAGCTATGTTATAAAGTCTTGCTATGTTTATGGTTATGAATAGTCTTGCAAATGCTAGGATCAGCAAAGTATAATGTACTATTAGCTACTAAAATAGAATAAAACTGTCCCTGCAAATATATACCGACGTCACTTAAACGACGAATTGTTGCAATAGCGAGTAACACACACAAAGTCATCCTCTTAAATGACAAAGCTCGTCCAGCAAGTGGTCTGAAGAATACAGTGTTGCAATTTAAAGGGAAAAAATACATTTTTAAAGTGAAATAATTCTTAGAAAACTATCACCTAATAAAATTTAGGCAACAACAAGCTTAATTGGAAGGGTCCTAACTTTAAGTAACTCCGGAATGTTTTGTCGGGACAAACTAAGGCTTGTTTTTCCATGCCAAACCATTGTAAGCCTATTAATGAATCAATAGATTTACTTAATATCATAGAACTACCTTAGGGCTTACTACCATAACACCACCCACCACTGATCCTTTGATTATAGCTGCCATGAAATTAGGTTGAAAAATGGCATCCATTAAGGGGGACAAGGGCCCTGCGGGACCTGGATGAAACTGCAGTCGTACAAGTTTATGATAGTAGGAAAAAAGTTACCTCAAGAATAAAAGATAGGCAGACCGCCGCTAGAGGAAACCTAACAGATCGGTCAGCTTCTTGATAAATTTCCAATTAATTTGGTAGTTCCTGTCGAACCAAAAAGAATCCAAGATATGACTGAATTTGTTTTCGAATATTGGAAGGCATTTCATTTGTGAAGGTGTAACAAAATTGAAGCAAAAAATAGACCAAGACCTACAAGCACTTGATTGCCTGCTAGATCTGCTGATGAACGAATATTTTTTTCTCTCTTAACTTAAGGTTTGATAAAGAGGCCTACGTCACCTACACTCACACTATATCTTGGCATAGCCAGTTCAATAAAACAGTGATCTGACGTCATCTAAATTTATGACGTCAAAACGTCGCAATGTTGCCTCATTAACTTTGAGTTTTACTTCATTTTAGCTTTGACAAATAACTAAATTCTAATTTACATAAACTATTTAAATAAAAAATGTTTTATCAAATTTAATTTATTTTAACATTATAGTTTAGGGACGTAATCTTCTGACTCTAACTATCTAATGGCTTCGACTCTATCAATCAGAGTAATAATAAACAGCAATTTGAAATTTATGAAAAGAAGCAAAGCGCCAAAACAACGTTTGCCGATTCATAACCTATAATTATTATCACTAATGTTTTCAAGAATTTTGCGGAAATTTGATAACCGGACAACTTTTGTAGGCTGATTCGGTTAAATATTCAAACGTATATATATCGATAGCAAGCAAGGAATATATTGTCTGATTTTAAAACGAATTTACAATTGCGTTTACTGTTAATTTGAATAGGCTACACTTAGTAATTTAACTGTAAACTATGCCATAAAAAGGTAGAAGAAAACGTAGGCTTTGATTACTGTAGCTAAAATTACTGTATAGAAGTTAAATTATTATTAATTAATCAAGTTATTTGGTAATATATTTTATTTAATTTGATTTAATCAAGCTTTTATAAATTTATTATATCTAGAAATAATTCCTTCGAACAACTTCGATACATAATGTTAATATAGAAGACGATTTTAATTAAATATTGATGCTTTGTTAGCTCTGAGGAATTTCTCCTTTTGAATGTTTCAAATGAGGAGAAGGAAAAAATATCCTGTTAAAATAAAGGGCAGATGCTATTATATGTACAAATAAATGTCTGAAGGAATTTCGAAAAAAAAACTAATAATGAAGAGTGTTGTTAAAAGATATTAATCTTTTGTTAGCGGTAGGACTTTTTAACTTACTTTTAAGAGTTTAATGGAAATGTTATCATTACTTTTGGTATCAAAGAGCTTGAAAGTTATGAATGAGAATTAGAAGAAAGATCGACTCGACATAAAAGGTTGTTAGAACTCAGTGGTGTGCGATAAGAAGGTATAAATATTTTAGAATGAAATGGTAAATCATCAGTATGAATAGAATAAAAGGAATAAATCACGTTCGTATGCATACAAATAAGTTTATATGTGTTTAAAAGTAAAATTTAATGAATACCACATAAAATATACAAACAGATGTAAACAGATGTAATTCTAAGAGAAATAAAGTGCATTGTTTTTTTTTTAAATATTAACCTTGACTATTGATACAGTCTCCATGCGTTGGAACCTATTAACATAGCATTTTTTTTCAATCAGTTCTTCCATACTCTAGCCAGTCAAACATTCCATTGTTTGAGCCGATATGTGAGTTACTGGAGTGATGGAGGATAATTTTCCTCTTCTTCCACTTCTTCCGATTTTTCAAAAGACTTTCTTCTTTTTCTACCATTCAAAATTAACACCGCTACGTAATCGACAAAACTAAAATAAACAACAAACATTCGTTTTAATGTTTTCTCTCCGCAATCAACTTTTAGTGTAATTTAGCTTGGAAGACTCATATAGTCGATTTATATATTGTTTCGAGCCATTAGATATGTTATAAAAGGGAAAAGGGCTCACAAAAACTACTGATATATCTAAAAACCTGTTCTATTTCAGCGCTCTTATCTATTAGAATACTTTTTTTGAAAAAAGAGCTGAAAGTTGCATAGCAAATCGCAGTCACCATTTAGCCGATATAATTTTTCAATCATAGCGAAAAAAAAATGTAAAGACCATATAAACTTTTTATGAAAACCAAACTTATTTATCTTTCGTTTGAGCAAAGTTATAAGCAATCAAAATAGTAGCGGGCCTTTTGCCCCATATTGTATATTTAAAATAGATGGCCGCGATAGTTAGAGCCATACCCATGCATTACGTAATATATATCAATGATTCGTTACTTGTGTAGATATCACAGCAACATTTGTCAGATTTTGCGAGATCCAATGAGAGCAAACGTTTTTATAGCCAAATTTTTAAGCAATTATTTATTAATTCTCATCATCTTAATGACCAAAATGCATCAACTTGAGAAAATTTCAAATCTAAACGTCAGATAATATTTGACAAAACTTAGTGTCTCCAAAACAAGAAATATAAATAGCATCCCCCATAGTAAATGACTGAGGTAAATATAAGTTAATATACTTTGGAATAAACTCATAGACTGGGCCACTAGGGCCAACAGATGTTTACATAAAGACCAACTTAAGTGTTCAATGAACACTTTAAGCAATACATTTGATTTCAATCTCACTTTCAAAAGTATACATGTTTTATTTTCTAAATATTATTATTTTTCCACAATATTTTTTCTCTCCTTTTTTCTGAAATAATTAATTTTTTTACTGCGTTTCGTTTAATTCCTCAAATACATATTTTTCAAATTATTTTAACAACCTTAAAGCTTCTTCTGTAATTTTTAACCGACTTCGAAAAAGGAGGTTCTATGTTCGGCTGTATATTTTTTTAATGTATGTTCGCCCATTTCTTCGTCAATTATGGACCGATTCTCAAAATTCTATAAAAATTTAAGTTTGATTATTTTTAATTTTTACTGAGTTCCTTATTTATTTCTTGAAGTCGGTTCAATTTTTTTTGTTAAAAAGATTTTTAAATGTCAATTCAAAGTTTCGGACACCGAACGACTAATCTACGTAAGTTACTTAAAACCTAAAGAAACACAGAGATTAATATACCACCCACGATAATCAACCAAACAGAACTTTCAACATTGCGTTCTATACGATTTACAAAAATGAAACAATCTTTATGAAGTTTCACGTTTGATTATTCGACAGTATTTTAAGCTCTGCTGATGAAGATTTAACACAAATGCGAACTTACAGCTCCGCTAGTAGTCACCTAAACATCTATCTCCAATTTTTCGCACAAAATTTGTAAAATTCAAAGGACTAAGTAAAATTAAATCGGTAACATCGTTCGTACAATCGCTGATGCGACAACGCGTCTCCTCAACTCCTATTTCTTAAAAAATATTTCAACTGAAGAAAACTTTCTCTCCACCCACCCACATATATAAAAACTTTATATAATTTTAATCCATTATGGGATTTACGTCAATCCCAAGAACATTTAATAAACCAGTTCGATTTTAGTTGGTCATTGTTATATCCTCCAACCAAAAGTTTGATGTATGATTGTTTGTTTTGCCGAAACTTGTAGCCTCAGACGTTGGATTTTATATCGACCTTCGTCAACTACGCCCAGACATTCGATGTTACGTCTTAACAGCATTAACCGGCGCTAATCCCTGGTGAAGGAGTAGGTGGTGAACGCGGAGAATTTAAGCGTGGGGACTCCCCCCAATTAAGAAGGGTATTAATATATTTGAAAGAGGTCGCAACGGTGACGTCCATAATTGGCACGAAGGGAAATGCGATGACGTTCTGTTAAAGCATCGGAAAGATCAATTATAACTTTAAGCACAAAAATGTAACGCAGGAACTTTACTAACATCGATTACTTGCTGAAATGTATGGTAAGGTTTCAATACTTTCAGTAACTTAAATAATCAATTTTAACGATAGCAAAGAACGTTGCGGAAAACCTAAGATGTTCGAACACGAACAGTTTTTGCGTTTGAGTTAAGCTTTGAAACTGAAAAATTAAATTTACTTGATACCAAGTAACATGACATGCTGCATAACATAAGATTTTACGTGGGAATGACTACGGAGACGAAATGACTAATTGATGAACACCTCATGTTACCCGCTGCATTTGCCAGATTGTGTTCTTCCTGATTGCTAATGATTTCAAGTAAAAGCTCATAACCGCTCGGAACAACATTTTATATCGAATGCTGTGGAATGAGAGAAAGTATTAGCTATATTTTGGCATATTATTTTAGCAATTAGAATTATTTTGGTATTTCTATAGATGTTAATTTTTATCAGAAAATGGTTAATAATTGTCCCATAAAACTCTATAATAAAAGTTTTAAACTATTTATGGACTACTTCGATGAAATATATCGGCTTATCTTTGTCATACCATATTTAAAATCAGCAATTCCCAGAAACCTATTCTGATATTAGGTTTTACTTAAGTCCTCATCACACACGATATAAACTCCATAAGATTTTCGATGAATCTCAGTGGTAAAAAGCAAAATATGGCAAAAATTATCTTCCGGAATCCTAATTTTCAAAGAGCAACTTTTGACTGAATAAAGGAATGACACTACCTTTATATATGGTCAAGTTACGAATATAATATATATTTTTATATTATATTAATAAATTATAATTACGCAAAACCATTAATTTACTTGAAAATATTATTTTATTTAACGTGAAAAAACAGGCGACTTGTTGAACGGCACTACCTTCGAATTTTATCGGTAATTAACATAGTAGTTAAAATAATATTGTAAATAGATAAATAGGTTTAGGTAGATATATATGTATAATATAAAATACGTGTAGTAGAATAGGTAAAATAAGGTTTTTGTTTATTTTTATTGAATTGTTACAACGATTAATATGAACATGAATGTAGCAACACGTTGTATGTTGTTTTAAAATGTTTTCTTGCGTGTTGAAAATATAAATTTGATTATTTTTTACATTTAGTGAGTTCCTTATTTAAATTTTTGAGGTCGGTACAATTTATTTGTAAAAATGTTTTATTATTTTATTTTTAGAGCTAGATGTGTTTTTGTGCTACTCAATAAATTACGCAGTTATATTATTAAGTATTACAACTGATAGGCTAACGATGCAGCGCGTATGAGGAATAGAGACACAATGATTCAAAATAAGAAACGTTTGAGGTCCCGCGGACCGCTACCTAACCTAGATGATTTGACAAATGTTCTAACCAAACCAGAACAACAACAAAAAGGCGACATCCCCGCCGGGAATCGAACCTTCGCATGCCAGCCGAACGTTCTATTCACTACACTATAGAAGCCGTTTCCTGCAAAATTTCTACGATTTTCAGCAAGCTGGTCGGCAAATATCTGATTATTTTAGATAAAAAAATATGACAAATCTCTGTAAGAACCTTTGGGATTTGAGGGTTTCCCTCGATTTCCCCCACTTTCCCCCATCAGATCTTGATTTGATTCCAGAGGGACCGATTGGAAAGTGCACTCTGCGCATTTGGTGGCCTTTCTCGCTAAACTGCAACTTCTGTTCAAATTCCAGTAAACTATGTTAATTCATAGCAACTTCAGTCCACATTCGGTAGCCTTACACTATGAACTGTGGTGCATGTGCCGGGAATCCTCTAAATAGAAATGTTTTTTAAAGCCTGATTGTTTCTTAGTTCAACTTCAACCAACTTTTTGTGACCTTACAGCTTCAGCTGCAATATATTTGCCCTAACTCCACTTATAAACGCTTGTAATAATTATGGCTAGGGTTTTATGGCTAGTTGAGCACCTTCAATCCACCCTTTGTTACCTTATAGCTTCAGCTACGAAGCTACGTTTGCCCGAACTCCACTCAACTACATCAAGTAACGCTTCGAGTAACTGCAGAATAATTTATAATCCAACGTCAACGTCTTCTTTTCTTTATAACTAATTTGATTTCGGTTAATTGAATGAATTTAAAAGAAAACAGCCTTATGATAGTGTTGGAATCCTACCGACTACGCCAGTTAAAATAAATGAAAGGGTATTAAAACAAAAAATTATTAATTTACAGGAAAATATGATCGGATAGTCTGGGTTAACTGTTCTAAAGCGCATGTTTCTATCCGAATTTCGAGGATATACTCTAGCTATGAAGAGCTTTCAGTCACATTAAATATTAATGATCATACTAGATGCGTCTGCCTACATTAGTTTTAAAAACAAGTTATATTACCGGTGCTAAAGGTATTTTCGATATTCTTAGATTCCATTGTGTACCCTCATCACTATAACTATTGTATTTTTGTATTGTTATGAAGAGCTCCCTTTAGTGTTCGAATATTCGAATTTTCATTTCAACAATTCGAAAAAACCGACAAAGAACGGGCTGGAAAACTAAAGGAGTTCGAAGAAATGATAACGGATAATATATGATAATGACCATAATTTCTAAAGTGTTTGATGAGCTTCAACACTATATACACTAATTAACTCAATAATGTCAAATGAAAAACTTTTAGGTTATATTTTTTAATAGTATACATTTAGTTACATCAAAATATATTCTTAATATATTTTAGCAATTTTTTATAATAAATGCTTTTTTAAAGTAAGAAAATTAACAGAATACGTGCAAGCACTTAATGTATAAAACTTAGACAGGAGGGAAGGAAATTAAAAAATTATAATAAAAAATATGGTGGAAAGCTCTAAAGTAAAAGCCCATTTGTGACTAGATGAGCGCATTAGTTCGTAGTAATTTTTATTTAACTACTTTTTTGTTTCAGTCATTCCAGTCGAAGTTATCATTTAGTTCCAAGGAAATTGTGGCAATCAGTTGCTCCTGGTGTAAGACAGCTTATCACAATAAGGAAAGCTGCTTTAATATTCAACGAATCGGCGAAGAATGCAATCTAGGTAAGTGCAACACGAACCCATAGTTTTCTTTTATTCATTCAACGATTATGGGCGTACGGCTTACGACGACTGTTTTAAATTTACAGAACGAGATATTAGAAAATAAAATATTAGATGTGCTTCACTTTTATTTCTCGTGGCTACCTTCTTATTTACTTTAACCACTATTCTCGATTAAAAGCAGTAGTTACTTTCTTTCGGTATTAATAGTATCCCGAAGTTAATATAAGACCGAAATAAATATATAATTTCTTGCCCTTTGTCGGTTTTTTATTTGCTACTAGCATGTTATCATTAAATGATTAATGAATTAGGAAGCTATCCGTAAATTAATTATCTCGCTTCCGTGCTTCACGTTTTCAACCTTTATTTATTATACTATTTTTATGACATTTATTACATATATTTTTAATAAATCATGGTTTATTGAAAACTATTTCTATAAATGTTTTATATAATTAATATAATAATTTAATGGATATTTTGAATCACTGGAGTTCCTAAACCGATCCTAAACTGTCCTCATAAAAATATTCGACAGCAAATCGCAGTGGCAGTACATTTCTTCATTTCCTTTGAAGCCACTCTGGCTGCATGAATTGTTGTAAACGTCATCCTGTAGGAATTCATTGACAGGAATTTATTCACAGTATGTGGTTTAGTGGTTTTGCTCTTTGTGTTGCCTGGCCTTAATATTTAATGTATGTCATTGGTAATTATTTCAATGGGCTCCATATATATTCAAGTAGTGAAATACTAGAGTGCTTTACTTCATAAAATGGTACATGCTACATACTGGCCTCTAGCGCTATATCGGAAAATTGATGTAATGATGATGTTGTAACTAAGCCGCTGAAAAAAATCTTTCATAAGACAAATGTTGTGCACTAGCTTTTCTACTGGCATTGGCAGTGAGTAAATATTAATAAAAATTTTAACGTTATTAATATATAACACAATAAGCATGAAAATGACCTAAAGATGACTCCACTTCTTAACTTTACTAAACATAACCTATAGTTTATTCAATAAAACAATCATCTAATCTTAAGACTTCAAAACCTCGCAATGTTGACGCATTTAACTTTAACTTTCAGTTTATTTTGGCTTTTATATATAGCAATATTTTAATGAAAATTAATAATATATTAGATTAGAGTATATCTAATGCATATATTATAGAAATACTTAAATTATAGTTAATTTTACACCCACAATAGTTTTTAGGTTAGAGTAGTTTTATTTTATTTTCATTGAACTCTTTTCTAAAATACCTATGATATCTCCTGAAGGTTTAATATACCTAGTTGATGACTGTATATCCAATTTTACATTCATTGAAGCGCATTTTTGGCTTTTTGTATTTAGTTCTTGTTTCCTTCATTGCTGTTGTATTTCCTTGTCAAATAATTTTGATACCACTGTATTTACCCGTTATTTTTTCTCTTACTACCCATGAATATTGATCTTGATAAAATTAGATCACTTTATTCTCTCTAATGTCTTTGCCATATCTGCAAAACAATTAATATTCATTCTTTCCTCAAACACAATTACAATAATTACATACATCTATGCACATAAATCTTTCACACTCTACAATACGTTTCTACAGTTATATTAATTATATACTCATCTACAATTGTTTCCACTCTCATCACCCTGTCTTTGTAATTGTCAGCATTGAATCATTATCCTGCATTCAGAAAGCTTCATTCGCTCGCTGTCCCTTTCTGAACCATGGACTTGAGCAGGTCAATAACTAACCTGTTAATTTACAATCTAATACTAGTTTACATTTCCACCTTTTGTCAATTTCTTCACTATTTTATTGAACTATAGTTGTCCTAACTTTCAAATGACAGATATGAAAATTGCAAGATAATTGAGAGTTTAGTTTAGATTTTAGAAATATATAACGATCTGCGTTTCGAATTGCTTTACCATCCACCGCATAGTTAAGTTGTCGCCCTCAGACTACTGGTTATCTATGAATATCAAAAATATGTTGCAGAGGTTAGGCACAAATAAAAATGTGATTGTCAAAGTTGAAGCCTATTTTAAAAGCAAAGACGAACTATTCTATAAAAATTATACAAAAAAGCACTGGATTCAATGTACCCTGTGTCTCTTGTTGCACCGTATTTAGATGAAAAAAGTTAAATTTTATCTTAAAATTTCTTTAGGAGTGTTGGTAGTAGAAAACTGTTGCGTACAAAAGCTCGCTGTTGGCGTGAAATGTGCGTATGGTAAATTTCAGAAATCATCTAACAAGATAGTTTATTTCCCACATTTTCATGTTAACGTCTAAAAAAATTCAGAATTCTAAATTTTACAGGTAGTCAATTATATTATAATTATATTGTTCACTATAGATGCATACAATTTTATTCATTATTTGTTAAAATATCTCATAATTATAATAAACTTAACTATTTAAGCTGAATTAATATCAGTATGTAGTACAATTTTACTACACGCTTATTGAAAAAAGAATTTGTAGACAAAAGCATACAAAATAATAAGGAAAGCTATAAATTTAAGTTAGTAAAAAATTGTACATGTGCTTGCTTACCTTCCAGTCACCTCCATAAAGTAATCCTACTTTTCTTCCATAGAAGTAGTTTTCTTCAGCTACTTTCCTTTTACTTGTTTTTCTCAATTATTGAATATGATACTGTACATTGTTTACAAGCTTTGAAAAGCGCTATTCATTATCATTAGTATGGCAGGATTTCATTCACATTAACAAACACAGTGCAAAAGAAACAGAATATTGATTTAAAACTATCCTTTCAATTTTCCTGTACTCCTTTTTTGTTACGAAACAATTGCTTTCTTCAATTCAACTTCTAATTTTTCTTAAAGTTGTTTTGAATACAATGGGTTGGAGTTTTTTTTATGTTTTTCAAATCGAAATTATGTTATTCATATACATTTTAAACACTAATCCATGATTCATATGTAATTTTGATCTCACCCTTCTTTGAGTCTTCTCTGGCCAATCTACGTTTTGCACCTGTCTGTGAGTCTTCTTCGGACTGTGACAATAATCCTTTTTGAACATTATTGCCGTAGATTATTCAATTTAAGTATCGAGCCTCTTTTGGTATTCAGTTTTATATAAATGTTTCAATACAATTTTATGATTCCATAGCAATGCTGTGAGTGTATTTCAAATTATTGAAACGAAAACGAGAGAACCAATTCTGATATTAGCGTTCATTAACACCATAAACACCACCAACGTTTTAATAAGCATGTACTGTACGTTTACCTTTTCAAAAGTAAAAAATCAAAATATGACAAAAATGACCTTCTGTATGCTGTATTTTCAAATTGCAACTGGATTATGTTGACCAAATAAACGAATACCGCTGAATCTAGAACATTTTATATGTACGTACATATTAAAAGTCATCTTTTAAGAAAAATCGAATTTCCATAAGTAATTGATCTTCAATTTCATGATCTTCTAAAGTAGTCTTCCCCCTTAAGTACAATATTATAGAGAAATTGTATTTTCCAAACCAATCCAGTCGTCCAAACGCAATATATTAATAATGTTACGAGCATAAATTGATGCAAGATACAAGACAAATAATGTCGAGAATATATATCATAAAATAGCTTATAATAACGTATCAGTAATTGGATATTCATATTAAATAGATTATCGACACTGTGAGTTTCTCCTTGTATTCTGACCTAGACAGTTTCACTTGAAGCCCAGATTATTTTTTGTTTTTGTTTGCGAAACCAAAATACTATCGGATCTATAAATTAGGATCATTTAAAGTTTCGCCCCTGTGTTCTAACGCGTATAAATAATAAAATAAATTCGGGGGATGAATTAAAAGTTAGGGTACGTTTTATTGCCCTGTTTGCGCCTTTTTAGGCCCCCGTCTCGTTATTTCCAGTTAAAGGCTCCAAATTAGTACGGACAGAAGTTGGCCTTTATGGCAACTGAAGACGGGGAAGGTACGAAGCCACACGCCGAAATAGCCCCTCCCCGTCACTCTTCCTCTGGAGACCTCTTAGACCTCAATTTACTAGGAAAAACACTTTCTGCTTCTACGTGGGCGATTTGTTACGTTTCTAATTTTCCATTGTAAAATTGTTACGGTAGAAAGTGTAAGACTTACCTGTTCAGGAAATATCACCCTTCTTTTTCTATATATTGCAATAGTATTTACAAAAACATAAGAGATCAATAAACCCCCAATCTAACTAAGAAAAAATTGTTTAAGTCATGTAACTTTCAAAGTATTTTCTCTTGAACAATTTGCCTTCCCTCTGAAGCATATTTTTGGGATCTACAATAATCCAAGAGCTACTCAAAATGGTGACGAAGTATTTGGAAGCGTATTTCATTCAGTTTAACAATAGATTTGATCGACTTGAGACACTGTGTATATTTTTTGTGAAACAGCACTTTTTATTCTTCTACTCGAAATCAGTCAAATAACGCCATCTAATGTTCGTCATCGATGATATAGTCCTGCCAATCCAGTTTACGGTAAATATTTCATCCATTTTTACATAGTGATATAAGAAACCCGTTTAGTTTTTCTTGAAAAACTGAAAACGGGTCTTGTTTTACTCAAATATGGATGCAGCATCGAATTATCTTATAAAATTGTTAAAATACTACCCAACGATATGTATGGTGTCAGTCATAATTTCACTTCGCAGCTATCAAAAACTATTTTATGGATCTATTTATATTTTCTGAAACAACTACCGATTTTAAGTGACCATAAGTTTCAGTGTCATCACATAACATCAGTGCCGCCACTGTTTATATGACTGTTATACACTGTTTTTCTACATAAAATAACATTTTCCCATTTAATATTGTTAAGTTTCGGTATATAACACAAAAGCTAAAAAGTCCCGGGCCTAACATATATATGGTACTAGTTTTATTCAACTCACCACTATATCAGTTAGTACAAACCTTAAAAAGAAAGCTGTTAAAATTTTATGATATTCTACTCATAAATTTGTGAGTTATTGTGCTAAGAGTAACACCACTTTTTTTATTTTCAAAACAATGGAACAAAAACAATTTCGTGTTTTAATTTTACACTGCTTCTTGCTGAAAAAAAAACAGTTCAAGGTTAGAGCTTAATTTGAAAAGTGTTATAAGGACGCCACTCCATTAGAAACAATAATCAAATGTTTGCTAACTTCAAACATGGTCGTAGAAACACCAATAATGCAGAACGCAGTGCACGTCCAAATGAGGTGGTAACACCAGATAACAAAAAAAAAACTAGAAAGTCATTTTGAATAATCGAAAATTGAAGTTGCGTCAGTTAGCTAACGTCGTTTTATATTACACGAGCATTTAACTATGAGAAAGCTCGGTTAAAAGTGAGTGCTGCGTTTGCTCACTGTTGACAAAAAACAAGAACGTGTGGATGATTATGAGCAGTGATTGGCCAGCAGTTGCATCGATATGTGACAATAGATGTAACATGGATGTAACAATCGTCATCTGAGTGGACGTTAAGCTCCCGAAAGCATAACAATCAGCTGGTAAGATTATGGCCTTGGAATTTTGGCAGCAAAGGCAAATACGAAAAACAGTCAACATAACATTATATAGCGTCTATTGGAGCGTTTGAAGGACGAAATTGCAAAAATGCGACCGCATATGCCAAAACAAAATTTTTGTTTCATCAAGACAACGCACCGTGTCATAAGTCAATCAAAACAATAACTACATGAATTGAACTTTGAATTGCTCTCTCATACACCGTATTCGCCATTGGGCTTTGGAATGATTGTGTGGCTCTTGATGGAGATTAGGTTGATGAATAAATCCAATTTTGAACGAAAAACACGTTTTATTTGTTACGCCCGAGACTTTTCAGTCCATTTCTTAAAATCCGTAATCAATACATTTATTGTTTGATTTGAGGAAATCGGCTGCCGAAGCACATCAGGCGAGTTTAGAAACTTACGGTGATGCTGCTCCATCACATCCGAATTCTGGGTTTAAATTTCATTAAATACGGAGGTCATTTAACTACACCACTTATCAGGCGAAAACCCAGTTCAAGTTCTCAAAAAGCGTTTAGCTAGCTTAGTAGTTGAAATTACTGTTTCCATACTTTTAAATGCAATGGAAAATATCCAAAAAATAAGAAAAATAACTACTACTAAGATGGCTAAATATTCTATCGAAAATTCGAAAATGCCTAGCGTAAATATCCATTCATTAGCCTTGAAGAGTCATAAGGTCTTAAAGAGCATATGTTGGGATCAGCTGGGTGTAATTTACTGTAAGCTTCTAAAACCGCATAAAACTGTTAGTGCAGATATCTACCGACGTTAATTAAAGAAATTGAACTGCGTGTTGTTGGAAAAAAGGCAAGCTGTAGTAACGAATGCAAAGTCATTCCCTTATATGACAACGTTCGGTCACACCTTGCCGGACACAATATTGCACCATCCATACACTATTGTGATTATAATTTGTTTAGATTGCTACACTGTAACTTATCTGGAAAAAGTGTAAAAATGAATCGACGATTGGATTGCAATCGAAACTGTCTTTATTCTTTATTTTGTAAATTATAACAACTATTTGGCTAGATCCTCTGCAACTAGTAAACCAATAATTGGAATGATATAAAATAACACAAACCAATTAAAGATATATATTTATTATATTTTCTCTGTAGAAATTAATTATTACCTAAAATGGGATTGCAAAAATATAACTTTATAAGTGTAGTCCATCTTCAGCCATTACATTTTCTAATCCAATCTTTCCAATATTTAAACGCCTTCTCAGAGTTATCCTGTTTTTGTTTTTAGCCCATTTAGAGTGCCATTAATAGTTAAGCCTAGATTATCCCACGAAAAGCTTTTTTTTCTTCTAGCCATTAAAGTCAGTAATATTTTTGCCAAAACATAATCCCCGTAAGTTTTAGAAATAATCCTATGGAATCAATTTTTCTTAAATATTCTAATTTTTAATCAAAAAGACCATGTATAGACCTCCCGAAACCTTTCAGACGATTTGTTATTCAGTTCTGTGAAAAATAAATTTAAACGTCTTCCTCAGAAGTGTCTCCCACAAGATTCCCATTCGTTCTGAATATTTTAGGAATTTATTTATAGGAGACCCGCTCCTCAGTAAAATTGTAGCGAGAAAAAAACTTGGTAAAGGATTGGTTCGTCCAAGTCGTATTCTGCCTTTTTTCTTATATAATTTAGTTCGGTGAAAAATACATTTAAATGGCATTTAAAGACGCCCTTCTCAAGAGAGTCTCCCGTAAGTTGCCCATTCGTTCTGACTATTTTAGGAATTTATTTATGCGTCTGGTTCTTGTTAAAAGGACGATGGAACGTGGGAGCCTTAAAAAGGCATTTTTACCGCCGTCCTCCTCTAGACACCCGGAACGAACGTACCCCCAATTATTTATTTACAATGATTCGAGAGGGGTGGGGGGAACGATTCTCCACGGAACAACTGGTTTGGAGAGATGGAAAAATTCATGGGGCGTAACCTACCGTAATAATAGATGGAAATGCGGTGGCAGAAAAACGGTTATGGATGTTTCAAAATAGTCATAAAACGTTCGAAACCCTCTTTAAACTTTATGGTCTAAGTGAGTGTTTTTTTGTTGCAGGTGTACATAGTAGCATAATAGTTCCTCCTTCCTGGATAGTCAAGTTACCGAGGAAGGGTAGTTTTAAGTCTAGTTTAAGAAAAACACCCAAGAAAAGAGCTTCCAGTAAAAAAAGAGTTAGAGATAAGGTAAGTTATTAAATGTTTATTTCCATCTAATATTGTTCCATAGGTCACGTGATATTTTGTTCTCCTTTTTTATTAAATATTATTAATTATTTTAATGATAATATTAGTTTTTGGGTCACTTTTACTATTTTTAATATAAGAATTTTATACATTAGTCGCTTGCATCTATTCTGATCCTCTTTTCACTTTAAAATTTATGTATAAAAAAATTATTCAACATATATTAATCAAAATATATTCTATAATTTTCCAGAACTTTTCCCTTTATATAATAACTTAGCGATAACGCGTCAAAAGAACAATGTTTCTTTTTCGGCGATCAATCGGTGTCAGTTATCGAACCATTTTCATAGTTTTCAGCATTTCAAGATCGTGTCCTTGTCAAACCATCCTGCATCGACTTGAACAAGTAATATTCAGAAGGTGTTAAGTCTAGTAAGAATGTTGGGTGCGGCAAAACTTCCTATTGGAGCTGCAACAGTGTATCCTCCACAACTCTTACAACGTACGGCCGAGCATCGTCATGCAAGAGAATGACTTTGCATCTGTTATATAATATTACTGGTTTTTTTGCAAAAGTACTTCGTTCAGTTTGTTCAATGTCGATGTGGATGGCTCAAACCATCACTTTTGCCTTTAGAATTGACGTAGTAATTCCACTACTCATCGCTCGTCACAATACGCTACAGAAAATCCCTTTTTTTGGTTGGCAACTAATGAAACCGTGGTAACGAAATAATTCGCACTTCACACCTTTTGTCACTTAGTGTCAGATATTTTGCAATTTATTATCCTCAAGATCCTCTTTAAGTCCCCCAAAACATCAAAATCGCCACTTTTAAAGCCTTTGAACCAAAACCGCGAACTGCTTAGCATCACAACTTTCTAAAAGTATTTGATAGGCTTTCGCAACATATTTCTTCAATTCAAATGTTTTTTTATTCAAACCATTATTTTATATAGAGAACTGCCAAAATCAAAAGCAAAGATATATAACATTAATCTATATATCCCTAATCAAAATAAATGCAAGCACCTCCTACATACTAGATATTTGGAAAAATACTATTGCCATTATATCTAGGTTATAAGATGAAAAGATGGACCAAAGACAACGATTTTATTATACATTTTAAAAATATAAAACTTTCATTGTTTTCATATTCACTTATCGACTCTCTATTATGCACATTAAATTTGTAGCAGAAGTTACCATTAACCAAAATTAAATCATTTGCGAAACTTTTATGATTGACTTTCAAATTAATATTATCATTTTATAAACCAAATTCCTAATCAACTTAAATAATCACCCAAACAATCAAATTTCAACTAATCTAATGAATTGTTGAATTAGTTGCTGAGTATGCTCGGTGGTATATGATACTATTAGGTTGGTCGTTTTATATTATGATTGATTACTAGAAGCATATCTAGGCTTACAATGAGTACTATAATTAATGTGGCACTGTGTATTGAGTTTGGGTCTATCACTTGCGACCTTGAATCAAAAAAATAAAACATATGCTAAAAAGTGACTTGAGCCTAATATTTTGGCAATGAAGAAAATTTGATCCCCAAAATTTTATAATTCTTGGCATCGCTTCCGCTCCTCTTAAAACGCAAGCTTTTGGAATGAGGGTCCAGCAATATCGAAACTGCTAACAACGTTAAGTGATCTTTAGTTCGTTGTATACCATTTGTGTTATATTAATTGTAGATCTCACCATAGGCAGAGCTTTTGAAATAGTGGCATAATATTTCGTAGATGTCTTTCTCGGCATGGCGTCGATATATCAATATTTCTGGATTATGGTTAGATCATTGCAATACTAATTGTATATGATACTATTGATAATGTAATGTTCCGAAATAAAGTCTATAAATTCAAAGGCCGCTGTATCGACCATATATAGATTTAAGGATATTATTAGATATTCAAAAATATATTAAATACGTCGGATTCATATTAATTACGTTATTAAAAACTTTGAAACTTAATGTATGTCGCTTCCATTAGGATCTATAATAATTGGCGATTATGAGATATTTTAAACTCCGACAAATCGTAAATTTAAATCTGAACGATAAACATTTAATACGATTGCAGCAAAAATAGAAATGAAAATTACTCACTTACAAGAATTGTTCTCGTCCTAACATTTGTTGACGTGTATGTTGACAACCATAACTAATTGATTTAAAATTGATCTTGAATACAATATTTTCTAATCGATCATGTTCAGATTGTTTATCAAACTATAGAAAGATTATTCCATGATTAATCGCATGTTTTTTTAAATATTTGTGACCAGATATATTCTCAAGGTATAATCAAACTGATTTCAATATAGAAAGAGATTATTTCTTTATTATCAATATGTTAAACGATAACGGAATTTATACATTAAAATTGTATTAAAAATTTGTTAAACTATGCAATGTTTAATATGTATATATATATATATATATATATATACAGATATGCATATGTATATATATATATATATATATATATATATATATATATATATATATACAGACTATGCACTTATCGGTTCGACGGTCAAATCGACCTGGGTTGTACAACTTGTACTACAAATTGCATAATGTGATCTTGGTTGAAATAGACCGATAATTTTTTTGAAAAATGTCAATAATATCACTATTATTCTTAATAATAGTGACTTAATTCTATAAGTTAATAAGAAGTAGTACAGATTTTGTTTCTTAATTTCTTATGAGTATATCGCGATCTCGACGGTAATAACATTTTCGATTTTTTTAAAACTAGCCACAACACTGTTGAAATGTGATCAAAAATAGCGTGAACAACCAAAGTCTCAATGAATAACAAATGAAAAGACGTTTTATTATCTCATCTACGCCTAAAAAACAACTTTTATCGGCTGGACACCGCTGGCACATAAGCACTTGAAAATAAATCTGTTCATTAATAGCTTCAACGGACGTGCCGTTTTTGGGACGGCAATGTACATAAAAATATTAAAGTATGTTAAACACACTTCACTGCACTAGAAGATCAAATAATTTGATATTTTTGATTCTGTGCCTTGACTGGAGTGTTATCCAGTTTGATGTCTTTTAATATCTCTTATCTTGATTTCTTGAGTAACAGCCGGTGTCTGAAGATCTCGATATAAATAATCACTCCTACTGTGTAGGAATTTTTATCTCACTTGAGTCTTTTTTTTTCTTTTTAATGTGCTTCTAAATCTAAATCTAATCTCTCTAATTTGAGTTAAAAAGTTATGAAACGCATAGGGTTTAAAAACTTTTCATGTCCGTAAAATCTAATTTTATTGTTAGGCCTGTAAATTACTCATATGTTATGTATGTATTTTATTCAAAGTATTGTCCTTCGATCGTCACTACTTTCTCCTAATTTTGAGGAAGTGTATAGATTCCATCTCGAAAAAACGATGTATTTTTCGAGGATATTCTCGAATCGGCCTATTTTTTAGTACTAAACAAGTAGCAATAAGAAAGAGCAAGTTCTGGAGACTACAGCGGATAGTACAAATTCAAACATTTGTACTAAACAACTAACTGAAGAAAATGTTTGCTGAAACTTCGACGAAATGACACATAAGGAAAAGTAAAGTCAGTGAGGCTCTAACATGAAGTTGGTTACAAATTTACCCGATGCTATTTAATACACAGTAACACTATCTTTAAATCTTTTAAAATTAATTTATAAGCTTCATAAAGGGACGCAAATAAAAGTAGCGATTTATTCAATCGACTGTACGAACAATACAGTCTTTATAATCATATTCTGTTATAAACGAAACCTTAAACTTTAAATACTTTACTCATTAAATCTAAAACCTGACAAAAATCGGCCGTTTTTTTTCAGATAAAACAGCACCATAATAGGGCCATATAACGTATATTCGTTCTCAATATACTTCGATGCTTTCCTTATGATTATGAAATATTCATGACGCTGAAAAACTTTTTTAGCTAAGAACGCGCCATTCTCGTAACTCCACAGAACTAAATGTCCTCTCTGGTAAATATCAACATTGTATGTAATCAAAGAGTATGTGTTTTCGAGTTCACGTAAAACTAACTTCTGACGATTGACTTTGAGCAAACAGTCGGAGTGCAAACGTTTGTGTTCGATAAGAAAATGTTAACTAAAGAATGGCGTGACCGAAATCGTTGAGTGACCGCTCGTTTCACACGCAATTTTATTACGCCATCATCGACTGAAAAGCGTCTTAATTGTCGTCGGCGTATTTTCGATTCACAGTTAACAATACAATATAACAGGACTTATGATTTAATAATGAGAATGGAGTATATCTCATTAAAACACGAAAAGAACGAAACAGGAAAAAAACGAACAGCACGATACACTAGACTTAATGTTCATTTAAATTAAAAAGGGCCCTTTTAATTATCATGGAAATGTATATGAATATTTTATACTTCATTAGGATCAAAGGATGTAATGGCTAAAAGTTAACCATCGTGCAACAATAAAAAATATGCAAAGTAAGGTATTCTTGAAACCTAGATTTATTATATATGAACAATAGATACTATAATCCTTCCAATAAAATAGCCATTGATCAATGGCTGATGTCATCAAAATTTATGACGTCACAATGTCACAATGTTGCCGGATGCAACTTAAGTTTTCGTTTATTTTACAAAACATTTTTTTTATTTAATTACATTGTTACTAGTCGTTTGCGACTAACCTAAAATTTGTCTTTATGATAATTTAAATCTAGGTATATAACTAGGAGGACCCATCGACTCTATCTCAGTCTCTGGGGAAATAATGTTTATACATGTCACTGTTGTATTTATTATTATATGCACCTCACTACACAACACTACACAAGATCAGATGGTTTGATTCCTTTGAGTATGTGTCCTGTTCTGGTGGTATCCAAAAGCTACAATACTTCAATATTCTCATAAGAATGGAATCTTTCCTCATGTCCCCTTGCATTTCTCTTGATTTCTTGACTGACGTGGGTATCTGAAGGTCTCGATGTAGGTAATCAGTCCTATAGTATTTGAGTGCGCTCACAATACCTCTCAGGACTTTGTTCTGAAAAATTTGTATTTTATTTATGTTACTCTTTGCAGAACATCCCCATAATTGAACTCCGTATGTACACATAGGTTTCAGTATTTTTTCAGTTTTATTCTTTTCAACAGGAGTTTTTCAAAAACCTTAGATATTACTGGCAGCAGTGATATAGGTCTATAGGCTTTTATTTCGTTTGGTGACTTCTCAGGTTTTGGGATCATTATAATTTCCGCCATCTTCCTAATGTTTTAATCTAAATGCTGTATTGATCAAGTTGGTGAGCTGTATAATTCCCTTTCTTGGTAGTTTTTGCAGTAATTTTCCTATTATTAAAGTGTAGCCCGGTTTTTTCCTAGGGTTAGATTTTTTGTGGCTTTCCAGAGTGAATAATCAGTTTCTTTATCATGTGTTAAATTTATCAGATTGTCATTTATAGTTTTGCTTTTAATTTCCAGTATTTTCCTTTTCAGTCTTTGGGTTATATTGTTTAAGCTATATTTATTTTCAGGTGTTCTGTTTTGTTGACATTTTTTTTACAATTTTCGTTTTTAGGCTACCATTTCCTTCACTTCTTTTGGATAAATTCCTTTAATTCTGGAGTATTATTCCAAGCAGCTTGTTGAATATCTACTACGAATTTTTTTGCTTTAAATAATTTATTTAACATTATAGTTTATCTTATGCATATATTAGCGAAGGAGTTACAAGGAAGTAAACTATAGTATGTTCAAAGTTATTTTGTACATACGTCCTTTAAACTTGTGACATCAAAAGGTCGCAATGTTGCCGCATCAACTCTGAGTTCTAGTTCAGTTTGGCTTTGACGTACAACAAAATTCAAATCTAAATCAAATAATTGAACTAATTTTTATCAAATATAATTTATTTTTAATATTACAGTACATTTGCATACGTCTGACAACCGGACGACTTTGACAGGCTCATTCTTTTTTACGTGTTTGAACTAATCAGATAACATTGTGTCTCTTATTAACTAAAATAAAATGAGAAGGAAAATATTGTCTGATTCTAAAACGTATTTAGCGAATCAAACGAATTTTATAAACTGCGACAGGCAATACATTAAACATCTTGATGACGTATGTACAAAAAAAGTCCCTGCAAACAATACTTCATAGGTTAGAGTTGTTTTATTATATATACATTGAATTCCTTTTCAAACCACCATGAGTTCTAGGCGCGTTTTTATATAATTATGTAGCATCGGATGCCTACTCCACCTAGTTAACCTAGTTAAGTATATCCATATAATGTATTTTATTTTCATTTAAAAGTATGTTTATCCTGCTACGTTTAGTTATTGTTTTCTTCGTTCCTGTATTTTCTTGTGAAGCCGTTTTGATATAACTGTATTTCTCATTATTTCATTATCTGTTACTACCTGTGATATTACTGTATTTCTCCTTAATTACTTCTGTTACTAAATGTGTCTAGATTATCATTCGTAAACTTAAATTTAATGACTGCATTTTCCTTAATGCGTTTCCCATATCTGCAAAAGACTTAGTATATCTGATCCATTGACAATAGTATACATTCTGTTAATCTTCTAGATTATATAATAACTATAATAACTAACTAATAATTGTATAATAACACGTACAATATTACTTCTGTAAGTGATGTCCTGTAGAAACTTATAATCTAGTACTTATTCTAATCACTATTCTACTTTATTCTAAATACTAACCTCATTATTTAATTCTATATGTCTATTAGTCATGTCGTTTGATAGCATAACTTTTAGTCTATAATATATTTTTTGAAACAAATATCAATATTTTTGGCCGATATTTTTTTGACCTATATATCTTCGATTCGATATTTTTTTCGAAAAAAGTAAATATATTTCTTAAACTTCACAAAAAAAAACATTTTTAATTATTTTTAACAAATCTTTGAAATTGGTATTTTAAAGGTTTATTACTACCATTGCTACTTTATATATGTATACATAACTATTATAACAAATAGTCAGTTTACACCATAGCTGTATATATATAGAAGAATATATATATATATATATATATATATATATATATATATATATATATATATATATATATATGTATATATATATATATATATATATATATATATATATATATATAGCTGTAGATATATACTGACACAATATACTGAAAATCGTGCGAATTTGCTTTACTCAGTAGAGTATCAGAAAGCACTTATAGTGCATCCACAATAACAGCCAATGTACATTATAGAGGACGCCTACAAATTGTAAAATTGTAAAATTCGTTTTAAACCCGGTGTAGATTTTTCCTTCTTATTTTAGTTAAAAAGAGATAAAATACTACCTGATGCGTCGGAACATCTAACCAAATCAGTTTATAAAATTGAATTTGGGTTGGTACTTGGTAGTACCTACTAGACATTTGGCAACATGACATACTGGCCAGGTTGCCAAATGCCTGGAAAATTATCCAGTACGTTGATGATAATAATTAGGGGTTATAAATGGGCAAACGTTGTAAACGAGAACTTAGATTTGATGCGGCAACACGCTCTCAAACGCAGACAATCATTCAGACAATTTTATCTTTGATGTTCTTTTTATGAGACCATTTTGTTTGAAATGTTTTGTGTTAGATTTCTATTTATAAAAAAATAGTTTTAACAAAAAAACTGAACCGACTTCAAAAAATAAATAAGGAACTCACTAAAAATTTTAAAAAATCAAACCTAGATTTTCAACACAAAAAAAGCTTTAAAATAAAATATGTACATAACAATCGTTGTAATAACTAAATAAAAATAAACAAAAAATTATTTAATCTATATAATGCACATATTTTATATTCTACTATATCCACACAATTTAGCTTAATACCTACCTAAACCGGTTTTTTCATCCCATCAGCTCAACAATAACATTATTGCACAAATATCTGATAATTTTATATAAAAATATGCGAAAACTTTGTGCATGTCTTTGAATTTGACTGATTTGGTTCTAATGGAACTACCTCGGAAGTGCACTCTTTCGAATAAAGAAGAATTTTGAAAATCGGTCCACAGAGAAATCGGCGAATTAAAAAAATATACAGCCGAAAATAGAACCTCCTCCTTTGTCGAAGTCGGTTAAAAAAGGACAAATATAGTAATAAATATTAATTGACATGAACATACTTTCCTTTTAATTAAATTAAGCCAAATTTGTTTCATTTGCCTTTGCGTGCTTTTACTATTAAAAATAAATGAATTTAAACTATATCTAATACTTAAACAAACTGTAACAAATTTGTTCCAGGATAAAGAACAAAAAGCTTTTGTAATTAAACCAATTCCATCGACAAACGTAACTCCTGTGATTGTGTTCATCAATCCGAAATCGGGAGGCAATCAGGGACTAAAGCTGTTGCAGAAATTCCAGTGGTTACTCAATCCACGACAAGTAAGCATTCAAGATTTGTTATTTTCCGACTGTTAAGTATCACATATCTCTTTTGTTAATTTGAACAGGTTTTTGATTTGACTCAAGGAGGACCTCGTTTTGGTTTGGAATTATTCAAGAAGGTGCCGAACCTGCGAGTTTTGGCTTGCGGGGGTGATGGTACCGTTGGCTGGGTATTGAGCGTCATCGATCAAATTGGTATGAATCCACCGCCAGCAGTTGGTGTACTTCCTCTAGGTACAGGAAATGATCTAGCTAGAGCTTTGGGTTGGGGAGGGGTAAGTGTTATTAATTTAAGTATTGTTTTCTAAAAATTAAATTATATGAATACGTTTATTGAAAAATGGTTCATTCTCATATCACAATCACTAAAAAATATCTAAGAATAACAATTTCAATTGAAATTAATTCTTATTTCCAATCAGTTGTTTCAGATATGTATTAATATACAAAAATTAATGTTTATTAGAGTCTTCTGTTTTCAACCATATTGATTCGTTTTCCCGAGGACCCAAGTCAGGGTAATCAGCGGGGTAAAAGATTTTTAAAATAAATTTAGGTTAGAAAAATATAGTAGAAAATGTTCATTATTAAATATACATGCTTTTGTTGCCATAGGCTGTACGATAGTACGAAACCCATAATAGTGAGATCCGTACAGAAATATATATATGCATAATATATAAGCAGAAATTTGTACAAAAAGGAAACAACAAAAGATCAGCAACAAGTGAGAACCGAAGAAAACGAGAAAATGTAACAAAGCAATACAAGAACCGAAAAAAACAATGTACTGTAATGTCAAGAACACTTGGAAAATGTTTTTCCAATTATCCTAAGGAAGTTATCTATTTTAAAAAGCAAGAAAAATTTTCAAAATGTGCCAACAGCGCAGACCACCAGCTTAAAATAATAACAATAAATGGGCTAAGAACAATAAACTAAAGGCTGAAATTTTATCTAATCACTTAAAAATTCCTTTCCTGCTGTGCTCTCTGCAGATGAAATAAATGATGAATAAAATTATCAGCGTTCTAAATCCTCAATTTCAAATGTATTTATCAGTGTCAGAATCAGAAAAGTACCTAAAATTAATAATATTTATATTTAATTTAAAATTACGAATGAATTACTTTCTTATAATTAGGGAAATGGATTAAATAGTTATAATTCTCATGTCATTTCCTATAGGTTTATCACCTATAATGCCGTCTACCTGGTAATTATACATCAAAAGGCTTAATATTAGGCTCAATATTAGGAAAAATAAACATTGTTCCAGGACAAGCAAATTGTCTTATAAGATGCAAACAGTTATTCTTAGTTTAGAAGATATCGCTGTACAGATCAGTTTTAGGCCCATTTGGTCTAATGAAGTGATACAACGCAATATCTCTCTAGAACCCATACGAGTGTAATCCAAAATATTTGTGTTAAATTCTTAGGACTATTAGTGACGTCCAATATACTAGATAATGACAGTGAAGTGTTTAGTCTAAAACGTTTACTACCATCCGATCTGAATAATGGACAGAAATACATTTAAAGTAAGCTTTGAAGTATATAGACCTTCCAATAAACCGGACAATGCACGTCATCAATATTGCCGCATTAACTCAGAATTTTGGTTTATAACCTTTACTGGTGGTTACAAATTGAATTAGTCCTGAATAATATCACTAATGATTTGAAGAATTTTGTAGACATCTGACAACAGTGTACTGGCGACCATTACCAATACAAATTGAAATTTACAGACTGCATTACTTCATTATTCGGTTACATGTTCCGATGCAGCAGACAACATTTTGTTTCTTTTTAACTAGTGTGAAATAAGAAGGAAAAATTTGTTCCAAGGTTATTGATTTTGCATTTATAAAAATTGAATTTGGCACTATATACAACATAATAATTCAAGGTAATACTAGAAACATTTATTGTCCAATGGGCATATTGTTTAATATTGCTACGTCATCATTATGGATTATTACATGTATCGGAGACTTTCCAAATTCTGTGTAAAGAGCCGAGCTAAGTACTTTGGAAAAAAATTGTTATGTCAGACCTAAATTTCTGAAATTTAATCATAGATTAATCTGATATGGAAACTCACTATTAACCCCTTCGCTAAACAATAGACGATCGGCAATAATTGTACCGTTCGTTACGCATATTCCCACAATTTATAGCTGGAGCGTTAGATCTTACGTGCCGTCGCTCTGTTTAATTACTTCAGATGCGGCTGCATTGTGGAATAATCGAGTGGATGCCTTAGCACTAGAACGTCTAATGATTCAGAAAATCGATACGTCGATATCGGTCTCATCCATCAACCCCGCGACAGCGTACGGAGCCGGTTCTCTATTAATATGCTTTTAAAGCGGTTGAAATTGCCGATATAAAATATATCAAACTATTGAGGCAGCGCGAATTTCGAGACTAATTGAATGAAATCGGGGTAAAATGAAATAATTCGAATTAAATGCATGTTTATATGTAATTTTATCCATTAAGTTATTATACATATATTTTATGAGAAAATGAGTATAAAAAATGTATATTTTTATTTTAATTTATGACGTTTCCTTTATTTTATACCGAAAATATTTGATTGTAATATTAATTATAGTACTTAACATATAGAGATTTTATATAAAAGCTAGTATATAAATAAATATAATTAAAAGGTAATAAATAAATATTGGAAATATTGTTCATTGTTTTCTATAAACTTGCGCAATCTTTCAGACTGATTGATACGTTAATCATGATCATCAATCCATATCCCGCGCTCGGGAAGAGTGTTTCGCCCCAACTTGAACCAATACACTCTCATTGGTGCCTCAAGACAGAAGGCAACATTCTTCAGCACATTGGCTCCTATTTTTTTCATTTTCCATGATTTGGTCCATGTTTTTCTTTTTAGAATACTCGAGTCGAAAGGTCGTTTCCATCACAGAAGTGTGTGAGGAATTCTTTCATCTTTAGATTTAAAAATATGTCCAAACTGTCATAATCTGCGTTTCTCGATTTGTTTCTTAACTGTGAATAGATTGCCGCATCTTAGACGAATGAACTCAGCTTCATAAAGTAATCCACAAATTTAAGTACGATTGATAAATATTCAGCGTATAGGTGAACTTTCAATCACAAGTTGAGTAGAATTCAAGGCTACGCAAGTAACATGTAGTTGAGCATTCAGTGTCAAGCACGTAGTATAACAATTTTATTTAAGTCTTAAGTTTCCTGGTAATCAGGCAAGGTGCGTATTCCTTATTTGATTTTCCGCTGTTGCCTATAAAGACATTTATAATTACAATCACAAACATAAAGTACATCCATCCCCGAGCAGGATTCGAACCGACGACTATCAGAACAGTAGAAGGATCGTTTTATTGCCTTGACCACTGCGCCAACGAAGCCGGCTGTTTGTTGTAATTTTGCATCTTCAAACTTTAGAGACTGCCAAATGCACATCATATCATCTTAGAAACCCAAAAAACTGCGATAATATTTTTATTTTAAAAATAATTACATTTCGACAGAAAAAAGTAATTTAAAAAATTTAAAATTCATACGTCTAATTCAAATTGAGAAAGCTTCAAAATTGGATATAAACCTCTTCATTTGACCGAAATGATAGCTCTACAGGGAGCAAAATCTAGGTTCGTCCATCGATCGATGGACGAAGAATATATTGAATGGAATAGCAGTTTGTATTCATCCAGTTTATGGATTTTTGCCATGGTGGTTACACGTATTTGCACCCGTGTATTGTCTTAATGCAACAACAATTTTTCTTCGCCAAATGTGGTCATTTTTGCTTCAAATAAATATCAAATATGTTCAAAAGTTCCAAATAATATTCGCTGGTCGTCGTTTTATACTTCTTGAGATGATATGTCCGCGGTGATTTGAGGTGTCTACGGTGTTAGCCACCTCACATACCTTCATTCACCGATCGTTCAATATCAATCACTCCGTGGATTTTTTCCATTTTTATTATTATAAATAAATTATTTTTATTGTTATAAATAAAACAGTCGTTATTTACATTATGTGATCGTTATTTATTTGTATATAAACAAATACAGTAGATAATAGGGAGGTGCGCTGGGTTTACCTGCAGCCGGTTTGGGGAGTCGATAGTGGCTCATCTGAACTGAACGATCCAAAGTATCCGTCAATAATATCCGAAATTAATGTCTCGGGTTTCCCAGATCTTCATAATCGTACTAGTCGGCGCTGCTGGCACACCGCAAACGTTCTGGGATAATATTTTCTGGGAATTTTGTAGACCGCTGTTCTAAGATGTAAAATTCGACATGCCTCAAGATTCAAAGAGTCTCATCAAACTGCCCTCGTACTTACATTCCGTATAAATAATATTATAATTACTTATTTTATTATTATTATAATTATATATAAAGTTTTCCAGTCAGTTAAAATGGTAATTTTTAAAATATCATTGATAGTTCTAAAACAGAATGCATTTATTATTTAGTCTATTTGTCTGCTAAACAAATAAAACGCACTATAAAACTCAATGATGCATTTTAATTAACTGATTTGTTCATATTTTAATACGGCAAAAGAGGGAATGGGGAAAAGAACAAAAGGGAGTCCAATCCGATCGTTTGTTCTCGTATTTATTTTATATGCTCACAATAAGCGAAATATAAATTGATTTTTATTCGGATACTGTTCCGCCATTATGGTGGCGGGGTTCCCGGCTTTTCACCCGGTTATTTACTTGATAATTTCACAAATTAACTGCTTGTCGATGAATATACGATTTCCCAAACTGAATCATTACAACCTACGTGCACACGTGTTTTATAGGAGTACAATCAACTGGCATTAAACAAAATATTTATTATTCAACATTTAGATTAAACAATACAAAATAAACATTGTTTGCCGTTATTTGCAGAGCGAGAGGGAGATTTAATGGGGGAGGATTTAACTTAACAAAGTTTACGTTAATTAATCAACCATTTAGCGACTCTAATTTATATGACAATTATCGATTTATGTAAAAAAATATGTTTTTATATATAACCGTAAACCCTAGAGAATATAATCACTCAATAATTGTCTTGACAAATAGACCGCATCACTGTTAACAAGCTCATATAATTTCTGGGTGGTGCTTTAAATGATATGTTATGTATCAAAACGCCATGTCATTTCAGCTACAACTTATTATGAGTTTAGTTAAACAGCTTATATTATTTAAACCGAACCGGCACTTTCCATTGTGACAACCAACTATTATTACAATGGTATTCTAAATTTAAACATCTGACACCGAAATCACTCAAGTTCAGCCAGTATTTTGGAAAACACTTTAAAGGCTTCAGTAATATTTACAATAGGCTAGATGACTCTAATAACAAAAAGAATCACAAAAATATTGATTTGTAATAATAATATACTATTGAGAGATTATTAAAAATATATTGTTTTTTAAATAAAAGTGGAATTACTAATATTTTACCAGAAATAAAATCACAAAATTTCAAAATTCACTATGCTAACCGTTTCCTAACCATCATTTCCGCATTCCAATGTTTGAATATTTTAGAGCGCTTTGATTTTATTTGGATTATTTTTCTTACATTTCACAGTTAAAAAATTGGTTTTATACTGCCAACGGAAAGAAAATATAAACGAAAATATTGAACAAATAACCCAAATTTGCCCAGAACCGATTCGCCATTGGTGACTATATAGTATAACTATAACTGGATCAATAATTTTGAAAAGAATACTAGAATTTTTATAGAATTGAAGTAAGTGAATATACCAGAGACGAGAATTAACTACGAGATGTGGTGTAATATTGAAGAACATTAAGTAAAAACATTACCAGTATGACAGTTGGCAAGAACATTAATAAGTGTAGGTCATAGAGACCTCATAGAGAGACAAAACAACAAAAATAATTGACCAGGTCCTCAGAATAAGAGATGTTATTGAAAAACAGCTCCACCAAAAAGACTCCACTCTCATGAGAATATTGAATGCAGCTTTTGCATACCACCAGAACAAGACACAGACTGAAAATAATCAAACCATCTGATCTCGTGTAGTGTTATGTTGTGAGGTGTATATAATAATAAATACAACAGTGGCATGTATAAACATTATTTCACCAGAGGCTGGTGCCGATGGATGAAAGACAAATTGTAGGTTAGTCGGAAATGACTAATAGTAATGTAATAATTAAATAATAATAAAAAAGGTAATAACTCTAAAGAGTACCCAATAATATCACAATTGTCAGTTGGGAACTGTGAAAATAGTATTATTAAAATTAAGTGCCCTATATTTACAAAGAATGTATGATTATAATTTGAAGATACAGATACATATATATTTAGAAGGGTTACCAAAATATTCATTTTATCTAGTTGATAGTTACTACACAAAAAAAATTTAAAGCATATACATTTGACAGATGTGTAGATGAATAGATGAGAATCTCCTGAACTAATCTATGGCACTTGGCCAACATTAAAATTATGATATTGATACGGTTCTAAGTGATATTTTCAGCCAATTCGTATGGCAACCATTTGTTCTCCTTTTGTGCCTTTCCCATCGCATGTCAACGTCTGAAAGCACTTGATTCATTAACTGTTGAGCTGCCTGAAATTATTTAAGAGGTTGAGTTGGGTTTTTATCTGACAAGCACCAATTTAAGTGACAAAATAATAATTAAAAATTAAGCAATTATCTTATTTTGATTCTCCGGCCATTTTTTGTCATTACCAATTGGTTTACAAATAATGATATGACAAAAATATCGAATTTGAGAGCTAAAATAGGTTGTTTAACATTTATTTATATTGATATTTCGTATTTGCTCCGATATATATCGCTGACAAAAATGCATGCCATCGCCTAGTAATATTCTTTTTTCAGTCATAATTGCTATCTCACATCATTTTCAAGCTTACATTCTTACTGCTATGAAAACTACTAAAAATAAAGACAAAAACAGGTCTATATTGGTTTTAAAAATTACGTTTTCAATAGAGTTAACAAACATTTTTGGTTTGACTTCGATCCACATTAAATAGTAGGTTTGTGTAAGTATTATTGTACTAAGAACCATTATTTGTGAAAATATTAATTTCATCTTACTCAATCAAAAATTAGGCTATTTAGTGTAAAGTCTTGGTGAAATATCTTTACTTTGAAAACAAGCATAATTTAAAAGACTTAATAAATAAAAATATTGCAAAAGTTATTAATATGTAACAGGTCAATTGAAAATTCCCCGGCGTGACACATAGATGGCGCTACCAGAATTAAATCTATATGTTTTTTAGTTAGCCCTAACACTAAAAAGATGCACGTATAAATTTGACAGCTGTCGAATCATTAGTGTGTGAATTATAGCATTTTGAGGGAAGCAACTTTTGTTATTTTGAAAAAATGGATAAAAAGGAATTTCGCTTGTTGATAAAATATTGAATGAAGGGACAAAATACAGTTGAAGCAAAAACTTAAATTAAAATACTGTAAATTAAAATACCCTGGAAACCTTTAATCTTAATGGATATTGTGGAGCTATTTCAAACTCTACACCACTGTGCTCATTCCAAAGTAGTTTATAACAAACTAAACAAACTTTAGTAATATTTATCCGACCGGTTCCTGAAACTCTTCTGGAAAGAAGATGATTTTAAATATTTAAATCACATTAAAACTATAAAATAAAAGTCGAAATGTTTTAACGAACACAGACGCTGGAGCCCACGCACCACGGGGAATAGCGTCCGCCAAAACATTCTTCGCCGTATTATTCACACTCTTTTATTTCTCTCCTCTTTTCTTTAGATAAATATACCGATAGCTTTTAGTACATTTATATAAAAATATTATATCAACAGTATTGACCGGGTTTTAGGAATCGAAGAAAAAGCATATTTATCGTCTGAAAATATGTTAATTAAAATGAAAACAGAATCCTAAAAATAAGATCCTTTTTTATTATTTCAGGGTTATACCGACGAGCCCATATCGAAAATTTTATCAAACATCAGTCAAAGCGACACCGTCCTTCTGGATCGGTGGTCGCTGGAGGTAAAGGCGAATGGACAGGCCGAGGCTCCCGAAGAAGGCAAAGACAATCTCCCTTTGAATGTGGTCAACAACTATTACTCTCTGGGTGTTGATGCTCATATTGCATTAGAATTTCATGAAGCTAGAGGTATGTTAAATTAAATAATTATAGCTGCTAAAAATGTATACAATAAATTGATAAATAAATTGTAAAAAAAGTTCTAAATTAAATTCAGGAAACAAATAAGTTTAATACTTAATTATATAAAATATCTAACATATGGCGTTTGTTAATTATATGGTTAACAATAGAAACAAACAGCTTTATTTTTGCATCTACATTGAACTATAAAGTAATTCTAAAGCTTAACTGTGAAAAATTGGCACAATGTATTTTATTCAAAATATTTTCCATCGATAGCCACCATACTTTATAATCTTTCAGACAATTCCATTCATTACGAATTCCATTTCGAACGATGTATCTATCGACACTATCCGCGAATCTATTAACCCTTTGAAATTTGCATAAACAGATAGGCGACAGGTCACGATATGTCGGAAGAAATAATCAGAAGGAACAAGATCTCGAGAGTACGGCGGTGCGTGAGATAGTACTCATTTTAATGTTTTCAAGTATGTTTTCACCGGATTGGCAACATATGGTCGAGCCTTTTCACTTTAAAGTATAGCATTGTTGTATCTACTCGTACTGCGGCTGTTTTCGTGTATCATTATCAATTATAGTCAATAGTGATCACCGTTAATGGTTTCATCTAGTAATACCATCAAATCCAGAACGCTCTTTGTCTTCGATCTCAAAATCATTACTTAAAACATTGAAAGCAATATTCACCAGTTGAAATCGATGCCGACACAAAATATTCATATTTAAAAAGATATATTATGTATGAGGTAGAATAATAAGGCTGTAATATTATATATTTTGTACAAATATTACCAATTTATTTTTGATCTTCAAACTTATGTTGAAAAAGAAACGGTCAAAGATGCATAAACACCATAATTTTTTTTGGGTATTGTCATATAGTCGTTGGGTATATATCGTATTTGGGTGAAAATAATATATATATATATATATATATATATATATATATATATATATATATATATAATTGATTTTATATATTTTACATAGCAAATAGCCTTTCCGATGATTTCACTCATCTTGCCAAATAAATGTTGAAACTTAGTTGTAATTGTGTGTTGAAAAAGATTATATTATATTATAAATTTATAATCGTATTGTAAATACGGAAACTATAAAATAAATACTCAAAATGTAGATAACATAAAGTTGCCGCAATTATAAATAAAATACATACAATGGAAACAAATCTAGATAAATTAACAGACGTCTGTTACATTAGTACATCGTTACTGTTACATATAAACACTCGAAAGGATGCAATCAGCCTACTTCATCCAAAACCCTGTCCGTAAACACCTCTAAATGATTTATTAAAAAGCCACGAATAGTGCGAACGTAAACCTATTCAAAACCAGCAAGGGTTAAATAATATGAATCCTCAACTGGAAACATACAGAATAATATAACTAAGGAATTTAAATAACTAAATAAATAACTAGTTTGACAAGTATACAAGAATAAAAATAATAGAAACATTTAAGAATAAAAAAATTTAAAAGGGTTGTAAGAGAAGCTCACGACTATATAGTTGAAAACAATTAGAATATAATTACAAAGTTAGAAAAAAGTGCCGTCCACATATTCAAAACCAAGTACTACTTTGTTTTCATAATGTTCCATGAATAAGTTGGCTATTACAAGAGATAAAGAGGAACCCATTGGAAAATCTCAAATATGCGATTTTGCTGTTACAATAACTAGTAAATGTTGAAAAAATTAAGAAGAAACTTCTAACCAACATATGAGAACTCTCTTAAAACATTAAGTATATATTTTGTCAGCAACAGACATTTCTATACATATATTCTAAAATCCCATGAAGGGCAGACATGTTATTTTATAAAAGTAGGATTACACACTGGAAGAATAATTAATTATTAAAAAATGTTAAATGATCTTAACTGATAAAATATAACAAACTTTATTTTTGACAGTGTTTACAAAATAGTATTCAATTAAATATTTGCATGTTCTTAAAAGACTGTATTTGTAGGATGGTAAATTCCCGCCAGATGTATATTATATTGTAATTATATTTGAGTGATATGTTATAAAACCAAGCAAATGGCGTTTTAAAGAATTTCACCCAACTTGGAATAAGATCTCATATACGTATTATAAATTGACACCAGCGATTCATAATATTATGTTTAACTGTATTAGTTACAGGCATATTAAATAATATAAACTTATTGCAATTGTAGTAAATTATATACAACGAAAGCGAATCTTGATATGGTAAACGACTGTTACATTAGTACATTGTTACTGTTAATTTTAAATACTCGACACGAAACAACCAGCCTAACACATGGGCTGAAAAGTCCCTGGCGTAACAGAGAAACCACGCTTTTCTTGTTCAAAATTGGCTTTATTCATCAGCGTATTCTCTATCAAGATCCACACAATCTTTCCAGCGCCGCTCTAACACTTCAATGCCACTTTTGTAGAACGATTTATCTTTTGCCTCAATATAGGCCTCAGTTTCAGCGAAAACCTCTCTATTCGAGAGAAATTTCTTACCCATGAGCATTTTTTTGAGGTCTGCGAACAGCTAGTCGTCTCTGGAAGTCAAATCTGACAAACACGGTGGATGCGGGAGCAATTCGAAGTTCGATTCATATAGTTTTGCCATTGTTTTGATTGACTTGTAACACGGTGACTTGTCTTGACGAAACACAATTTTTTTCTATGCGTATTTTTGCTGTCGTTTCTTTACAATTTCGGCTTTCAAACGCTCCAATATGTCTAAATAAGGGAATTCAGAATAGATAGTGTGAAGTAATGTAAAGCATCTGGGAAAGGAATCTGGCAATTGTTCTCACTCCATGGTGAATTGGATGCGAATTGTTTCAATATTGAGAATTCTGGTGCCAGGAAATGGTTGATTTGTACAAATAAAAACAAAAGTCCACATATTTACATTAAATAGACTTTTTAGCGAGGTGTTGGCTAGTGTCGTATTTTCAAAATATTTCATGAAGATGTTGGCTATTGTAGGAGATATGAGAGAACCCATAGCGACACTAGATGTTTTAAATATGTTAGATGCTCATAAAAGCTTTCTTGGATTTATGTGCATGGAGAACACTATTTTTATGATAGTCAATAGATATTTTTCGAATTATTCTATTAATTCTAAAGTCTCATACATGGGAACTTTAATAAAAATGAAGACAACGTCTGAAAACTTATATATATATATATATATATATATATAATTGCGTTCAAAATAACTGCCATACTACATCGACTTGTTAAAACTTATGGTAAATAAATGATGTCAATTTCAATATGCAATATTGCGGGTTTAAGAAATTTGTAAATGTTCCATTGTTCAGCAAGGCATTAGTAATTGAAAATTAATTACCACACCCCACTCTCAAATGTATCTTTCGACATCAAAAGGTTGTTCCAGAGAATTACTGTTTAAGTCACAAACCAGTTACAGTCCTTCTATAAAGAAAATATAAAAATATTGGCCAAGCCATAACTGTGCTTGCCTTGAAGTAAACTTGAAATATAACAAACCATTATTAGAGATTCCATTTCATCAAAATATCAAGAATAATCTTCAGGTTCCCTAGTTCATAATTTGCAAATGAGAGTTAGCTCTAAGTAAAAGACAGATTAATTTCGCAATAATTGTAACCAAAAGGGACGCTAAATAAAGGAATAATTACTGCGAAATAATTCCGTCTTCGCCATACCCGTCGGCCACAACACAGGACGATTTTTGCCATTCAACAAGTATCTTATTAAGACAAAACCCTCTTCTGGCGGTCATTAAATACGTCGGCGTCCCGGCGCGTTCGGCCTCGAGCCACCAGCAGCAATTTCGTTTACCTAGAAGCTGGGCCGACGCTGCAGCTTTGTCATTTGGGGGAAAGATCGAGAAAATAACGAGACATAACGAGTGGGGGAGAAGAAACGCCATAAAAGAGCTTTGGCAGCTAAAAAACGGTCGGCCCAGCTCGAGCCCCACGGTCATCGTTTGTTGGAATGGTGCCTTTGGTGGAACTGTTTCTTTTGTTTAGGCTTCGATAAAAAAAGAAAAAGGTACCATGAGGGAATATGAAACAATACCGAATTATCTCACTGTGTAGTCGTTACTACCGACGTGTCCTTCAAATTCAACTTAAATTAAAACAAAAACTTCGATATTAGAAGAATTTATAAAAAATATTAATCGAATAATTAATTATTTAGTTATACTTAGATTGTATTTAAGAAATATGAACAGCAGGGAACTGGATACAATCAAACTGGAACTGGATCAAATTCTTTTATAAAATTTTAAGCCTTATTCGTCGTTATAAATGATATACTTCTGAATTTTAAAAATGATCATATTTTATATTAGACCTTTAAGATAATTTTAGAAGATTTATCTGTCACCATCTGTTGGTGTTGCTGGGTATTTGGGTACAATTGTAACCAATTTCATATTGAAGCCCGGCTGACATGATTTACTTTTTAGTATGTGTCATTTGGCCGAGTTGTGGGCAAACATTTTTTCAGTTGAAATTATCTGAATTTATACCGAGTAAATCGAATTTCCAAGAAATTTTACTTTTTACTTCAATTTAAAGAAAAAGGCAGCTTGATGTCATCGAATGCTCTGTGAAACTTATGACAAACATGCTCCATTGGTATCAATGTGAATACTGGTTTCGACGATTTAAAAGAGGTGGTTTTAACACCGAACACTTAAGAGCGTTCTGGATAGCCAAATACAAAGTAAGGATATTATTCAATTATGATCCGTGTAATACGCAAGAAGAATATGCAGAATTATTGGTAGTAACATAACAAACTATTTTTAATCGATCGAAAAATATGGAAAAAACCGAAAAGCTTGGATATTTTCTGTGGTATGAATTGAAGCCAAGAGACAATAAAAGCGTTTAGTTGTCGAAGAAGAAGGTACCATGAGAGAATATGAAACAATAATCAATTATCTCATTGTGAATTAGTCGATAATGACGTGCCCTTAGAAGAAGTTATAATTTCTTAAAATATATTAATCGAATATTTAAAACTTTAATTATACTTAGATTGTATTTAAGAACTGGATGCAGATATGGATAATATTAACCCAAATTATGCGTCAAATCCGCCCATTATTGGCGGGAGGTTTCAATTTTATAGGCAGGTTTAAATAAATATTAGGCTCATAAAATTCTTTGATATGCTTAATGTGGTCGATATTTCTGAATAAGTACGTCATTGATGTCAAAGCTTTTTCAAGGAATTTTCAACACATCAAGAACAACGGAGAACAGGAAGAATTATATGGAGAACTCCTGTGGTCGTTATCACTACATAGTATAAAACAAAGTCGCCTTTTCTGTCCCTATATCCCTATGTGCGCTTAAATCTTTAAAACTACGCAACGGATTTTGATGCAGTTTTTTTCAATAGATAGAGTGATTCAAGAGGAAGGTTTATATGTATAATACATGCATAATATACTAAGGCAACATTGCTAATTTTAGAGGTTTCTAACGTGATGTCGTAAATTAACCTATTTTTTTAGGCTTATTTAGCAATTAGCAAAAACGCTGCCTAACCCTACGAGTTAGATCAAATTAATGTACTACAGTATTGTACACCATAAAAAGGTCTACAAAAAAGTCCGCGATGGTATATGTTTATCTTTTAGGGATAACCCACATTAACCATTTTTATTGTTTACTTTTTACGTGAGAAAATGGCTTATTTACGAAGCTATTTTAAGCAATACGGCATTAATCCTTATCGAATTAAGTACCTTACACACAGTGTGCAATTAATATAGATCAATATGGTTCCTTACAGCATGTACATTAAACAAATATTTTCGGAGATATTACAAATTTAAAATTTGCGTTTAAAAATGTGTAATGTAATAAAAATTGTATGAATTTAGATATTCCAAAGATAGCAGGAAATCTTCATAGTAATTATAGGGGAAGAGGAATTGTTTTACTCCAAATTTAATGCGTGCAGGCCAAGGGCAGTAATGAATGAACCAAAAATACTGGATGGATTTTAATCATGTTTTCATTGAGTGACATAGGCATATATATTTTATGCCCGTGCAAAGTCGGAGCGGGCCGCTATGTTTTTATATACAACGTTCATATTTTTTCTGTAGTGTATTTAATTTAGTATCAGCATTGCACCCGTGCGAAGCCGGGGCGGGTCGCTAGTATGTTATAAATAATACACTTTTTAATTTTAAAAATTATATTTTATATTAGGCCTATAAATTAATTTTAAATTGCATCCGGTACATTTGTAACCAATTTCATGTTGGAGCCTCACTGACAAGCTTTACTTTTCAATATATGTCATTTCACCGAAATGCGAACACACATTTTTTCAGTTAAAATTATCTGAATTTACACCGAGTAAATCGCATTTCCTTTCGTTTTCATTTTACTTTTATCTCAAATTTAAAGAAAACGGCAGCTGAATGTCATCGGATGCAGTGTGAATGCCTATGGCAACCATGCTCCATTAATTTCAACACGTAAATACTGGTTTCCACGTTTTAAAAGATGTGATTTTGATACCGAAAACAAAGAGCGTTCTGTATAGCAAAAAAAAAGTTAAGATATTATTCGATTATGAACCATGTAAAACGCTAGAAGAATATGCAGAATTATTGGCAGCAACATTACAAACTATTTTCAATCTTTAAGAACATGGAAATGGCCAAAAAGTTTGAATATTTTCCCAAGCCAAGAAACATTGAAAAGCGTTTGGTCAAGTGTGAAATGCATCTTCAACGGCAAAATTGGGAAGGTTTTTTGCGTCGTATCAGGACCGTCTTGTTAAGCATCAACATCAATGGCAGAGCCGAATTTCCATGGCTCGAAGCTAATGCTCCGGGATTAGCTTGGTATGGTATACTATTAGCTGTTGAAATCTAATGAAATGTGAGCCGAACACTGTACAGAAAACGGAATACAAGCAAGACGACAATGTTATTCTTCAGCATGACAACGCTAGACAACATGTTGCCAAACTAGTAAAAACATAACAATTGAAATGAAACCATAGATGAAACCATTAAAATGGAAAGTGCTACACCACCTGGCGTATTCTCTAGAATCCTTGCTCCTTCTACTTATTATTTGTTTTATTGTTGCTATTGTGTAGTGTTAGTGGCAGTATTGATTATTACTTGTTCCGACATATGAGTTCATAACCTGTCTGAGCAATGCCTCACTTCCAATGAAGATACCAACAAAGTGGTCGATTGAAAGATAGCCTCAATAGATACATTGTTCTGTAAATTGCCTGAAAGATTGGAAATAGTAGCGGCTATCGATGGACAATACTTTGAATAAAATACACTGTACCGATTCTTCACAATGAAAATTCAAATTTAAAACTTATAGGCTAATAATATCCGTAAAAATATACATAAAAAGTTGTTAATGTTACGCATGTTAATATTTAGTTACTGAAATAAACTTTGAAAAATAATTATTTGATAATAAGTATTATTAAATATTAATGAATTAATATACGATATTAATTCCAATTCTAATTGAATCAAGACAACAAAGAAGTATATAACATCTGGCACGTATTCAGTGGGCCATAAAACTTTACGACTTTCTTTATTTTTTGGAACAAATATTTTTTTCAATCGGGCTACGAGAAAAACAATAGAATTAGTAGAATATTCTCGACAATCAAATATCAAAACTAGGTTAATGTGGTCGACGAATCTTTCGAAGATGTTGATTTGTAGAAGGTTTTTAAAAGATACTTATTGAAGTAAATAAAAATATGTTGTATAACGTAAATTAAAAGTCAATAAAACCATGAAAGTTATTTTTGTTTTTGTTGTTGCATGTTGTTTTATACCGGAAAAATTATTTATCAATAAGTAGCCACTTATCAATGATGTATGTGTTATACCACGTAACTGCGTCAAAAGGGTTATGTGATTAAGTTTGGTCTGTTTTCTAATGGATAAAAACCCTTAAAGTCATTTTATATATCAACAACTTCCCTCTTTTCTTAATGAAATAAAATAGTATTTTAAGTAAATTAAAGGTTTTTCGTTTTGTTTTAAGTCCCCTTCAACTTTTATAACTGGCATAGTCGGTAAGATTCCGGGAGGATTATAAGATTGTTTTGTTTTGAATGCACTCAATTAATAATCGTGGCCATGTATTTAAAGGCCGAATGGAGTAATGAGTGAGATGGTTGTAGTCTGTTTTCTAATAGATAAAAACCTTCTGTGTATTTTTTATCGTCGTTCAACAAATTGCCTCTTCTCTTCTTAGAATAGAATATTATTTTGAAGTAAATTAAGAAATTTTGTGTTTTAAATCCCCTTCAGATTTCATAGCATCAGAGTACACTGTAGATGAACCAGAACATCCCTTCAGACCCTACCAAACATTTTCCTGTCATCAATATGGGTTTTTGAAGGCCTTTGTTAGAGTAATAGGCGCATTAGGAATTGCTTGACACTGAACTTACCATCAATTTGACTATCTATTATCAAGAACAAATACAATCGAAGAAGGCGATTAAAATAAACAATTAAAATTAATTAAAAACAAAGATTAACATCATATAGATCAGACCTTATACCATCCTACCATTTGTTCTGATCCTTTAATTGTGTAAAACTGACTTCAATTGTTCAATATTTTACAGTACATCATTTTACAGATCAAAAAAAGCACATGCATCATTGATTACTGATTTAAACTGTATATGCGTAAACCTGCTTTGAAAAACATAAATATCCCAAACCCATTAATTTCAGCTAAATATTGATCCTCCGTTAGCATATTGATTCTAACCTATGATGTAACTGTAACTAATGTAACTAAGTTTGGTTGCCATTAATTTGTGAAGGAGAATTTCCCAAAGACATCATGTATAATATCAGAATTATTATATATTACAATACTATAAAAAATATCAACTTTCAAAACGATATAAAATGATTCAAAAATATTAAAAAAATAATTTCATGTTTCAGAGGCCCATCCAGAGAAATTCAATTCCCGATTACGAAACAAGATGTTTTACGGACAGATGGGCGGCAAAGACCTGCTGAAGAGGAAGTGGAAGGGCTTGGCCGACTTCGTGACGTTAGAATGCGACGGACAAGACATCACCCCCAAACTGAAAGAACTCCGAGTACACGCAATTGTATTCTTGAACATCGCCAGGTACGAGATCTAACGAGAAATGACTCCCAGCAGAATATTATATTATATTCTTTCAGTTATGGCGGAGGGACCAAACCATGGAACCGATCGATGGGTTCGTCGGAACCCAGCACCGAAGACGGACTTATCGAAGTCCTGGGACTGACCACATATCAGCTTGTGAGTAAGTTAGGGATAGTTCTCTTTTCTGTGAATTTTCTGTGGTTCATCTTAGTAGTTCATTTTTTCCGATTTTCTGAATATCGTATTAGGAAACTTTCATCTGTCCGAAATAAAAGTAAATCGTTTTGTCCAGGAATCATTATGGCCTACTTAAAATAAATCGGTAGGCAGTGCAAGAAATAGAAAGAAAAGGGAAGTGCGTGGGAGAAAACCTCCATTAACCGACGCCTTTTTTCTTTGGCGAACTTTCATCATTAGGAACTTCTTCTGTCTAACAGTCGAGAAAGTCTATATGGATTATGTTTGATTGGACGTAAGATTAAAATATCCATTCTTTATTGGTTTCGATAGATATAACTACTGGATTTAGAATGCGACCTTATTTTTTATATACATTGGTAATTTTATTTTTTAGAACACTTTCCGTGACTGGAATAAAATATGCGAACTAAAGCAGCGATAGAAGATATGCCTAATCAGATTGTACATCAGAATCATCGCTACTCCAATTTAGATTTCGGTATTGCCTAGAAAAATATTGTGGACACGGATATTTTTATATTTTATAATATAAACACTATTTTCGCGTAAATTTCTTTATTGAAGATGCCTATTATTTTATATATTCTATTTTATATGTTATATAACAATGTTTTGTTCATCAAAGTAAATATCTTATAATAGCCTCTTCATGTATTTTGATCAGCGATATAGATATTGCTGAAAATCCAAAGCATCAATATAAACAACAATTGAACAATTTGACATAATCGTTAAATTTAATGGTTTTTGACAGTTCTCTACATAACCTAACACTAATTATGGAATGTTCAAAGTTTCGTTTCCCAGATTAATTACTTTTCTTGTTAGATTTTAAAAAATATATTGCCCAAGCCCATAAAACTATTTTAAAAACTTATGGTGATGGTGCTTCGTCACGAATCAAAATAATTCGAACACAATTAATTGCTAGATTTATTGGGTGAAAACCGATCTCAGGCCCTCAAAGAACTTTTAAACAGCTTAACATTTGATGAATCAACTGATATTTACATACGATGAGGAAGGTTCAAAAGGAGGGAATATTCCTACCACACGAATTGATTAAAAATGTAATTTTGAACCATTCCAACATCCCTATTTCACCGCTTAGCAGATATAAAAAGAAAAGTTTTCTATAGCGTATTCTGAGTGGCAGTTAAAACTTGATCTATTATGACAATCTCCCACGTAAAACACCATGAGTTAGTCCTGGAGAGTCATCCACATTGACACCGAAACGAATATGTTATTACCGACATCAATTGCACAAAATAAACGACATATTGTTGCCTCAATCTCCTCAAAACCATCCTTTGTATGACAAAACTCGGCCACATGTTGCAATTTTACACTGTTTTAGCTCTAATACGAATATGTGATACTAGATCCAGCTTACTAATTGGTTCAGCTTCGAAATAATGAAGAAGTTCGAAAATAGATCACACGGGTCAACACAAAATTTGACTTTAACTTTAAAGCATTAAATTGTTTAGGCCGTAATTCGACTAAAAAAAATATATGGCATTAAAACTCAGTTTAGCTGGCATATAGCTTTTTGACTTTGACTTTAAAGCATTAAATTCCAATTGTGTAGGCCGTAGTTCGACGAAAAAAAATATATTGCATTAAAAAGTTTGCTTTTTATTTGGGATGCTTGCACGATGTTTTTCAAAATCGGAGGTGTTAATTTTTAATTGAAAATGAAACCATTTAAATGAACATTTTAATTGTTTTTATTAAGTTTTACTATCAAAATAACTTAGAAAAAAGTAGAAAATAATTTAAAACTGCACGCTTTTACTTTTTCTTATAATATTATATGTTCACAGGTACTATCTCTTAATAAACCCCAAATACAGTCTCCCATCATGTTTTCATTGTATTCATATATGTATAATATCATCAAGCAAATTCCACTGTTGAGAGCCTAAAAGCTCTGCTTTACTTTTTGGCAATTTAAAATTCCGAATTAAATCATTTAAATCTTCTGTAGTAATAAATGGTATTTTGGTGGTTCTGGTGTAGGTAAAAACTCCCTATCGGAATTACTTTTATGAGAACTAAGAGATGAGCTACTTTTCCGCAATAATTTTTTCGGTGACTCACTTACTGGTCCTGTCAGATCATGTACGACTAGAGCAGAAAAGAATTCCAGATCAATGTATTCGATAGGTTTCGCATTTTCACCTCTACATCTTTAACTCGGATTCACAATGCAAAAATAGCAGTCGTTAACGTGATCTTTTGGTTCTCGCCAGATTCTTGGTGTTGCAAGTTTCATTAACCTTTCCTTTCCTCGATACCAACATAAAATATAGAAATAGAATTTAATATGTCTATTATATTTAATTCACCATTTAATTAAAATTTGTTGATTACCTTCCAAACATATTTTACAATTATAACAAGCAACATGTGGAGCCCATGTCTTGTCTCGATTCCGAACAGGACACTTAAAATATGCTTCGTAAGCTTCACAGAGAACATATAATTCATATTTTACGTCTCGATCTTTTACAAATTGCCCACATATATAACAAAATGCAACAGCGTCATATCTACACTTTCGCAACGACATTTTAAGGCATTCTAGATTTGTACAAAAGACCTAATCGTTGTTTATCACTCTAGTGTCATCTATCAGCGCTGTGTACTTTTAAACCCCACTCTGATCGCATGGTATTTTTAAATATATTGAAAACTAGCTGACCCGACAGACTTCGTCCTGTCAAAAAGATTTGTAATGTAGCAGTTTTTGTGCCTACGTATTTTAAAAAATTCTCATGAACAGAACCATCACCCTGGTGATAGGGCGTTGTGAATAAAAAATAATTAAATAAAACATATATAAGGATTTAAAAGTAAGTAATCGCTTTATTGTTAATCATGTGAATCATAATTATTATTATTATTATTATCATTGTAGTGCTTTGTGGTATACGATGTTTTTTGTTTGATTACCTGGCGCATAGATAAACAAATCTGATGGTTTTCCAACACGGGAACAGGCAACATACAATTGACCATGTGAGAAACATGGGTTTTCTAGATTAATACCACAAACACTTAATGATTGCCCCTGGGACTTGTTTATAGTCATAGCAAAAGCAAGCCGCACTGGAAACTGTAGTCGTTTAAACTCAAATGGCACATCAGTCGGAATCATTGGGATGCGCGGTATGAGAACATCTTCTCCTTTATACTTTCCTTTGAGTATAGTTGCTTCTATCACATTGTTTAGTAATTTTTTTATCGCTAACCGTGTACCGTTGCAAAGACGCGGTTGGTTGATATTTCGCAACATTATAACCACCGATCCAACCTTTAATTGAAGATTGTGAGGTGGCAATCCTGGCAAATCCAGCGAGTTTAAAAATTCCGGTGGATAATTGACTACATCATCTTGATTAGTAGCCGAATCAACTGATTTATATATCCTCAATTCGCCTGTAATTTGTTCTTGAATTTTGAAATTTAATTCATTTACATCTATGTTTTTTGCAGCCAGTATAGCTCGTTCGCTCAACCAATCATGGTTTCTGTAATTTTGAGAAACATCTGGAAACACCTTCTGAATAAGTTCATCTTTTGATCGAGTTAACTGACAAAAACTTTGAGGAAAGTTAATGCAGCCAGTCAACATGTCTATAGGAAATTTGCCATTACCAATGTCAATGAGTTGTTTAGAGAATATGTTTCCAGATTGGTCATTTTGCAACTCGACACGCATATTCTTGCTTAAATGAAGTACTTTGACATGTTTCCACAAATTGGAGGACTTTAGACATGCATTGAGTTCATCAGCTGGCGTTGATCGTGGAATCACTGGCAATGTTTGACGAAAATCTCCTGCTAATAAAATCATTGCACCACCAAATCGGTTATTATTGCTACGTAGATCTTTTAAGGTTCTGTCTAAAGCCTCCAAAGATTTTTTATGTGCCATCGTGCATTCATCCCAAACAATCAATTTACATTGCTGCAAAACCTTTGCCATTGCAGAGTTCTTCGAAACGTTGTAGGTTGGAGTTTCATTGCTTTGCATATTTAATGGCAATTTTAGTGCTGAATGGGCTGTTCGACCACCTTCAAGCAAAGTTGCTGCTATTCTCGACGAAGCGAGTGCAAGTGCAATTTTATTTTGTGAGCGAATTGTTGCTAATATTAATGAAATCAAAAAAGTTTTTCCTGTACCACCAGGTGCATCTAAGAAGTAAATCCCTCCAGTTTCATCATTTGTTACTTTCATAAGAGTTTCAAATACATACTTCTGTTGTTCATTTAACAGTGGAAGATTTGTTTGAATTTATTCTTTCAAAGCGTTGAGATCATACAGTCTTTCTCGATGCAACTCTTGGTTAAAAGCGTCATGCATTGGACGATTGGGCGCGGTCAGGCCTAATTGAATTAATAGTTTGTTTGACATTATCAAGCACATGTCCTCAATTGAAATCAATGCTTCATTGTAAATTTCTTCACTGATTTGTATATTTGGATTTCCCATTCTATTCCGTATTTGATACAAAATATCATCACACATATAATCTTTGTACTTCATCCACAAATCAATTGGGTTTGATGGGAAGCATGTAGATATGATTATAGAAAACAATGTTCGTATTTGATGAGCGTGTGATGATATTACAGCATCATTGACAGTTTGATCCCAATGAGCGTCATTTTCAAGCAATTGCAAACGTTGACAGGCTTCTCTGTAGGATCCACACAATTCACCATCAACAGTTCGTAACTGTTGGAATGATGTTGGGCCACGTACATTGACTAATAGCAGTCGTAAATAAAAACATTCATCATTGCTTGGATGTACTAAATAAATCCCGCCAATCGCATCGGTGGAATATACATCTGTATATTCTGGAACTGGTTTTCCTTGTTTCCGTCGTATAAATCTCCTTGAGGATTGATTCCAGGTATAATATTTTGGCATTTCAGAATATAGCAATGTTTGTGCGAAATCATCGTTTTGGCATGTCTCAAAAAAACTGGTTAATGTAGTAAATGGTGGCTGAGCAGCTCTTTGTACTGCGTTCTGTGCTGTAAAATACACTCTTTGTCCATTTTCTAAATGCACATGTTAAGTGAACAACAGAAGGGTGTCTCTCATGAATAGGAAAAGAAAATATTCGCCAAACTGCTTCATTACTACTGACATAGCGGCCCATTTGGTATTGGGTAACTTCATCATTAGAATTCTCTGCACCAATTCCAATCACAGCCATATCACTCCCTTTGGTTACATATTTGCAAATGTATTTAATCGATTTCACTGAATGGCAAGATTCAACGTTGATGTGTGCTTTGAATGTCTTTGATAAAATGGGTGAATATGGAACAATCCAACGATTATCTATTTCAATATCTTGTTGATTTAATTTGACAATTGTTGATTTTCCATTGTCTGCTGTCGATCTGCGACGATACAATGGATAACCGTCATTACCAGTAATTGTTTCCGATATTAATGTCCGTGGATATCGTTTTGAACATTTACCATCCATCATACACGGTGAATTTTGATTAAGAGTTCCACAGGGACCATGTATCATGTTTTTGATAACTACCTCATGCAATCCAGGATCTACTTGTACATTAGGGATTTCAGCTGATATCACTGCATCAACTTCATATGGCCTTATCTTTTCAACCAACCAAATCAAAATGTGTGCATGTGGCAATCCTCGTTTCTGCCACTCCACAGAATACATCCAGCAGCGTGTCTCACCAAACACATTATGTTTTACGATGAAATTCATTAAAGATTTCAACTTTTGTCTAAAGACTCTGGCTGTAATATCATGACGATCAATGGGTGATTGCCCAGGGAATAACTCCTGCTTAATTTCTATCCATTGCGGATTGCATGTAAATGTGATGAACAAATCTGCTGTACCATAATGACGAACATACGACATGGCATCTTGAGCATATTCGTGCATATGCCGAGGGCTTCCGATGTATGTTGCTGGAAGAATAGTCATCCGACCGACATTCTGTGCATTTCCATCAGTATTAATCGCATCTCGAAGGTGAATATACTCTTCCGATCGGAGTTTGGTTTGATTCAACCTGATGAATGTTAATCTCTCCGTTTCAATTTTAATATACATGTCAACAACATATTTGTGATATAATCGCCGACATTTCAATATGTGATTATCTTCATTTTCCCGAATCATTAGGCGGTATGAATAATAGTTCATTGAACTGACTTTTTTGTTGGTTTCAGAACCTGTAAACAGATTTTGTTTTAATACCATTCAAATACATAATATAGTGACTGAGATATTATCGCCATAGCTAAACTAATATTTTAGTTACCTGTAATGGGATTTATCATTTTTATTGATAAATCGTAGCCATCTTCACCTTGCCAAAATATAATGGGATATTGCAGTGCATCATATGAGCGGTGTGTTTCCTTTATACGTTGTAATTGATCATTCCGACGATGTAAAACAATATCACGGGATTCCAAATTTTCTCCAACTACAACGATAGCAACTTCATCAATAGTTGGTGCATTAAAACGTCTTGTATGTTGACCTGCAGGTGTTTTATCAGCTCTGATTACAATTTTGTGATTATCGGATGGCATCAGATCCAGGGCAGTTTTAAACAATATAATCAATTGATTGTGTTGATGAAATAAAGTTTGTAATTGTTCTACAATAGACCTTTTTACTAAATTGTTATGTGCACAACGCAGATCAATTTCTTGTGGTGAATTGGCCATAAAATAAATTTGCAGGAATTTGTTGTCGCTATCTGACACTGGTAACAGTAAACCTGCTCTGTGATATATTTGCCCTTGTATCTGTAAATAAAAAAAATATTATGGTGTGGTATAAATTAATGGATTGGCAGTGATCAATCTTAAATAATATTTGATCTTAAAAAGTATATATTTAGTTTTAACTAATATCTATCAAATATAAAATATAATAAAAGTGTCACTGAAACTGAATCACCATATAATATGATGACTAAGTGATATATTTCGTAATGATTAAGAAATTGAAGATTAGTAACACATCTTAACTTTGGTGACAGAAAATTTTGTTCGCTAAAATCATTATTAGTAACTGCTATAATACATACCTTGAAAGTTGGCATAAAATTTTCCCGAACTGCATTTGTTGCCCCAAATGAAGTCATTTGAAAGCAATTGTTATATTGTTGGATATGTGTCAAAAAGTGTATAGAATCTGTTCCTATTCCTGAAACCAATGAGTACAATGGTTCTGGTGGTGGATCCAATGGTATCAATTTCACTTTACCATTTGCGCAACACAATCCATTGGCTTCGTTTTTGTATTTTAATGCCTTACAGTGTGAGCAAACCAAGTTCATAGAACCAATAACAACACATTGGTAGTTACTGTAGTCAATTGACACATCGTAACTGAAAGCAGCTCGATTCAAACTTGCGCGATTATTAGTTGAATGTCGCGCTCGCGCTTCACGCGTTTGTGATATCCGAATTCTTTCACGTTCATTTCCGTCGTCACGTTCTTGTGCAGTACGATTAGATCGGGTAATTAGCTTGGTTTATAGCATTTCTGGTTCTTCTACCTAAATTGCTTCGTCTTATAGGAGGCATATCAAATATAAATTATTTTTTCACTAATCACGAACTAAACAAACACTAACTAACTAAACACTCTGCACAAAACACGATATACGAATTTGTTTCGTGTATCAGTTGACAATTCATCTGTCATCTGTCAAAAGTCATCTGTAACAGACAACTTTTTTTTTTAATTTGATATGACTTGAACTCAAATCCTTTTAAGCCGTACGAATTGTTTTATTTATTTAAAATTTGGATATTAAAAATAATAAAACACTGTTGGTAACGCGGTTTTTGTTTGACTGATGTAATGACGTGGAAACTGATGCATTTTATCTCGCGTGCCGAAACTAATACAAAAGAAACGCGAGTTTCGGAACGCGACATTAAACTCCTCCAACTATGTATTCTGTGCTCCAACGCACACACGCACATTGTTTTGATAGATATGATCTTTGACGTTAGGAACACACCTACATTGCTTAGACAACAGTGAGTGCTTGTAATTTAATATGAACTGTATACCATAGCAATAAAGCTCAAATTGACTACGTTTTAGTTACAAATCATTTGTATGGGAAAAAGAAAAGGGCTATTTTTAGGGTTTTTCCAGCAATAATTCTAATTTTTCTCGCCGTAAAAACCATCCTTGAACTTCAACGAACATTTTAAAAAAAGATTTGGCCAAATTGGTCCAGGCGTTGTTGAGTTATGCGCTTACCAACACATTTTGCGATTCATTTTTATATATAAGATTATAATTGTAATTATAATTATAAATTATAAAAAATTCAAATATGAGTATTATTACTATAAATATTGCAAAAGCAAACTTTATACCAAAAAAAGGTGTTTTCTTTTCATTTTTCTTCATAACTAAGCGGAAAATCATAAAATAAACTTTAGGACAAAGAACGAATTTTTTTTCCTAGAGTCGTGTTATTAGATTACTAATATATATCACTATACACAGATATATATTATATTAATTTATCGCATTTTGTACATGAAATGATTAGAATATATAGAAGTACCTAATAGTATTGTGGCAATGTTTGTCTAATAGGTCGGCTGGAATGTGTGGCTGTCGATGCGATTGTTTGTCCGAACACCCACTACTATTTTGTGTAAGCAATTTGCATGAGAACTAAAAACACTGGTTGAAGAAATACTTGTTTATTTCAACTTAAACTGATATATGTGTTGGACGGAAGAATGGACAGGATATTAGGTTAGGTAAAAGAAGTACGGTAGCGCTGTGGAAGTGGTACTGTTACAAGGGGGTAGAGAAAAAACAAGAGAGCAAGACATTTTTTTTCGTTTACTAGAATGACCAGCTAGAACCAAATGGTCTTCGGCTTATGTCGCTGCAGGTTAGGGATATGATTGTTTTGCGGGCGGATATGATTTTTTTATTTTGTTTTGAGACCCTAGGTTACGACTGGGACTGTCGTAGTTTACTACCGAGGTTTGTGGGCGGATAGGGATTTTATTAAGGTGATATCGTGTTTCTCTAATTCTGTCCCTGACTTCTCTGACTGCGCGCTGCGCCGTGCGTTTATCCTCTGGGTCCAGTGTGGCGTGAGCTATTCTCACTAATCGGTTCTGATTCGTTCTTTTAGTTCTCGAAGGAGGTTAAATTAAAACGATTCAGCGCTACTTGTTTTAGTTTCCCTGTCTGCGGCTGTCTGAATATCTAGAGTGAATTTCGTTACTGCATTTTCTAGATAGTCTGAGGAATTAATACTTGGGATAGATCCCGTCCGTTGAAGCTCGAGTTGAAACAAACTCCAGTCAGTGGTTTTCATGGGTTTAGGGACAATGGAACTCAGTGAAAAGTCGCTGATGGTGAGGAGGATTAGCCTGTGGTCGGAATCGAGATCTTGGAGTCCTTGCAGGTCAGAGGCTTGATTCGAATTTTGATAGATAAAAAAGTCAATTATTGTTGGACGATTGGGGGAGTAGTGAGTTGGTTCGCTTGGAGCAATTAGCCCAAGTTCCATTTCATCTCTTATCCCGGCGACGCCTGCACCAGCAATATTTGCTCTGCTTGTGCTCCAAAGTGCATGGTGTACATTAAAATCTCCTCCGATGAATTTGGAGGTATTTCCTTGAAATAATGACTTAAATTCATCGTCAATGAATCTATCGTTTCTTCGATAGATTCATGTGAATTGAATTCGCCTGCTATTTGATTCGATTGCTATGGAAGTATGTTCATTACTTGAGAGAGATTGCGATTGCAGTTGGATGTGCTTGATGTTTTTTGTTTTTGTTTTTTTGTGTTGAGAGAGCAAGACGTCGTCGTGATGGTCTTTTATAGCTGGCAACCGCATGGTACCAGTCCACCGGCGTTGCCAACCTTTGAACTTGCCGTAGGTGAATGCGTGGTGGCCTAAAGGATCGTAGCTGTCCCTACATCATATATTATTTTATCTCAAGATAATATCTTTATACATTTTAGAAAATAATTTTACTCTTGAATAAGAATGAGATCTACCTTTTTAGATGACAAACAGTTTATGCCTTAAACCAAATGGTAAAAGTAATGGATTTGAAGTACACATATGCAAACGTATACATTGTAAATCAACTAAATCCAATATGAAGTAGTGGTTGTATGATATAATAATTTTTAACCTTTATTAAACAATTTTTGGATTCCAGAACAGTCTGGTTGCTATTGGAATATATTGTCAGTCGTTTTGCAAAAGTTTCATAAATCAGTAGTTTTAATCCAACCCTCTACAAAAAATGTATTTACATATACGCAAAATAGATATTGGCATATGCGGCAAAACTTGATTAAAAAGTAGGCAACACTGATACAAGCCTGGACGACCATTTTAACCGAAATTGTTTTCCATAAATTATCAGAGGTTTTAAGCTTTTGAATAAAGTAACTATCATCGAAAAATATTTTTAAAACAATTATTTTAAAGTAACAGATGGCCTACGGTGTAAATCTTCTGATGTAAGCTTTTTGTCTATTTTTCAGCAATATTAAACGTTAAAAGTTAACAATAGAATTTTTAAATCTTTGACGAGTCACCTTTTTAGCACCTTCTAGCAACTATATCGAATGGCAACTAATTCAAAAACATAGAAACGAATTAATAACTGATCTAATTTAGAATGAATTTAAATAACCTTCAATAAAAACAAAATATTAACATTTCCCTATAACAGTGATGTGAAATCTTCAGTGACAATATCAAAAGCAGTAAGTTTTTTATAAACTGCATTCATTTCAACACAATAATTCGGTAGTTGGTATATGGATTAAAGAAATTATGAGCAAGCAGGCTTGGTTGACATGGGACATGATCGTGTACATTTGGTTTGTGATTGTTTATAATTGTGTTTGTCTAAAAGTCTGCTGGGTTGATTTCTAAAGTTTGCCACCTCGCTAGTTGGTAGGCTTAATGCCGAGAACCGTGGTTCAGAGGCCATGTTAAACTGACATCTAGTCCAGCCAGATAAACTCTAATTGCTAAATAAGGGACTCTAAAATATAACCAAAACCAAACTATAAACTGTATCACTAATCAGTTTATTTTACAAAGTATGTTACAAAGAATTCACAATTATTAGATGCACTGCTTTATTTTGTTCGATTAATATTAAGAAATATTATTCCAAAAAAAATAATGAAAAAATTAAATACATTATTACATAGTTAAATAGCTACTGATGAATAAAATACACTATGAGTCTTTTATTCATAAGATATAACTTTCTAAGAAGAAGACAGGACAGACTTATTACTAAAGTAGAAGTAATCGAATTAAACATATTTAATTCACGATTAATATAGAACGTTGACGTACCATGACCGTCTCCCGACATGCAGCTGACATCTCTTGATTCGTTCATCCATCAAAACGGACGTCCCATGGGCGACTTCTGTCCTTCGCATTTAATTTTAGGATATGATCGATGTCGCGAAGCGAAAATATGCAAATGCCAACCATGACCTTGGAGGCGTAGAGGGGGGGGGGGGGACTACGATCCGGAGAAATTTTTACCGCCTACACGGACCCCCTTCGGTAAACAAGGAGGCGGCGGCGGCGAGGGCGAATGGTTGAACTTTCTTAATTCAAAATTCGCTCGCATATTGCTGCATAACGTGAAGGCAACCGAGAAAAATTAATTCGAACTTTCGCCGCTGATCTACCTGTTATTCGGCGTACTTTGTTCCAAACACTCGGGGCCATAAGGCTTGATTAATTACCCACTCACTAAACTTTCAATTTAGTTTACCGAAAATGATATATCATCATATAATGTAAGTGATAGTTAATCACAAAGGATTTCTAATAGACGCTATTTCTAAAACAAAATTAATATTGAAAAAATGTATTTAAGAGAATCAAGCCGTAATTATTACAAATAAAAAATTCTAAAAACATGTCTGTTTACGAACAGTACAAACTTTTATGAACATAAGGAAAGTTATACAGTCGACTTTCGAAACAATCTGACATTATCGGATAAAAGAACTTTTAAATTAAGTTATATTATTATTTAAATGTTATTAGTCTCATAAATATAGAGAACAAGGTAATGGAGTTGGACAATAGAATTAACTATATCATAACAGAGTTCAAACCGAAGAGTAGATCCCTCCAATATTTTGGATAGTTGTTCAAAAATATTTTTCTACAATAAATTCAATTAGTTCTAAATTACTTAAAAAAATAAAAATATTGTCATTAAAATATCTTAGACTTGTTGTTTCATCAACTTATTTACACTAATATTTCACATCTGTCTTGTCCAATCCGCGTTATAGAGAAACTGGACCGCCTCGACATTGACATGGTGACGAAATTTTTATTCACGACTCTAGGCCAGTTTTTTGATGACCTGGCTAATGATATCTATTTTCAAATTTCTGTGAAGACCACTGCTTGTGAATTAGTGATTGATATTGATATGTGTATACGTAGTAACTTATTTTATGATGACAGGGCAGAATTTTTTCAAATAATCAACACATTATTCTACATTTTAATTTCCAGTTTTTTCTCGTATTTTATGTGAACTTTCCTGCGCAGTTTCGCGTCCAATATGATTCCTAAATATTCTGATTCTGATTACCCTGATGTTGATATTCTGATGATGAATATATAGTTATTCTGATGGAACATGTTCAATTCCTTTATTTGTATTCCATTCATTGGTCCAATTACTCATTTTGTTACTAACGTTTGCAAATGTATTACTGCTTCCTCATGACCTTTATATGGCGTATCTGTCAGTATTGTCCGCAAAAGTAGTTATTATGTTATATTGCAATTTAGAAACAAGGGGGTACATAAGTTAATACATACATAGTTACATAAGTTGTTCCAACACACTGTGGGGGTTACCCTGTGGCACTCCCACTTTCATATATTTCATTTCCTAATAAACATCCTCATGCTTAACCCTGAAGACTCTATCGTTCATGGCATGCCTTATAAAAAGCCTGCGATATATCTAGAAAACACTTCTTTTCGCATATGATAATTTTCAGTTGATATATCCGTGATTCTATAAATTTGGTCTATCGTTTTATTTTATATTTTAAAGTCTCCTTTTTACCAACGATGTTTTATCTCGACTAGACCTACTCTTTAACGTGGGCTCCGAATCACGGCCTTAAGCCTACCGACTGGCGAGTGACCAATTTAGAAATCATCCCAGAAGACATCCGGTCTTACCCAGCCTGGTTATATATATATAGGTATCAGGTTTTTACGATTCCTTTATCTGAAAATATCTCCTTTAATTATGTCATATCTATGTCTATCCAATAAAACAGCTAATGCACGTCATCAAAATGTATGACGTCAACACGTCACAATGTTGCCGCATTAAGTTAGAATTTTTATTTATAACATTTGCCAGTTTGTAACTTCTAATTATTATCACTATTAGTTTGAAGAAGTTTAACAATAATATTGGTCAGTATCAACACAAATTTAATTTTATAGACGGTTACATGTTGTGATGCATCAGACAGAATTTTATTTCTTTTTAACTAGAATAAATGGGAAGTAACAATCCACTCCGAGTTTAAAAGGAATTTTCCTGCATTTGGTGTACTCGCCGTCAAATATGACGCGCATTGACCGCTTTATTAGTAGTACTATAGGAGCCTTTTTAGAGCATTTTTAGATTTCTGTTGCAAATTATTTTAAAGTAGTAAATCTAATATAGTCATTTTTCATAATAATTTTTTTACAATATTGTCTGCGTAAATGAGTCCTGGAATTTCAATCATGGTTTCGATCATCATTATGATCGACATCATATGTTTGACAAAGAACATCGGCCTGTATGTTATAAACTAGTTCATTTGAAACTACCATTGGTGAACTCTAATCGTAAATTCAGGAAAAACACCAACTTAGGAATATAGAAAGTATTAGATCGATTAGATTAAAATATAAGTTGATTATTTGACTTCGAATAACTTGTAAATTGAAAAGTCTCCGGCCTACCATAGTAAAACACATTTTTTGGCAAAATTAGTTTTTTTTATTCAACATAATTCCCTTCAAGGGTGATACACTGGTTATAGCGACCCTCCAAATTTTTGATACCATTTTTGTAGTACGATTTGCCGTTTGCTTCAAAATAGGAATCAATTTCGGCGATTGAGCATTCCTTTGAGATCTAAAAAAAGGAAATAGTCGCTGGGGGCCAGATCTGGAGAATACGGTGGATGAGGAAGCAATTCGAAGCCCAAGTCATGGATTTTTACCATCGTTTTCACTGACTTGTGACACGGTTCATTGTCTTGGTAAAGCAGCACTTTTTTTTCTTCAAATGCGGCCTTTTTCGGCGATTTCGTCGTTCAAACAGTCCAATAACGCTTGTAATAGTCGCTGATGGTCCTTCCTTCTTCAAAATACAGACGCCATAACCTTTCTAGCCGACTGTTGCGTTTTCCCACGCTTAGGAACGGGTTGATTGTTTGCAGACCACTCGGATGACTGTCGATTGGATTTCGGAGTGAAATAATGGAGCCATGATTCATCCGTTGTCACATATCGACGAAAAAACTCGCGTTTATTACACTTGATCATCTTCAAATACTGCTACGAATCATCAACTCGTCGTTGTTTTTGGTCAAAAGTAAGCCTGCGCGGCACCCACTTTGCACAGAGCTTCCTTATACCCAAATATTCGTGAATGATATGATGTACACATTCAGTTGATATCTTTAGAGTGTCTGTTATTTCATTCAATTTCAATATACGGCTATTCAAAATCATTTTGTGAATTTTTTAAATGTTTTCATCGATAACAATCGTCTTCGGTGCTCATTTTACCACGTCTAAACTTAGCATACCAATCCCTGACGGTTGATTTACTTGGAACAATGTCCGGAAACTCGGCACCAAGCCAATTTTTTGTTTCAACTATATTTTTTCCTTTCAAAAAGCAATATTTTATCACCACGCGAAATTCCTTTTTATCAATTTTTTTTCACAATAACAAAAGTTGCTTCGCTGAAAATGCTATAATTCGCAAACTAATGATCCGACAGCTGTCAAATTTATACACGCCTCTTTTGACAGTTAGTGCTAACTAAAAAACATATGGATTTAATTCTCGTAGCGCCAACTATGTGTCAGGCCGAGGACTTTTCAGTTGACCTGTTATATCGCCAAATAGATGAAAACAATTACTAGCGGCAAATAATACTTGTACGCATTTTTTTACAATAAGGCCTTGAATAATTTACAACCCTTATGATACAGAAAAGTAAAAAACTATTTAAGACAACTTTGATACAAAATTCTGAAGAGAAAGAAAGAAAAAAGCTATTTACGTGGAATCATGATAAATCAGGCAAACAATACCCATCGTATAAAACATAAAACCATACAGTCTGTTTTGTTCTATTTAACTTTCTCATATTATTCTTGACGTTATCAAGTCCGCCCTTCAGTTCCTTTATTAACTCGGTCTGAAGGTGACGAGGACGGCTTTTGAACCACGTCTTCTCGAAATCAGACCGAAATCCGACTGGCTTCAAAGAAATTTCCGCGAAATTTTCCTTTCCAACTTTGTTCCGCCTCTCCCCCCTGATTCGCTACTGCTGCCGCCTTCGTTGTTGTTGTAGGCCCGATTCGAAAATTCACCCTGCCGAATGCTAATTGCGTTAAATCTTATTTTCACTTGTTATGCAAAGTTGGTCGTTATTAGAGTATAATGTTATGTTTGAGCGTAATTTCAGGGAAACTTCTCGTACTAACCAGGTTGTTAAGGGCGAATGTAGCGCCGCTGAATTTGTTGCTCTTTGATGTATATTATTTTCGGTTGCGTAATCAACGCGGATGTTGGATTAATGCGAGTAATTTTTGGGTGTTCAGTTGCTGCACGGTGATTATTAAAATTAAATTCTGTTTCAGCCGTTGCTCCAAGCTGGCGGACACGGTACCTGTATTACTCAGTGCCGATCAGCGAAAATTGTTACATCTAAAACGATACCCATGCAGGTAAGAACCAGATTACATTTACATTTTATACAACGTATGAACTATTGAGGTATTAGTTTCGTACCAAATGTTGGGTGTTTATGGAGATCGCACAAATGAGAACTCGCGAAGATTCAATCGGAGAAGAGCAAGCGGGATAAGATTTGTGTGTACACTAGCTAAATGTGGAAAGCATACGGTTTTCGTTTTTATTGATTTTCGCTTTACTTTCGATTGCATATACTGGCCCCCACTCTGGTGAGTTTTTGGAAGATTTTTTTGTTCTGACCTAAAACCAAGCGGAGGAATGCAAGACACATACCTGGTGGCGGAGACTTGCCCTGGAGTGACAAGTTGGACCGGGTTAGGTGGGACTGTCTCTGGGCTGGCCAATGCACTATATCGAAACCGCCTCATAGTTAACCCCTATGGGTCGCTACTACTAGTGCATTAAATTTCGGGATATGGCAACCGCTAACCGGGAAGCCATTATTGGGCACGAGGATTCGGCGAAAATACAGTTAGTGAAACTTACTATAGCTGCTGTCATATGGGGGCAAAAGTTATGACTGCAGCAACGGATGAGGTCGTTTCAACCTGGTAAAGGGGAGGTTAGCGGTGACGCGGTGCTAAGCTCCCAGCATGTCGACCAGCTCGCGAACAAGCGCGTTTTCTGAACAACTAAAGCTTAATTGTTGTCTGTGGAAGGATTGAGATATGAAGTGCTTGATTTCTGGAGTGTAAGTTTCCTTATGAATTTGATTATTTCTGACAAATCATAAGGCGTTTAAGATTCTCTTAAAGCGCTTATTTTGGAAAACTTGAAGCCGTTTAACTTGGTTGATTGTAACAAACTTGAGGTGGACATTAGTTCCGTAAAGGTATACCGACCGATGGAGTATGCTAGAAGGACAGATCAGAGAAGATAGCAGGTTTTCTACCCTCGAATCTTTCTGGATTGCTTTCTGGATTTGGGAATGCCAGTCGAACCGTCGGTCGAGGTGGCGACCTAGGTACATGACGTTATCCAGCCATGGAATTTTTGCGGTGTCGATCTTACGTTGCGAGATGCGCAGTGCATAACGCTTCTTATGGAAAATGATGGCCTGGCTTTTTGAAGGGGTTGACTGGGGTTGACATCCAGAATTTGAACCACTTGGCATGATCGAGCTGCTATTGCAAATATTCTTGAATGGTAACTTCGAGCATGGAGGCCGTGAAGAAAGCGGTATCATCAGCATAAAATGCTACGTCAATGTGCTCTTTTCTCGGCAGATCTGAAATGAAGTGTTTAAATAAGGCTGCGGCCACGTTTTGGCAGCTGAACATGTTTCTCTAAAACTTATTAAACTTCTTGAGGAGTCTTACGATGCCTTTATTATTTCCGTGCAAGTGCGAAATACATTTTCAAATACATTTGAGGTCCGAACCGGTGTTCACTATTGAGACATCGTCACTCCACTGCTTTTCACATTAATGGATGCAGTTATGCGAAAAAGAGCTGACACAAAAATTACAAGACAAGCAATTAGAAAACAGAAACATTATCTGTGAAATGCTATTTCAGATGCATCAAAGAGAGTCATTTCTGCTGAGTCATAGTAATGGATGCTTAAAGGGATTTATTTCGAAAATTCCTCGCGATAGAAAAAATAGCAAAACCGAGCCATCTACTGCAAGGCTAAATCGCAGTATTCCAAGACCATGCTCTGTCTCTGGTAGGGCCAGATTGGCGTCGAAATAACTTAACTATTAACTCTTATCGCTGGATTGGAAGTTTTATAGTCTCCAGACCCGGCTCTATCCGACTAACACTTTTTGACGTAGATGAGATACGCTTTTTCAGAATGGCACTTTCACAGCAAGTCGATTCCGAAGAAATTAATTGGATTTTTTTTTGGTTTGGAATAGCATGCATAAATTTCCTGAGAGATGAACAAGTCGTATAAAATCAAATGGCTAATACTTTAAAATAGACATCTTAATAATCCATTATAATTAACGTGTTGACTTTACCGAGAAAACCAAAAAGTAATTACCGACACAAATGGTAAGCCAGAATTATATTATTGGTAAGTCAGACCGACAGCTATTTGTTTTAATTCTCAATTTTTGTTATTTCAATCATTTAAATTCGAAAAAAATTGGAACTGACCTATTCACCTTATCTAACGTCATCAGACTTTTGGCCTTTCGCGAAACTTAAAAACTACTCCGAATTCAATTCTTGTTAGAACTACATTTTGTAACTCGCTTTATTTCAAAAATACCATTTATTTTAAAGGTGACCTAGAAAAACTAATCAGATTCCGTTGAGATTTGCAATATCAGGTGATGACAACTGTCAGTATATCGGATTGTTCTTAACTTATTCTCAACCGATAAGGTTCTGTATAACGTAAACATTTGACTTACCCAATATCAAATCAGTCCAGAAATGTGTGGCTTTATACTGAGAGCTATATTGTTTAAATACTTTTCACAACGTTGCATTACATAGAAAAACATCTGTAGTAAATAGTTTCACACTTACCCACTGTGAGTCCATTGTATAGGATCCCATCTACCCTTACTTGAAGAGTTTAATAATTTTGAGGAGAATATGTTCAACTTCCAAAACTCTCCAAAGTAAGTGCAAGTTTATACAGTACGTATTTTATTCGTGATTATTTGTTTGTTCGTCTGTTTGCTAGCTCCTTAATAAATCATTTTCCCCAACAATTGAGTGGATACTTGTTCTCTGACATTTTTTACAATCTCGACTATTTCCTGGTATTACAACATTTATTGTCTTTTTAATGCTGACGGTACTCTCTTCGATAGACTTCAGTGGTCTTGCCGCACTTATTCATATTATTGCTATTGCACCTAATTCGTCCATTGTTAGCTCGTCCTGAGAAAAATAAATTTCAGAAATGTCCATTAATAGCGAAGATACTAATCTCCGTGGTGGGACATGATTGTTGAGCTAAACGAAAGACTCCGTCCATCAATAGAAGGGACCCATTCTGTATGTTATCGTTGGTAGATTTATACCTATCGAGTATTCCAACAAGTATTTGTACAACGTCCAATATTTAGGCTTCGATACAGTAATCAGCTGCCACGTCATTCTGAGAGGTCTCTTTCATAAATTCATTTTTACACAACATCTCCATTTAATTTCCAGTATTTTTCTAAATCGATGAATGTGATTGCTTTTTCTCTTCTACAATCTGCAGACATAGAAATAGACAGACATTTCGCACATATGTGAACATATAGACATTGTTCGCCAATTAATCATGCATAGCTCAAAAAATGTCTGCTTGCTGATTCTTTAAAGCTCCTATCCTTGGATCCAACATTGTAGGGCGTACTCATTCGATTTCTTGTACTAAACGATACTTTTCGAATAGTAAAAGGGAATAATAATATTCGATAGAGAAAAACAAAATAATTCTTAATTATTAAAGTTGTTAGAATAACAATAAGAACTACCGAGAAATACCGAGACCACGGAGAGTAAAGGTTGAAAGAATCATCATTTTAAATTTACATTCTAAAATAAATAACTGCATGTATATGTTGTCTTCGACTATGTATATGACGATATTTTACGTCGTTTTTCCATCTCCCTATGGAACAAACAATTGAATGAAAACAGCCAGAAAATAAAGGGACGTTTGAACAAATATTTATTTATGTTTTCGTTCATGCGAAAAATTTAATATGAAGCTCGGAAAGGGAGGTGGTCGGTCGACTCAGACGAAAAAAACCCCACCACTCTTATTGAAAGTTATTTTTCGCTTAAAACGTTCCTTCTTCGTATTTATGTCTCCGTAACACGAACGCCTATACCGGGAAGAGGGTATTCAATAATGTCCACCGGGATATCTTCAATATGTCAGGTGAAAATATGATTCTGTCTAGGTTTATACATTGTCGAGTATTGTGATATGTGAAACAAACAAATCAAAAAGTTTGTTTGTTTCACAGAGTTCTAAAAAACAATCACGAGGCAACCCATGACTAGGATGACCTTTACTAGCCTTCAGGTATTTTTATAGTATATATTGATGGTATTTTTATAGTATATATTGATATTTTTATCAGAATATGTACTGAGGTTTTTTTAAAATACAAGTTCTATTTATTTTCTTTAATTTGACATACCTTAAGTCACTATAAAATTAAATTATATTTTCGCGCCATTATTTTCTACAATTTGCAAGGTTAACGTTCATCCTACAGTATTTGCATCAAGAATTATATTACGGCGAATAAGTATTTTTCGTCAATTTATTTGGACTTTTTACTATTCGCAAAACACACAAAACCGCTTCATGTATACCATTCATTCAATTAGGAAGATTAATTTAGTAGGCTTTAAAGACCATTTAAGAAAGAGAAATTAATAACTGTTTCAAAGATGTATACATTTCCTCTAAGAAGGGTTACAATAAAAGAGAATAAATTCAATACATTTCCTCTTAGAAGGGTTACATTAACAAATTTGGTGAAATGATCCGTTTAGTATTTATTCTTTTTAAATATTGCTATTTTATGAATATATTATCAGGCGTGTATATGAATGAAGTATGAACCATAGAGTAATAGAGAGGAAAGTCTATGACTGCTGGCGAAAAGTTTTGCTTTGCCCAATATTCAGATGGTGTTATTTCGGCCATTAAATTAAATTGGTTGGCCAATTAAAATCTGCATTATAGGCACCTATAAAAAACATTTCGCTGAGAGGACATTTATTGGTTCTTTGATAAAATTTGCCACGCAGGTGCGGCACGTGACAGCCCTTACATCACGTTTAATTAATCAACAAAATTTAAATAAAAAACAATTTAATTTCCGATTTTCTGATATTTGACAAAAATATGTTATATTATCCACGCAACATCGCGGGATAAAATAAAAGAGATAGCTCCAAAGACGTACTGACAGTATAATAAAACAATTTTCTGGGGCATAAGAAATTAACTTGATTCGTTTATTCATATAGGAACATTTGGAATTGAACATTTTGAATTTATTGTATTTATTCTTTATATATATATAGAGCTATCCCCTGTTAGTATAGAATGTGAATTATCTATAAAGCCCTCATGTTCATACTCTTAACAATTTCTTAAAGACAAATGAGATGAAAAAAATTGACTTATGTCGAGCGCTTCAAATGATTTCTCAAACATACTAGCCGAAGGTTGTATAATAGATCCAAAAAAATTCCAAACTATCTTGATTAAGTAGCCTTAAGCTAATATATTTATTGGGATAATTACACTTTTTTTTCTTTAATGAAATGAACCTCTCAAGATAGTTATTAAATTGATGGCACTTTAACAAATTTGTTCTTATGTTACTTGGGCAATACAATTTATACCAACAACAACAAAACATGCTGTAACGATCATAAATTTCTTTTAACATTATCAGCCATCTTTAATGACAATCAAATAGTTTTTCCAACGAAAACGATTCTTCATTTCTTTACTATTTATGCATCCGAGTACACAACACTTCCTATATCAAGAATTCACTTTACTTATTATATACTAATGAACTAATAATTTAATCTCTAAACGCACTATTCCTTGCGTCAGGCATACTGAAAATCGCGCTTAAAATAAATAAACAAAAAACGTGCTATAGAAACGAAGTGAGCCAATCATATCCCGTCGCGGCTTTCAGCATAGCGATTAAAACAAGTAATAGGTTAAAAGTAGCGATATCTAGATGTTGGACGTCGCGAAACATTTCCCCAAAATTTCCTATAAAGTAAAATCTCTGTTTCTTTGTGATATGAAAAAAAAAATCTTTTCAGTGCGTTGAAAATATTTTGCTTAAAATTTACTTTTTACTTATTTTCAAGGCGGTTCTTTATCGTGTTAATATTGGTTTTGACTTTTCAAAAGTAGTGATTTTCACATTAAGACAAAGAGTATTGTTGACAGCCAATAAAATGTAAAGACGAGGATTTGAAGACACTCTTCAATTCATGGGGATCTCTATCAACTACAATTGATGCGTTTGGGTCTAGCACTAACAGCTGGAATACGATCAGGGTCACAACAATTTTATTTCTTCAGCTTGACAACGCTCGACCACATATTGTCTGAAAGATTGGAAAAAGTAGTAGCTATTGATGGACAATTCTTTGAAATTAAACACCTTGTACCAATTTTTACAATAAATCTTCAAATTCAAAAAAAAAAATAATTTGAAACTAGTAATAAGTTTAATAGTATATTGCAAAATTAGATATTCTTGAGGAGATACGTGCCGGATCACGAATATTTTCATCCACATCTGTGTAAATGGGGGATAAAAAATCATTTTTTAATCAAGATTATCTCGATATCAGTGAATATATTAACTTAATTAATTGATGATGAAACAACATTATATATATATATATATATATATATATATATATATATATATATATATATATATATATATATATAGATGATCCATCAGCAATTACAATTATTTTTTGTGACGGTACATTGTAAACAAATATAATATAATATTAAAATAAAACTGTTAAGGCTGTGAAGTTTCCTGTTTTTTTATTTATTTAATTTAATTGATTCGTCAAAAGTAGTTGTAACAAATATATAGTATTAAGAACACATATTCATACAGGTAGATGGAGAGGCTTGCAAACTAAAACCATCAGTAGTTACACTAACTCATCTCAACAAAGCGCCAATGTTGGCAAAGAGAAAGTGTGGCAAAGTGATGCCTCCACAAGCTGCCTTGGAAAACCTGAAAATATCGGTCCACAAGATCAGTATGTCCGACTACGAGCAACATCACTACGAAAAAGAACTGTTGGCCCAGGCTGGTAAATAATCAAACATTTGAAGCTTAACTCGATGCACGAAGAATATTTCATTTTTGCAGCTGTGACAGTTGGTACCATTGAAGTGAATCCAACGGTTGATCTCGAACACGTCAGAGGCATCATCAACAACATAATCGAAGACAACAGAGATGTCACTATTTCATCGGAGTGGTGCTTTGTCGACTGTATGATTGTATTCCGATTTACATATTTCCTTATAAGTGCTATATTTTCAATTTCCAGCCTGCACTGCTGAACGGTTCTTCCGCATAGATCGAGCTCAAGAAAATCTCCATTACGTATTAGACATTGCTAGTGAGGATCTCTATATACTAGAGTGTGGTGGTGGTACCGTTCCTCATACACCCGAAGATGAAACTGCGGCACCCTCACCCAGTTCCAATCACCAAGCCCCCCACGTCATCCCCGAGATGAGAATAAGGTAAAACTTTGATTTATTTTTCGGCAATTAAATGTATAAATACGACTTAAATGTTGCAGTGATGAAGGTAGTTTGGACTCACCAAGTGATCATCCGCCGATGTCACCAAAAATTCTCCTATCGCCTGATGATGGGCAACAGGACGAAACCCAGGACCATAATCAATCGATGCCAGATACAGAGCCATCAGTAAGAATCAGGAGGTAAATGGGGGAACACGAGGGGGGTAAAGATTTTTTAAATATATTGCACATAGACAGTATTTATCGTTATTTATTAACTTTTATCTTTTGACCTATATTGTTACGGTATTTCTGATTAGTTTCTTTCTCTATCGCTATATACACAAGATCTGCATGGAAATGTTCTACTAGTTCGTAATGAGAATGCAGTAATACGATCCCCAATACGAAAAAAATACGTTTTTATTATTGCGTTGTAAAATTTTTATAACTTTTTTTCAAAACAAACAGCATAACAATTTCAAAATTTACGACACTATTATTTTACATATGTTAGATATAACATTTAACCTTGTTCAGTTCAAGATAATTCTACTCAAACTACACGAAGATATATAAAACTAAATTGTAACTAAGGCTTAAATAATTTTAAATTTAATAAAATAAATTTTAAAACAGCTATTATAATTTTAGCTAGTAATTATAAAAAAAATAAACGTAATTCCTTTTGTAATTATATGTTGCATTTAATGTTGGAATGTATTCATTATTTCTCGATGTTTGACAGCAGATAGATCTACAGGTCTACTTGTAAAATATTGTTAACAGTACATTGATTAGACATATAAAGTGCATAGTTAAGAGTGTTTCAAAATAACATAGTCTTTTACTACATGAAAATGCCAAATATTCTACCATACAGAACTAAAACTTGAAAAATATTTAAATGAAGATTTATCAATAATTTTGAGTTAATCAAAAGCAACGTAAATGAAGAGATGTTCAAAGGCAATATCAAACTTGTTAGAAACACAGCACCAGTCGTTTTTGTATTACATTATTATGACTATATTGTATTTAGTTATAATCAAATATAAATAAAAACATACCAATGACATATATTAAGTTTAGTGCTTCATCAAAATCGACGTCAAAAAGGAATATTATATCTACGCTAGCAAAGTGTGTTGAATTATACAATACTAAGATTTCATTAAATTGATGTAAGGTTTGGCACAAAAAAAAAACAGATTGGGCGACTAAATTACTAAAATATTAATTTTTTTCCATAATGTATTTAAAAAGACCATCTGCTATATTATCCGTCGAAACCCATTTAGAACACAGCAGATAGGAGGTTCTGCCCTACCCTCTATATATAATGAAATGGAAAGAAAGTAAATTTCGTGTTTATTATATTCTCCAAGCATAATTTCGTTTTGCTAATTTTTTTACATAAAAATTTCAAACAATACTCAATGATATATGTGCCGTTTTGATTAACGCCCTGTTGCCATCTTTTTAGTAAAATCATAATTACGTCACTCCAGAAATTGTTTAACCAGCTAGTTCTGTCGTGTTGCCTCTGAAAGATTCGGTTTATAGTTTGGACAATTTATTTCCAAATCCACCACATCTAAACATCCCCTTCTGGCATCTCCATTTCCAAAACGTAATAAATTTTAACTGAATAACTATGAACTATTAGCTTTCATACATTTTTCTTCATTGCATAAGTACGTATTACTAGAAATATGTGACTTTAAAATCATATATTAGGAAAAACCACAAACCACTTTTCCACAACTTTAATAAGATTTTTTTGAGTAGTTCCCCATTAATAACAATTTAAGTAATGTAGTTATTGAACGAGAACCACATTTAAAGCAAAAAGAAATCTTTTGCATATATCCAATTTAATTCAATTATTTTCTATCTTTAACTGAACAATCTTATTTCTCAGTACTATCTTTCTCTCTATTTTCCTATTTATCTCATTTTTATATCACTAATACCTATTCTGCATGCAGCATCAGTGAAAGATTATTCAGCTTGAACCAGGAGTCGTACAGTGCCTTTAGGTAAGTATCTAAAATAAAATCGAGTCACTTTCAATCAACACCATAACACTACCTGTTTCTCTTTATCTCCAACAACATTGATGCACATATACACACGCATACAGACACAGACACAAACACATGTTTCATTTGTTCAGCTCCCTCAACTCGGACTGATTTACGATTTTATGTTGAAGCAATATAGATACGCGTCCCAACGAAGAATTATTTAAAGCAGCGAAAGCGGGCGACTTACTTTTGGTAAGTAACCAGTTCGTAAGAGTTTTTACGTAGTTGGAATACTTTTTATGGTCGAACGAAAGGACAGAGGTGATACTTACCGAACCGCCCTTGTAAAAAGGGTGAATTCGCCCGACTGCACGTAAAATATTAAAGCAAATATTAATTCGCGGGCCTGTCCCTTTGTTTATTTGCATTGAATCAAACGTACAAAGGCCTTGAAATAATTTGTATGCCATAATTTTCAGAAACTGGTTCTTTGTTAAACACAACAGATGTAGTGTAAATATTACTATACATATAACAAATTTCCTGAAAGTAGGACGAATTAATATATTTAAATTGTTACTTAATACTAATATTCCTCTAGAAAAATTACTGCGGTCTTGTGAATTTGCTATTTTTTAACTGCTTGCATGATCATCTTGTCCTTCATCTCTATTGACGGCGCTCGGGGAGAGTGTGTATTTCTCAACCAATTGGATACTACCAGATGACAGTAAAAGGACCTCAGCTCAACAGCCGTTGATTGCCCAGAATTTCTCATACGCATTTATTCTAAACTGGCACTTATAGCAATTTCACGTTGTTGTTTACGACAGTTGTGGTTAGAAAGTAATTTTTGGGTATAAGGTATGAATTATTAGGTATAAGGTACAAACTATTAGTAAAATGTTATAATTTTGTAACAGTAATTTTGCAAATTGCTATGGAACACAGGGATATTTATGTTAAATAGTATTAAAATATAATTTGTTTGAAGATTATAGTAATGGTAAGAATTAGAAATGATCATATTTGTGTACTTTGTACCTATAACTTTCTGATTTTGCGGATATTTCAAAAGATTAACAAAAAGTATGTGTTTAAATGAAATGTCATGCATTTTTAAATATAAGATGTAGTTAATAGAAAGCATGAATAAAATTAATATAATATTAGACTTGAAGCTTTGTGATTTATTATTTATCTCCAGGAGAGCAAAAAAATGTAAATAATAATATATATGGTATAACAAATTTTATTGCATTAAATAGAATGCAATGAATAGAACAAACAAAACAAGGAATCTAAGTAAGATACAGACACAAACAATATAAATAAAATATTTATTTTGATACAGTATACCTAACACATTTCTTTTCGTTTTATCCTGATATTTTCCTTCAAATTTGCCTGAAGTCTGTAAAACCGTATGGGTTGCGTACTTTGCTTGCATAAATTTCGTTTCGTCTGTTTCATTAATGATTTTTGTCATTTCTTATTTCATTTGCGCTCTAAGTTCCAGATTTTTTATTTTTCTGTTGCCTTGAATGTTCTTTATAACATATCATGAACATAAGAGCGTTTGTGGCCTGGTTCCCATAACTGTTATCTAGATTAGAATACACTTTAACTAAAACATACCATTTTACTAATAACTTACAAACTAATTTTTGCATTATTTTCCGTTAATTTTGTCTATTAAATAATAAATAGTTATATTACCTTAACAAACTTTTGTAAAAATAAAATTAACCTAAACATTAGTTGTCAACTACAACTGTTGTAAACGTGTGACAGCGTAATATGTCAAGCTGGTTTAGAATAAATTAGCATGAAACAGTTTGCATGAGTTGTGGCCAATCAGCACGCACCCTGGGGTCTTTTTACTATCATCTGATGCAGACACTTCCATAGGATTTCATGGAATCTCCCTACTGCTAGTATTTTTCAGATGGCTCTCCATGAACTTGATCCAAGGTTTCTGGAGTTGTTTGTTACGCTTTTTACCATAAATCTAAATTTGTCACAGAAATATGTAAACTCATTCACCTTAAATTCGATAGACATGTTCAAGCTATTGCAATGTGCGTCTCTCAATTTGTCCCTTCATCTCTGTTTGAATTGTTGATTTTAATGGAATGACTTCATTTCTAACATGATCTCCAGAATTTACCTTAATTATTGCTGTAGAGTAATATAGGGAAAACTCAATAGGTGTCTCTGAAGAAAAGTTTTCTAATAGCAACATCCAAATGGTACTGTGATCGCCATTCTCGTTATTTGATTGGTTAATTTATATACTGCATTTCACATTTCTCTAGTGCCTTTAATTTAATATGATCTATTAGAGCTGTGTCTTTTTGTTTCATTATATTGAAAACACATCCTTCCCTGTTATAATTATAACAAATTCTTTATTGCGAAAATGTGTTAGCACTTAAAAGCACTTGTTATTCAGTATATATTTATTATATTCTTAACATAATTACAATATTTTATCCTGAAACCGACGCACTGAAAAATAAAATAACGAAATTTAATATTTTATTTTAAAAAATATATTAAAATTACTCGATTTCTTCTCTTCTGTTCATAAAATAGAGAATCGAAATTTCCAGCAATTTGGCTGATCCAGCTAATTACTTCAGCCATAGATGCAATCATCACCGACCATTAAAAGAAGTTTGTATTTCTATATTGAACTCCATGTCTCTTTTTAAGTATTTTTAGTATAATTGCATCCACTGCTGAGACGACATCACTTTGGCAAACATCCACTCAGACCTCTAATGAATTGAACAAATCATTTTGTACTTTCATCAAGTGACTGATTCCATAAACTGTTAGATGCCGATTTACTTTAACTATCACTGTATCAATTTCAATTTTTTGTCTCATATAAATCATTTATTAATAATTGGTGTTCCATTCCAACAGCTTTATTTCTTCATTGTAAATATATCTTTATATCCTGGCACTTTAGATATTCATTATCAAATTCTGAATATCTATATCTGTTTTAGCATCAGATATACACCAATCAAGCAATATATCTCAACAATTTTTTTACAGGGTAGGTATTGCAAAATAATATTTAAACAAAAATATTGTATTTGATGCTACTAATTTGACCATGTCATCTAGCTATAAATAATAAATCGTAACACTATTTTCTAATCCTATTTTATAACTGTTCCGTGTATTCTAGCTCAAGAGGCTGCATAATCAGGGATACTCTCTTGAGGCGAGGGACGCCACAGGGCAGACTCTGCTCCACCACGCGTCGCGTCACGGTCACCAGGATGTCGTGAAGTACCTGCTGCGCCACGCAACCACCGTCATCAACCAAAAAGACAACAACTTGTAAGTGGTCAACTAAAAACACAATAATTTAGTATTGATTGCGATCAAACTAGAATTTATTAACGATGATTAAATGCCAATATTTAAAAAAAATTAAAGCATCCAGCCAAATGACCAAAAAAGATAATGTTCCAATAAATTAATATATTAGTTCTATAAATTAGTTTTAAATGATATTCTTTAATTGGAAGCTTTATTTTGAAAAATCGGTACGATGTATTTCATTCAAAATCTTTTGATATATCTTTTGATGCTATACAGGAATCGATCCATTTTTTGGCATCTTTATAAGAAATGAAGCGCAGCTTAGTCAGGTCACAACTCATATGTCAGAATAAGTAGTAATCAGAAGTAACATGATCTGGAGAATACGGCTGGCGGAGTAACACTTCCCATTTTAATATATCCAAATATATTTTCTCCGGTTTTGCAACATGTAGTCGAGCGTTGTCATTGCTGAAGAATAACATTGTTGTTTTCGCATTCCGACCATTTTCCGAACAATACTCAGCTCAAACAAATCAATTGTAATCGATCCCCATTGATGGGGATTATTAAATTTCCGATTTAGTTAAGCCGATCCCACAAAATCCAGAGCATTAGTTTAGAGCCATAATAATTCGGCTTTGTCGTTGATGTTGATACATGATAAGGCAGTCCCCATGATTTTCTCTCGATTTATGTTATCGTAATGAATTAACATTTCATCATGAGTAACAATACTAAGAAAAAACATTTCCGGAAAAAATATTGCCGTTGAAACAGCATTTCACACATGACCAAACTCGTTTCAATATCTTTTGGCTTCAATTCATACGGCACAAAATATTTAAGGTTTTGGAACATCCTCATGTTCTCCAAGCAATTGGAAAGGGTTTCTTGTGTTACTCCCAACAATTCTGCATATTCTTCTTGCGTTTTACACGGATCATCATCGAGTAATTCCTTCGAATGTCACTTTTAAAACGTCGAAACCAGTATTTCCATGTTGAAATTAATGTAAAAACTTTAAATAATAAGGAAAAACTTCTCACAAATGTGATTTACTCGGTACAAATTTAAATATTTTCAACTGAAAAAAAAAATTTTGCTCACCCTTCGACGAAGTGACATATATTGAAAAGTGAAGCCTGTCAGTGAAGTTTTTTACAAAGGTACCCGATGCGATTTAATATGTTAAACCTTAACATCGTCTGTTGTAAATCGTTTAAAGTTAATTTATGGGCCTAATGTATTGCTTTTCAATGTTTGCCTTTAATTTTATATACATGAGAAAAAATATGAGAATGAATTCGTAAAAATATTATGTAAGAATATTTAGTACTAGATTATTACTAAAAACGAAGTAGTTTAGAACTCAACAACAGCTATGTTATATTTACAGAAACACGCCCTTTACATAAAGAACGACTGAATGTATGCAAAGCATTTTAAGTAGGGCTTCAAGTTGACACCGTCGGAATAATTAAGAGGCTTTTCCCTATCAAGTGCCTTAAACTAATGAAATTGAATTTGATGTACGCATTCATCAGCTCGCATACGGGCTTTTTACACTCTCACGCCCCATCACTATGCAAAGTAGCAACGTATAAAATTAGAATAACTTAAAAGTAATTTATAAATAATTTCTATTGCGTTAAATATAGAACGTATAGCAACAGTCAGGCACTGAAACCTCCCCCGCATGCTCCTCGCCGTCAGGTTCCTTCGCGAGCCCTTCTCAAACAATTTCAGAAATATTAATCCTTTGCTTTGTTTATGTTTCCGTACCAAATTAAGAAGATCAAAAGGATTTCCGGCGGAAAACTGGATTCGCCCGGTTTGTTCTCCAACCTCTTTTACTGGCCCTTTTTACAATCCGGCCAACGATTTTAAGATCGACTTTACGACAGACGTTAAAAATACATCAAGATACTCTTCCGCTACAGCGCCGTTAACATTTACGTCTCGCGAATATCCGAATAAATTTTATTGAAATCGGCGTTTTTAATCACCCCAATAACATTGCAAAATGAGTCTGGATAGTATAGTGCATTATTCTACCCACAACCTACTACTAGACTAGCTAGCATAATTACTACTAGCATTTCACATTTCTCTAGTGTCTTTAATTTAAAAGGATCTATTAGAGTTATCTTTTTGTTTTATTACATTGCAAACAAATTCCTCGTCCTTCTCTGTTATAATTCTAATATAAGTTCTTTATTGCAAAAATGTGCAATACACTGAATAATAAGTATATATTCAAATTATTAACATAACACTTACAAAATTTATCCCGAAGCAGAGGCATTGAAAAGGCAAATGATGAAATTTATTATTTACATTTTTAAAAAAAGTGTTAAAATTACTCGATTTCCTCTCTCTTATACTCATATTTAGAAAATCGAAATTTTCTGCAATTTAACTCATTCAGCTTATTACTTCAGCAACAGATGCCATCATCACCGACCGTTAAAAGAAGTTTGTATTCCTATATTGAACTCCATATCTTTTTTTAAGTACTTTTCGTATAATTGGATCCACTGCTGTGTTGGAAAGCAGTGTAGAGACAACATCACTTTGGCAAACGTGCACTCAGATCTCCAATAAATTTAATAAACCATTTTATACTTTCATTAAATTTAACAATTTTTAGAAGAATATATTCTGCTTTGAAAGCTACTGATTCCTTAAACTGTTAGATGCCGAACTACTTAAACTATTACTGTATCAATTTCAATTTTTCTATCTCATATAAATCATTTAATTATTAATAATTTGTGTTCCATTCCAACAGCATTATTTCTTCATTGTAAACATATCTTCATATCCTAGGCCATTAGATATTCAAAATGATTCAATTCATTAAATGCTGAGTATCTATTTCTGTGTTGGCATCAATATATATATATATATATATATATATATATATATATATATATATATAGAAGGTATAGCAACAACCGGCACTGAAACTTCGTCCTCCTTCGCATGCTCCTCGCCGTCAGGTTCCTTCGCCAGCCCTCCTCAAACAACTTCAGAAATATTAATCCTTTGCTTTGTTTATGTTTCCGTACCAAATTAAGAAGATTAAAAGGATTTCCGGCGGAAAACTGAATTCGCCCGGCTTGTTCTCCAGCCTATTTTACTGGCCCTTTTTACAATCCAGCCGACCATTTTAAGATCAACGTTACGACGGACGTTAAAAATACATCAAGATACTCTTCCGCTACGGTGCCGTTAACATTTACGTCTCAGGAATATCCGAATAAATTTTATTGGAATCGGCGTTTACAATCGTCCTAATAACATTGCAAAATGAGTAGGGCAGTATAGTCCATAGTTCTACGTACAATCGAATGGAATTTTTCAAAAGTATCGAATATAAATTTGGTTACTTTATTTGTAATCTAAGATTAGGGAGTTGTATGTATTCCCTGGATAGATCTTTCCGATAGACCTTTTTGAGCGATGACACACGTTATGAAATGGAAAATGGTTTTGAACACAAAAACTATTAATATACTTGAAAAACTATTTTATTTCAGGAAAGAAAAGGTGGTACAAAACGACGCAAATGATTTAAATCTATTCGAACATAAACCAAACAATCTGTAGTCCGTCCAATAAAATCTATAGTCCTACCAATTTCGTTTTGCCATAATCAGTTTATAGAAACGTAAAAATCCCTTTTAAACTCGAAGCATTTTTTGTTCTCATTTTACTAATTAGCATTACTCTTGTTAAAAGGAGACAGATTGAAGTCTGATGCGAACATGTAACCAAATCGGTCTATAAAGTTCTATTTGTGTTGGTACTGGTCAACACCGTTGTCATATGACAATGTAAATAAAATAAAACCGCTCTAACCGTAAAACTATTATGGCTGTTTACTTAACTGTAATAATATATAAAATAATATATATTTTATTATGTTATTTTTGTTTCATTATTTTATTTACATTAGTATTTTTATGTCAAAAAAAAACGAAAACTTAAATTTGGCAATGTTGTATTAAAAATTTTAACTATGTGCATTGGCTGTTTAGATGTCTCCCTCCCCCTCCCATCGTCTTCGAATAATATTAGGTAGGGCCGTTAACAATCATATTATATAACAACCTCCTTGCTAAAGCAACGACCACAAAAATTAACGTGGTATTTGTCCCGTCTGAACAGCTTAGAGTTCTAATAAAATTAATTTTGAGCATCACATTTATTTGCCAGTCTGCCTGTCTCCGAAGAAGATCTTCGAAGGGGCACTTTTTCTACACAAATATCCATGGCATGGCTTTATGGAAGTTTTAGTGACTCCATATTCCAAGATCCAATACTATTTTATTCCAGTATTATTTCATTTAGGGAAATAAGAGCTGATTTGTTGAACGGTGATACAAAACAGCACTGAAGATTTAAATCTATTCGAACATCAACAATAGCGAACTGCCTAAGTCTTACTCATCGACACCATTCAACCACATAAGCATCCCACCTCTTCTTCGAATAATCGAAGTCAGTCCCTCTAACAGTAGCATATAACATGTATAACAACCTACACAACCCATTACTTTTTACCCTTGAAATTATCGCAATAAATCTATTTTTCATCACAATTTTCTATTTCTTCTAAGCAACGAAACTGCGATATTGAAACTGTTTGAATAGCATTTTCAGTTAACTTATAAATAATTTTTTTTATATATTTTAAAGTCTCCTTTTTACCAACGAGGATTTATCTGGACTAACGTGGGCTCCGAACCACAGTTCTCGGAATTAAACCTACCGACTGGCGAGTGACCAACTTAGAAAACTTCCATACTGGCGTTACTGGGATCATTTTCCTTGTCGGATTTTACACTGTTGTCTAAGGACAAGCACAAATATTAAACAATCACAAACATAAATTTACGACCCCAGGAGTATAACAGTATGTGGACCGTCACCTTAACGACTGCGCCAACCAAGCCGGCTTTAAAAGTAGTTGTTCCATCAACTGCTGAGCTGTTTAAAAGTTATTTCAGCTATGCTTTCGTCCAATAAGTCTAGCATTTCCTTGCTCCAGGCCGTTCTTTGTCATTGACATTAAAATCACCACTTTTAAACCGTTCAAACCAAAACCGGCGACATTTCTTTAAATCCAATATCAAAAATAATTAATATTCACGACTAGCGTCTATATACAGTGAATAGCTCACAAATACTAACACTTATTTTATGTAGTTAGAAACACCAACAAATTTAAATGTTAGGTTAGCTTGTTGATATTATAACTTTTTACTCACTTTTGTCAATAGATATCGTTAATGAAAATACATACAAGAACCTAATAATACTTCGCAATCAATTCTCAACTTGTGTACTTAAATTACACAGGTCTGCAAAAAATTCTAAAAGCTGTTTAGGTTGGTTTTCTGACGTAATCTTTATGTTTTTGAATATACTGAATCCATAAATGATTTCCTTTTTAACCAACTTTGAAAATGGAGGATGTTCGACTATTTAGTTTTGTTTGAATGTATATACGCCGGTATTTCCGTCAATTATGGATGGATTTTTAAAATAATTTTTTTATTCGAAAGAATGCACTTCGGAGATGGTCCCATTGAAACCAAGTCTGGATCAGATGGGGGAAGAAGGGAAATGGAGAAAAACCTCAAATTTCAAAGGCATATATATATAGCTTTCACATATTTTTTTATCTAAAATAATCAGATACTTTTGTATAATGTTATTGCTGAGCTGATATGACGGATATTCGAAATTCATTCATTCAAAACAACTGCTTTTTAACAGTTGATTATAAGATATAAGACGAATACCCTAAAAAATTGCTTCTATGGTGTAATTATTAAACCATTTAGCTCCCAATCGAAGGTCACGGGTTCGATTCTCGGCGCGGAAAATGATTTTTTGTTGTTCTAGTCTAGTTAGAACATTTGTCAAATCACAGGTATCGGACCACGGGGCCTAAAACGCTCATTATTTTCAATCATTGTGTCTTTATCCTTATTTTTCCTCATAAGGGTTGCACCTTTACTTGGCCTACCTATTGTAAAATTAAATGAAATAACTGCTTAATTTAATGCGTAGATATTTAACACTAAAAAGAGTCTTCTTAAAATTAAATTACGAATGAAATAAATCTAATTTGTTGCTGTCTGTTGTTGTTTGCTAGACTCTCTGAAACGTCCTAGAGTAATTCGATGAGAAAAATTTCCTCATTAGACAACCTCAAATGCTTTCAACATTCTATTAACGATTTATTTATAGTTAGGGTATTCATGATTGCCTAAAAATTTCTCTATGACCTCCTTGAAAGCAATTCACTCCTCTTTTTAAGGATCCGGCATGGTCATGATAAATCTCTGAGAGTCCTTGAAAATTTGAGACTGTATATTTGAAGTAATCTAAATCTTTGGAAAGTGTATGGAGGAGTAGTATGGAGGAAGTATATATGAAGTAATATTTTCGAAGGAAGTTCTTTTGAAAAACATTAAGTTCCTTCGGCGGCCAAGCTAGGGAATTTGGTAGACCTAGCTCGTTGTCTTCATATTTTAATTAGCGAAAAATCAATTTCAAGTTCTTGTGGGTTTGTTTGAGGTGTACGGAATGACCTACAGGAATTGAAGCATAGAAACTGACGTTGTGAAACAGAACTGCTAAGGCTTTTAATGAATGAATTTTTAATGAATTTATGAAAAGACGCCATTGTGCGATATCGTATTGAATATAACAGGTCAATTGAAAAGTCCCCGGCCTACCACAGTAAAACACATAATTTTTTTGGCAAAATTAGTTTTTTTTATCCTTCAAGGGTGATACACTGATTATAGAGACCCTCCAACTTTCCGATACCATTTTTGTAGTACGATTTGTCCTTTGCTTCAAAATAAACCTCAGTTTCTGCGATCACCGCTTAATTCGACGAAAATTTCTTCCTAGCGGGCATTCTTTTGAGATCTGAGAACAGTCGTTGGGGGCCAGATCTGGACAGTACGGTGGATGAGGAAGCAATTCGAAGCCCAATTCATAGATTTTTGCCATCGTTTTCACTGACTTGTGACACGGTGCATTGTCTTGGTGAAGCAGCACTTTCTTTTTCTTCAAATGCGGCCGTTTTTTTGGCTATTTCGTCCTTCAAACGGTCCAATAACGCTACGTAATAGTCGCTGTTGATGGTCCTTCGTTTATCAATTTTCAAGATACAGACGTCATAACACTCGGATGACTGTCGATTGGACTTTGGAGTGAAATGATGGAGTCATGTTTCATCCATTGTCACATATTGACGCAAAAACTCAGGTTTATTACGCTTGATCATCTTCAAACACTGTTCCGAATCATCAACACGTCGTTGTTGTTTTTGGCCAAAAGTGAGCTCGCGCAGCACTCACTTTGCACAGATCTTTCTCATACCCACATATTCGTGAATGATATAATGTACACATTCAGTTGATATCTTTAGAGTGTCTGCTATTTCATACAGTTTCAATTTACGGTCATCAAAATCATTTTGTGGATTGTTTAAATATTTTCGTCGGTAACAACCTCATTTGGGTGTCCAACGCGTTCACCGTCTTCGGTGCTCATTTCACCACGTCTAAACTTAGCATACCAGTCCTTGATGGTTGATTTTCCTATGGCAGTGTCCGGAAACCCGGCATCAAGCTTTTGCTTCAACTGCTTCCTTTTTTTGCTTTTCCTTTCAGAAAGCAATATTTTATCAACACGCGAAATTGCTTTTCATCCATTTTTTCGCAATAACAAAAATTGCTTCACTCAAGTTTCTATAATTCACAAACTAATGATCCGACAGCTGTCAAATTTATACACTCATCTTTTGAGGGTGTGCTAACTAAACTATGGTTTTAATTCTAGTAGCGTCATCCATGTGTCAGGCCGAGGACTTTTCAATTGACCTGTTATGTATATTCGTTTTCAGAATAACAAAATACATAGAAATCTGTTGAAAATACACAAATAGCTTTTTATTGCAGAGCTGAGTAATTAATACACATTTTCAATTGACGGCTTATGTTTTTTTTTAATTAATTCGCCAACCGCAATCGTTTTTTTTAGATATCTTGTAGTTTTAAGAGATAACGACATTACCATTCTACCATTTGATTCGCTTCCAAATTGTATACAGGAAACATACATTCATGAAAAATTAATTACTTGGTATATGTACGAATAATCTGGTAATAACTTTTTTGTTCAATTCCAGAGGTCAAACCGCCCTTCATAAAGCGGCGGCATATAAGTGGCTTAGTATCTGTTGTATGCTGGTGGCAGCGGGCGCCAACCTCGACATAACTGATTATCGAGGCAACACTCCTCGAATGCTGGCGACGCAGGCCGACGACCATGACCTAGCTGCCTATCTCGAAAGTAAGTATTCGCCTTTTAGACACGTAGGCCTTTCAAATAAACCACCCGCAGAACGCTTGCAGGGACCTTCAAGTATTCGGAGAGAGATAAAAGTCACCCACTCTCCACCCCCACAATTTTTCATCTAACACAAATAATTCTTAACGCAGGGGAGCATTCACCTCAAAATATCTAAAAACACATGATAATGAACTTGTAATTCTGATGTTACCTAAAATTTTAATTAGATAAATCTGTGTGTCATGTTTTCTTCGCCTGAAAAATATACTGTCGCAAATATTTTTTTCAGCTTTTAGTATCGGAAATATTTTGCTAATTGCCGGTGTATCTATGATGCCATTAATACCATTGTTACTATCAAAACAAGCAGTACTTAGAGAGTGCTATGTTAGGATAATAAGGTGAATGAATCAAGATTTCCCAACTAAGCTTTTTTGAGTAGTCAGTGTGTAGTGGAGAATATGATGAAAGACAAATCTTTCTTATTATTCAACAGCATACTATTTCTAGTTATCCACCATAATTTGAAAACAACTAATTTTAACTAACTGATGATATGATGGTAACTAGTTCTTCGTGTCACAGCGTCACCTTTTTTAGCATCAATCCTGGCTACGCAAAAGCTTTGTTTCCTTTGTTAATTCGATTTACCAGGTTTTTCGTGCTTAAGTCTAGTTATCCATCGAAAAATTGAGAATAAAGATTTATTATGTTGTTTGCTATAAATAAAAAATAAATTAAAAAATTAAAAATATCGATGTTTTTATATCTTTATATATAATATTTTTATAGCCTCCGATATATTCATATATTTCTCTGCGACCGACATCCCTAGTTTTTCGATTTGGTTTTCAGGTATTAGATAATTAAATGACTCATCTCTCCATTACCAAAGCGAAACGCCCTTCTCATTATAGTAATATTTTCTATTTCGTCTTCATATGCAACAAATGTCCAACCAATTCACCAATTTCCACATTTATAGTCTAAAAATATAACGTGTGCCACCTTTCCAATAAATATCTAGTGGCGTTGCTCTATTATTGCGTTCACTATTCACTGCATTGTTCAACTAGGGGACTGATATGAATATAGGTAAGGGTCAAAGTTGTAGTGTTTCCAATGGTGACTGACTGACCGCATGGTATTAATCCTCCATCCGCATTACCAACTTTTTTCCGTGATTCAACTGGTTCTTTGCTAGTAAATTTAAGGTTATATAACGGATTTTAGCTGTAGCCACAAGTTATTTACAACTGATGCCATCTATAGTGAGAAACGCCACAAAGGTTTTCCCATACCTAATTTAACATCTTAAATACTTTCATTCAACAAAGAAATTACCTCTGAAATGAACAACCTTTTACCAACATTCTAAAAGTAATGCTTAAAAGCAAGTAAATGTTACTTATTATTCTAAACGAAAAAAACAAAACATAAACAACTAATGACCATATAAATATGTCTAGAATATATGGTTGATGAATTAAAAGCATCTATACAAGACTTACAATTATTTACGACTCTCTATACGGACATACAGATTTTCCAGTGATACACTGTTTGTGAACTACATCAATTTCAGCACAAGAGACCTGTAAATTAACGTTCGGCTGCGTACTAAAAAAATCTATATGCAATATATCACGTTTAGTCGGCCAAACTGTCATTTATTTATTTTTGATTAAGTTTCTTTTTAGTTGTGGCTCTGGTGTATTTACCACACGCCTCTACTCATTGTCCATATATTCTATAATACTGACTGGCCAGACAAATTACGTCCTGCCCGAACATTAGTTTTTCTACTAAATGGAATTTATTTTGATAATAACGTAAAGGTAAAAATTTGTTTTGTATCTCATAAAAAAATCAAAAAAATTTAAAAAAAAAACACAGAACCAACAACCTGGTCCAATTATGAATCTAAAGCATACTCGGACCCACTCAAAGACAGTGGCGCGTAAATACGAGGGTGGTTTAAATATGATGGAGACAAATGGTGTAGATGACACGCATGTATGTTTAGAAGGTCGTGCCTTGAGTATGTAATAGCTGGGCCCCTTACGAACAGTGTGGCATAGCTTTCGTTAGGAGCGCATGTTCCACGCGAGTGCTACGACCATGAGTGAACGTCGAGGGCCGACCGCCGTAGCGCAACGTATTGTCATTCTAGTTAAAATCTTCAAATATGATCAACTATGATCGCTACTATTCTTGATCCACAAATTCCATTAATGAATTGACTACCTCCAGCTTTCGATTAACATATTGTTCATTTACTAACCTAAAATGAGTACTTTTTTAAGCTGAAAGAAATCTCAGTCAATAATCATTATTTTTACAAAACAATAATTTCTTTACTTATACTCTTATATAATAATGCATTGTATTTTCCTTGTCATTAGATCATTAGGGTGTCGTTGATAGTTTTATATTTTCTTTACTTTATCCAGGTTTACTTTTGTTAGCAAATTTAATTATTTCATAGTATCACTGTACACTATTCTCACATCTTAGCGAAATGCTGTCTAATCTCTTCTTCTGTGAATTTCACATTCTTCAACTTCCATTCTCAACAAATTCTAGCTATATGTTACCTATAAAATAAAATTTAAATCATTACTAAAATATGATGTTGAAATGATGTTTGAAAACTGATGTTGTTTGGATTTTATAACTTTTAAAAATATAACCATACATTCTGCACTTACCCTCGTTCTTCCATCTTTTAAAACCAGTGAATGTTTAACCACCAAGAATAACACAACGATTTAATTATTATTACTATAGAATTATTAATGTAACACAAAATCTAAATATCCTAGATTTTTTGTTGTTTTTACTTGATCAACTGTATATATCGACTCGAAAAGAATGTATCGCCATTAGAAAGGGAAGACAATATGATTAATTCTTTTTTTTTTTGGCCTGGAACCGGGTAGGGGAATCCTGTTACGGATACCTGGTGGGGAAGACTGAACTGAAGACACTGAACCCCACCCTATCAGCTGATCCAATGACCCTAACTGATACTTCTTACTGTTCAAGGCACAAGGGCCAGGCAAGGACGTGGCGTCGTTATCACACCACGCAGCTTGCGGTACATGAGTTAATCGCTCGCCGGAGAAGGTCGAGACAATTTGGAGTTAGAGCACAGCGGGGTAGTGTCGGCTGTGACAGAATAAGACTACGAAGAGCCGAATGAGTTATTGGCCTAAAATATCGGTCAGCTCGGTAATACATCTATTGTCCGAGAGACGAACAGTGGAGAAATATCTCGAGTAAACCTCAGATATAATATCGTGAACTTGGGGGACGTCTGTTTCTCTATGAATTTGATTGTTCGTGACGAACCAGGGTGCATTGATTATTTTCCTGAGAATTTTGTTTTGAAAGACTTGGAGACGTTTCACCTGGCTAGGCGAGAGTTATTTTAGATAGACACTGGAGCCATATAGAACGACTGATCGAACCAGCATCTTGTACAGGAGAGATTTTATAGAAAGAGGAAGCCTGCTGGCCCGGTTGATAAGCGGGAACACCAAATTAACAATACCTTGACCTTTATGGAGGGACTTTTGAATGTGGGAATTCCACCTAAATTTGCGATCGAAGACAAGACCGAGATAGGTGGCTTCTTCTGATCATGTGATTTCGGCGTTCTCGATTTTAAGACGCGAAATGCTCGGTGCAAAACGCTTCTTGTGGAAGAAGATAGCCTGGGTTTTCTGTGAATTTACCTGCAACCTCTAGAAATGTAACCACTGGTCTCATCGAGTTGTTTTTGGAGTCTGCTTCGGATGTGCGGTGCTACTCTTGAGAAAGCAAAGTAAGCAGTGTCGTCTGCGTAAAAAGCTGCCTCAACTTGTGGTCTCCTAGGGATATCTGAAAGAAAAATATTAAATAGAGCGGGTGCCAGGGGGGAGCCTTGTGGAACTCCTGCGTCGATGGTTTTCCGGCTAGAGAGAATATCTTTAATCTTCACCTGGAACGATCGTCCTGACAGAAATGATTTGATAAGAGCTGTTAGGTCATCAGATAGACCTAATCGGATGCATTTCGCCACTAAGCCTTCGTGCCAAACCTTTCACGTCGGTTTAAAGCACAATTGATTTTTGCGGCCAGCCGATGGGCTTGATAAACTGAGAGAACTGAGTGTTTGGCGCGGAACCCGAATTGCTCATCTGGAATGATATTGTTTGTCTTCATAAAATCATTAAGAGCATAAAGAATTGCTCTTTCAGTAAGTTTGGAAGGTTCATTCTTTTATATGGTTTATTCCATACAGGAGAAAAGTGTGGTTATTTTACACTCCCCCCCCCCCACATACACATACCTTTAAGTCCCATCGCCATTCATGTATACAAAATAATATAGTATTCTATTATATTTAACAATATATATTAATTATTATATTTAATTAACTAATATATATATTATTTTTATTTACAGGTCAGGAGAAATTCACTCTAGTCTCATCCGACATGGGCACCGTCGTATGATAGCAATAAAATAATTTTTCGACTACTCCAAATTGTTCAAACTGTAACTTTCTTCTATTTGCCTTATTACATTTTAGATAACGTAAGATAACGGCGTCAGCCATCTCGAGCATAAATCGCGGCAAACTAACCGGTCCCCTACCTTGACGGTTTCCCGATTTTGCTTCAGCATTGAATCTTAATGAATATATTTAATGATGAAAAATTAAAAATGTGATATTATCATACAATTACTTTGTAACGTTATAAAGTTCAGGCTACTCAAGAGGCCTCCCCTGTTACATCCTGATCGGTGCCGAGTTTTTTGCTGTACAAAGAAAAATATTTTTATATTTTTCCCCCCCTTTTTAATTTGTCAGGATGTAAGAGGCGGACAGGGCGCCTTTATCGTCGAACCTTTTAAACTTATAGATGTGTGTGTCATGTATAAATGAAAGTTCATATATATTTTTCTGCTTGAAACTTAACCGAGATTTGACATCGATCGAAAGTCGATTTAAACATTTTTAAAGTTAGTTGAAAACATATCAAATATAATGAGAAAAAAAAACAAAAAACATCAAGAACATTCCTCGTTTTAACAAATCATTTTAGTCTAGGTCATAGATTAAGTATAACTATTTTCTATAGTGAATATGGAGGCAATAATTGTTACTTTGGGTGTACATATTTTATATACTTAATGAATTAATTGTAGGTCGATGACCCTTGAGTTCAGGGACATAAATTATTTGTAACTGAGTCTAGACAATCAAGGTGGCATCGTATAGGTTTGTTTATTAAACAATAATGACAAGTTTTATTTAGTTAAATTTAAAGTTATTTAATACGTTTTAAATAATTTCTGTTCGAAATAAAGCTTGACATTTATTCCAAAACCTATGTGTCTACTAGCTATTCCAGACTTAGTTACCATTTTCCTGCCACCAGAGATTTTTACCCCACCAGAATCCCCGGCGGTCTTATGTCTCCGAATTCGACAGGTCATAACATCTATAAGTATTTCTGTACAGAACTGTAAATGCGTTTATACAAGACAATCTCTTGCTCTAGATATCATAAGCGATCGGATATAGATATAAATAAATCAAAACCAGCTGGTCTCGAATTAAACGAGAAATTATTTGAAATCAACTGGGTTTAAAGGTTGCCTTTGCTACCAGCGAATGCACCTTTTTATAATAAAAATATTCCCTTTTAAATAATGATATATATTCTTTCGTGGTTTTGGAACTAGTAGAATAGATAGTTATTTTCTTTTATTTATAATAATCACCCTATATTATTCAATTGCATTGCAAATAGGATTTGAAGTTATAGTTACTAGGTAATAGAAAACATATATTTGTACATAGGAATATTATATTTCTACTAAAGTTCTTTTCATTTACACACACTGAAGCAGTAACTTTTTTATTAACGCCAAAGGAATTCACAACATAGATGTTTTACTATTTGAGTACCATAGAATAAATAAACAACTGTTTATATAGACAGTATGAATGTCAACAGTTTTCTTATAATTGATTTTTCATAAAACTCGCTAAATTCTTTCACTAGAACTGTTGATGAAAATGTGATGATTATTAATGCTATAAAATAAGTTCAACAATTCTCAATATATACGGATATCAGTTGGACTGTTTTGTAAGTTGTTCCTTGTTAAATTTTATGTTTGACATTCAATTGATATCTGCTATGTGATATTTTACTGATTCTGTACATAATTATTGCCAAATATGGGCGGTGTATAAACTACTTCAGATTAAATATAGTATTCGAAGGAGTTAATTGTACATAGGCATTTTATTTAATTGCTTAAACATAATGAATATGGAATAGTTAACTTGTTTTCATTTTGAAATAATCTCTCACTTTGTTATAATACCAAATTCTAGTCTCTATATGGCAATATTTTCTTCCTATGCCAGAGTAACAATAAATAATAAGAATAATAAAAATTATGATAATAATAGTGGAGTATACTACCTTTTTTGCACCTTAATAAAAAGAGGTTTTTTAGATATAGTACGTGCTTTGCTGATTTTTTTCCTGAGTTCTTTTGCTAGAAAACTTAAGGGTCCAAATACGTGTCTCTTTAACAACTATATGATACAACGTTTATTTTGTAATAATCATAAGGAACATTGTACTGCAACACTGAAAGTAAATATACAAGTAATATCATTTTACCCCAAAAATGTGCAGCTTAATTTTACCAGTTACATTCAGTATTGCATCCCTAAATTGTACAAATAAACAAACCAAATTTCCAAGATACCTTTAGATTCATAATATATATATGCACCCTACTTTCTTATACAATAATACACACTGGTTTAGTACTTATTACTATAGATAACTTAGATTTGAAAATTTTTAAAATTAAATTATTTATAAATCACAATGAATAAAGCAAATCTCCTTGATATTCTTTGTTTTTTTTTATTACCCCATTACTTAACAAAACTGCAGTATTAATCTGAACATATTGACTTATATTAATAAAACATTTAATAGAAAATAATAGTGTTTAATAATGTTTTTCTTCTGTAGTCTTAAAAGTTGAAAAATTTTTAATAAGAATCAATTTTTTATGGAACTGGATCATTAAGATGAAAATCACTATAAGAACATAATAACTTCTATTCTAGACTAATATTGTTAATCCAAACCTAGACACTAAAATTCTGTAGAAAAAATGTTTTCTAAAATAAATAAAATGCTTATAACAGTGGAGGAATATTTAGGTAGATCTAAGTAAATTATAAATAATGTAAACATTATATAACAATCGATATTTTTTAATCAAGGTAATGAAATATGATTTAAATAGCTAATTACTCATAGTATTGAAAGTTGCATAACATAACTTATAACTATTAGTTATACATCCTCTCACACGAAAAGTTTAATCTAGTAATTATCGAACGGACTCTCTTATCGAAAAATTGGAACAAATAAAAGATATTCAGCAAGTTCCAAAGCTCCCACTGTCTTAACAATTTTATATATAATAAAATACTTATATATGCATTAAATAATTTAGTATATTATTACTACGAACATTCTATCACAGTAATCATCTAAGGAAATTTTCCCATATATAATCATTAATTCATTCCCCATTACGTTTTTAAAATTGTTATATTTCAGTAAACGTACGTTACTCAACTAGTGCTTATTACTATTACTTTTAATATTACCAATAACAAATAAATTTATATAAAAATGCAACAATTGAGGAACATATCGTTTGAAATCACATCGTTTCATAATTAATTGGTATTTCGAGTTGTTATGTAGACCAAATGTAACCTTGTGTTCAATTATGTTATTTTTTTTAACTAAATTAAGTTGCAAATTTTATAAAAGAGTATAAACTATATAGTTTCATATTTTCAATAGGCTATTGTAGCTTCGATTGTTAACATCATTAACAATATTTCACACTCTGGTAATCGAACCCAACCGAAATTTCTTTCAGTTGCTAGAATACAATAATATGGAAGATAAAACAAGTATATCCAATATAGCGTTCATACTTCAATAGCATGATATAAATAATATTCCGTATAATTTATAAAAATTCGCTTTAAGCAATCAATAAAGATTGGTTGATGTCAAATAACTTTCTGTTAACCAAACCTGAAAAGTTCAATTTTGTCACGCTATAATATTGCTTGCTTCTTTGTCAATATTATGTCAATTTGTTCTCAAAACATATATAATCTCCATATTTTCTAAGATGGAAATTGCATACAAATCTCGTTTAGAAACTCAATTTAAAAATCAATCTCCAATTTCTCAAATTGGAAAATTTATCTATAATTAGTACAAAAATAGTATTTACTGACACAACGATAACAGCTAAAATTAATATGCCCAAACTCAGCTATGAACAAAAACAATTGATAAGACAGCAACAAGTTTCTTGAAAATTATCTAATAAAAAATGTGCGAAATTATTCCTTCACCCAATTTATTATAATGTGGAATTATCTTAAATGATTCTGTTAAGTAATATGTTTACACATAAAAGAGGTCAAATAATAAATAGGTCGACAAATAATTTAAATATATTTTAATCGAATTTTTACAATTTCACATAACTCTACATAAAGTATATAATAAAAAAAGTTACATAAATTAAACATTAGTTAATCGTTTATATATATAAAAAATACTCATAATAAAACTCAGTACCTGAACACCATAAACAGCTATGATCATTTCCAAAAGTTTTACACTTATATGCAGAATCGAAAACAATTCGACATGTTAGAGGAAATTGAAGTGTTAGTAGATGGAGACCTTTGGTATATCCTTTCTTAATATTAATGGAAAACTTTTGGCAATGAATTACAATAAAGTATATCCTAAATAGAACTCTATCATATTATATAATAATGTCCATTCAATCTCATTTACATAATATTTTACAATTTGCTAATAAAATTATCAATTTATTATATCTATTAGTTTAATTGTTAACAATACTATTTACACAGTAACTGGAGGATGTTCGTTCACATAAAGAACGTATATAATTTGACTTTGAAAATACATTCACAACAAAAATCCACATTTAGAACAGCTTACTGTGGTTCTCCAACGTGCGAATTAATTAAATACCATCAAGTTTAATTATGTACATCAGAGAGCCAACAGTTCGCTATTTGCCTCTTTGTCGGCCCAAATCCAAACAGGCAGGAACAAATATTTGTGCTAAACATTTGTTTACACTTTATGAATATGTACATTTGGAATAATGATTTGGCTGGAACAAGGAGGCACATTGACTCTTCACTTGATTTCACTCTATATTTAAAGCCCACTTACCAAACACGAACTTAAAATATTTACAATAACTGTTTTACTGATAACTGTAACAGTAAAAAGAGGAAAGATAAAGTGGTGAACCAATAAAAAATTAATAAAAAATGGAGTTTTAAAAATCGTGCATTTATTGGGGAGATTAGAGAGAAGATAAGAACGTGAGTATATGTAAGTTACTGTACAAATTGGTTTGTCCTTCACTCTAATCTCTTCCAGAATAAACTGGATCACAGATGTGCTAAAGGTAAAATAAAAAGAAATATATGTGATCTGAACAAACATGGTGAGACTGTCATGTCATTTTCATTCAATATCCTATTGGAAATCCTAATTGTTCAATAGCTACCATAATATATAAATGATAGATTGGATAAATTATATCAAAACTCCAGCATGAAACACTGCTTACTTTTATAATGTAAAACATCTGAATATGCATAACTCTGTTAACTCTACGCAAAACAATAACACGTCAGGGAAGAGCCTCTTTAAGTACTTTGGACGGCTGCAACACCGTCATCATTATAATGTCCAACAAAAACAGAAATAAAAATAACTTTGTATCACTGCGTCGTATTTGGGCTTGGCCATTTTGTTTTCACATAGTTAATAAATAAATATCTAATGTATATCAGTCGACATGGCCTCAAATTTGCTAAACTCTTCTATGACCCCAACTAACGACCATTAATGGTTACTTATCAACATTTTAGCTACAATGAAGTCGTTAAACTGATTCCCTGTAGAATGGATTTACGCCTTTGATTGGTAAAGGATGTGCTTCTGTATTGAACACCCACTGATCGAACGGAAACAGGTTATCATCTGAGAATAACAGGTACAAATACTGAAAAAAAGGAGAATCGTTAATTTACTAAATCGATAATATTTCATAAAAATATTAACAAAAAATATCAATAAATTACACGAAATTAAATTATTTTTCAGCTTTGCGGAAAGAGTGTGCTTGCATGACATTTTTGACATAAGTATGTGAGCTCATTTAGCAGTGAACCAAAATGATGGTTCCTCTTATTCTAAATTATATACACTCATAAGCTCACACATAAGTATCGGGCTATGGTGAAGATGGAATTGTATCCAGGATTATATCGAAAAAATAAAATCAGTGTGGCAATCCGAATATAATGTGACAATTATGAACAAATTCGATCCACCCGATGTGTACAAGGGATGCATATTTGACATTGATTCACATGTTTTAATTATCATCGTTTTGAACTTACTGAAGGAAGGCCGAAACATTTGATTGGATTAGGAAATTAATAATGGAACATGTTAAAAATACCTACATATTTATATTTACCCATTCCCAGGGTAAATATCTATCTATAAAACATAGTTATCTATATATTTTGTTATTTTTCCTTTAGAGAATGCCAGTGGATTTATATTCGTCTGTTAACTGTGTTAATCCTAATAGGTTTTACCTAATTCAGTAATTGTGGTTTATCTAAGTGCAGACCACATATTTGGATTATAAGGTTTATCATTTAAAATCTTTTTTAGATATTTTGAATGGAAACATGTTATTTTTGAAGTAAGTTACTAGAAAGATTACTCTTGAAAAATAATTTCACATAGTTTAGTGATTATTTGTCCATGTCTATTTTATCTATATATTAGTTTATCTACGTCCATCTAAATAAAGCGAAAACCATTGTAAAAATTCATCTTCATAATATTGAATGGGTTTGTTTTCCATACATATACCATTATAACCCTGTCCTTAAGAAAATAGAATTTTGTTTTACCGCTGGTGCATTTTAGTAGCAGTATTAGTTTCCAATATATTATTATATCAATATGGCGTTTAAACTTACTTTTAAGGTTTCAGCTAAAAAGAAACTCTGTTGTACATCATCTTGCTGAGGTTCCTCTGAATAAACGTTTTTAAGACCACTATAACCACCAGGAGCTCTACAGTACTTCTCTAAAGCCTAAAAATATATATTCGTTATTGAGGATTTTTCAGTTATATTAAAATATAAACCAACCTGTACTGCTTCCCAGCCCCAGTCTCTGTATTTCTCGTCTTTAGTTAATCTGTATAGATAGAAATAGGATTCAATGACTTCTGGACGTAAGATGTAATATTTCTCTGAGCTTTTCAGTGCTCTAGCTTCAGCACCTTCTGTAAATCTGAAAAAGAAAAAGTAGATTTGAAGAAAAGGAATAATTTATAATTGCGAGTATTCACCTGAATGATTCTGGGCCTAATTTGGTGTATGATCTATCGTAAGATTCGTGGCAAGTATGCGTAATTTGTTTAGCTACGTCCATGTAGCGAGCAGACATGTCGTTGTTTAGTGTTTTAGCGGCCAATGCTAATAATCCGCCTGTTAAGAAAGATTACATTTTATATTCAACAAAGATTGGTTGTCTGGTAATAATTACCCGAAAAGCAAGCAAGATGGTCCATTTTATGCTCTACTCTGTCAAATTTCAGTTCTGCGAAATAACTCAAGCCACTAGGTGAGGTCTGTAACATGTGTTTCATTACGGCTGCCATAGCGTCGTCAAACATTTGCCTAGCTTCAGTGTCCTCTTTCGAACTCTGTAACCATGCTTTCAGGAGGTACTCATAGAAGCTGTCACCAAGGGCTCCCATAGACATGTGATCTGAAATAACAATAACACTGAACATCTGTTGAAAAACAGAGTGGTATTAACTTACGTTGTCCCCATTTACCACTCCTTGGATTTAAATAATTGGGATAGAGCCCATTGGGCTTGTCAATTTGACTCAGAACCTGCCTGACTTTGTCCACTTTGTTCCTGTAGATAGTGTTACCAGTAACATCGCTAAGGTAGGCCATTTCTAAATGTAAAGTACCGAATTCTGACAAAATACTGGAACTGCCACTTGCCCATCCGTAATTTTTGCTCGACTAAAAAAATAAGAGGTTATATGATCAACTGACACCGAGGGAAATTTTCGACTTACCCCAGTTTTAAAGTTCACCAAAGCATTGGGTATACCGGTGGGGGTGTTAAAAGCAGGAAGAAGTTTATCAGCGATCTGCTGGGCCTTGTCCCTGAATATAGTGTCTCCAGTGAGAGCATAACAGGTTAGTAAACCTCCCACAAATCGAATGTTGACTTCAAATACGGACACATCAGATAACTGAAACATAAAAGTAGAAATTAATACGACAAACAAAACAAAGATTTTTAAAAATTTTATATTACCATTATTGTCAGAAAAATAATATATAATTAGTAATCTAATAACTCATTTAAATATTACTGAAACAGTACACTAAACAATTATTATAACATGTAAATATTAAAATTGCTGTAAATGAATGCTACTATAATATGATTTTCTGCAGTAAAAGTGCACTTTTTACCGTTTAATGTCAACATAAGCCTTGTTAATTTTTTAAAAATGTTTATAATTTGATTGTTAATTTTTTAAAAATGTTTATAATTTGATGTTTTAACGAACAAATTTCGATATACTGAATTTGGGATATTTTATAGCTTCAGCTAATTGCTGACAGAATCAGAATAACCTATTGGCAGTACCATAGTGGAATATTGTTTCTCAATATCATCAATTTATTTGCCAATAATCAAAGTACTGTACCCATTTGTGATATTGTTAATCTTGATTGATGTCTTAAGTTTAGAGATGTTTAATTGTAAGAATTTTTTTAGATAATTACATCTTACATTAGTTTCGCTTAGTATAATCTTAATTTACAAATTAATTTAACAGGTCAATTTGAAAAGTCCCCGCCCTACCATAGTAAAACACATTTTTTTTGACAAAATTAGTTTTTTTATTCAACATAATTCCCTTCAAGGGTGATACACTGATTATAGCGACCCTCCAACTTTTCGATACCATTTTTATAGTAGGATCTGTCCTTTGCTTCAAAACAGGCCTCAGTTTCGGCGATCATCTCGTCATTCGAGCTTTTCTTCAGCAACGAGCATTTTTTTGAGATCTGAGAACAGGAGGTCTCTGGGGGCCAGATCTGGAGAATACGGTGGATGGATAGATTTTTGCAGGAAGCAATTCGAAGGCCAATTCATGGATTTTTGCCATCGTTTTCACTGACTTATAACATGGTGCATTGTCTTGGTGAAGCAGTACTTTCTTTTTCTTCAAGTGCGGCCTTTTTCGGCGATTTCGTCCTTCAGACGGTTTAATAACGCTATGTAATAGTCACTGTTGATGGTCCTTCCTTTTTCAAGGTAGTCAATGAAAATTATTTTATGCGCATCCGAAAATACAGACGCCAGAACCTGGCCAGCCAACTGTTGCATTTTCCCACGCTTTGGAGCGGGTTCATCGTGTGCACTCCACTCGGATGACTGTCGATTGAACTTCGGAGTGAAATGATATCTTTAGAGTGTCTATTTTCTAGTCTAATCAATTTTATTCAATTTCAATTTACGGTCATTCAAAATCATTTTGTGGAATTTTTTAAATGTTTTCGTCGGTAACAACCTCTTTTGGGCGTCCACTGCGTTAACGTCTTCGGTGCTCATTTCACCACGTCTAAACTTAGCATACCACAATCGTTGATGGTTGATTTTCCTGGGACAATGTCCGGAAACTAGGCATCAAGCCAAGCCTTTGCTTCAACTGTATTTTTTCCCTTCAAAAAGCAAAATTTTATCAACACGCGAAATTCCTTTTTATCAATTTTTTTCACAAAAACAAAAGTTGCGTAATGCTATAATTCACAAACTGATGACCCGACAGCTGTCAAATTTATACACGCATCTTCTGAGGGTTGGGGGCTATCTAAAAAACATATGTATTCAATTCTGGTGGCGCCATCTATGTGTCAGACCGGGGACTTTCCAATTGACCTGTTTTACACTGTTAGTATTACTACTGTTCTGTTGTAGTTGCATTAATACACAAGCAAGGCTAGTGCGAGATTAATACATCACTATGTATTTCCCAAAAATTGTAAAAACTGAGGATATTTTTTCTAATCCTATATTTTTACTAATTTTTAGATATTTTACATATTTTTCCTATACATATGCTGAAAGTTATTAGATGACTTTAGGTTGAATAAATTGTAGTATTTCCAGATATTAAGACACTGGTGGAAATTTAAAATATAATTATTTCAAATAATTGGAAAAAATTATTTGCAGAAAAATGCTGTCTATCTCTATTATATTATGTAAAATCTTACTGAAAAAAAGCGAGCAACATTTATTAAAGCAAACCGGTACCAAATCATATTTGCCAAATAAAATATAAACAGGTTATAACGCCCTAAAGCCCGCCCGTATCTCGATAAATGTAGTTAGAGAAAGAAATGAACAACTTCCGCAAACCTTCGCTTTGAATATTTGAAAAGCGACGTCTCGATAAAAGTGACAAAAAAAAAACAAGCAAATCCGGGAAAAAATTGCAATTTCACCACGCTTTTCCAACGACAGAGTAAACAGACAATAAACGGAAATACGAAAATATAACCGAAGATATACAAAATACAAAACACTAGTTACCAGAAAAGTTTTAAGTTAAATCGATCAAAATAAACATATTTTATATTTTAGAATTATGAAACAAATTATATCAAGTGTGCTGAATCATGTGGGTTTCGATTAATTTTTTTTTTTTTAATTTAAAACTCCTGCCTACTCTGATTTCTATTTTAATAAATCACACTCGAATACCCCCTACACATTTCAGGATATAATTTCATTATTCATATGATAAAGCTCAATGCTGTTTTTATTTAATGGGGTTTCATTTTGGTCTCGGGACATTCAACATTTGAGTGATACGCAGGTAATATGGATGGACGTGTGTAGCGATTCACAGGTCGAACGAAAACGAGTAAACATGTCGGTCGCATCTATTTATACTCGCAATGCGGGGTTTCATCAACGTCAATTTATTTAAGGATATATTTTCCTTGTTTCCTCTTTTCCTGGATAAATTCGTTTCGCACAACTCCCAATTTCATCCCCATATAAAATTTATTTAAGTCGCCTTGTTTGACCATTACTCTTCCGTGGGAAAAACAAAAGCCGCAACCGAGCACTGACATCCCTGACATTCCTACGGGAGGGAGCGAGAGAGAACGACGATGAACGAGGGGAACGATTCTTTTCCATTATCTCTTCCTGATTGATTACGACCAAGGTTAAATATCGAATATATGTGGGTTTTACTTTTGATTAGACATTTTCTTGTTTTTAAATAGAATTATCGGAAGAGGCAACATTTGATTTCTATCGGTAAAATTAAAATGAATAAAAGCAATGGCACAAAGTAATATGACTAGGAAATAGCATTACCGTTTTTAATTTGATAGTTTCCATAGGATGTTATGATAGTTTCCATAGGATGTTATGAAAATATTTGCTAAAATAAGGAAAGAGGATAATGATATCAGATAAAAAATTGCGTATAAATACGTAGGAACTATTTGCAGTATACTGATAGTTATATCAACTACAAAGCATTGTCACCGGAACGTTATAACTACAATATTTAACATAAACATTTAGGTATAAATACTACGACTAAAGTACAAGAATTAAAAAGTGATCAATTAAAATTATGTTGTATTTAATTAATAATAATATCAGAAATCCCAATTCATAGACAGTGTTTAGTGTTTTAGTAAAACTTGACCAGCTTGAGTGATATTTTCGAATGTGAATGTGAACTGTTGAAACATTTACATTTTCTTTGATTGCTTTAATTTAAATACAAAAAATGTTATTATGTATTATTTAATCTCTAAAAAATTAATACGTACCACATTGTCTACGTCTAATTCCTTGGCAACCCACTCCCTGCCTTGGTTAAATTCATCCATCATTCCCATGATATACAGGGTGTCTAGGCCATCGAGAATGGAAGCGCCCAAGGGTTGGGTACCGAAGACGCTGTGACTGTGTCCTCTTTTGGAGACTGGTTTTAGTTCGTTTTTACCCCAAGCATAACGGACATAGTTCTCCCAAGCGTGTTTCATCATCTGAAATATCGACATATTAAATAATTCTTAAGCCATAAATAACTGGAGGTAATGAAATGCTGTGAATAAGTTTGTTAGAGTTGGTGGGTAAATTTTACTTTGTGGTAAAAGTGAGTTTCTTTCTTATTACCAGTAGAATTTCTGGTTGATACACTTATAGAATTCAGTACAACAAGATAGTAAACATAAGCCGACAAAAACATCGGTTCCGACTGACTTACGAACGCAATAAACACAAAACAGAATCAAATCGTCGGAATGTTTCCGTCTCAACATTTACCTCTTTGACTTTCAGTTTTCTCAGCGCGTTGTCTTTCACCGATTCCAAATCAGGCGTGTCATTTAAATCCTGCCATTCCTCTACCGATTTAACCACAAACTGCCCTTCGTTCGTGTCATCGCCACTGACACTGGATGTGCTACGCTCATCATCCAAATTGGGAACGTTCGCCGGTTCGCTTTCCGAAATATTGAGACTCGTCTGGAGCACTATGGTGGTGTCGGTGTCGATGAAAGCGGTGGCATTTCGCGAAGCGTTAATCAGCTTGTTAAGGAAGGGCGAGTCCGTGACTAAGGTTTTACCGTTGGACGGTAGAATCGTGACGGGTTGATAGGGCTCCGAAGCTCGTTGACGCCGAGACAGATAGACAGCAGTAAAAGCCATCACCATGACAGTTCCAGCCAAACCACCTCCTAGTTAGGAAAGGAGTTACATTCAATCAGCGTATCTCAATAGTGCATGGATACAGTAGTAAAATATCAGAAAAAAAGGACCGAGAATCTAATGTAATTGATATCGGAATAAATTAAATTAAAAAAATAATTGAAATTTGAAACTAAGGAGTGATATTACAGGTTGCTATGTTTAAATTTGACTTAAAAGTCTTTAGATATTTTACTACGCTAATGTCACAGCCACATCTCGAGTATTCCTTACCTACACCACGGTTCATAGCGAAACAATGATAGTATCAACCACTAAACAATCGAAAACAATCACCGTAATTCGAAACCGACCAACCGCTCTGTTGCTCTACGAAACGTAGCGATCCTGCCGCCTGCCCGCTCAGTTAGCGACTGGACGGACGTACGGCCAAGACGAGCGACGACAAAACCGTATTCAAAAGAAGATCGGACGACAATGAGCGGCCCGCGAAAAAGAGAAATAAAGAAAACACCACACACATGGATGCTGCCGGGTAGTCATCATCGTCCACGCTCCAGCTTTATCAGGCGGAGGGGAGTTTTACGATCGCACCCGTTAATGGGGTCATTTTCGTGACAAACGTCCTCGCAAATCGTTATATACCAAAGCGCACACAGAGAAAAAAGAGGAAAGATTGTGCAAATATGTTACGATTCCCTGGAGAAATATGGTTAGCAGATTAATTCTACAATGGTTCACATCATTATTCATTTATATTTGGTATAATTAAATATATTATTATTTAATTAATTATGTAATTACGTAAATAATTATACTAATATATATATATATATATATATATATATATATATATATATATATATATATATATATATCACACTTCATATACACTTCACACCGTTTGATTAATTTTAACAAACCTACTTTTAAACTGCTTAGATAATATCGACAGTTTTTTTGGGTCTATATATCAATACTTTTTCTTAAAAAATCTATTTTAATTGAAAATTTACTATTTAATTATATATATATATATATATATATATATATATATATATATATATATATATATATATATATATATATATATTTATAAGTTTAAAATAATAAAATAATTTAAAATTATAAATTTAAAATATAAGTTTAAAAGTAGGTTTGTTAAAATTAATCAAACGGTGTGAAGTGTTAAGTTTAAGTTAAAAGTATGTGAGAAATATCTTTAATTTCTTTTTTCGGCATTCCTATCTCAAATATAGATACAAAAGTTGGTATATGCAAACTAAAACATAAAGTTTCCAAAACGATGTGGCAGTTCGACGGACGAATGTTTTGAATGATAAAATAATTCAATGCTACTAAGTTGTTCGATTTTTACTTTTCTTCATATTTCACATGTGTTATTTGAACCTTTTATTCACTTTCAAAAACAAATCCATTCCTAAAATATGTGATGTTGTGAATTCATGATATACATAAAAATTGCTGTAATCTTGTGAACACTCTCGTACTGTTTTTGAAGCTTTGTGTCTACACTAAACCAAACTCTTTATATTGCTGAATAGCGTGATTAATTATACATTAAGTTTCCAATAGACCACTGTAAAAACGATAAATATTATGTTATTTTAAAAATAGTTCAATAATGTGTTAATGTAGTGTTTCATGCTTATACATTTCATTATACACTAATGAAATACTTCTGGAATGAGCACGACTGTTACTAGTTAAACTAGCTCTACTTCGTTTGAGTCATTTAGCAGATAAGGGAATTCCACCAAGAAGTTCTGGGTTAATTAAGTATTAGAAAGCTTCGACGAATTCACTGATAACCGACTAATAATGTTGAGTGCCCTTGGAGGCAAAAAATCTGATTGATATTTTCTTATATTGGAAGTAACGCAATTCGAGATTTAAATAATAAACGCATTATTAAAAGAAATTAATACGTATAAATATATTTATAACAAACAAATATTTTAACAGCGATAATTATTTTTAGTTATAATAAAAATAATCTGCTACAGTATGCCTTAATTGGAGAATATTGTATTTCGATTAACGCAATGTTTTCATTATTGACTGGTTACGTTATCGATCGTCTGCTATAGTTTCTTGGAAGATTAAACACGTATTATAAACAAGTATTTAAGATCAGATCGAGATAAGTTATCCGAATTAATGAACAGAGTATCAATTCATTTTCTGATTGTTTAATTTTATGTGCTGTTATATGTTAAATATTTTTATTATTCTTGATATCTTTAACAGTTACCCTTGGATATTAAGACAATTAAAAAAAATACAGAACAGGAAATGTATATCATCAAAAATGTTAAAATTGGTACTATACCAAGCCTGAAATAAAATGCAAGAACAACCTTAGAAAGTCTTCAAACACAGTCGTCAAAAAAAAATATTGACTACAAAAAATGTAATGTTGATGAACGCGTGTGAAAAAATTGGCTATATATTTCATATTAAACAACTATCTAGCGTTTGATTTCAATAAAGTAGTCGCAGGAAGAGAACTAACTAGCTAGACATGAGTAGGTCAACAAATTACTCGCACGCTTCTGGAACGAATTAAAAAATACATGGATTGAAAATCATAGAAAGCAATGGGAAACAGGATGGTTGCAACCGATCGCCAACTGTGGCGATATTTGCTGACGGCTATCGATTACCCTTGACAATGATGAGATATAACTTGGTACTTGTCCTTCGAACTGGTTTTGAACCAAAGGAATTAATGAAAACATATGTGTGTTTCTGATAAGAGTGATTATTTACACCGGTGGATCATTTTGGTCTCGGATTTAGTTGGTATGAACATATTTGTTTAGGACAATAGCAACAATCATTAATGCAGGTCGGGTTGATCGGCAGTTGTGAAGGCGACCGGACGGTCCACCTCTGCTGCGATTGTCGCGGGTTCGAATCCTGCTAGGGCATGGTCGTAAATTTATGTGTGCGATTGTTAAATAATTGTAATTGTCCTAGACAAGAGTGCAAAATCCGAGAAGAAAAATGATCCCAGTCACGGGGCCAGTAACCAGGCTGGGTAAGACCGGATGTCTTCTGGGATGATTTCTAAGTTGGTAACTCGCTAGTCGGTAGGCTTAATGCCGAGAACCGTGGTTCGAAGCACACGTTAAACTGTAGGTCCAGTCCAGATAAACCCATAGTCGGTAAAACGAGACTTTAAAATATATGAAAAGAAACAATCATTAATACAAAAAATTATATTAATAATTATTAGAGGAAATATTGCCCGATGGCTCAATAAAATAAAAATAATTCTGAGTCTAGTTATTGAAAAAACTTATTATCCTGATTCTAAAGCATATTAGTGTATTCTAAATTCATTCGTTCAACTTCAAGATTAAGGTGAACAAAAATGTGAGATTTACATTTAGTTTTCATACTTAACACATTCGCGGTTTTTTTTATAAACATTAAACAAGAAACTAAAAATTAACCATTTCAAAATGATAATTTAAAATCATTTCGTTAAAGCTTGCGATGGCCTTGCAAAAACTCTATGCCTATCACTGTCTACTGCGTGAATGGGGAGCACGTGGTCCGTCGAAGATCTATCGCCCCTTAATTTCGATTCGATTTAAATTTTTAGGACGCGGATGGCGGGCCGTACGTCAAAAATCGCGATCGAGTGGAACATCAGAGGCGGCTTTGCTGGCGCGCTTGCAGCTCTGTTTGTTGAACTCCCGAGGAGGTGATCGAAAAAGAAAACCGCAACGACGGGCCGGTTCTAAATATAATGGGGTTCATATCTCGTTCGGAATGAAAAAAATACGTCGATCGTTATTTATAGACGATCGAGGAGGTGGTATCTTTTTTGATTAAATGCGACACTGACATATAACTGGTCATAAAAAATAAACATATTTCGACTTAAAAAGTCCTCGACCCAACTGATCAAAACATCTTCGTTGGGTAAATATTTATATAGTGCCAGTACTAGTCACCGCCCTGTGGTCGAAATTCGTTGAAAATGGTTGATCATGTTTCTCATAACAAAGTAAAGTGAATAAGTTAAAAATCATATGTTACTAAAACTTGTTTTTACAGTATTTTCAATAAAAGTATGTATGTATTTATGTAGAAATGTATATGACGTATAACAATAATTAAAATAATAATTGTCTGTATATTAAAATAACTATCATGTAATCAAATCTAATTTCCATTAAGTTTCAATAATCAACAGTATTTATAAGTTTAAATTACTACACCACTGAACTTATAACAAAGTATAAGTAAGATTATTTTCAGAACTGTAACAACTTCAGAGCATCAAATATGAATACACAGAATATATGAATAAAATTATTTTGACATTGCTTTGGCTCTAGCATGTCTATTAAAGCAATAAGAAAATTAATTTTTTACAATTTAAAACCACAGTATTTACATTCATGAAATTAACTATTGATTTTTCAAAACTTAGGTCTATCGGCTTCGTTGGCGCAGGGGTAAAAGAGACAGGATGGCCCTCCTAGCTGTTGCGAGAGTCGCGAGTTCGAATCCTACCGGGGCACAGTTCTAGATTTATGATGTGATTGTTTATAGCCGTAATGGTGCAAAATTGGACAAGGAAAATGAACCCAATAAGAGTGATTATTTACACCGGTGGATCATTTTGATTTCGGATTTAGTTGGTATGAACATATCTGTTTAGGACAATAGCAACAATCATTAATGCTGGCTTGGTTGGCGCAGTTGTAAAGGCGACAGGACGGTCAACCTACTGTTGCGATAGTCGCGGGTTCGAATGGAATATATTATAAGCTTTTTTAAACGACCATTAGCCACTTTTACTTGGTAAATTTTGTTCCTAGCTTACATTATTAATATGATTGTGAATTAGTGCCTTCTTATATCCTTTTGAATAGTCTCTTTTTATTTACTTTTGTAGCGACCTTGAGACATGTCCAATTTTACATAGTGGAATAACGGGCTACAAAATACCCAGAAATTTAATCCCAGATGTAACACGGGCATATCAATCTACCCTAAACTTTTATTGCTTTTCCATAGATGAAGAATAATCCTCAAAAATATTACCGCGCTGAGCCCCAAAATTCTAATAAAAATCGCTAAATATCTAAGTTAAATAACTGAGCCTTTATTAAAACGGGAACATAAACAGTTAAAGCCGAGCTAAACCTTTGATTTAATGAAAGTTGGTATTTGAAACCACCGATTTCAGATACACAGCAAGCAATTTTAGTGATAGAACAATAGCCAGGTGGTCGTAATCTCCATATTTAGTAAATTTGGTCACATGGTATAATTATTATATATCAATATGCATTCTGCTTTCAAATGTACTGATGAATATGTATATAAAACCTTTCTAAAAACTCGACTTTCGATAAAACAGATATAAATAGTTAAAATATTGCATTTAAATTAACTAACCACGAACTTAATAGATAGTTATATTATGGTAGATAGGTTGATTATTTACGAATACAATTTTTGGTGTTGGTCTCGATATTATGTCCCTTATACTGCTTTGTTATAGTTATATTAAAAGAGATTTGGACCAACTGTAGTTTGCAACATAATATAAATCTAAAAAGAGTATGTAAAAGTCTCTAGCAATGTAAAAGAAAATCACTCAACAGAAACATACAAAAAAATACATAATCAATAATTAAGAAAGCATAAAATGAGCGAAAAAATAAGATATATTCTTGAATAACTGGTAGCAGTCATTACGAAGGTATTGTGTCATTCGTGAACCTCTCCCACTGTTAAATATTTTCTTGGAAGAGGTTAATTATTTAGAAATTCAAGATCATTAAAAAATGCATTTAAAATGTCATTCTGTCGTATTAACCGACTAAACAATCATTTCAATCAGTTCTGTGGTACTTCTAAACTGTTTATAATGACCTTGATATTACTTTAGGTCCGCCTTCAAATTTTTGGTAGCGCAGCAGCAGCAACACTAGATCTAAAAATATCCGTGGGAGGGACCGAGAAAGAACGCGAAAACGGAAAGGAGAGAAAAAGGAAGCGTCACATCTGTGATAGACAATTTGTGCGGACGCAGGTATAGAGCCGCAAGAAATTTTCCCATGGAATAATACCGACGGCCACGACGTCCGACGAGTTCAATAACATTTTTACAATCGCCGATCGTGGATCTGCCGTTTCCTGCAAAATCGTTTCGAAATGATTGCGCAGGATTTCGTTTTTCGAACTCCTAAGCGGAAGTATATTCGTTTTATATTTGGATTATTTCTCGTCGAGGCAGACAGCGACGTTAATTGTCCAATGCATCGGGCCACCTACGTTAATTGACGTCACATATCGGACTGTAGGATTTATATACTCTAACACGTTGATCGATTTTGAGATTCATATTTATCGCCAGAAATATAAATAATGATTTAAAATATAAAATCTGCGAATAAGTTCTCGAAACCGTATGTGTACCTCACGACGGTACATTGGACAAGAAAAAAAAATAGAGGAAAAGTAGAGAAAGGAGAAGAAAATGTTAGGTGCATGATTTAGGGATGTTGGCCGAGCCACCATGAAAAAATCGATGTTTCAATATATCGAAAGTAATATTTTTAATAAAACTATAAAGTGAAGTGCCAATTTTAATTTTAAAATTTATTGTAGATCATATGTTTATATTTTATTATGTACATTATATTTTTGAAAAAAATCGATATATCGATATTTTTCCGGCATCCCTAGTATGATTTAAATTTAGGAGATCTTTTCTCAAGCTTAAAATTAAATTCATAAGTTATATTTGAAGTCGGTACGAGCAACAAATTAGATTTGTTTTGTTCGTAACTTAATTTTGAGTACATGATACAAAATTATATTTATTACTTTTGTATTGTTTGGGCTTGGCATCGACTTCAAACTGATCAGCTGGTAGTAGTTAAAATAATATTGTAAATATATAAATAGGTTTAGATAGGTATTAAGCTAAATTGTGCGTATACAGTAGAATATAAATTACGTGTAGTAGATAGGTTAAATAAGGTTCATGTTTATTTTGTATTGTTATTACAACGATTATTATGTATACATTTTATTTTAAAACTTTTTTTTGTGTTAAAAATCTAAGTTTGATTATTTTTTACTTTTCAGTTCCTTATTTCTTCTTTGAAGTCAGCTCAATGTTTTAAAATATGTTTTTCTCTCTTTTTAGTGTTAGATATTTACTCATTAAATAACGCAATTATTATTAAGTATTACAACGGGTAGGTCGAGAAAAGATGCAGCCCGTAAGAGGGAAAATAGGAATAAAGAAACAATGATCGAAAATAAGAAAAGATATTTTTTTAAAAATATATTTTAAAGTCTCCTTTTACCAACTATGAGTTTATTTGGACTGGGCCTAAAGTTTAACGTGGGCTCCGAACCACGATCCTCAGCATTAAGCCTACCGACTGGCGAGTGACCAACTTTAGAAATCATCCCAGAAGACATCCGGTCTTACCCAGCCTGGTTACTGGCGTGACTGGGATCATTTTCCTTGTCGGATTATACACTCTTGCCTAGAACATTCATAAATTTTAAACAGTCACAAACATAAATTTACGACCATGCCCCAGCAGGATTCGAACCCGCGGCTATCGCAACAGTAGGGGGACCGTCTCATCGCCTTTACCACTGCGCTACCAAGCCGGCTGAAAAATAATTTGACAAATGTTCTAACCAAATCAGAACAACAACAAAAAGTAGTTATTCCCGCCGGGAACCGAGCTGCGCGTGTGAGTTGAATGCTCTAACCACTACACCATAGAGGCTGTTGCCTGCAGTGTTTCCACGGCTAAACGACCTTACCCTAACGACCCTTACTAAAAATCCTCAAAAACCTCTGAAGGGTTTAGCCGTTCAATACCTGCTTGTATGGTCAGCTTACCTAAATAACTTCAAAGTATACAATTAGTTGTCCCCATAATACTTAACGAAATATCTTCTAACTCCTAACCGTTGAGGAGCTGTGTCTTCCGTCACATCAGCTCAGCAATGATATTATACACAAATATCTTATTATTTTAGATAAAAAAATATGTGAAAACATTGTACGTGCCTTTGATATTTGAGGGTTTCCTTCGATTTCGCTGGATTCCAACAGAACCTGACTTGGTTCCAATGGGACCACCTCGGAAGTGCACTCTTTCGAATAAACAAAGAAAAATTTTGAAATTCGATTCACAATTGACGGAGAAATAGGTGAACATACATAAAAAATATTTAGTCGAACATAGAACTTCCTCCTTTTTTGAAGTCGGTTAAAAATGCTGGAAATATTTGTGTTAATATACATTCTACCAGTATTTTTAACTAAATGCATTTTTAGTTAAAAAGTGATCAGAATACAAGAAAATACCTAATAGAAAATAAAGGACAATATTTTCAAGATTAAGTTAATTATATATGAAATATATTTGCGGAAAAAAACAATAATTAAGTCATACTCACACACCTAATATAGAGTTTAAAAAAATGAAGGTATTTAGTATACAATACAATTTCCTTTCCATTCTTTTTTTGAAAAACCTCCACAGAAATATGCCATTGTCAGACTTGGCAACTTCCTCGGCTTGTAAATTTCGCATTTTTATTTCACAGCCTTTCCCGCTACAAGAAACAATTCCTCGGTCTTTTTTTCTTACCACGGCAATTAACGACGTTTATGCTAAACCTACAGCGTTCGTTCGGCATTCCATTCATGTAAACGTTCTCCAATTTCAGAAACTTATGTATGTAATTTCCTGCAAATTGCGCCACTCTAAAATTACCCATAAATTTGGACTTTTTGTCTTTCATTTGCTTCGATACAATGTCGTGTACAACATGTTTCATTGTAGGTAAAAAATCGGACAATACCTATTAGGGTGTGGGACGATCATTGGTATCTATTTATCTTTGTTTTAATATTGTGACGTGGAAGAGGCAATCAATATGTTGTGTTAAAATTCTATAGTCTAAAACTGTATGTCTTAAGATTGTTGAATAAAATTTTTATTGAAGTTTTAGTAGTTTTTTTTTAACTAATTAAATCTTACATATATGCTTAGAATAATCTTAATTTACAATTTTATATATTTTAAAGTCTTCTTTTTATAAACGAGGGTTGATCTGGACTGGAGCTACTGTTTAACGTGGGCTCCGAACTATGGTCCTCGGCATTAAGCCTACCGACTGACGAGTGACCAACTTAGAAATTATCTCAGAAGACATCCGGTCTTACCCAGCCTGGTTACTGGCGTGACTGGGATTATTTTCCTTGTCGGATTTTACACTCTTGCCTAGGACAATCACAAACATATATTTACGACCATGCCCCAGTAGGATTCGAACTCGCGACTTTCGCAACAGTAGGTGGACCGTCCTGTCGCCTTTACCACTGCGCCAACTAAGCCGGCTACAAATTAATTTATTACTACTGTTCTGTTGTATACGTATTAGTACACAAGGAAGGCGAGTACTTAATTAATACATCAGTATGTATTTCCCAAATTAAAATAAACACTTAACTTTATTACGGTTAAGAATACACTCTAACACTACACTAAACAAGTTTGTGTGATTTCAGTTTGTTCGCTTCAATCTTTTTATTTCCTGCGTGTTGTCTAGTAGCTGTATCGCTTGCACGTTGCTGTGATTTAGCAAACTAGTTTCATGTTGTAAGGCGATATTTTCAATCACTACGTATATCCATTTGACTTCGAGGTCATCGTGCAGCTCTTCGTTAGTTACGTAGCCATAAGCATTGGTAATTAATCGTAGAACTATGTTTTGGCAGCTTTGGATATTAGCTGGTTTGATGTTTTAGTGCAACCCCATATTCACAACCAATAAGTTCAAACTGGCTTTATGATTGACTGATGTACCATTATCTTTGATTTTAGGTCAAGTTGAGGGTATCTTCCGACTAACCAGTACAGTTCCTTAATTTTGATCTGCTCTTCTTTTTGTCTAGTATGTTTCCAGTTTAACCTACTATCGAGATGGATGTCGAGATATTTTTTCTTGTACTTTTTCTACAGCTTTAGGTAGAGATATCTCTTCTACCACGATAACTATGTCGTCCAATGTTCCACGCACTGTGTTTTTTGTTTTTGTTGGAATATCAGCAGTGTAGGGCAGAGACAATAGTGGTCCAACACACTATCCTGCGAAACTCTTGCCGAAATATTTTATTATGAATATGAGAGTTCAAGAAATATATTACGCCATGGGACTGTATGCTGCTAGTAAATCCATTACATCCGTATTGCAATAATTTTCTAGTGTTTATTTACAAGTGGTAGCAAGTTTCTACAATTTAAGATCGCGTTCAAATGAAATCGTCATCTACCTTTATATAAAAAGAGAGAGGGAGAGAGAGAGATAGAGAGAGGGAGAAAGAATATATATTTACTTATATGGGGAGTATAATTGGAAACCGATAAAGCCCCTCAAGCACAAATCGGTTATGGAGCGCATCGTATTTTTTTCACGTGTGGGGTAACCTTTAAGGCATAATGACTGCGTTTACACCGTTATTTGTACGTCGTTAGAGACGGTCCTGAGACGGAGTGGGTCTCAATTGGCGGTGCCCCGGGGCCCCCGTGCACCTTCTCGTGACCGAAGACTACAGAATATCGAATCCGACGTTCGAGTTCGTGATCTGCTCTGCTCGTGTTTTCCTGGTTTCGCTCGAGATCTAGACAGCGTTAGAAAACAAATGGACAACAAGGCCCGGGGCATGGGAATCGGCCACGGGGTTGAGAGACAAAGGTATCGAAGCTATCAACGTGATATAGTTCCGTAATAATGTTTAGAACTTCAGTTGACAGAATTTAAAACTAGTAGAATTAAAAATTAACGAATTTTTTTAAAAATAATTTTTGGATTCCCTTAAAAATCATTTTAAGTAATTAATCAAAAAATTATAAAACCATTATTTTGTACTAACATAAATGCGAAGTACTGAATTTTGGAAGAGTAAACTTTAAATTAAAAATATTTTACGAAATTTGTGGAGTTGGATAATTTTCTGCGGTTTCTTATTATGTATAGCACACGATATATACAGCTTACAGCAGTAATAAATGTACAAGTAATTATAATAAGCAAACTTGATATTCAGTGAGAAACATTACTATCTGTAAAAAAGATGCAGATCGTAAAAAATACAACTGATGGACCCTTTAAATATATTTTAGGTTGAATACAAAACGATCTAATGAATCGAATAGAAAATGTTGAAGAAAAATAAATCCATTACCAGTATTCAATAAGTTCACAGAAATAACATATTACAGTATATTCCTCAACCTTGTTACATTCCTAATTCATTTACTTTAGAGATGGTTTTTGGACTGCGTAATCTTGAAATGAAAAATGATTTTTGTTTGTGCATTTGGTGTTTTTTTATGATTTTTTGCATCTAATGAGTACAAAAAGTTAAATAATAATTATTCTTTATTGTCTTACCAGTTCGTAACATAATAAACTGATGAAAACATTTTCTTAATAGATTTCTGAATGGGAGCTTGCTTGTGCGAAGAAGGAGAAGAGATGAAGCACACATATCAATCTTTAGTCTTGATTTTATGATAGCAGAATCATCTAAGACTTATGTATAGTGATGAAACGACACAAACTCTTTTAAAAACCCGTTTTTCTCTCCCAATTCATTTTCGGCTAATAAGACATTATCAAATTCAACGTAAATTTTCTTGATCTAAGGGGGTACTACATTAATATTTCATTTATGTAAATTGTAAATAAAACTGATCTTCTAAACATTTAAAAGTTTATATTATCATAATAAACATATATTTCTCTTATATAAAGGTTACATTAAAGCGTTTGACATTTTTCTATGTAAAACAAAAAAATCCATTTAGTATTACTGAGTTGTTCAATGTACAGAAGCGCTGACTACGAAACCTATTAAATACTTGTACTTAACGGTACCTTTTACTTAAAAAGACACAAGGAATGGCAGCTGTGTTACCTGAATACTGGGTTTGGGCAGTTGATAGTGGCAAGTCTGAACTGAACGATAGTCAATGATTGAATAATCGAATGAAACCCTTCAATAATATCTCATATAAACGTCTCGGGCTTGCCAGATATTTGTTATCCTTTACTATTCGCCGCTGCTGGCACCCCGCACGTGTTCAACATCTGGGATTGTATTTCTGGGTATTTTGTCGACCGTATTTCCACAATGTAAAACTCGACATGCCTCAAGATCGCTACAGTAGTATAAATCAAAATTGTATAAGGAAGACATTCCAAGGAAAGAAATGGCTAAATACTTGAGTCTTCACTTGGATCGGTTAACAATCCCCCATTTGGCAACCCCGACGTTTATCTCGGAGATTATTGAAGCGTACTTTCGATCATTCAGCCACTGACCATAGTTCAGTTCAGACGTGCCACCATCGACTGTCCAAGCCTAGTCTTCAGGTAAACCCAGCACCGCTTCTATTTAACTATTTGTATATTCAACATTTTGCTTGTGAAAAATCAAAAACACTGTTCATTTTTCATCATTTTTACTTTTACCTTCACTCACCGAGCCATATAAACATTCCTAAAGTGGTAACCCCGACGTGATCTTTCGCATAATTGGGTTTGGACTCATAAATGGAGGGTACGTGCAACATTGAGAAATAAAAATAAAATTTTCAATAATTTTAATGCGATTGTTTATCCATTTTATGTTTGTTCCTTCAACATTACATTCTTTCAAATATTTGTTCCTCACTGAATTTTATTTTAGTGCTGGAACAATTAACCTTAAAATTCATTTCATTATTTACATTTTATTTTTTTATTTCTTTTTACGATCTTTATTTCTTTGACAATCTTTTGAACTCCTAGAGCTTTTGACATCACTATCTAACCATCAGTACTTCGGCTAGACATTTCTTTATAGGCTATGTTTAAATCAGTGTCTACCTTCGCTCGCAGTTTCAGTCATATTGACAGACATTTTGATTTGAAAGGCTTTGGGCAGCTTCGGTCGGATACCGTCGTTATTTGTTTCCCTCAATAACCGTAACATATGTGGCTACGGATTAGTCACAGAGCCACCCCAGAAGCTAGGTACCGATTGTAGTCACCGTAGACTCGTCATGTCTTCTATCAGTATCGCTAATGTCTGGTCAAAGAAAATAACCTACCACGTCGTCGATCCATCGAATCCCCCACAGCGTCGATTACGGGAGCCCTGTTCGAATATTAGTTTGTTTTCAATGTCCTCGATAGACTACATTCAAGTGCCAAAGCAACAGTACTAGATATTGTACAAATGTTTGTTAATAAATGGGAAAATATGGTCAGAATACGTGCAAGCACCAAGTACGATGATCAATTTAATTCTCTTTGCTCGGGCATTTGCCAACTTTGTTTACCTCCCTCATCTTACTGATTTTAAATTGTTACTAAACATAAAATGAAAAATCAGTCTATTTAAAATCCGATCGGAGCGTAACCTTTATAAAAATAATGTCGAAAATACTAACAACAATAAAACCTTGTAGAGAATCAAAAAAATTAATATTTAGATTGCATGGATAAACAAAATACATAAAACAGAAAATATATCGATGATTCGGCGGCATTGAAATATCACTTTCGTAGTTACATGGATTGAAAACGCAGTGGGAACATTTATTCGTCGATTTTAAAACAAAATAAACATAGATTGATATCACTAGAGTTGAATTTCAGCCGTGCTATCTAACACGAACCAATAAAACATTCTTGGGTTTTCTTGCGGAATCAGCGATAGGTCGCGTGATTAGAGCGTGCGAGCCCGGCTCTCCGATAATGAAACCAGAAGGAAAAAATACGTTCTAGGTTGCGATCAAGCGTCTTCGAAAAGTGGGCGGGACTCAAATTATTGTCGAATGTTGATTGTCGTCATCAAGTTCCACCCTTCGATAATTGTAAGCATAAATCCACTTGTCTTGCCATATTTTTAGAAATATTGCACAAGTTTGCTTTATTAGCAATTGGCACAGCAGATAAAAATCGCAAAATATTGACCATGATATTGATGACCTCTTTTCTAAAGAGAAATAAAAAATACCGATATAATTATGTTTTTTTTAATGAATATTAACTATGATATTAGTATTATCAGTGGTAACTATTTGGTAAATTTTATTTAAATTAAAAAAGTGGACCATTGTGTTCAATAAGCAAGTGTATAGCTATATATTTTTCAACAGTGTAAATAAAAATTAAATGTCGTGTAAAATTATTAATATTATCTATAAAGGCATAATCAGAACTTTAGGATTAAGTTTGTAGCGACCTTGAGGCATGTTTTACATCGTGGAATAACATAACATATATATATATATTCAACATTTGGGGTAAGGGGATCAACTTAAGGGGATATATATATAAGCAAAATTATACAAAAAGTGCGATTGAACAACGAAAATATTTGTTTCCAAAAAAGTTATAGCGATTTGACCAGTTTTGATTTTCGCGCCCAATTAATGTCGGTCTTTGCGCGCTATCATTGTCGAACGAAAGAGGCGTAAGAGAGCGGAGGTAGTGTTTCTAGTGTCGCTAGCACTAGTGTCATTCTAGTGTCGTCGTTTGTAAACGAGACGCTGACTTCAACCTTACTTCAATCTACCCTTCAAAAATCAAGACAAAAATTGGGCTTCACGTATGTCATGTAACTCTTGAAGATGTTCTGCAGGATGAGTTTATTTTCTTTTCTTTATTATATGGAACCATTCATTAAATTATGTGTTACATCTTATATTAGCTGGTACAGAGGTGAAAAAAGAGCAGTGAAGTTTGCAGGGCCAAAAATGTTTGAGTGACCATCACACATATGGTTATTTTTGTACTGTAAATCATTTTAAAGGTAGAAACTCGAAGAAAACATCTTACCCCGGTCTACCACCGATAACCGCTCCCATACCCCATACAGACAAAAATCCTGTACGTGCTCCTTCTGTATTGGAAAATCCAGTACTCCCTGAAGGTAGCCAGCCAGCACGGAGTTCAATCTGTATTCGTACATTCTGAATTCGGTATTAAATCTAAACCAGGAATACCACATTTCGTCAACTATGATGATCTCAACGACTTAATAAGAGACTTAGATCTTCCAAAAAATAAAACATAATAGGAAAATTAAAACTAGAAGTTCCTTATATTTAAATAAATCACTTTTATGTACACATATTATGTATTTTTATTTAGTTGGTTTTTAGCATTTGTTTACACATAAAATCAAATGCAGAACTATTTCTTGTTCTTATTCTTATTTCTAGGTATAAGAAAGTCAGTTTGAGTGAGATTTCAAAAATTATTTTGTGCGATGTCTTACTAATATGTATGAGACATGAGCATGGAATAAAAACAAGAGATTAAGGAATGGTCTGACTCCGAAACGAGCTCGTGTTCAAAAAGGCAAGACTCTTAATACCCCGTGATGTTGGCGTTGTTTTTTGAGAAACGAAATATTTTTTTACTCCCTGTGAGAAGTACACCCGTGCCCTCTATAAGGGCGGGAGGAAATATTTTCTTATGCGTATTTATACTCGTAACTAGGGACTATTTATTCTGTCGCTACAACAAGCTGTTGTTTACCGGTGTCATTAACGTTGCTACCTCCAACCTTAAAAATAATCATTAATGTTGTTTTGTCGTCACTCGATTCAATAATCCAAAAAAAATTAACAATACGTTATCATCTAATGAATCCACGGACGAGGAAGATGTTATACGGAATTTTGATGTACAAGCGCGATTGATAATAAATACAGATACGTTGTCCAAGAAGTTTATTGATGTCGGAGGTAGGCATCAAAACATGCTTATCAAAATTTAAATTTCGGCCCTTGTGATGTAATATACTATTTATTCGTTGTAAAACAAAAGTAGCTAAATAATGTACTCATAATATTATTATAAACCTTTTAGACTACTAAGATGCAAAAATTCGTAGAAGAGAATAACGATTAACAGAATTTAAAAAATTCGAAAAAAATTCATTTTTTCATTTCCAATCGTCTAGTATGTTGAGTTCTCGATTGTTGAAGACTATGCATATACACTTAGAGCAACCTAATGATGCAGAACTGCAATATCACATATTTCAGTATGTCTATATAATATGTTAGGTGCTTACATGTATTTTCATCAGCGATATCCTTTGGTGAAAATACGAAATATTTTGTAAACAGCTGTTAAATTCGATGGTTCTGATATTGTTATGCATAACTTAACATTTTCCCATTTAATGTTATCGAGTTGTTCAGTGTATACAGGCGTTATTTCGGGAATTTCCGATATTCAGTTGATGAGTCAACCATTTATAGAGACGGTTATTTGCGATGGGAAACCCTGAAAATGTATTATCGAACAGTTTCAATATCGCGATGTCATTGCCTGTCAGCCTAAAAGAAGAGCGTATTATTGTATTTCTGTGGCGTATTGTGACTGGTGACGAAAAGTGGATTTACTAAGACAATCTTAGTGTAAAAAGGCATGAGATATTGCAAGAGACTTATACAAATTGACACCAAAACAAAATATTCATGGCTATAATCTCTTGTTGGTGTAGAAGAACTGCAGATGTCTATCGATGTTAATTGAATAAATTGAAGTACGTATTGTTTCAAAAAATGTGGTGTTGTTGTCAGATATGAGCATCTTCTTATTCACACGGTTTCGAAATGTTAAAGAACTGTAGAAATGGATCGATCACCAACTAGGGATGTCGGCCGCGGATCAATCTATATTAAAAAATATATCGATATATCGCAAAATAAAAGTTATCGATATCGATTTCATTTGATATTTTTAAAATAAAGTACCGGAAAACGCAATAAACCTTTAAAATAAAATACCCAAGCAGCCCATATTTTTATATATTATATTTATGAAAAAATATTGAAAAAGATCGTTATATGGGACAAAAATATAGATAATTTTTGAAAAACTACGGGATATAGGAAAAAAGTTGTAGAAAATTATGGCAAATATTCCATTATTTGATTAATATATATTGTAGCATTTTTTTTTAATAAATTGTTTTTTAATGTGAAAAAATAATCGGAATAGATTTATAATAAATATTAACTAAGGTATTGTAAAGTAAGGTATGTATCGTAAGGTATCTGGATAAGAAGAAAATAAAGCGAGCCCTGAAAAAATAATATGAGTGAAATATTCAGGTCCACTAATATAGGAAAACAAAACAGCTGGATGTTGTCTAGTATACAGACGAAAATTTGTTTTATGATTTGCTTTCCTTCTTAGTACTATGGTGGTATGTTTTCATGAGAAAGTTATATAGTTTGCATCAAAATTTAAAAAATTCGTAACTTAAAAGTGTCAATGAATAACCGATGATAAAAGATATGAACAAACTGGTGGTGGAAAAGAACAAGCTATTAGCCTGCCAGGCCATAAAAAATTATTGAAAATTAATGATGAAGGCTATCTGACAAGGAAATCAGAAAGAAACACTTTCTAAATCGTGTCAAAAATTTAATGTGCTTTGACTATTGGGTGCCGTGAATCGAATGTTAATTTTTATTATCACGTTTTACTTCATATTTTTATGATATTTTTTGAAATATTGCATAATAGCTTCTTTTATAATTAGCATAACAGATAAATAAATATCACATTTTTTGATGTTTTGCAATTCTTGATGAATGGAACAGATGTATAAATTATGTATTTGTTGACGATTATATTCAGATCTTTCTGCGCCAAAATATAACATACCAACATATTACGTTCTGATGAGTATTAAAGTATGCAGTAGCATCAATATGGCGTCAATTTTACTGGGCACCGTTAGACAGTGGCGACGATGTGGGTGAATCGTTGGTAGAATTTTTAAAAAGGCGATGACCTACCTTATCGGTCTACACAATAGAATCACACAATTGTACAGCGACTGTGTAATCATAAAAAATAAAGTAAGTGTTAGATTTTAAATATACTATAAAACTAGAATTTCTCCTTAGCTTCTATTATATCAGGTAGTTTTTACATAATTATTTTAATTGTTAAGTATCAAGATCTATAAAAATCTATTTATGATGTTGAAAATCAAAAAGGGTTACTTAGTTTTATTATTACAAAAAACTAAACGGTAATGGTTGTGAATAATAAAAAGTACTTTTAATGTTATGTAGAATATATAAAGTTATTGTTTATATTTTGATCATATTTTGCGATATCTATTCGTGAATAGTATGAAATAGTATAATCTAAAGGTTAGATTCGATGACCTTTTAGGTGATTGTATGTATATATCTCATTTAGTATGATTGAAGTCCATCAAACACTATATCATACTCCAATTGCCGGTTTTGGTTTAAACAATTTGAAGGAGGCGATTTTGATATCGATGACTATAACACTGCTTGGAAGATAAACGTAGACAATGAAATGCAATATTTAGTGGATGAAAACCCAGCTGAAAAATCTGAAGAAATTTTAGCTAGTATAACCATCCATAATCCAGACGTTTGTATGCGATGGGAAATATCCAAAAGGAGTAAAAATTCGATTTCGTATATTCCGGCAATATGTTCTAAAAGTTGTGAAGTATACATTGTCGCAGCGGAAATGAGAGTTGCCGTACCTAATATATTCACTAGGCACCTTTTGATTACCACTTGTTCAGATCGGTGAAGCACGGCTTGGCCAACACAAGGTTTCGAAATTAGGAAAAAGTGTGGAAGTGGATCGATGACTGAATCGTTTCCAAATCAACATCGTTCCTTCGATACGGCCTCAACATGTTTCCAGAATGATGGGAAAAAAATATAATGAATCAAATAAATTTGAATATACTATAGAATATATACCTTGAGGCATGTCGAATTTTACATCGTGGAATAACGGTCTACAATATACCCAGAAATATAATCCCAGATGTTGAACACGGGCGGGGTGCCAGCAGCGCCAACTAGAATCCGATAACGAATAGCTGGCAACCCCGAGACGTTTATCTGGGATGTTACTGAAGGGTATTTCCATTCATTTAGTGCTCGGCCATCGTTTAGTTTAGACGTGGCACCATCGACTGCCCAAGCCTCGTCTCCAGGTAACACCGCTGCCATCCGTTTTTATCTAATTGTATATTTCACATTTTTTTATATAGCCAATAAATAACATAATGTAAACACCACTGTTTCATTTCGTTTTACCTCCATTCACCGAGCCACATTATTTACCCTAAAAACATGATATTAAAGAAAAAAAATAACAAAAAAATCCTGGCGAATTGATAAAAATAATATATAAAAAATAAACTCCTAAAAACTATCTTATAACGAAATATTACTAGACCAGTAGCTGTTAAATAGAATTTAACAGCTCCAAAACGCACTATTAATAAATTATTGTGTAAACAACCGATATATTAACACAAACAATGTTAACACGATTCGTGTATGTAATTTACGATTGATAAGACATCGCCTGATTCTTGTTTTTGTTGTGTTATCGACGGTCAGCTTACACATGTTCTGTGCATGCCTAGTCGGATTTCATACAAACGAAATTATCGATGTGGAATAACAGATGATAAGTTTAATGGGGCGGCGAACGGCGTTCAGTATTCAGTTGTAAAACGTCCATTGAAGGAAAACAGTCCCCGTCACGTGCGTGTCGAATTCCACGAGATTGAAATATATATATATATATATATATATATATATATATATATATATATATATATATATATATATACATATATACATATATACCAAGAACGCCAACTGGAAACCAGGGAATTACGGGAAGGCATCAATTTTCAACTGTCGCGAACTCCCCTTTAATTTTGGCATTAATGTTTTACAGTCGCTGCATCTTCTCTCCTTGGGCACTGGGTGTATTTTTAGTTGGCAGTCCGTTCTCGGAGCAATATCAAGAGGAACGAAAAAAACTGGTTCAACTTTCTCTCTCTTGCCGACGTCCTTTTTTACCCCGTCCCGCGATGTGTTTTATTTGACTATTCGTCGTAATGTCCCAGCTGTCACAGCGTTTATGTCGGTTTTCCTCGGAGTCAATATATATAGTCTTCCGTCTTGGGCTGATGTTCAGATGCGCTTAATAATTTCCCACAAGGGAAGTATTCATATTTTGGGCGACTTTTGAAATCCATACAATCAGGGCTGGGGAAAAATACGTAATTGAAATACAAATATATATTTTGTATGTATAATTCAGTTACTTATGTAGCGAATTGAGGCATGTCGAATTTTACATGGTGGAATAACGGTCTACAAAATACCCAGAAATATAATCCCAGATGTTGAACACGGGCGGGGTGCCAACTGGAACCCGACAACGAATAGCTGGCGGCAACCCCGAGACGTTTATCTGGGATATTATTGAAGGGTATTTCGGTCATTCAGTGCTCAACCCTCGTTTGGTTAAGACGTGCCACCATCGACTGCCCAAGCCTCGTCAACAGGTAACTCCGCTGCCATCCTTTTTATCGTTGTATTTTTCTCATTTTTTATATTGCCAATAAATAACGGTCACATTATGTAAACACCACTGTTTCATTTCGATTTACCTCCATTCACCGAGCCACATCATCATTTACCCTATAGTGGTGACCCCGACGTGATCTTTCGCTAAATTGGGTTTGGACTCGTGAATGGAGGGTACGTAGAAAATAGTGTATTTTACGTGGCCGTTATATTTTTTTTTGTTTCAAAATTTTAAATATTTTTAATTCGATTCCTTTTCAATTTTACCTTCAAGATTCATTTTCATTTTATTCCGATTAATTTCATTATTTCCAATTAATTCTTTAAAATTTTTTTTTGTCAAAATTTTTATTTCACAATCTTTTGGAATGTTTTTGCATCACTGCTTAATCATCAGCGTCTCGGCTAAACATTTCTTTCGGCGCTATGTTTAAATCATAATGTCTTCCTTCGCTCGCCGTCTCCGTCATAATGGCAGATATTTTGATTTAAAAGGCTTTGGGCAGCTTCGGTCGGATACCGTCGTTATTTGTTTTTTATGAATTAACCTAACGTATGTGACTACGGATTAGTCACAGAGCAGCTCCAGAAGCTAGGTACCGATTGCAGTCACCGTAGACTCGTTATGTCTTCGCCGAAGTACCAGAATTGCTAACGTCTCGTCGTCGAAGAAAATAAGCTACCACGTCGTCGAACAGTCGATCCTCCCACAGCGTCGATTACGGGAGCCCTGTCTGAAGAATAGCTTGTTTTCAACGTCGTCGATGGACCACATTCAAGTGCCAAAGCGACGATGATGCAACGGTATCTGTAGGACCGGAAGATATCAACAGCCGTACCAGATCACAACCGTTTCGAACTATCATATTTTTTCAAAGCCCAGTTTACACAGCACATTTTGTTTGGTATATGTTTTTTTTTGTATTTGATATTTTTTGCAAACATTTTTGTATTTTTGTTGAAGTAATTTTATGTAAAATTCTGGCAGGGGAGTATTGTAGCGAATTGAGGCATGTCGAATTTTACATGGTGGAATAACGGTCTACAAAATACCCAGAAATATAATCCCAGATGTTGAACACGGGCGGGGTGCCAACTGGAACCCGACAACGAATAGCTGGCGGCAACCCCGAGACGTTTATCTGGGATATTATTGAAGGGTATTTCGGTCATTCAGTGCTCAACCCTCGTTTGGTTAAGACGTGCCACCATCGACTGCCCAAGCCTCGTCAACAGGTAACTCCGCTGCCATCCTTTTTATCTTTGTATTTTTCTCATTTTTTATATTGCCAATAAATAACGGTCACATTATGTAAACACCACTGTTTCATTTCGATTTACCTCCATTCACCGAGCCACATCATCATTTACCCTAAACTTAAAAAATGTAATTTTTATTTCAAATACCTGACGCTAATGTATTTTGTATTTAGTAATTCTAATACTTATTGCTTCTACAGAAAGTAAAATATTTTTACAAAAAAATTGAACCGAATTCAAAACATAAATAAGAAACTCACTAAAAAGTAAAACGTAATTAAACTTAGATTCTTAACTAAAAAAACACGCTTTAAAATAAAATATGCACGTAATAGAGGTGGTAAAACTAAACAAAAATCAGGCACCGACTTCAAGGTGCCGAGCCTTCAAACAATACAAAAATAATAATAATAATATAATTTTATGTCATAAACACAAAATTAAATAAGGAACAAAACAAACCGTTATTTTTCTCTTTTTAGTGTTAGATATTTACTCAGTAAATTACGCAGTTATTTTATTAAATATTACAATGGATGGCCCAAGTAAAAGTACAGCTCGTATGAAGAAAAATAGGAATAAAGAAATAATTATTGAAAATAAGTAATATTTCAGGCCTTGGGGTCCGCTACCTAGTCTAGATGATGTGACAAATGTTCCAACCAAACTAGAAAAAAAGTCGCTGTCCTGTTGGGAATCGAACCCACGACCGCCGCGTGTGAATTTAACGTTCTAACCATTGCACCATAGAAACAGTTGTCTACAATGTTTCTACAGCTTGTCATATGATGAGGTTAGTGCCTAAAAAACAAACTGAATGGGTTTTATACTCAACTACTTCCTATTTTTCGTCACAGCAGTCAGCAATAACATTATACTCAATTATTTGATTATTTTAGATAAAAAAGATGTGAAAACCTTGTACGCGCCTTTGAAATTTGAGGTTTTCCCTCGATTTCCCCCCTCCCTCCAACAGATCCTAACTTGGTTTCAATAGGTCCACCTCGGAGGTGCACTCTTTCGAATAAAAGAATTGAAAATCGGTCTATAATTGACGAACATACATTTAAAAAAATATACAGCTGAACACAGAAGCTTCTCCTATTTTGAAGTCGGATAAAAATATTATAGTTTGGTTTTGTTGGGACATAACGTGTTTTGGACGTAGACTGTATTTACTGATTGCTAAATGTCAATGTATTCTTAATTGGTTGTCTATTTATATGTCTGCATACCTTCATTTTAGTCTAAGACAGTTTAAGAGTATAACCTATTAGCTTACATAAAAGTTATATTTACAACCTATTAGGTAAATCACAGAAAAGCTCTTGTAGGCAACTAATTTGGATAAACATAAACACTTGTTCATCTCGAACTGAATATCATCGTTCATTTCCTTTCCCTTCCCAAAAATAAGAAACAGCCCTTTGGTCCCATCCCTTTGAATGTAAGTGGTTGTTGCCCCGTCTGGACTGCTTATGGTTTTAATAAAATTATTTGTGTTTATCGCCTGCACCTTCGTCCGCCAGTTTGTTTTTCATTATCTTTCGATTATCACTGTTCTGCAAGCATTTCTATGGTATACCCTGCATGGAATGGTTTTGTTAACTTTTGTAACTTTTTATTTTAAGTCTGAGAAACTGCAATCTGCCTTTAGTAGTCGTACATCCTGAACTGCAAGCTTCTGCCTAAATTCGAGTATATTATGTTGGTTCACAACAATTTCCACCTTTTACACCCTGAACTGCGATGCTTATGCCGAGAATCCATAGAATAAGGTGTTTTTCAAAGCTTGAGTGTTTTCTGATTGGAAAGCACCTTCAAGCTATCTTTTGTGTCATTACAGCTTTAGCTGCGATATTCTCATCCGAATTTCTCTTAACTCCAATAAGGAATGCTTCGAGTAATTGCGAAACGATTACCAATTAAAAGTATATCTGTTTTCTTTTCTTGATAAGAAATATGATTCCGGTTAACTGAGTGATTTCAAAAGGGATACTGTGAGTTTAAATCTAACATATTTAATATAAACCATACCCCTATGTCCAGACGTCTCACTCATTACACCGTTCAATACTAACAAAAACATACAATCTCGTTACTTTGAATACACAGTCCCGGGTCAATAGCGTGATATAACAAAAACACTTAACAGTTGAATTGACAAGCCCCAGCCTGACACATAGATGGCGCTACTAGAATTAAATCCATATGTTTTTTAGTTAGCCCTAACCCTCAATAGATGCGTGTATAAATTTGACAGCTGTCGGATCAATAGTTTGTGAATTATAGCATTTTGGGTGAAGTTATTGTGAAAAAAAAATGGATAAAAAGGAATTTCGAGTGTTGATAAAATATTGCTTTTTGAAGGTAAAAAATACAGTTGAAGCAAAAACTTGGCTTGGTGCCGAGTTTCCGTACACTGTCCCAGGAAAATCAACCATCAATGATTGGTTTGCAAAGTTTAGACGTGATGAAATGAGCACAGAAGACGGTGAACGCAGTGGACGCCCAAAAGAGGTTGTTACCAACGAAAATATTAAAAAAATCCACAAAATGATTTTGAAAGACCGTAAATTGAAATTTAATGAAATAGACACTCTAAAGATATCAACTGAACGTGTACATCATATCATTCCCGAATATTTGGGTATGAGAAAGCTCTACGCGAGCTCACTTTTGATCAAAAACAACGATGAGTTGATGATTCGGAGCAGTGTTTGAAGATGATGAGTTTTTGCGTCGATATGTGATAATGGATGAAACATGGATCCATCATTTCACTCCGAAGTCCAATCGACAGTCATTCGAGTGGACTGCACAGGATGAACCCGCTCCAAAGCGTGGAAAAACGCAACAGTCGGCTGGCAAGGTTATGGTGTCTGTATTTTGGGATGCGCATGGAATAATTTTCATTGACTACCTTGAAAAAGGAAGGACCATCAACAACGACTGTTACATAAGTTTATTGGATCGTTTGAAGGACGAAATCGCCGAACAATAGCTGCATTTCAAGAAAAAGAAGGTGCTGCTTCACCAAGACAATGCACCGTGTCACAAGTCAATGTCAAAAATCCATCCACTGTATTTTCCAGATCTGGCCGCCAGCGACTATTTCCTGTTCTCAAATCTCAAAAGAATGCTCACTGGGAAGAAATTTTCGTCGAATGAAGAGGTGATTGCCGAAACGAAACTGAGGCCTATTTTGAAGCAAAAGACAAATCGTACTACAAAAATTGCATAGAAAAGTTGGAGGGTCGCTATAATCAGTGTATCACCCTTGAAAGGAATTATGTTGAATAAAAAAAACTAATTTTGCCAAAAAAACGTATTTTACTATGCTAGGCCGGGGACTTTTCAATCGACCTGTTATGTTTTCCATAGAAGTATCTTATGACCATTATTTGCATAATACTGTGCGACGTTTAAACGAGCATAATTTGTTATTATTAGAGTATTAGAGTATACTTTGTTATTATAAGGTTAAATTTGGTATACGAATGGATAATGACGTTTTATTTTCATTGGTTAGAATCAGGACAGCACACACTTATGGAACCAATATTCCTGCTTGAAGGATATTTTTCTAATAAAAAAACTCCTGTTAATTCAGAATATTTGTGAAATATGAAATATTTTTTATTCTTCAATCATTGTCCTGAAGATCAGTACATCAAAAGCAGCGCCAATAAAATAATACATTTGGATTAATATCTAATGAAATGATACAATTTTGAGAGGTTATTAATTGCTTGTAGATGCTAATCTTCTTTACAGTCTTCTCGGATTTGTTTTTGAATCTTAAAATAATGTTACTTTTTACTCTACGAATGTGATACTAGCAATAACACTATGAAGCATCTACAATATTTTGCTTTATACTAAAATGTTATTATACTTTTTTTCCGTTGTATATTGAGTTGTATAGCGATTATACTTTGTCGGTACATTATTTGTGTTGAAAATTAGATAAGGCAAATCTGTTATTATTAAGAATCATTCATCTATTGTTATTGTTTTTCTTTAGATCACGATATAAAGCAATGATGAAATATAATAATATTTATTTTTATTGTGTGCTATTGTTTTGTAACTTGTATAATCTGTGCTACGATAAATATAATCGTGATTGACCATGGTCAATGTTAATTTGAAAAGGAATGAAGGTGACCTAATATTAATTTATTGCACTTGTTTGGTAACAGATCTTAAGATTTTTATGTCTATTTTATCGTAAGATATATTTATTTTATTCGTCTATTTGACAAGTTGGGTTTATCTGGACTCCGAAATACGGATGTTGTGGATATCCGCATCTGAATCCATAATAAATAATTCACAGCATTTGCGAATGCGGATCTGCAGATCATGATCAGAAATTAAGGGCGCCATTAAATTTTTAATTTACCTACCAAAAATATAATTATAAAATGAGCATTGAAAGTGGAACTCGTTGATCGAAAAGGAGACTAAAAAGTAGACTTAGCTGGTTTCATTTAATCATATAAGAGTTATGTTTGTAAATTTCTGCATTCAAAATATCACCATTCCGAACTTCAGTGATTTGTTTTGCAAAGATATATTAAGGAAACACTATATTAACAAATTTTATGACACACATACCTACAAAAGGTCTACAAAAAATAGGGACGTAATATAACATATTTTTAAATTAATTAAATCAAATTATCAATCATACAATATAATTAAATTATTCCCAGGAAGATGTTCAGCATATACATTTTATTTCAAATATATCGATGTTAACCAAGCATTGTTATTTGATTATATAACGTTATATGTTTGATAGGTATTTCAATGCATCCAAACTATATAAGCTTTCTCACATGTTATTTAAAATTAATAAGAAAGGTAGCAAATTGAGGTGGACATATTAATCTTAATAGAAATTGTTACAAAACAGCTTTTAAATGTTACTAGTTATAATATCTGTTGCTTACATTTAACGTACCACTTTCAATATCTCCTAACGAGAATTAACACTAATTACAATATCCATTATTATACAGTTTTGAATAATGGATGAAAAAAAATGTAGTAAAACTTATGGTACTATAATAATATTAATATTTTAGACTGCGAAATATTAGATTTTTTGTTTATATCATGTCACCTTATTATAGGTTCTCCAAAAATGACCAATGAATATTTTATTAGAAAAAGTAGCGAGTATAACTTAAAGTCTTATTAGTTTACTTTGACTAGTTCTCTTTGGTTACTTTTATATCATTTTCAGAAAATTGTTTTGGGTAAATCAAGCTGATAATTCTAACTAAAGTTCAATAATATCTTTACCTCATATAGGTCATAAAGGACTGCGTTTTAATTTTGACGTACTACGCTTTTCTGTTTTATGGATGTGAATATATTTTAGAAATGTTAACATAGCATTTCATGAAAGAACTAAGTTGACAACTGAAACTGTAATTGGCTTACTGATAAAGCTGCTCATTTATTCTTTTTGTTGGGGCGACAATGCTAGTATGTTACCATGCGTAAGTTCTGCGTTGTTTTTAATATACATGTAAATGTATGTATTGAATTAAAAATTAAAATTTTCCAAATTAAATGACTAAGTGACTGACAAAATAACTGTCACTTTAAAATAAAACAAAATAAAAACCTCTCGAACAAAGCTGAAATTGTAAAATTGCATATCTTGTCAACTACTTAACCTCTGGATATCTCTCATTTAAGATAATCACCCTTACAATGAAGCTAATGAAACTGTAGTCTATTTAATTATATTTGACCCCTCTCTCGTAGGACGGTAATTAATAAAAAAATTGGTGTATTTTAATCGCCGAAAGAAAGTCTCATTCTGCGGATAATTACTTAAAATAACATGCCCCCTGACATTTACCACGATCCCGATCTTATTGGGAACGTTCCTGCCGTCCCGGCGATGACGTGATCGAAAATGTTCCACCGTCCGACCATTAATTATGATTGCTGGTAAATTTGTCCAAGAAAAAAATGTAATCAAACCGACAGTAATTTTAATTGGCCCCACCGATAAAATTTTAATTAATCACTTCACATCGGCAGTATAAAGTTAATGAACATTATTTTAGGCTCCTGGACGATAATAACTAATAAAAGCCTACAGCAGCAGTTACAGGATTAATAAATTATACATTTTTTGGAGATATAATTCATATGTTTTGTGGTTAGTCGACCAGTATGAGAAGCAACTGTGAATTTAAAATCTACAAAATAAATTTCAATAACATTTTTAAAAAATTACGCAACAAAAAATTATTGATCTTAATCAGAATTTTATACCAGAGTAAATATATTTTTGACACCAAGATATTCAAGAATAAATTATTCTGCAGACCTATGCCAATAAGCCACCATTGATCGATGCCCTTAGTTCAAATTCTAGCGGATATATGCGGTAAAATGATTGAAAATTGGATCACTCGGATCTGCGACACTGTGAAATGGACGACATTTGGATGGACATTTGAATGATTTCAAATTCTATAGATAATGACACATACATCTCATATAGAGCAGGTTTCATTTCATTACAACAAACACTCGTCTTTATTGAAAAAACTTACCTTTCATCGTAATTATAATATATCTGAGATAAAAATAACAAATATTATTTATTATCAATATCATTATATAGAATTAATAATCATATCAATATTGTTTCAATAGGAACAATAAAAAATAATTATTTTAGATACAAATTCGTTTTAGATTATATATATTTAAAAATAAGAAAACTAAGTTGAATTAATTTTTAGTAAAACACCTGATGTTTTATCAAAATTAAATAGGTGTAGTGTTTAATAGTTAATTATATAATATATTTAAAAAAAAATGAACCGACTTCAAAAAACAAATAAGGAACTCATTAAAAATTAAAAGATAATCAAACTTAGATTTTTAACACAAAAAAAACATACATAACATAATAAACATACAATAAACAACGTAAATTGTGTGTATATAGTAGAATATAAAATACGTGTAGTAGATAGACTAAATAAGGTTTTTGTTTATTTTTGTTTATTTATTACAATGATTATTATGTCCATATTTTATTTAAAAAAATTTTTTTTATGATAAAAATCTAAGTTTGATAATTTTTTAATTTTTAGTGAATTCCTTATTTATTTTGTGAAATCAGTTAATTTTTTTTTGTTAAAAATATTTTACTCAATAAATTACGCAGTTATTTTATTTAATATTACAATGGGTAGACCAAGTAAAGGTGCAGCTCGTACAAGGAAAAAAAGGAATAAAGAAACAATTATTGAAAATGAGAAGCGCTTCAGGCCCCGGGGACCGCTACCTAGCCTAGGTGATTCGACAAATGTTCTAACTAAACAACAACTTCTTCAACAAAAATGTATTATCTCCGCTGGGAATCAAACCCGCGATCTCCATTGGGGAGCTAAACGCTTTAACCATTACATCATAGAAGCAGTTGTCTACAATATTTCTACGAGGTCTTATATGCTATAGTTAGTGCTTAAAAAGTAAACTGAATGGCTTTTGCACTGAACGACTTCCGATTTTCCGTAACATCAGCGCAACAATAACATTATACACAAATATCTGATTATTTTAAATAAAAATATGTGAAGAAAACTTTGTACGTGACTTTGAAATTTGAGCATTTCCCTCGATTTCCCTCCTTCCCACCAACATATCCTGATTTGGTTTTAATAGGATGACCATGAAGCGCACTCTGTCGAATAAAAAAAGAATTTTAAAAATCGGTCCATAATTGATGGAGAAATCAGCGAACATACATTTAAAAAATATATATACAGTCAAACATAGAAGCTCCACCTTATTCGAAGTCAGTTAAAAATTAAATAACAAAAAAAAACACAAGTTAAAAGAACATAACAGTATCATATATTATAAAATATATATTGAATTAGAGATGTCAAAAATCGATACCTGAATTTTTAGGGTGACAGCTGTTTGAATTAAAAATACTGTATCAGAAATAGGTTGGTAAGTAAATTTGGATATAACAAATTCACTAAATTATAAATGCAATTAGTACACCAAATTATTACGATTACAAAATACGATGTAAAAAAATTAAATAAAATATGTTTAAAATATAAAATTGGTAATAAGCAGTTCTCCAAGATATCGATAAAGCATACCTATTATACTTATATTTCAAATCCTATGCCAGAGTTACAGAAAAAGATGTGTTTTTGTATAAATATTTTGTATAAAGGTCTGCCGGCTTCAAAAATTCTATAATTTTCTCAATATTAATTCAAAAATTTAGAATTTCTCTAAATTTTTGCCAATATATGACACCTAATTTGACAGTATTGCACATCAATCAGAATTGCTTTATCTGTGAGCCATCATAATATATCTTTCGCAAGTAGGGGAGGATCCCATTCAAAAAGGTGTTCGTGGACCGCGTTGCAATATTCCAGTCTCAATGTGATCGTTGATGATAATTATATTCTGGTAAAAAAATCACCTAAAGCAAATTGTTGTCGATTGAATTTTGGTTTAGTGGGACTAGCTTCCTATATATATTGGAAACATGGGTATTGGGATCTCTGTTACAAAAGGAGTGAGGTTCCACTATCGACTCGTTATTATCGATATACATCGGAACCGATAAAAACAGACTGGATGTAAATAAAATATAATGGCAGGTTTTTAAATTTAATGGATATTACCAGAGGACATGAAGGATGATTAGATTCAATTTGTTTTAATGTGTTGAATGAATTATTGTGATTGCGAAGTCCATTGTTGTTTTCAAGAAGCTATCCAAAGCTTTGGTTATGGCATATAGCTCCGCTGTGAGAAATGGTGTTTTTCTAAAAAGGCATTTGAAATCTTAAAATCTATGAAGCCATGAAGTAAAAGCAGTGCAGCATGTGAATGCAGTGATATCTGTGAGAATTTTTAAGTAGTGCACAGCTAGAGTGAAAAAAACGAAATTATTGGCTGTAGATGAGAGTTGTAAGTGCATGAAATATCCTGGCGAGTAAGAATTAAGTACGCCGATCATCTCAAATCGCAAATGAATGAACGCATAAACAGTCAAGACTGACCCTCACATCCTAAAATTAAAGACCATAAATTATTATTTGCCATTTTTTAAAAATATTAAGAAAGAAATATTGGTAAAGGGGATTTATCTTTTCGTGTAGGCAGCTTTACAAGTTCGGTTATAGTCGAAACGAAATGTTATGTCCGATGAAAGAGAGGTCTCCAACGCGAATTATTCACCAAATACGATAATATACAGCGGGAGGTTGGGTACTCGAGAAAAAAAAACCGTTCTCCGGCCGTCCGGATTAAGTCGTCTCGGATTGAATTAAAAATGTCGGGCGTGAGTTTTTTGCCTCCGGTGACCCATCGCGCGCACTTAATGGACCATAATTAAGATGATGGCCTTCTGGGCAATTGAGACGGGAACCACTCTAATGGCCATATTTACAGAGCAATTAAAAGCGAAACGCTCGGCAAGAAGAGATATCGATGGTTTACGTAAAAATTGACGTAGAGTGTCGAGGAGTTTTCGACTGTTGTCTAGCAAGGATTCGTATTAATCAAAGTGGTTGATTTCTTGTCTCATTTGGAATTAGTTCTGTTATAGGAGGACATGGACTGATTCTACAACCATATCTTCCATGAATGTTAGTAATAAATACGCAATGCCTGCAAAATGGATTTATATTAACGATAAATATTTGCAAAAGGATCCAAAATTATTATTAATAGTTTCTAAATGTAAAAATTCGTGAGGAAAAACCCTGACAAAGATAAGTCAATTAAAATATTAACTGCTGCGACTTTGCTGCCATCCTAGTTATCATATTTAGCTCCTTTTGACGAATGACTATCGGATTATTACTTCAGGAAAAATTCAATTAATAATAAAATGTTTTTATTAAATGCTATCGTATTTCACAATGAAGTTAGTTTACTTACTGTTGGGCCACTCGTATTAATAGGAAAATTATAAAAATATTGTTAAACTATTTTTTTCACTTCTTTTAGAAATATTTTTTATTTCTTATCTTCAACTATAACTATGTCTAATGAATTTGTTGATGTTTATTAATTACTGTTATTAATTGTTAAATAAGTAATTTTTTTTATGTATTTTAAAGTCTCCTTTTACCAACTATGGGTTTATCTGGACTGGGTCTAAAGTTTAACCACGGTCCTCAGCATTAAGCCTACCGACTGGCGAGTAACCAACTTTAGAAATCATTCCATAAGACATCCGGTCTTACCCAGCCTGGTTACTGGCGTGACTGGGATCATTTTACTTGTCGGATTTTACTTTACTTTTTAAATTACTCTTACCTAGAACATTCACAAATTTTAAACAATCACAAACATAAATTTACGACCATGCCCCAGCAGGATTCGAACCCGCGGCTATCGCAACAGTAGGAAGACCGTCCCATAGTCTTTACCACTGCGCCTCCAAGCCGGCTAATAAGTAAAATTGCATTAAACATAAGGCAACATCATTGCGATTAATTTAGTTTATGTATTTAACTGGTTAAAATCTAAATTGTTATTATCATTAATACAAGCACCAATAACATTAAATATAATACTATCATTCCATATAGTAACAACGCTAAATATCTTGGAATGAATCTCGATGCAAAACTTCGCTGGAAGGAACATATAAAGAAGAAAAGAAAAGAACTGGAATTGAAATATAGGAAAATGTACTGGCTAATTGGAAGAAAATCACAATTAGCAGTACATAATAAATTGCTATTATATAAGCAAATACTGAAACATATATGGACATACGGAGTTCAATTATGGGGATGTTCTGCAAAGAGTAATATAAATAAAATACAAATTTTTCAGAACACAGTTCTGAGAGGTATTATGGGTGCACCCAAATACTATAGGACTGATTACCTACATCGAGACCTTCAGATACCCACAGTCAGTCAAGAAATCAAGAGAATTGCAAGGGGAAATGAGGAAAGACTCCATTCTCATACGAATATTGAAATATTGCAGCTTTTGGATACCACCAGAAAAGGACGCAGAATCAAAAAATCAAACCATCAATATTAAAAAAATCAGCAGTGACATGTATAAACATTATTTCACCAGAGACTGGGATAGGGCCGATGGGTCTTCCTAGTTATATACCTAGATTTAAGTTATCAGAAAGACAAATTGTAGGTTAGACAGAAACGACTAGTAACAATATATTAATTAAATTAAAAAAAAACTATTCCTGTTTTAACCCTATTATATATTTATTATTCTTGTTTCTTAAAAAATCGGTTACATGTTATTTTTCAGAATATTATATTACAGTATTATATTATTTTTTGTATATTCACAGATTACAAGCAACAATTGTTAGATGTACTTTTATTTATTCTGCTATTAAGTTATATTATCTAAATGTTATTTAATGGTACTAGGAACCTATTGTAATTCGTTTTTATGTGACGCTATCTCTAGGATTTTTTATTTATGGGCCAAATAATACATAAAACCAAATTTAATGAAAATTAATTCTCATTGAGATTGATTGATTCTTTTTAAAAGTACTAATTCTACACAACATTCCGAAAATGTCAAGGCATGTAATCAGAAAAATAATAATTTGTGTTGCTTCTTCTGGTGATTGAAAAAATAGGATTTTAACGACAAAAATGAAAAAATTTGTATGGTGACATATTAACATAATTAATAAGTGGTCTAATTATATACATAAAAAGCAGAAGAGGTTTTGCAATTAAAATTCAAATGTGTAATTACTATATTTAGTAAATATAAATCTTGAATTATCAAGTATATTTTGAATAGATTCTTTTTAATTTATAGTTTTTCTTTACAATAATGTATTAGTAGTCAGATTAGATACTGTTTATTGATGTATGTTTAAAATTTTTATACCAGTGTTAATGTATTTAAATAAAATATTTTAGTAAATCCTATGTTTAATTTCCGCTAGTAATAAATATTCTCAGTTGGTTAAGACGGACAAAACTTCATATTTTATACGTTCTATGTCTGTTTATTTTATATAAGATAACATAACCTAAAATGTCAACGAATGTCACACTTACTTTTAACCAATCCCTTCATACACATTTTAAACCAATCACGATCCAGTAAGATCGAATTTTCGTGTCTTTTAGGTCAACATATAAAGTAACGCATATGCTAATGAAGAATTTATAATATCTTACTGATGGTATTTTTGGACATGATTGTCATGAACATTTTTTTTTGCTTTATTTCAGAAGTGTAATGGACGGCGAGTTTGGACGCGAAGAAGATATTTTTTTATTGTTTGTTATTTATAAATATTCATAAAGTGTCAGTTGGCTACAGGTCTACGAACGAAACAATCGATAGCTATTCCTGATCCGAGGCCCTCTAAAAATTATCTATTCAGAAGATCGACCAAAAAACACGAGCCTTATCGATAGAACATTGGCCGCGGTCGCCGCTAACAACGACGACGAATTATTTTCGGTGACTGATAAATGGCCGCCCTGCGCCGAGAAAATATTTATCGACTGCAAGGTCGTTAATTATTCTCCTGCTGATGTACTTCACCGGTAGTTTATGTTATCGATCGGCCGGAGATGGGACATGGGACTGGTTTCGATACGACGGTCCCTGAAGGGTACCGGATAAACACGAGATGTTCGGTATGAGAAATTACGACGTTACTGAATATTTCATTATAACGAAAGGGAGAGAAAAAAAAATCGAAAATTTAAGATATGATAACGAGCATGGTCATTTACCAGAGATTAAACTATGTTAAAGATCCACTTCATTTAACATTCTTTCGGGCTTCCAAGAACAAAAAAAAAACAGCAACATATTTTTAAATTAACTGGGAACTTTTGTATACTGTTTGATGTATGTATTTTTTATACTTGATGATGACTAATTCAATAGTTTTTTGCTTTACTTGCTCCAACGTTTTCAGGATGCCAGAGAAATAAATGAGTAAGAAACTAATAGTTATTTCCCAAAATATCATTTTTTGGGCTTTTATATGGCTTCAGAACATGGAAAAGCCTTTATAATTGGTTACTGGTTAGAAGAGAAGATGATTGCCAGATACAGTATGATTTCAGGGTAGGTATGACATACAGGCCACCTTATATAGGGCGAACCGAGGGGCTCCCACTGATTCACAACAATTCATAATTCATGTTCAAGAGGTCGAGTTGAGAAGACCTAGAAAAATCATCTCCTTTATGACTGACTGATAACCCAATCTCTTTCATTTTAGGTTAAGTTGAGAGTATCTTCCGGCTATCCAGTACAGTTGCTTTATTTTTTGAGTCTGATCTGCTCCACTTTTAGGCACATAATGTGACTGTTGAATTGTCGACATTTTCGGAATTGTAAATAAAAAGTATTTTGTTTCAACATGTACCAAGTATGCATAATGAAAGCTTTCAGAAATTAATTAATTTCTTCTTAAATATTTTCTGTTTCTAAACAATACCTACAAAAGTTATGAACACACTGTCTTGATTACACATGGGAGTGAAATATTTTTAGAGCATACCCATTTTGTTAAAGACTATATAAATTTAATATCGGAAATAGTTGTTTTCAGCCTTATGATAAAGATAAGATAAATCGCGGCGCATTCACCATGTTTCTTAAAATGTTTTTATTAAAATATCTATTATAACATTAATATTTTTGAAGATAATTAAATCATATCCAGTTTAAAATTGGACAGCAAATGAGAACTTTCTTCTCCTACATAAATATCACATAAAAAAAGTCTGTTGAGTTATTTGTAGTATATACGTCATTTAAATTTGTGACATTAAAACGTCGTAATGTTGCCGCATCGACTCTGAGTTTTAATTCAGTTTGGTTTTGACATATAATAAAATTCTGATCTAAATAAAATAATTGAACAAAAATGTTATCAAATATAATTTTTTTTAACATTATATTACATCTAAAAACTACGGTTAATTATACAGTCACAATATTTTATAGGTTAGAGTTATAACCTCTTATCACTATTGCTTTTAAGAATTTTGCATACGTCTGACAACCGGAGGACTTTGACAGGCTCATTCGTTTAAGTGTTCAAACTAGCTGGACAGTATTGTGTCTCTTTTTAACCAGAATAAAATGAGAATGAAAATATTGTCTGATTCTAAAACGAATTTACAAATTGCCGTAGGCAATACGTTAAACATCTTGATGACGTATGTACAAAAAACTTTGAATATACTATTTATGTTATTCTTGTATGACAGCTTATAATATTTGTTCATTGTAAAAAATTTAACTCAACTATGATAAAATAAAACATGAATGTACTAGACATGAAAACATGAATTACATTTTACAGCTTGTTACTTTCTGGTATGTTGAGCACCGAGAACGACAACGGAATACGTTGGCCGTCTCTTTCTCACGAGTTCAGGAAGTTGTGGTCGTCAACAAGAAAACCATAAAAGCACAACAATTGCGCTTGACGATTAGGAAATGCAATAACACCATTTTTCCTTTGTGCACCTCTGCAGCTAACCAACAGAGTGACCAAACAAAAAATATTTAGGCCGTTCTTAATGAAATAGTAAAAAAATAAATAAAAAACACAAATAAAATAGAAAAGCTAATCATTTTAGCTTCTGACATGTTTGTTGGCTTTAATGATTACTGTTAAAACATTTATTATTTCTAGTTGTATGTTTCAGATTATTTAATATTTATAATTATATAGTTATTATTTACTATTACTCTGTTTTAGTCAATCTAATAAAACAAATGTATGCAAATTTAATAAAATTATGTTAAAAATGTATTAACAAAAACAGGAAAAGTGAAAAGAAATTACAATGAGAAATAACTAACACAAATAAAGACTTTTAGTTTCACCTGGTATAGTATTACAACCTGCTATACAAACTATTCAAATGCGTATCTATAGGAAATGGTTTTAATGCACCAACCACATTGTCCACATAAATATTCTGCATATATATAAATACGAAAAAAAATGTCTGATTATAGTTAGGTTTCAATATATCGTAAAGTTATACAAAAAAAATGTGTACTAGAGACGCTGCAGCAAGGCAACTGGAGGAATGGAGCAAAAACAACCAGGTGGGTAAACATCGATTTATTCATTATACCATTTTTAGAGTTTTTCCATATTAATAAAAAATATCAAAAAACAAAAACCAATAATGTGGTACTACACAATTTTCCATCAATGCGACTTTAGTTATAACAATGAATTAGGTAACATTCTATATTCTTTTGATTAAACATATTAGCAAATAGACTCAGTATATACACCACCGTTCAAAAGCATGGAAACGCCCAATTTTTTATTGGCAAATCCTGAGATACAAAATACTACAATCGATTTTGAAACAAACATGTTGGTGTTTATTGATAATCAACACAATTACTAGTTTCTTATCACTTATCTCTTTACAAAAAATACTGTCGCATATGTTTTATAATCACAAAGCTTATTAAATTTACAATTGTTGTTTTCTTAGAACGGGTGGATTTAGTAATTGCCTTTATATTGATTAATAGATCTTTAAATAGTGGTTTACAATTTCAAAAATATTAGTTTCTAGTTCAATGTTCTTTGAGGTGTCCAAGTACAGTCCAAAAGGGAACAGATTCAAGAGAACAGATCTTAAACAGAAGAGTGCGAGTGCTGTCTGTACTTTGAAGCATTCTATGCGCAAAACTGTGCTTTTACATGATAACGACGTCTCAAATATATAACAAATATAGAAGATAAGTTAGTTGTAATGTTAGAGAAACGAAATCGACATTTAATTGCGCCTACAACTGTTTGGATATGTACGAGTGAAAAAATCGAGACTAACTAGTAATCATACGAGAAATAGACTAGAGTGGACTGAAACACATTAAAACTGGATGAAAAATGTCAAATTTAAGGGATTAATCGAAATATCAAATCAGATTAGGTTTTTCATCGGCTCCAATGAGCTTAGAAGTAGCTATTGTAAATACTGTTAAGCATAGTGGTAGTAATACACCCGGTCATATAATTAAAATTGATGGAAAACTGATTGAAAAAAGCTATCTGAAAATACTTCAAAGGAGCAAATCTAGTTGGCCGGAGTCTTGTTTTTTAACAAGATAATAATCTTAAACATTCGCCAAAATGATGTCAGCATTTTTTATAGTACAAATGAAACGAAGAAATTTTAAAAATAATGAAATCAATCAATCGCCAGATTTCTCTTTAATCAAATTAGTATGGGATCAACTTAATAGAAAAATGAAGAATCGATGCCTGGGCTGGACTCCGAACACTTAAATAAAATAATAAAAATAATGTATAAACATTGTGAAGAAGTTTGACCTTTTTGACGAGGCCAAAATTTAACGAAAAATTTATCAAATTCTTTTTAGTGTACTAAATAAGGGCCATAAATTATAAAGGATTTATAACAGATGGTTTTACTCTATATTAAATCCCACCGAATACATTTGTAACCAACTTCATTTTGAAGCTTCACCAGCAGGCTTCAGTTTTTACTATGTAATTTCGTTGAAGTGTGAACAAAATATTTTTCCCGTGCATCGAAACAGATTGAATTTGAACCGAGTAAATCACACTTGGTCAAAGTTTTTTTTTACTTCAATATGAAGGAAAATGCAGCTGAAGGTGTGAAGCTTATGACAATCACACCGTGTCGATTTCAGAATGTGGAAACCGGTTTGATGAAAAAAGTGGTGATTTTGTTAGCAAAGACCAATAGCGCTCTGGACAGACAAAAAAAATGAAAGCCAGAATTTGAAGGTATTACTTGATGAAAACATCAATGGGAATCGTTATCGACTACAACTGATGCGTTTGAGCCAAACACTGCACGAAAACTGCCTCAACAAAGTTATTATTCAGTATAGCAACGTTCAACTACAGTGATACAAAACCGGTGAAAACATACATATGGTGGAAACATTAAAATGGGAAGTGCTACCCCGACGTATTCTCTAGACCTTGCTCTTTTTGATTACTACTTATTCCTACATATGAGTCGTAATCTCTTCGAGCTGTGTCTGATTTCTTATGCCGATATATTTAACTAAAATTTATTCTAATGTTCGATTAAGATGAATGTAATAAATATCTCTAACTTATCAATAAAAGACTATAAAATATGTCTTTTTTTCTGTTAATTACTTTATTGTTCCCAAACTTTCGAACGGTAGTGTATGTGAGACAAATGACGAACGTTTCCTTACGATCTGCCCGGTTAACTGACCGCCCTGAGGCCGTAACGTTCACCGTCTCCTGCGAGTTTTTTCCTATCCATTCTCTCCATTGACCTTATCGACGTGCCACCACGCGCTCTCTCTTTCTTTTAAGCCACCAGAGGATGAGCCATACTGAAGTATCGGCATCCACGTTTCTGACCGTCGCATTCTCCGCATTGCTTATTAATGAATCCCGTGTCTCGGCGAGGGCGTGCGCGGACGTCTCTGTTCTTCGAATCGTCTACGCGCCGGCCAATTATTCCACGAGAGCCGCCGATCAAGGGGCGGTCGGAGGCGGCGGCGACCACGACGACGGTGGCGGCGGCGGTGATCGCGACCCCGATGACGTCGCGGAGGAATTTTTCACATTTTCTGCCCAGTGTCGTTAACCTCCAAGGTCGTTTCTAAGTGAATCGCTGGTGATGAATGCGTTTTTTCTCTTTCGCCGCCTTGTTTTTGCTCTCGGTCCCGACCTCATTGCACTAAAGCAGTCTTCGGATTCAATCTCTTCGGATTCTTCTTTATTTAGTTATTCATTGTCTGTTTCATTTGAAGATAGACGTTTTGTATTTGATTGCACTACTTTCTTGTTTTTTTTTGTAAGTTTTGTTTAACCGAAATACAAGGTTATTTATGTTCTATATATATGGACTGAAAAGTCCCGGGCGTAACAAAGAAAAAATATTTGTTCAAAATTGGCTTTATTCATCAACGTAATCTCAATCAAGAGCCAAACAATAACAGCGCCGGTCTAACATTTTAATACCATTTTTGTAGAATGATTTATCTTTTGCCTCAAAATTGCCACCAGTTGCTATCCACTCAGATGACGACCGTTTTGATTCTGGAGTGAAGTGATTGGTCCATGTTTCATCTATTGTCAAATATCGACGCAAAAACTCGGGGTTGTTATGTTTAAACATGGCCAAACACTTCAACTTCACTTTTAGACCATTCAAAACGATTTTGTGGATTTTTTAAATATTTTCTGATGTTACTACATCAACTGAACGTCCACTGCGTTCTGCATCATCGGTGTCTCTACAACCCCGTTTGAAATCAGCAAACCAACGTTTTATTGTTGTTTATGATGGAGCGCAGTTTTTATAACACTTTTCAAGTCATTGCTTCGCTTGAGCGGTATTTTTTCCCATCAAAAACCAGTGTAAAATTAAAACACTGAATTTTGATCCATTGTTTCGAAAATAACAAAAACAGTGTCACTCTTGGCATAATAATTTTATAAGTGGAATATCACGAAAATTTAACAGCTTTCTTTTGAAAGTTCGTACTAACTGAAAAAGCGATGAATGCAATAAAACTAGCGCCGTCTATGTGTTAGGCCCGGGATTTTTTTCTATGTATATAGAATATTGCGTTATATATTAATTAGCGACCCACTATTACCCCTTCCACCGTTCACGTGGATTACAAAAGGTCGGTTTTGGAGTGCTTAGGGCACATCCCCCTCGGTACCACATCGTGCAGTTTAGATCTATCATGTAATAAAAGCATTTCAGTTAATATAAACGCATTTATTCTATATTGTTCACAAGTTGACATTAAATTGGCAATCGTTCCTCAGTTACTTGAAGTTTTTCTTGGTGCAGTTAAATGGAGTTCAGGCAAAAGTATCACAGGTGAAGCTGCAAGGTCACAAAAGGAGGATTGATAGGAAGGTGCTGCAAATTAATATAGTACCATAGGAATGTGAGTAAAAGCAGTGTCATTTCGAAGATGTTTAAAGGCAAAGTGGCAAACGAATATACAATCGATAAAACAATTTTTATAACAACTATAAGCTGTCTGGACGGAATAACGATCACGTACCCTATGGTCGTTTCTTTAGGAAGGAGGTGTTATGTAATACGACCTAGACAATCCGGCCATCTGTTTTTTCATTACCTGAATCGTGAACGGGTAAGACGGGTTGGTCTGTTCTTACCCTCAGTGTCGTTTTGTATCGCCGTTCGACAAGTCGCTTTTCATCACTCCTTCTTTGAATAAATCAGTTTTCGAGTAAAACTATAGTTTTATATTAAAATCGCTAATATAATATATAAAATATTAGTGAAGATAATTTCTCGCCACTGATAATACTCTACCACGATTAATATTTCATGCAAATGTATATATTTTTTGATACATCGATTCGATAACGCGAATATCAAATGAAAAATAATGACATATATGATAAAACTATATGCTAATGCGAATTTTAATTCGTATTCTAATTGTGGTCGAGTAAACATTTACCAACAATCAAGTTGAAATATGCAGTGATTGTGGTATACCATACTGTGTAAATGTATTTCACATTTATTATTATTTAGTCACAAATTTAGTGCACGAGAAGTTTCTTTATTTTTATTATTAACAATGCCAAGGAGAATACTACTTGACTTAGTTGTCGAAACCAAACCAATGTGAGACGAGCTACCTCGTGTGTTAACCGCACTGATGACTTGCGAGGGGATGTAAAATGATAAATAAAAAGAATAAAAATAAAATGATAACATAAAATTCAAATGTATTGCTTTCTACAAAACTTTCTAACTATGCATAGTCAGTGTGTTAGAACTACCATTATGATGCATACAATATCGCAAAAATATAAACACTAACTATGAAACATATGAGGGCTTGATATACGGAGTGTCAGTATAGAGCTAAATTATAAGAATTAATATAAAATTTCTAATGATATTATCAGAAACTGATGTAACTATAATAATATATAGATTACAATAGCATGATGCCCACTTTTAATGAATATATTTATAAATTAAAAACCAATGAATGATGTTTTTTCCTCTGTATTAATTTAATTACAAACTATGGAACCAAATCAGTCTTTATCCACAAATTCTACAGAAATACTTTTAGAAAGATTATTTAACGGCCAAAGTCTTAAACTGATGAAATAATTTGAAATGGAGCTTTATCATTTTGATTTCATGTTCTAAAATATTTGATAGAATTGAACTAATGATACTTAATTGAACTTTATTTGTGTATATATGTTTTAGTTATTCACATCTGATATAATTCAACGAATTACTGGATATTTATGTCATTTAAGTATAATTAATTAATTACGAGAGTTTGTTTTTTACAATATAACAACACATTACTGTTATCTTTACCTTTAGTACTTCACAATAACATGACTTTTATTTTATCACTTAGCATGAATAGAGTAAACAAATAGATAATTTCAACGTAATTGATGTTCCTAGAGATGAATTGTTCTAAGTAACGCGATTTTTTATACATTATTTTAGATTAACTTGTAATATTAAAATTGATAGCGATATGCTCCTAACCAGTAAAAAAATGCCAAATCGTTAATCGTGCGCTATGTCATGAGAACAACTGTTGCATTTGGATATGCAGTCCGCCTAACGCTATGAAACTACCGTATTTGAATATATGTTTCTTTTTACTATTTTTATAGGATAAGGTTGGTTACGCTAGGAATAGCGCTGGGGTAGCAATAGTGAATCCAGCCACAAGTTTGACTATTGGCAAACATGGGTTGATACCTTTGCGTGACTGGCAATTAGTTGAACGTCTTGGACATTTCCATAGGTGATACATTCAATTTTTTAAAAAAGTAAACTATTTCGAAAGTAATCGTTTATTCCACTGCCTAGGGAACGTATTCCAGAACGAATAGTACATGCTAAAGGCGCTGGAGCTTTCGGAGAGTTCATCTGTACTAGAGACCTCAGTAAGTACACGTCATCTAAAGTATTTCAGTTGAGCAACAAAACCCCAATAGCTGTTAGGTAAGTACATGTATCACCCTCCTTAAGATATTTTTTGTAGTAATGATAATTATTTATTAAAAATGTGTTTTGCATCAACCTGAAAATAAATTATCGATATATCAATCTTTAAAAAATATATAGTCTATTCAAAGTTTTTTTGTACATACCTCCTCAAGATGTTTAATGTATTGCCTGTCGCAATTTGTAGATTCGTTTTAGAATCAGACAATATTTTCCTTCTCATTTTATTCTAGTTAAAAAGAGATACAATGCAGTCTGATTAGTTCGAACACGTAAACCGAATGAGCCTGTCAAAGTCGACCCGTTGTCAGACGTATGCAAAATGCTTGAAGACAATAGTGAGGTTATAACTCTAATCTATAAACTATTATGACTGTATAATTAACTGTAGTTAGATGTGCTATAAATATATTATATTTTATAACATTTTTGTTCAATTATTTTATTTAGAATAGAATTTTGTTGTATATCAAAGTCAAGTAAAACTCAGAGTTGATGCGGCAACATTGACGTTTTGATGTCACAAATTTAAATAGTAACGTATGTATAACAAAACTATGATGCCAAACTATAGGCATATATGAAAATATGGATATTTTAACGAATTATTACCTGATAAACAAAATAAATATTTTTTATATATTTTTGATATTCGTCTAATCTAATCAAAAGGTATAGATAAGAAGCATTTTAACAGCACATTCACCATGTTCACCAAAACATTACTAAATATTAGTAACATGCTGGATATTGAAAAGCCTTTAAATTATATTTTATACATAAATATTTATATTATTACACGCAGGGTAAGTGTAAAACATATTAAATATTTAATGTTTACCTTTTTTAGATTCTCAACGGTAGCCGGCAATATGGGTTCAGCAGATACCGTCAGAGACCCGAGAGGTATTCATTTATATTTATACATTTATTTATATCAGGTGTAGTGCCTTTCCTGTTTTGTAATAATACTAGCTATAAGCATACAGTGTTATAATTAACCTCAAAACTACAAAACAAGTTACGTTCTGCCAAAAGAAAACAGCGTCATAGATTTATAATTTTTTGAATTAGTATGGCTTAACTACAAGAACATGCGAAAAGTTGTTTGGTCAAATAAAAGAACGTCTTGGTAGACTGAAAACGTTTGAAGGGCGGACACACAAAAGCCCAAAACAATTGCCAACAAAACAATTTTGAAATCACTTCGATATAAAGTTTTATCGTACTAGTCATGCTTTCCAGACATGGCTACCACAAACTACAATTTTTCGCATGGATAGCACTTTCTAAGAAGCCGATTTCGAAGTTGAAAATGGTTCGACGAATAGTTTAGCCTAAAGAGAAGTTGCTCTTCTGAAACGGCATCCATCAATTGCTCGAAAGATGGGCAACATGTATAGATTCAAATATCCATTATGTTCTCTTTAAAAAAAAAAAACAAACAGAAAGATATTATCGACACATCTGGTATTATGTTGAGGCAAAAGTTATACAGGTGTCTTGAATGCTACTACTCTACACACTCTATTAGTAGGGATGCAGAAAAATTATCGAAATATCGATATTTTTGGCCGATATATAGATATTATTGTAAGCCAATAATTTTTGATATGTAAAAAAATTAATTATATTTCTTTACTAAACTATTTAAGATTTTTTTATAAACCGTTTAAATTGGTAATTTTAAAAATATCGATAATTTTTCCCTCCGATATCTCGATATTTTTAAAATTTTTTTAAAAATATTGCAACTCTACTATACGACTACATTATTGCAATTTGTATTTTGTATATTTATTAATAAGCATTTCGCTAGTATACCATTACTTTACCAGTACAAGTTTAGATTTTTAGGTGAAAAGTAAGGCTTAAAATATACGGAACCTTGAGATTTTTCAGAAATCTTTAATCATGTTCAATTCTATCAAGTATTTTAACAACATTCTTGTATCTTGTATCAATAACTAAATCATTAACATATTATATTACCTAAGAATTGACTCGAACTCATTTTAAGTTTTCAATAGATCACATAAAACATGCCTAGAATAATTATATATAATTAATGTTGTCAGATATACGATCTTATATCTCTTTTTAGGTAAAAACAATATTTCAATCGTGGCTAAATAAAAACATGCAAACATACAAAAATAAACAGTATAGTATTATAATTATAACAGTAAGAACTCTGAAATAAAATGCAAAGGGATTAATGAATTTATTCATATCAAAGTTTTTTAATAGCCTAAACAGTTGTTGAATTTGATTTTGAAGTGGTTGCGTAAAATCTAGAGTTGTCGCCATAATTCCGGACTTTTGAGGCGAATAGGTTACACAAACCATACATAGCTTCAATAAAATTCATAACCAATAACAGAACGATCTTTATATGTTACTGTTTTTGATCATACTAGTATATTGCGTTAACATTACAGCAGTAGTGTTAATGTTCAGGTTTTGCGATTAAATTCTACACCGAAGAAGGGATATGGGATTTGGTAGGAAACAATACACCCATTTTTTTCATGAAAGACCCCATTCTGTTCCCCATGTTCATTCATTCTCAGAAACGAAATCCTGTTACTAATCTCCGGGATTGGGACGCTTTCTGGGACTACCTGTCATTGACACCGATGAGCGTACACCAGGTGAGACTTACGAATAACATTTTTTGTGTTAACAACAAATAAATCGATTCTCCAAGGTCATGATCCTGTTTTCGGACCGAGGAATACCGGACGGCTTCAGACATCAGCACGGTTTTGGTTCCCATACGTTCTCGCTGATAAACGGTGACCGAAAATTGACGTGGTGCAAGTTTATATACAAAACCAATCAGGGAATCAAGAATTTGGAGCCGGCGACAGCGGAGAAGCTGGCTGGGTCGGATCCGGACTATGCCGCTCGTGATTTGTACAACGCCATAGCTGAGGCCAATGAGAAATCGAAGCCGTACCCGTCGTGGACGATGTACGTTCAACTGATGACGCCCGAACAAGCTAAAAAATCAAAGTTCGACCCTTTCGACATAACCAAGGTAATTAGCGAGAAATTTCGTGAGTAATAACTTTAGATGAATCACTTAAAACTAGGTGTGGCCTCACGGCGAGTTTCCCTTAATAGAAGTAGGCAGATTTGTGCTAAACAGCAATCCCACCAACTATTTCTCACAAATCGAGCAACTCGCCTTTAGTCCGAACAATCTCACACCAGGAATCGGAGATTCTCCCGATCGATTGTTACAAGGGCGGATGTTCTCTTATCAAGACGCTCATCGGTATCGGTTAGGCGCCAACTTTCAACAGCTTCCCGTCAACCGACCACCGAACGGAGTGAGTAGTACCCATAATTTGATCGATAGTCGCTAATTCGCGCCCGTCCTGTACATCTACCAGCAAAAAGTCTGTTTACTGGCGTTCTATATTAAAGAGGTACGCGGTTGGTTTCCTTCGTCGTTTCTTTATATTCCTTTATAAAATTATAAGTCTCAACCTGTATAGTTTCCTGTAATTTCGTAATCAACAGAGGATAAAATAAAGTACCGGCACACGAAGCAATAACCTGATAGAAAATAGATATGTGTGCATGTAGATATGCAGGATGGGAACATTCGTTACACCGTGAATATAATTTTTATTAATAATTATTATTCGAAAAAAATGCAGTTTTTATTCCATATTCGATAAAGCATTATATTAAAATCGTGATGTAACAAATATTTTTTAAATCAATTATACCTTACATTACATATGTTTAGTACAATATTAATTTACAAATTAATTTATTACTACTGCTCTACTGTACTTGCATCAATACACAAGCTAAATGAGTACGAGACAAATAAATCAGCATGTAACAAGTGAGGCAAAAGTACTGCTACCATTTTGATTTCGCGCCACCTTGGTTATGTGATGTTTAGCACAGTTTCGCTTTAACCATTGTGTTGCGTAGATGTTCAAATATTATTATAGATAAATATACGCCACAAGAACAAGCCGTAATAGTGACAATATTTATTGAAAATAATCATTCCATTATTGCCAGTTAGCAGAAATTGCATCACAAATATCCTAATCGTCCAGTGTCTCCCAAAATCAAAATTTATCGATTTCATGCGAATTTTCGACAGTACGGCATGACAGCCGACAGGCGTCGTTCTGAAAGACAACGGACATCTCGTATTGTTGAAAATGTGGCTCTGGTGCGCGATAGTGTTGCAGAGTCTCCAGAAACATCAATTCGGAGACGTGATTACCAGGTACACATTTCTGCACGAATTTTAAGGCAAAGTTTGGAAACTGATTTGAAAATGTTCCCCTACAAAATTCAATTCGTCCAAAAATTGTTACCGAGAGATCCCGATCAAGGAGTTGACTACAGTAATGAAATCCTAAGATTGTCTGGTGAAACTGAAGATTTTTGGTGTAAATTGGTAATGGGCGTTGAAGCCCATTCTCTTCTCAGTGGCCACGTAAATAAACAGAACGGTCGGCTTTGGGGAACACAGAATTCTCTATTAATTCATGAAACATCATTGCATCCACTAAAAACAACTGTATGATGTGGTATTCACGCTGGAAACATCATTGGTCCCTATTTTTTGAAAATGACCAAGTGTTACATGTAGGCATGATTCGAAATTTTCTTATGCCTGAAATGGAAGAGCAAGGACTAGAGGACATGTGGCTTCAACAAGATGGGGCCACAGCACACACAGCTCGTTCAACAATTCAATTATTGAAAGACCTTTTTCCACGAAGACTAATTTCGCGAAGTGGCGATTTAGCGCAGCCAGTCAGATCTCCGGATTTAACAGCACCAGACTATTTCTTAAGGTTTTTTTTTTAAATCAAAACTTTATGCGAATAAGCCCCAAACGACTCAATATCTAGAGATAATATTCGTCACGAAATTGAAGAGATTGAGCCTCAGATGTTGCAGGATGTCATGAAAAATGCCTTAAAAAGAGCCGAAAGTTGCATAGCGAATCGCGGTCTCCATTTAGCCGATATAATTGTTCAATAATAACGAAAAAAAGAAGTAAAGACCAAATACACTTGTTATGAAAACCAAACTTACTTATATGTTTCAAAATGGTAGCGGGACCTTTGCCCCACTTGTTATTTACGAATAAAAATAAACTAATTAAGCTAACATTAAGAGTAACACTTATACACTATAAAAGTTCCTACGGTTTGGCTCGCTTCTCTCTTATTATTTACTGCATGTTTTTAGTTGTAGCTGCATTGCCTTCACGTTGCTGTGATTTAGTATATTGGTTACGTAGAGATAAGCATTGGCAATTAATCGAAGAACCTCGTTTTGGCAGCGGTAACATAAATATAACTTTAAAATTTTTGCTTCTTCTGTTAATTCTTTTTCCGGTCAGAATAAGCTTCATTCACGAGAACTTTCTTTAATTTGGATAAATTTGTAGTTTATAAGCTGACAATACTTTAAATAATACATAAGATTCCTATATCTCATAATAAATGATTCTCAGTAACAAAAAAAAACATAATAATTGGTATTCCCGATTATGAGGTATATTCAAAAAGTAGGGAAAGCTCTACAATTTCGCGTGGTATGTGTAGCTGATTAGCATGTTTATGTTCTGTTGAGGCAGAAATTATGTAATCAGAGTGAATTTACATTAAATTTTGTTATAAAAATGGCATAAAATGCAACAACAAAATAAATGTTTTCAAAATGGTCGAAGACTTTAAAGTGGCAAGTGCATGGGACACTCATACTCGCGCATAGTACATCAATGACTGATTACAACATGAAAAGAGTGAAGTAATTATTTACGGATGATGACCGATTTATAATTAGAGTTGCTTTAGACGTTCATAGCTTTGCGTCATGATAATGCACCTGTTCATATTTCATTGCTTATTTTTGCATTTTTGGGAAAAAAAAAACATAGCAAACATGCCCATTCCCGTGTAATCATGTTCTAAATAGAAGCTCCAAAAAAGTTCGTACTACTATATTTTTAAGAGGGTTTTATGTTTGAGATAGATGATAATTGATCGTAAAACTATATGCGTTATTCAAATATTTATAAAGATTTAACTAAACAAAATTACATTTTACAACAAAAGTATTACATTTTCCTAAGTGTCATGTAGTATATAGTCGTATTTTATATAAAAGTTTGTTTTTACATTTAAAACAATACACTATTTGGTAGTAAACGAGGTCATTTGAGCTACCAAGACGAATATCGCAGAGGTCGGCAAACTGAAACATCACATTGGAAATGGCGATGAAAATCACCAAAATTGTACTGAATAATTACTCAATGCAAATGCTTAAAATTAGTAGGTATGTTGGGAATTTTAAGAATTTTGCCGTCTTTATTCATAACGGAACAAAAACAGAGACGAAAACGCAGAAGAAATATGTTGAATAATGTTGTCAGCACGACTAGTATATGTGCTCGGAGTAAAAGAACATTTTAAAAACAAAATGATAATGAATCAAGTAAGCAGGTTGTAAACTAAAATCCACTTGATATCACTGACAAGTACACAGTTAGCAAAGCGTGATCGAGTAATGATTAGATATAAAGTATTTTCCCATGCTGTTACGTATCTATTCGCGGGTTCTGGGATCTGTTTAAGATAATAATACGCTGAGACTATAAATCGACAATAAGGCCACATAGTTCCAAGTTGTTATATATTATTAAACCCAAGACCTTCTTGTTCTTATATCATAAATCAATGAGCTGATATTATCTACTCGCAGCTGTTGCTAACTGATAAGCAGCATTTATCATAAAATCTATTCGAATAAGTGAATGCAATAATAATTTCGTATTTATTCCAAATAAGTTTTATCACTCTTTCGAAAAAAATCCTGTCGATAAAAAATCCGAGTCTATAAATAGTAGTGTTAACCCAATACGCGTAGATGATTTAAATGTTTCTCAATATTGACGAAAAGCGAGGACAAATTCGTGATGTAATGACCGATATTCCTGCTCGTTTATTTTTAGAGAGCGGTGCAACTGCAAACATCTTAATTTCCTGGTTCTGAGCATCGATTTATAGACACTTTCCATACGTAATAATCAAAAATAATACACTTTCGAGGTGGTTATTTAAGCTTGTTAACGAAGAACTAAAGTGGAGAATGCTAGAAAACATTTATGTAATGATTTCCTATGGTTCAAAGATCTCTCAAGTTTGTAGTACTTATTTCTATTCATTCGTTTTTAGAGGGCCTAATATGGACATTCGATATAAATTTTAATCAACAAACTGATGTATATTTATAAAATGACTTTATTTATCCATATAATTTGCCTCAACTTCATTAAATTTATTAACGAATTTATGGAATCGGTCACTGTAGTAATATTCTCCCAAATAAACCTTTCCGTTTCTTTCAAAAAATCACTTTCATTATAACTTCCCTTAACTACACTACACTTACTATCATGAATTTTATCAATAAATTTTCGTTTGTTTAGAAATAATTTCCATGAAGGAAATATGAGAAGGGCCAGAGGTCAGAGAGAGGTACATTTGTAAAAATTTGGAGGTTGAAACGCTTCGTATTTTGTATTCACGGTTTTTAGAGATGGTTTCTTGATCCTTCCGAGTTCCCAGGTGTTTTCTTTTGGAATGGATAATTTTTACTCTATGAAGCGAGTTTTTTTCACAAATTCTCGCATCTAATTGGACCAAAAGTTTAAAATAATTATCTGGGTTTTATTTGGATACTTATTTTGCCACCAATAAACTGATGATAGTAATCTTGCCAATAATAAAATATAAATTAATTAAAAATGTACGAATAGAAGACGATGTAACTAGAAATTATTTAGAAATCTGTTTGAAAAAATATAAAACAGCGCCGTCGATAAAAATTATAGTACTATCCTTAGCTAAGTTGAGTAACACCCAATTTCCAAATAATTATTCCTAACCTATTACCCTGTTAAGGTTGCAAATTTCGATCGTGACGGAATGATGTGCATATTCAGTCAACAAGGAGCTCCCAACTACTACCCGAACAGTTTTGGTGGCCCAAACGCTGATCCTGAAGCTGCTACGTGGACGCCACCTCCCCAGCATTTCGATGGATACGAAAACTATTATCCAGAGTACTACGAAGAAGATAATTTCTCGCAACCCCGAGTCTTCTGGGAACGTGTCCTCAATGAGGGCGCTAAGAAGTCCTTGGTAAGTTATTAGAAACCCTAATAAAACCCAAATAATAGTCAAATTCATATACCAGGTGGAAAATTTAGCAAACTCCATTAAATGCGCCAACAAAAGTATCCAGAAACGTGCTGTTGAAGTTTTTACGAAAGTGAGCGAAGATCTAGGTACTAAACTAAGAAAAAAGCTGAACCAAAATGATCGCATAGTTCACCTTTAACTTGAGAATGTAAAATAATACAATACATATTTAAATATATTATATGAAAATAATTTTATTTAAACCTCAAAATTAATAGTTCGAATTAAAACAGTTTAAATTTTATAAATTTATAAGTAAATTTATAAAATGCTCGTTTTTACTAATCGTTTTTATTAAACCAAATATCATGGTGGTTACATTTTATAAAGAATTAATAGTTATAGTGCATATCAAATACCATCAAATATTAATATTTATGTCTATTTCAAGGTCGTCGAAATTCATTAAACATTTTTGATTTAAACGAGTATTCCAGCAATCAAGTGAATAATTGTCATTTTTTTTACGTCGGAGTTACTTGATGATTTTACTTGACAATCTCTTAAAAATAGTTTTAAAAAAAGTTTAGAAAAATTCTCAATATTTACGAACTAGATTCATTTTAGATAGTTTCTGATATTCAAGATTGGGGCTAACCTTAATATATTTATCAACGATATCAAAGTATTGTTTCAAAATATTAAGTTTCAAATCATCACTTTTCTAGAGTAATTTCATTTAAATTAGAGGTTAACCAGAATCAAATTTACTGACGATATTAAAAAGTAGATGAAAGCATTATCAAAAATTACTTTTTTTAGAAATCTACTTTAAAAAACAATATATACAAAGAAACTTTTTATGCATTGATTTATCCCTAATAAATAATCAATTGATTCTAATTTTTATCTAATAAGTTTATTTCGTATATTCTCCTAAATCATAATTTTGCAATATGGAAACATTGTCAGTTCTTGCAAAATTCGCTGAACTTTACACGGAAACGCTTAAATGGAAAATTTGGAATAAAATATATTGTACTAAGTTATTTCAACAAACATAAACCCTAAATTTATTTATACATTCTATGCAAAAAATCTTATTTTTTTATATTTTGAAGTCTCCTTTTTGTCAACGAGTGTTTATCTGGACTGGATCTACAGTTTTAACGTAGGTCCGAACCACGGTCCTTGGCATTAAGCCTACCAACTGGCGAGTGACCAATTTAGAAATCATCCCAAAAGACATCCGGTCTTACCCAGTCTGATTACTAGCGTGACTGGGATCATTTTTCTTGTCGGATTTTGCACTCTTGCCTAAAGACAATCACAAACATACATTTAGAACCTTACCGCAGCAGGAGAATCTAATTTAGACAATTTACAGAACCAAATCATAAGAAAATACCCTTAGACAAGTAGTAACTTAACTGACATTAAATTATATCCTTTGTAGCGACCTTGAGGCATGTCGAATTTTACATAACGGTCAACAAAATACTCAGAAATATTATCCCAGATGTTGAAAACGGGCGGGGTGCCAGCAGCGCCAACTAGAACCCGATAACGAATAACTGGCAACCTCGAGACGTTTATCTGGGATGTTATTGAAGGGTATTTCGATTCATTCAGTGCTCAACCATCGTTTGGTTTAGACGTGCCACCATTGACTGCCCAAGCCTCGTCTCCAGGTAACACCGCTACCATTCGTTTCATCTAATTGTATTTTTCTCATTTTTTTATATAGCCAATAAATAACGGTCACATAATGTAAACACCACTGTTTCATTTCGTTTTACCTCTATTCACTGAGCCACATCATTTACCCTAAACCTTGATGTTACATATTTTACTAGAAAAAACATTAAAGCTTTAGTTTATTAATTATATACAATGCCAATTATACGGAAGAAAAATATATTACTATGATTACTAGGATTCGATTAATTGAGATAAAAAAATGTTACCTTCCTTAAACTTCTGATTTTTAGTTTTTATAGCAATTCGCTATAGAATCAATAGTCATCTTCCGGATAAAACGAATTAGTCCACCGTGACTATTTTTTTTGCCATGGAGCAAAAAAAAACGATCGGAAATTACCAAGAAAATTCGAGCTCTGCCGACTCTAATGACCAATGACAATGATGGAAACATAATTGAGATGGATTGGGAAGGAAACGTGGCCCCACCTTTGTTATAGCAACTAATATTTAAAAAACGACCTACGGTAGTAAAATCGAACTAATAGAGATGGAAGCCACGTTAAGACGTGAACAAATATAAGAAAAAAAACAATAAGTTGTGTATGACAGGCTTTCATTATTGACATAAGTGTTTGTTTTTGTATGATACCGAAAATGTCAATTATGTGATTTATTATCTTAAATAAACAAAGGTTATAACAGGTATTATGTTTGTTGACTTTATATTACCTTAACATACTGTTTATTATCTTCTATAAAAATGTTTAAAATACATTTCTATATTAGGAGTTTGTTTTGAATTATCAGATCAGATATGATTGTATATAATCTTTTCTGCATCATTTTGTAAAATTCTTCCCTATTTTTATAACAACATGGCAATACTGTATCAAAAGTATTGACTTCTATAAAAATGTTTAAAATACATTTCTATATTAGGAGTTTTTTTTAATTATCAGATTATTGCACATAATCTTTTTTGCATCATTTTGTAAAATTCTTCCCTATTTTTATAACAATATGGCAATACCGTATCAAAAGTATTGGCTGATTTGGCGGAGATCCGATCATGGCTTCGTTTTCGCACTTTTTCAACATTTCGAAACAGTGCTGCATCGAACTGAACAAGTAATAATCAACATAGGCGGCATAGTTTCCCATTCAAACTGCAAAAACTCTTGCAACGGGTAGCCGTGCATTGATATACATAAGGATAACCTTGCGTCTATTACTCGCTATTGCTCGTCTTTTTTGTTACTATACGTCATTTAATTTGCTCAATAACGCCATAATACGCCACAGAAATCCCTTCTTATTTTGCCAGGCAAACAAGAAAATCGACATGTTGAAACGGTTCGGAATACCATTTTCTGTTAATTCGTGTGTTAGTCATTTTCGCTCCTTTCGGATCTTCCCATGCATCCCATGGGATGTCGAAAATTTATTGAAAGCTTGAGCTGAGTTCTCGTGCAATAAGTCCTGCAATGTATTGTAATTGAATTTTTTTAATCCACTAGGCTGTTTTTTTTCATTGACATTAAAATAACCTCTTTTAAATGATTGTTAAGAGTAAATATGGCTCGGTGAATGGAGGTAAGATGAAATGAAACAATTATGGTTTACATGATGTGACCGTTATTTATTGAAGTTATATAAAAAGTGGAAAATACAAATATATAAAAGGGATCGACGCTGGGTTTACCTGTAGACGAGGCTTGGGCAGTCAATGGTGGCACGCCTGAACTGAACGGTGGTCAGTAGCTGAATGCCGAATGATCGAAAGTACTCTCCAATAATGTCCAAGATAAACGTCTGGGTGTTGCCAGATATTCGTTATCGTGTGCAAGTTGGCGCTGCTGGAACCTCGCCCGTGTTCAATATCTGGGAATATATTTCTGGGTATTTTTGTGACTGTTATTCCACGATGTAAAATTCGAAATGCTTTAAAGTCGCTATAATACTCCCCATGCCAGAATTTTACATACAATTATAAACAAAACAAAAATATAAAGTATGATAAAATTAAACACAAAATACAGATATATCATAGAAAAATAAGCATACTGCTTACAAAGAGCTTTGAGATATATGGATATGATAAAACAAAACTTGATTTATACGGAAGACAAAACGGATTATGTGTGACGTGTGAATATTGGTATGGTTGTGAGCTGGTACGGCTGTTGAAATCTTTCGGTCCTACAGATACCGTTGCTTCATCGTCGCTTCGGCACTTGAATCTTGTCTATCAACAACGTCGAAAACAAACTATTTTTCGAACAGGGATCGCGTAATCGACGCTGTGGAAGATTCGATGGTTCGACGACGTGGTAGCTTATTTTCTTCGACGAGATGTTGGCAATTCTGGTACCGCGGCGAAGACATGACGAGTTTACGGTGACTGCAATCCGTACCTAGTTTCTGGGGCTGCATAGAGCAGACTAATCCGTAGTCACATACGTTACGGTAATCGAGAGAAAACAAATAACGACGGCATCCGACAGAAGCTGCTCGAAGCCTTTCAAATAAAAATGTTTGCCTATATGACTGATACTGCGAGTGAAGGAAGATATTCCGATTGAAACATAGCGTCGAAAGAAATGTCTAGTCGAAATGCTGATGATTAGATAGTTATGTCAAAAGCTCTAAGAATTCAAAAGATTGCCAGAGAAATAAAATTTGGAAAACGGATTTTAAAAAAATGAAATGGAAATAATGAAATGCATTTTAAGGTTCATTGTTCCAGCACTAAAATAAAATGTAATGAGAAACAAATATTTGAAAGAATGTAATGTTGAAGGAATAAAAGTAAAATTTTGTATCAAAAAAAAAAAGAAGAAGAAAATGATAACGGTCACGTAAAATACACCATGTTGCACGTACCTTCCATTCACGAGTCCAAACCCAATTTTGCGAAAGATCACTTCGGGGTCATCACAATTGAACCTCAAATATGACAAAATGGTATATTCATCGATTTCAGTAATTATTTCATGTAAATTTTATGTTATACTTAAAATATAAACAAGAGAACAGACTGGAAAGGATTTTCTGAAGAAGTGAACAACCGAATTCAACATTTACTTAACAGTACAATTACTGCAAAGTCTATCAAGAAAATGAATTATACAACTCACCAACTTGATCAATACAGATTTTTTTTTTAAATAAAATCGATTATAGAAAGAACCGAATACCGACACAACAGTTCGGGTCTATTAACAGACAATAAACAATAGACCAGGAATAACAGATGCAACCTATTAATGTAAAAAGGTATATTCGTGCGTTAGCGTGTCCGTCAATACGGATTGGCATACATTTTACTACATATCAATCCCTTCCAGTTTAGAACATTACTCTACATCAAAGAGTCGTTCTAAGGTTGATTTATTGAAACTCTCGTTTTCGAAGTTTACCGAATATATTACACTAAATATGTGAGAGTGTATTATCCGCACCTAAAACTTTTGATTATTTACTATGTACTTGGCATATAAATAATCTAAAACCGATTATTGCTCCAGTAAATATTGATGCTATACCTGAACTGATACTGCAATTTCACTAATAAATATCGCCAGCGTCGTGAGATTAAGACATCCTTGAGCATTAGTTGGATCAACATATATTTAATATCAACTCGCTTTAAGCAAGTACTACCAAACAGTCCTAACTTGACACTTGGCAACTTAATAAGTCCCCTAGTTCAGGAATAAATACCGAAGCTAACGTTTTCTGACATTTAATAAAAATAGAATGTTTTAAATCGAAATGGATTGTCAAAAATTGTTTCGGACGTATGGGTACATTGATAAATAATTATTGATCAATAATTGTTTTTGATTGTAAAAGTTTAATAATTATTGGTTTTGTGGCGACCGCCACGACCCTTTAGGTCACCACCAATTCACCATCAACAACTACAAAGGTTGGCAACGCCGGTGGATTGGTACCATGCAGTTCCAGGGTATAAAAGACCATCAGGACGACGTCTCGCTCTCTTTTCTTATCACCGTCCCTCTGTAACAGTACCACTTCCACAGCGCTACCGTACTTCCTTCACCTTAACCTAATATCCTGTCAATCCTCCCATCGACCACATATATCAATCGCAAGTTAAAATAAACAACTTTGATTCAACCAGTGTTTTTAGTTCCCGTGCAAATTCCTTCCAAAAATAGTAGTGAGTGTTCTGATAGATAACCGCAGCGGCAGCCACACTTTTCGACCGATCGACCGACCCGACGAACATTCCTACAGTTTTATGAATAATTTATTTTAATAACTTTTTCGATAAAATGTCCATAACAATATATTAAATTACCAAGTGTTTATATATAACATCTCTTATACAGTTTGCCTATTGAACTGCCACGGACTATTACGAAATTAAAACAGGTGTTCCAATATCAGATATCTATTCTCATTATTTATAAGGTTGTATTAATTGCTTCAAAGGTGCATATTTCTAGTAATACTTCATTCAATAAAGCCATACTATTGTGCGTTTGAAAGAAGATCGTCTATAGATAATTCTAGACAGGTAATGTTATTTGTTTATTTAATCAAAAATTATTACGCCTTGAAAATAAAGATTACAGAATATTTTCGTGAAATTTTCAAAAAAGTGTGTGGTGTTTATGGTCAGAATTGGTTTGTTCACTTTCGTTGCGGAAATAATGATTTTAAAAATGAACCTTGCTCTGGCTGCGCACACCTTTTAAAAATATAAGTGTTAATTAAGATTGGATATTGAAAGAAGTTCGATGTTTGGGCCCGCAAGAACTAAAAGTGAAAAACTTATTACGTTTTTTCATTTTATTACGTTTCTTATTACGTTACGAACTTTTCATTCATGAATCGCGAAACGTAATTCAGCAATTTTTGAAAGGAATAATTACAGGCAATGAAAAGTAGATCATGTACGACAATAATTTATGAAAAAAATTGTTGGTGAAATTCAAGTGCACTGATTCCAAAGATGATAAAACAAATACTACAGGAACATAAAAAATGTTATACTAGCTGTTTAGGTGGGATTCCAAAGGATATATTCAACAACAAATGCGATTGAACCAGGTAACTAAACAAACAGAATTTATCAATAAAACACTAAATTACACCAATGTAGAGACAATATAACAGGTTAATTGAAAAGTCCCCGACCTACCACAGTAAAGCACATTTTTTTGCCAAAATTAGTTTTTTTTTACTCAACATAATTCCCTTCAAGGGTGAAACACTGATTATAGCGACCCTCCATCTTTTCGATAGCATCTTTGTAGTACGATTTGTCCTTCAAAATAGGCTTCGGTTTCGTCGATCATCTCTTCATTCGACGAAAATTTCTTCCCAGCGGGCATTCTTTTGAGATCTGAGAACAGGAAATAGTCGCTAGGGGCCATATCTGGAGAATACGGAGGATGAGGAAGCAATTCGAAGCCCAATTCATTGACTTTTGTCACGGTGCATTGTCTTGGTGAAGCAGCTTTTTCTTCTTATTCAAATGCAGTCGTTTCTCGGCGAATTCGTCCTTCAAAGGGTCCAGTAATGCTATGTAATAGTCACTGTTGATAGTACTTCCTTTTTCAAGGTAGTCAATGAAAATTGTTCCATGCGCATCCCAAAATACAGACGCCATCACCTTGCCAGTCGACTGTTGCGTTTTCCCACGCTTTAAAGCTTACTTCACTCAAAATGCTATAATTTACAATCTAATGAACGACTACTGTCAAATTTATACACGCATCTTTTGAGGGTTAGGGCTAACTACAAAATATATGGATTTAATTCTAGTAGCGCCATATATGTGCCAGGCCGGGGACTTTTCAATTGACCTGTTATACTGGAAGCTTGTTTTTACAGAAGAGTTGCATATTTTTAATTAATCGCATATATTTAGAGGGACAGTTATAAGATTCTGAAGTCAAGCTCTTGGTCTCGTCTTGTCTAAATAAAATTTTATTTTAGTGGGCCATGACCGCTAAAAATGGCCGACGACGACGAGGAAATGGGGGTATAAACGGACTGAAGCAATAAAAAAAACGAACGGCATATGCAAATCCGACTTGATTCCGTCAGAGATTAACGTATGGGGAGACCTTTACGATTTACGCCGTCTCGGGCGGCTCCTGTCGATGTCGTCTCGGACCCTCCACGAAATCAGATATCACCTCTCCATTATCCATTGTGTCGCGTTCGAGTTGGGTCCTCGACCTCGCGCATAAATCTATCCACGACGTCTTTTTCAGATGTCCGCCAAGCGATTTAATGGACACGTCGGTACCCTCTTGAGACAAGTATTGTTGTCACCGATATCAATGAAATGGTTGATATAACTCCGTCGCGGTAGCCGAGTGCCGAAAAAGGCTCTCCTAGAAGCTCGTACCCAGAGCAAACTGTCAAGCTTAACAATTTACAGAGTATAATAAAAGCTCCCGGCTCCGCCTTTTATTTATACTGATTGTCAAGTCACTGTCAACAATTAAGGCCTTCGTTAATCTCTTGTATGTCTTGAACAGCATATATTAACACCCACCTTATGCCGTACTATTTGACGTATTGCGCATGCTCCTCAAATATTTTCGTGACCTTGCCAACATTTGAATGGCGGTGGCAACGCGATATTGTTTACGAGAGTAGTCAGGTGGTGTTTTTAGGTTAATGTTATGTTTTCATTATTTTTCAATTAGTTTATATAATTATTTGTCATTTAATAAATGACATTAGCAGCAAATAATACGAAAATAGTGTGTAATGTATGAATTATTCATAAAACATTATAATTTAGTAACACTAATTTTGTAAATTAAGTTCTATTGATTTTAGTCATGTCAACCTCATAGATTTTTTAGTAACTGGAGCGGACGCACAGTTTAACGTGGGCTCCGAATCACGGTTCTCGGCATTAAGCTTACCGACTGGAGAGTGACCAACTTTAGAAATCATCCGAGAAGACATCTGGTCTTACCCAGACTGGTTACTGGCGTCTGGGATCATTTTCCTTGTCGGATTTTACACTCTTGCCTAGAACAATGACAAATATCAAAAAGTCACAAACATAAATTGTACGACCATGCCCCAGCAGGATTCGAACCCGTGACTATTGCAAGAGTAGCAGGACCGTCTCGTCGCCTTTACCACTGTTATGGAATGCTATGGAATAAATGGATGATTATGTCAACTAATATCAAAATAGAACCACTTATCTGTAGTAGTAGGACCATAGTAGCTAAGAATGAAAAACGTTCAAATTTGTATACGTTTATAAATTTCTGATATCGTAGATGTTTGAAAAGATTAATAAAAGGAAAATGTCATGGATTTTTAAAATAACGTAAATGTAAGATGTAGTTATTAGAAATTGTCTTAAATAAATTGATGAGTAAGATTACGCTGAAGAATAAAACCGATTATAGAGAGAACAAATCTAATACTTACACCTGGTTTGGATTTATTAACAGATATTCAACAATTGATCAGGTATATAAAATGGTAGATATAACTAAAAAGGACTATGGAGTTAAAAGCTATCTTTACCTATATGCTTAGATGTAGCACAAGTCTTCGATAAGATATGGCACGACGGCCTTGCCGATAAGCTACAAAAATGTTACTGAAGCAACCCATTCAACAATAAAAAGTTTACATTATAGCCAGAATATTTAGAGTGAAAAAAGAGGAAGCCTACTTCATAATAAAATAAGCTAAGGCAGGTATACCACAAGGAAGTGTATTGGGGCTAATTTTTTACCCACTCTACACATGTGACATCCCACAAATGGAAAATATCACGATGGCTATATTTGCTCATGATACTGCAATTCTTGATCTCGGAGACAATAGTGAAGGAGCCACACGAAAATTAAAAGGGGCAAGTAACAAGTAACATAAATAATTGGACCCAAACCCGGAAAATATAAAATAACGAAAAAAAAAATTTGCATGTTCAGTTCACGTAACATATAATACAACCGCACAATAAATAATACTATCATTCTTGACGCAAAACTTCACTGGAAAGAATATATAAAAAAGAAAAGGAAAAGACTGGAGTTAAAACATAGGAAAATATATTGGTTAATTCAATTATAAATTATAATAACTCTAGCTATAGTTTACACTAAAGCTATACTCTTTATATAAGTTCGTATGGTTTAGTTCGCTTCAATCTCCTGACATCCTGTAGTATTATTATGTTAGTATGATTTAGTAATCTTCTTTCGTGTTTCAAGGCGAAATCTTGGATAACTTCGCAAATCCATTTAATATCCAGGTCATGGTGCAGTTCTTCGTTGGTTACGTAGCGATAGGGATTGGTAATCAGTTGAAGAACCTTGTTCTGACAGCATACAACGACCAGTTGATTTGAATTTTTATGAATGAATGAATTTATGAATTTTTAGTGCAACCCCATATTTGCACCCTATTGGTCTAACTTGGCTTTATGATTGTCTTATAGATCAACCTCTTTAATTTTTAAATCAATTTGAGAGTATTTTCCGACTAACCAGTACAGTTGTTTTATTTTGGTTCTAATGTGTTTTGCTTTTTGTCTAACATGATGTTTCCAATTTAATCTACCGTCTAGATGGATTCCAAGGTATTTAGCTGATTCTGCTCAAGGAACCTGGCATCTATTGAGTGATATAATTAAGTTGTTATTATTTTGCCGCAATGCAAAATTAACGTGGACAGATTTGGAGCTATTAAGTTGAATTTTCCAATCTTTCGTCCATTTGTAGATTTTGTTGACTGCCACTTGTCCTTTTTCTATTGCCCTAGGCAGAGATATGCCCTTGGCAATAATAATTGTGTCATCAGCAAAGGTTCCAAGTAGAGTTTCTTTTGTTGTTGGAATGTCACCATTGTAGAGCAGATATAGGAGAGCTCGTAAGACACTACCTTGTGGAACTCCAGCCGAAATAGTTTTAAATGTCGAGAACGCCATTTCGTGCGATACTCTAAATTTTCTTTCGAAAATATATCACTCCAGCAACTGACAATAGTTACGAGGTAACAATTTGTTCATTTTACAGATTAATCCCAAATGCCAAACCCGATCAAAAGCTTGTGAGACATCCAGCAAGATTGCAGGGCATTATTTCTTTTCCTCAAAGGCTATTTCAATAGCCGCAGTTACTCAGTGCACTTGATCGATTGTTGAATGGTGAGTTCGAAAACTAAACTGGAAATCTGGTATTATTATAAAATTTTTAACACGCTTAAATATTAGTTTCTCAAATAGCTTTGATATTGCAGGTAGTAGCGAAATAGGCCTGTAAGATTCGACTTGTTCTGCAGGTTTGTCAGGTTTTTTGAGCATGATTATGTGTGTCACCTTAAAGCATTCCGGAACATGCTCCAGTCTTAAACAGGCATTAAATATATGTTAACACTTCTTTCAGTAATCCAGGTGAAATGTCATTTATACCAGACGCATTTTTAGAATTGAGGTTATCAATTTTAGTGACAACTTCCAATAGAGAAATTAGATTTAAATCTACATCCGGTTGATAAACAGGAAACCTATCCATGGTACATGCTATATCATTAGGTTGAAATATATTAGCTAAGTATTGTGCGAACAATTCAGCTTTTTCATGGTTGCGTCGAACCCATTCACTTCGATCATTTTTAATTGGCGGTACTCGAATAATTAGTCTTTTAAATCTTCAAATTGCTTTCCATAGCGAATAATATTAGTCTGCCTCTGGTTTTAATTCACTTACATCATTTTCATATCACTATATGTTTCTGTGGTTAGGTAATGTTGGTCATGTGTGATTTGCGTTCAGAGTTTCTTAATTGTAACAAGTCAATTGAAGAGTCCCCAGCCTGACACATAGATGGCACTACTAGAATTAAATCCATATGTTTTTAGTTAGCCCTAACCCTCAAAAGACGCGTGTGTAAATTTGACAGCTGTCGGAGCATTAGTTGGTGAATTATAGCATTTTGATTGAAGCAACTTTTGTTATTGTGAAAAAAATGCATAAACACCAACTATTTGAAAGGAACAAGTACAGTTGAAGCAAAAACTTGGCTTGATGTTGAGTTTCCGGCAGAAATAGAAATAGAAATATTTGCAAAATTAAATTCATTGTGTGGTGTATGAAATAAATTTGCTAAAAAATATGTAAATATATGAAGGCATATTTAAGGTCTCGTTATCCCGAGTTTATCTATTTCTATTCTATATATTTTTTCAGTCAATCTATTTATTCTATCTTTTCACTCCATCCATCTCGTTATCTCAAGTAAAGACAAGAATGTCACCTTTTCGTGAATATATTAAATGATAACCAAATACTTACTAACGAATTGCAAATTTAGCCGGAAAAAAGAAAAGGATCTAACAACGTTTATGAAAAGTTAAACTTAGCATAGAAGATGGCTATTTTCTTGAACTGTGGTTATAATTCATAAACGCACAACATGATATTTTAAAAGTTGAGCGACGAAGCGTGTCTGCAATAATTTACGAAGTTAATTAATCGTCTCTGAGATAATTAAACCTTTAAGCAAATATTAAAAAGTAGCTTTTTCCTCATCACACACACAACTCTGTTGGTAAAGAAATCCAAAGAGGGTTATTGATAACTAGCACAAGGATTTCTCAGAACAAGTCAAGATACGGAATTTTCAGATGAGTTCTCGCGTAATCGCAACTACGTTATGGAAGAATAATTTGGTTGGATAGTTAAAAAGACCACTGAATGCTATCAGGGCTCATGTTAAGTACTATGTTAAGTGGTCCCATCTGGCATTTTCACTCATGAATAAAATATGGATAAGTTAAAAAACACAGTCGAGTTTCTGATAACCAAGGCTAACATCGACAAATCATATAATCAGCTTCATAGTAGTTATTTATTAATTTCTCACATTCAGGAGGCGAATAAAATAGTCACGTTAGCAATACGTATCCAATAATTTAAGATACTAACTTAAAGGTAGATATCAATCTAATCTTGTTTGTTACATTTCAAGTAGCAAATAAAAAAAGATGATCACAAGTAACAATTGCTTGGTTACTAATTATCTCAAATATAACGTCGTTAAACTAAATCTCTCTTATCGCCGTGAGATATTAAATAAGTATAATGCACAATCTAAGAAACTGGTTTAAAATTAACAGATATTTTTTCGCTTGATAAAAATAGGTCGTAATACCGATTGGATACGAAAGGATACCGTTAAAATTATAACCGCAAAAAGTAGTAAAGTTATTTTTTCACCAATAATTACGCGACCTAATTAAACTGCCGCCCAGTATCTGTAAATTAGAAGTAACTGTTACGTTTCGACAAAAAAGCATCAGACAAAATACAGACACATACAGCTTGCGTTTATCATTATTTCGCTCATCCCCAGTAATTGTTCATGTAGGCAACAGCGGTAGTCGTTCTTTTTGCTCTTCTTTCACTTAACAATTTCACGAAGTAACTGTTTATTATAGATAAAAAATATATATAGCAAAATAACTCTATTAGATTAATATTTGAAAGTACTTTGAAAATATGGTTTTAATAATTGTGAACTAGATACAAGGGAGCTTCGAAATGTTTTTTATAAGTTTAATACTAGGTGTACAAATAAGTTTGAACTCGTCGATAAAAATATGCCAGACCATATACCATATCATAAGTTTATATAATATCTGTCATCATTCGAGGATACGTTGGCCTGTCCAAGTTGTAGCGATCTTGAGGTATGTCGAATTTTACATCGTAGAATAACTGTCTACAAAATACCCAGAAATATAATCCCAGATGTTGAACACGGATGGAGTGCTATCAGCGCCAACTATGAAACGATAACAATTATCTGGCAATCCCGAGACGTTCATCTGGGATGTTATTGAAGGGTATTTTCGATCATTCAGTCATTGACCAGCGCTCAGTTCAGACGTGCCACCATCGACAAGCCTCGTCTGCAGGTAAACCCAGCACCGATATCTTTTACTATTTGTGTTTTCTTAATATTTTATATAGTCAATAAATAACATAATGTAAACACCAGTGTTTCATTTTGTCTTACCGCCATTCGCCGAGCCATATAATTTACCCTAAAAAGTATTCTGGTCTTAGATACCACTAGCTTCCAATTTTTTCAAATCACTTACTATTAATTTGATACATATCTTTTTTGGAGCTGCTTGTTACGTCTTCCTTCCAAATTTTGATAATGAAGTCTGAGAGGATCTCCAATGCTAGTGGAAAGACATCCCCAAACCATTGTATTATAATCTGCGTCGTTTGTTTGTTTTGCTCAATTGTGTATTGTCACATATTAATAGAATATCTTCATTTTTAATAACTAGGCGAGAAACATGCAGAATTTGTCTTAAACATACCTTTTGAAAGAGTTTAAGCTTACAGATATAAGACTGTAACATTCGGAAGATTGGATTTTAGTCTGGACTATCATATTTCGTCTTTTCCAGGCCCCCTGTCTAAGAATCAAAGCAAACTATACAACATAGTGAAGAATGCTTTAAGCTTCAACATATTTATCAGCTACATAGTAAGTATAATAATTATTAATACTGATCACTGACACTCTGTTAACAATATAACACATTAGATTTTTTTAAATTAATTTTCCGATTTTGGGTTGAATAAACATCATTTGAGGAAACTCATGTCTATAACAGATCAATTGTAAAGTCCCCGGCCTACCACAGTAAAACACATTTTTTTACCACAACTAGTTTTTTTTCTTCAACATAATTGCATTCAAGGGTGATACACTGATTATAGCGACCATCCAACTTTTCGATACCATTTTTGTAGTACGATTTGTCTTTCGCTTCAAAATAGGCCTCAGTTTCGGCAATCACCTCTTCATTCGACGAACATTTCTTCCCAGTGAGCATTCTTTTGAGATTTGAAAACAGGAAATAGTCGCTGGGGGCCAGACCTGGAGAAGACGGTGCATGAGGAAGCCATTCGAAGCCCAATTCATGGATTTTTGCCATCCTTTTCACTGACTTGTGACACGGTGCATTGTCTTGGTGAAGCAGCACTTCCTTTTTCTTCAAATGCGGCCGTTTTTCGGCGATTTCGCAAAGCAATAGTCGCTGTTGATGGTCCTTCCTTTTTCAAGGTAGTCAGTGAAAATTATTCCTTGCGCATCCCAAAATACAGACGCCATAACTTTGCCAGCCGACTGTTGCTTTTTTTCACACTTTAGAGCGGGTTCATCGTGTGCAGTCCGTCCACTCGGATGATTGGACTTCGGAGTGAAACGATGAGGCCATGTTTCATCCATTGTCACATATCGATGCAAAAACTCGGGTTTATTACGCTTGATCATCTTCAAACACTGCTCCGAATTATCAACTCTCGCATACCCAAATATTTGTGAATGGTATGATGTACACGTTCTGTTGATATCTAGAGTGTCTGCAATTTCATTTATTTTCAATTTACGGTCATTCAAAATTATTTTGTGGATTTTTTTAATGTTCTTGTCAGTACCAATACCAATTTGGGCGTCCACTGCGTTCACCGTCTTCGGTGCTCATTTCAACGTCTAAACTTAGCATACCAATCCTTGATGGTGGATTTTCCTGGGGCAGTGTCCGGAAACTCGGCATCAAGCGAAGTTTTTGCTTCAACTGTATTTTTTCTTTCAAAAAGCAATATTTTATCAACACGTGAAATTCATATTTATCCATTTTTATCAAAATAACAAAAGTTGTTTCACTTAAAATGCTATAATTCACAAACTAATGATCCGACAGCTGTCAAATTTACACACGCTCTATATCTATATTTCGCACCATATAAAGATAAGAAAATTAAGATGATTTGTGCATAGCCGCTTTCAACAAGGTAATAAATGCTCTATTTTCATACTACAACTTCCATTCCAATATATTATAAAATAAGCAATATGATCAATATAACCTTTCGACTTGATTAAAACATAAGTAAAATTAAAAACATAAGTAGCAAACAACAAAAATATTTATATACCAGAATAAATTATTTATTTAAAACTTTATTATACCATTCTATCACTATATTGCCATCTTTATTAAGGAAAGTTAATATTGAACGGGAACTCCATATATTGAAAAAACGAAAAAAAGGAGAAGTGCAATTTTTTCAAATGTTCAAATATAATCAGTCACCTTCTAATGATCAAAACTATTTAAAATATTAAGAAACAATTAACAATTCGTAGCTGCTTCTTATTTGTTGTCGACTGTTTATAGCCTTATATTAACCTTAAATAGCATTCAAAAGTGGTCAGCTTGTGATAAGAATAAACATGTGGTTTGCAATGCAATGCTAGCTCTAGATAAAGAAACAATTGTGATTGACTTATTGCATATTATTATATTTGTTTAATTATTTATTTATTAACATCGAATGCCATTCTTGGTTAATGGTGTAATCATGTCAGATTTGTCATAAAATCTGAATGCTATAAAATGCCGTATTTGCAGGCGTGATAACAGTTCACAATAAACATTCGTAAGGTTTCATATGTGTAGTATACGTGAAGTATTAACGACAAGACCTTGTCACGTTGTTGCCACTGTTTATATAATAATGGTGTAAACACATAGGAGATATTTAGAACGCGGACATGTTTGCATATGATGTCACACACCAAACAGTTATAAAACATCATCGGTAATTGATTTATTTACATTTGTATTTTATAAAAGACTCTCAATTCGGTACAAGTTAAACGAATTCTATCGAAAAAAAAGTGTTAGGAAAAAGTGATAAAATTTGTAGTATTGTTTATTAGGAATTTTTTCCACCCAAATAAGGTGTCTCGATAATTCCTTTCCGGTTTTTTTCGCTAAAGAAAACACGTTATTTACAATGGATATCCAAAATCTATTTATACAAATTATTGGTCATTTGCTTCTATTCATTTTGCTCATCCCTCAGAAAGATCAAATTGATCATTTGCTGTCGATATTACATCAGAATTCACCGATTTTGTATGTTTCAATAGTTTATAATATATGACACCAATCTGTTCCCGTCAGACACAGCGCATGGTGTATCGATCAAAGTGATTTGGCCTTGCAGTCAATGGGAGATGATAAGATGATATTTTTTGTTTGAGAATTTCGAAATGAAACCATTTCATTGCCCGTTAATATTGGATGCAGAAATGACTCCATTTCACATCTTTGAAGCAGCATTTCGCTGACGATTTTTTAATTTTCTAATTGCCTTAGATTCAATTGACTATTATCTCAGATTCAACTTTCCTGTCAATTGTTTTTACTTCCTTTTCAAATATTTTCGACCAAGGAACGTTCTTTTTTATCTTGAACATTGAACATTGGTTGGAGCACTGGTGAAGGCGACAAGATGATTTTCTTGCTGTTGCTATAGTCGCGGGTTCCAATCCTACTGGGACGTGGTCGTAAATTCAATTTTGTGATTTATCCTTAGGCAAGAGTGCAAAATCCTACAAGGAAAATGATCCCAGTCACGTCAGTAACCAGACTGGGTGAGGCCGGATATCTTTTGGGATGAATTCTAAGTTGGTCACTCACCAGTCGGTCTTAATGCCGAGGACCGTGGTTCGCAGCCTGCGTTAAACAGTAGAGTAGGTCCAATCCAGATAAACCCTGGTTGGAAAAAAAGGAGACTTTAAAATATATGTATAAAAAAAATCACGTTTCACATGGTCTTATGGTTGGAGCATGACCATCCTAAGTTTGTACCAGTAGACGATGACTCTCAGCGGCTCTTTTCTTATAGTGAAATAAGTAATGCGATGTCACCAGTGCACATGTTTCTAAATCCTTCATTTCAAAAATTATAAATCTATAACGTTGCTACTTTTATCGGAACGTAACTTGTGTACTTCTGAGCTTAATGACAACTACTTATAGCTAATGAAATCTGTTAATACAAAAACCGGAAAATAATTATTAGCATACCACGTACTTCAATGTTATTAGTTAGCTTTTAATTTTTTCATCACGATTGTCTACTAATTTAAAAAACTGTTTCGGAAATCGAAATATACATCGAAAAAATTGAACTCAATAACGGCTTGGAAGTTAAAAAACACATAAAAATGTGATTTGACTGAAAAGTAGATAATTAATTTTTATTTTGTATCAAAATTCGTACTATTTTTCGATAATGCTAGTAAAACAATAAAATTCAGACGTTAACGATTAATTTTTGAATACTGAGTGCAGGTTAAATCAAGAGTACTTTTTTTAATGACATTTTTCTTGATTCAAGATGAGTCATTTGAACGTAATTTCAAACAAGTAGTTTAATATTGTTAAGAATTTCGTGCCGTAGAGTAGTTTTGTTCAGTGATATTTATTTATAGAAATTGGCACTATCTATGAGGCGAATTATATTATTGGTATAATGAAATCCTTGTTTGAATCACATAGTTTAATGATAATTATTACCACATAGAGGATATTCATCAACACAAACATGATATAATATCATTCCTGAGACCAACAAATATATTTTCCTTAAGTATTAAACTCGGCGAAAATGCAAGGAATAATGAAGAAGTGATATCTGATTTTGTAGAAGACATATGTTAAATTTAAAAAAAAAATAACATCGAAATCCGCAAAAGCTGTGTAACGTAAAATAAAACATGGATAACAAAGATTAAATTATTGAATTCAATACAAGATAAAGAAAAGCTAAATCGTACAGATTTATAGATAATATTAACGCACATGCAGTTATTACCTTTAGAATTCAAACTCAGTAAAATAATTATTTAAGAGATTATATGAGTTTAAAATAATAAGAACATAAAACACTTAATGTATTAAGGTTTTTGGGTATATACGAGGAGTGTTCGAGAGTAAACAGGGCTTATTAAAACCGAAAATATGATTTGACTGCTATGAAGATTCAATTTAATTTCCATTCATTCCTATAATTTTAATGAATTTTAGATGTCACTTTTAGGTTCGTCCATCGATCATGGACGAACCTGTCACTTTTTGTATTGCAAATTTCAGTTTGCTAAGATGTTGGTGGTTAATTTGTCATAGTGATTGATTTGACATTGATGTATAAACCGCGTATATTATTTGCGAAATCTACTACGGGACGAAAATATGCTGCCTGTTTATTTCTAAGCTACAATGTTTACAAATATGTCAATAACAGCACAGGATGAAGCATTTAACGAATTATATGAATAAATGCGAGCAAACGACTTGACAATCTATAAATAAAAATGATAGAAAAAATAAAATGAGTAGAAATCTATAAGTCTCTCAAATAATGGTAGCCGAAAACGACCGGGTAACCATTAATTTAGAAACAAAAGCGCATCCCTTTGAAATCTATGAAAAATCAGAAAATTGATCCACTATCATAAGCCGTACCTGTGATACATTAACGATAGTTTAAAGGATCAGAACCTCTCAATTCTATTTCATAAAGTCATGTTAAGTTCGGAACGGACCACGTAAAAGAGCATTCAAAAACATTCAACAGGCATAAAACAAATAACTGTTTATTTAAAAAGTATTTATGTGTTATGACGTATTTTTTTAAGAACTAACAAACGATATAAAATTTTTTGTTGATTTGCTGTTTCTTATCTTGAGAGCGGCTGCTAATAATAACTAGTATTATATATGATACATTATATATGATAATATTTAGTTTTCAATATCATTTTCTGTAAATTAATCTAAGCTGATTTAAAATTAATACCGCAAAAAATAAATGTTTATTGATGATAAAATTACTTATAAGTTAGCAAAAAAAGATTGTATCTCTTTATTTATTGTAGAGATAAATAAATCAGTAAAAAATATTACAAAATAGTGAATCACTACGCTGTGACATTCCACATATATATGAAATATTATCCCAACTGAACTAATATGTTGGTCATCTGTCGTTGACAAATTGCCTTTCATTTATATACTTTACAGCTTTTTAAAATCAGCCAGTAGGAACAGAGGTAAGAAAATGGACAATTGGCGTTTTTAAATTGAAAAAACCTACCTTACAGTTAATAGAAGATAAAATCCGTTAAATAAGTATTAATTTTGGCGCCCAAATGGGAATAACACATTGATAAAACGGAGAAAACAATTATTTCTGCTGATAAAAACTCTGCTACCAGATAAAAAATGTAAATCAATGATGAAGTCACATTGACATGCATTTTTATGCCAAATGACACTGTCATTAGATTCTAATGGAAATTTTCTGATAAAAAATGTTTTTGAGACAATTCATATTCAAGCATCAAAACCGTATAAAGATTGCTGGATTACAGCAACTATTTTCGCATTCCGTGTATAAAAGTCATGATGAAGATGAAGACACTGAAGGGGATTTATTTAATATACAACATTGTACAGCCATTATTAATGGTGGAGCTTCTGGTATAGGCCTTGCGGTAGCAAAACAATTTCTCCAAAAAGGTCAACGGAGCCTTATAGTGTTTTTAATTATAATTAAATTGAACATTTTAGGTGTGCAACGATTATCAATCATGGATATCGATGCTGAGAAAGGAGAAGACGCCCAAGGATCCCTTTCTAAAACGTTTGGAGATGATAAAGTATTATTTTTTGAGGCAGACGTTACTAACGCCAAAGAACTGGACGACGCTTACAGAAAATCCATACAGTTTCACGATATTCCTGATGTAGTGGTCAATTGTGCGGGAATCATCGACGATACAAAATGGGAGAAACAACTCAAAACCAATATGGCCGGGTGTGTACAGTTTTACCACTAAAAAATATCAAAACAAAATGTTAATGATCTATTCGAAAAACCCTCGTAACAAAAATATTTTAAAATATCAGAATATTTTTTCAATGCATAAAACTGTTGCCATATCCTGTCAGCACATTTATCAATTTCTGAATGAGATTAATACGCTACCCTAACCTATCCAGTTGTTAATACATTATGTTCGTTCTATTTTTATTACTTATGTATACAAAATATAAGTCGACCGAAAAAAAGTCATTTGTCATATTTAGATACATAAATTAACTTAATGTTTTGATTAAACGAAACCCCTAGAGAACTACGACAACTGACGGCGTTGCCAAATTGTGCAACTTATATTCGAACTGTTGAAATATATGTGTTTGTTTTAGGTGCGTTATCGGTACACTATTGGGAATGCAATATATGTCAAAATCAAGTAAAGGTTATGGAGGAATTGTTACCAATATCAGTTCTATATTCGGAATTACGCCATCATCCGGATATCCTCTACACACCATGACACAATTTGGTATTTGCGGATTCACTAAAGCTATAGGCTGCGGTAAGTGTGATCGGGTATGAAAATCATATCGCACTATTGCTAAAAATAAGATGTATTTCAAGAATACGGAATGCGGTTTAATCGATTCGGTAGGAAGCCGTAAAACGGAATGTTTTCAGGAATCCATTTCACCAGAACCGGAGTGAAAATCTTCGCCCTCTGCCCTGGCCTCACCGACACCCTAGCCCTGACCGAAGCTCCGAAAAATGCCATTAACGATCGTTTCGCCCAAGAGTTCGCCGACGAAATAGCCGACTCTAATCCCCAAAAGGTACCCAGGCAGGTCGATTTGCATCAGCGTCATCCTGCATTTTGTATTAGTGCTTAAATCCATTCCCATTCATGCGAAACCACAAATCCGATTAACTTTTGATACAAGGACGGTTGTGTTTCTCGACAGCAGCGTTAACGTGCGTTATATCAAGCCAACCGAAAATATTTGTATCGAAATTATTGTAATATTGTAACAATTGTTGAACTGAAATATTGTAATTGTCACTACAAACATTTTGTTAAATATAATTGATTGGAAGTTCGATTGGCCATTGTAACCAATATAATGTAAATAGTGTTTTGATAAATAGTAATTTTGGATAGAAGCAACATAATCTGAAACAATGTTGGGTACTGAAATATATGTAACAGGCCAATTGAAAAGTTCCCGGCCTACTATAGGAAAACACACTTTTTTGGCAAAATTGGTTTGTTTTATTCAACATAATTCCCTTCAAGCATGATACACTGATTATAGCGACCCTCCTACTTTTCGATATCATTTTTGTAGTACGATTTGCCCTTTGCTTCAAAATAGGCCTCAGTTTCGGCGATCACCTCTTCATCCGACGAAAATTGCTCATTCTTTTGCGATTTGAGAACAGGGAATAGTCGCTGTTGGCCAGATCTGGAGAATACGATGGATGGATAGATTTTTGCCAGTGTTTTCACTAACATGTGATACGGTGCATTGTCTTTTTCTTAAAATACGGCCGTTTTTCGGCGATTTCGGCCTTCAAACGGTCCAATAATACTATATAATAGCTGTTGATGGTCGTTCTTTTTCAAGGTAGAATAAAAATTATTCCATTCATTTAGACGAATCATCAACTCGTCGTTGTTTTTGGTCAAAAGTAAGCTGGCACGGCGCCCATCTTGTTCAGAGCTTTCTCATACCCAAATATTCGTAAATGATATGATGTACACGTTCAGATGATATCTTTAGAGTGTCTGCTATTTCAATTTATAGACATTCAAAATCATTTTGTGGATTTTTTAAATGTTTTCGTCGGTAACAACCTCTTTTGGGCGTACATTGCGTTCACCGTCTTCGGTGCTCATTTCACCACGTCTAAACTTAGCATACCAGTCCTTGATGGTTGATTTTCCTGTGGCAGTATCTGGAAACTCGGCATCAAGCCAAGTTTTTGCTTCAACTGTATTCTTTCCCTTCAAAAAGCAATATTTTATCAACACGCGAATTTCCTTTTTAAACATTTTTTTTTCACAATAACAAAAGTGCTTCACTCAAAATGCTATAATTCACAAACTAATGATCCGACAGCTGTAAAATTTATACACGTATCTTTTGAGGGTTAGGGATAAATCTATGTATCAGGCCGGGGACTTTGCAATTGAACTGTTATTTGATTCAAAATGTGCCAATAGAGACAATGCTATTCAGAAAATTCAGAACTTGTAGTATACTAGCATATATTTAGATCAGAGGTACCTATCAAAGAACTAGAGGTTAAATTCTATGGTATATACATTTCTCTACAAAAATAACAATTTTCCATTTAATATTATAGAGTTCTTTAGTGTATATCGACCTTAATTATACAAGGCTTAAAATTGCCCTTTCGACATTGATCACAATTGTTTGATTGCAAGTTTGCTGCCTAAGCACATCAAACTCTTTTAGAAACTATTTTTGACGAAAACATTCTGATATGAATAACAAAGACCGGCTTGAGGAACAAAAAAAATTAAAGTAAATGAGTCGCAAGTCTTACTGGATGAAAGCCTAGATCGAGCTCTCAACCAACTTTCAGGCAGCTTAGAAGTTGATGAATCAACTACTTCCAGATATTTACAAGTCACGGGAACGTTTTAACATTGCGGTTTCATTGCTTGTTGGCCAAAAAGAATGATTAAAAGTGAAAATAACCAACCTTAAAACATCAACAACAGTGAAGCGAAATATTTATCAGCACAAAGTTGTGTTGTATGTACAGTGGAATCAGTAAGGAGTTAACATTTAATAAAACTGTTACTGCGGATGTTTGCCAACGTCAACTGAATATACTGAATTACTGTATTGATGCAAAAAGGTCCAATAAAAGTATCACACGTAGAGTGGGAAGTTTTATCGTACCCAGCGTATCAGCCAGACATAATTCTCTCCTATTATTACTTGTTCAGATTGATATGCAGCATATAATAGCTGGGACACATTCGAAATGCAGCAGAAGTGAGAAAATGGATAGATTTAAAAAATCCCTTTTTACAGCAAATAAATGATCAGAGTATACGCAAGAACATCAAATAATCTTCTTGAATCCGTCGTTTATTTAATAATAATAGAAAGAAGCGAAACAAATCCGACATAACCTGTATTAACGGTGTACAGAAAGGCGTCTATTTAGATAATGTCATTCAAAATAATTACAAACCTATAATATCAACAACAGCGTGTGTTGTTAACATATTGCGTTATAAGCAATTAAATCCTCTCGAAATTGTTTCATTTAACCACAACAAGCAGCAATGAATAGTGTTAAAATAAACATTGAAAGAAATATCTTGTATAAGATCCGACATAATTGTGATCACTACAGGTTACACATTACAGGTATCAATAAATTACATAACCATAGTTTTATAATAAAATGTAATTAAATTTGAAGTTTTTAAAGAGAAAGCAAGTTGTGTACACGATGCGTGCAAATAAACTAACAAAAATGCGAGTTAAAAATACGGAAAGATGTATCAAAGCAGTTTTTTGTGGATACGAAATGAGTATGGCGTTCAGAAATAGAACAAGAAAATACTAGAAGTAATTATTATTTTGGGATACAAAATTTTTTGGAGAATTTTTTTGGGAATTTTGATCGTAGGTTGGAACTAGAAAAACAATAAACTCAGTGTTTTAGACCAACGAGAGCCAATATTTCACAAAAAACACGACCCGGTTTACATAAGAAAACTGAACCACAAAATGGTACAAAAATGTAGCTCCTCACACAATTCAGGAAACCATCATAGTGAATCAAAGTAAAAAGGGTTTCAACGTACAGATTATTTGCCACATTTTGCTCCTTATAACATCTGGTTTCTCTTAGGCTGACCGTGTGAATTAAAAATTCATGTACAAAATCTACTTGTAAAACAACTTTCATACAGAGTAACTTTTATTGAATGCACTGATTTATTGTGTTTGTAGCCCAGTATTTTGAAAACTGAGAATTGATGATTGAATTCTTTGATTGATCAAGAATACTCATTGATCACTAATACTTTCTTGGACAAAACCAGTAAGAATAATATAAAGTATATTGTATGATTAATTAAGATCGATGAAGAAAGAACTAAGATTAAATGCCTTGTGATTTCAATAAAAATATAGATGTGTAGTGATTCACAACTGATGTGTAATCCCAATAAAACAATAATATTTGATTTTTTATATACTCCATAAAAAATCCTGAGTGTCAAAATAACATGTGGAGGTGACCTTCTTTACAACCACCGAGAACTTCATTAAAAATACTAATGTTCCAACGCTAACTATCATCTAAAACAGTTAATTCCTAGATTACTGCGAAAATAAATTACACCTCATGATTTGGAACGATACAACTGGTAATTAGGGAAGGTCTCCATACCTTATTCGAGAACCTTCGACCCCACAAACCCCCGTGGTCCATCCTTTACGTCCCCTTTCACAGAAATCTCATTTCAACTGTTAAATTATGCAATACCAAATAACATGGTTTAAGAAAAACACCTAATGTTAAAACGAAAACGAAAAACGATTTGATTTACAAGGTTCGACCTAGGCGGTAGTTAAATTGTTTATTTAAGAACTGAATTAGAGGCAATGTTTCTTCAAAATCCATTTAAGTCATCAATATCATATATTTTCTAATGTAATCTGAAATGTACAACGGAATGGGAGTGACGTTGATATAATCGACCTTTCTACAAGTAGTTAAAAAAATTCCTTGACCTGATATATTTTATTATCATTTTTTAATAGACGGAGAGTGTTGCTCGCGGTCTGACTGATATTTTGGACGAAGCAAATCCTGGATCTATTTGGGTAGTGGAAAACGATAACGCACCATACGAAATCATCTATCCGGGACCCCTTCTGAATTTGAAAAAGGACACACAGAGGAACCGAGACGAATATGCCTTTAACACTACATAACTTGTTCGAAATGCCAATGAAACCAATCACGTTCGACGTCGATGGTTCGACAAATCTTTTTGTTTATCCAGTTCCATCATATCGTTTACATTGCTCAACAAAATAGATTACATTTGGAAACATTAAACTGATTATTTGGACAACTAGTAGGTTGTTACACGGAGTATTGACAAAAAATCAGTTAACAATGCTGAAAAGCAAATAGCGTAATTGGAATTTAATGGCGGAATGACGAGCCGCAATAGATAATTTCCTGTTATCTATTGACAATTTCAAACCTAATATCGTTCGACAACAAATTTCCGGTCTTCTAAACATAATGATATTTCGGAAATTATTTTAAAATATGTTATTATTCGATGCACATATATTACAGTGAACAAAAAAAATAGTTAGACGGGTACTCCCCTTCCACCTTGCGTGTAATATAACTCGTTCAATTTTCGAAATCGATTATGAATTATATTTTTGATATGAATATGAAAAACTTTGACAAGTTTTAAAAAATGCATTGTGCTATTCATACAAATTGTAATATACCTGGATAAGGGTTATTTAAATCTGATAGATCTTTTCTCATTGTAATGAATGATGTGCGATTTTGTTTTTTAAAATTTTGGCTAGGCTTATATCATATCTAAAACCTATTCAATTAAAATTTTAATTTTTGTGCGATTATTCGCCTATAAATTAGTTTTAAAGTTTTTTTTTATTTGAAGCTTTATTGGGAAGATCGGTACAACGTATTTTATTCAAAGTATTGTTCAACGATAGCCGCTAGTTCTTTCAAACTTTCAGCCATTTTACCGATTCCATCTCCAAGCGAGATCGAATTCCAATCGAAAGAACGATGTATCTCTTGGGGCTATCCACGAATTGACCTATTTTTGGGTACCTTCATAAGAAGTTAAGCGCTGTTCAAACAGGTACAGGCTCATGCGTTACCACAAGTAGTAATCAGAATGAGAAAGGTCTGAAGAATACGGTGGATGGAGTAGTACCTCTCATTTTAATGATTTTAATTGTTAGGTGTCAAAATAATCGGTAATAAATTCTGTGTTTAAAATAACTTTTGAAACGTCTAAACCAGTATTCACAAGTTGAAATCGATGGAGAATGGTTGGCATAAGCTTTATACAGCATTCGATTACCTTCCGCCACCTTTTTCTTTAAACTGAAGTAATAAAGTTAAACTTACCGCAAATGAGTATAAATTCAAACAAATTCAATCAATATGAGTATAAATTCAGTCACTTCGACTTCGAAATGACACATACCGAAAAATGAAGCCTGCCAGTGAGGATTCAACATGACGTTGGTAACAAGTGTACCCGTTGTGATTTAATACGCAATAACACCATCTGTTGTAAACCTTTCGAAATTTATTTACAGGCCTGATACATGTTTTTTAAAACTCTCTTTTTACCTATTGGGCCTATTGCTTAACGTGGGCTCCGAACCACGGTACTCGATTAACTTAGAGACGATCCTAGAAGACATCCGGTCTTACCCAGCCTGGTTTCTGACGTGACTGAGATGGTTGTTCCTTATCTGATTTTATACTGCTGCCGAAAGACATTTGCAAATACAATCACAAACACAAAGTATATCCATAAAACTTCATATCGTAAGATTGAACATCCGTCAATAGTATAACCTTTTTTTTATTTTTTATTAAACATATCGTTTTGCTATACGAATTTTGAGAGGAGTAAATTGTTCGGAGTTTATTGTTTCACCGATAGGTTTGAGTAAAGAATTGAAAATAAATTGACGAGAAAAACTGGTTATAGGTGTAAAATTTTAATGATAATATTTTGTAATAGGAAATGATTGGACATACATGAAGATTTACATGAAAAACCGCACTTTACTGGTTATATTTACTAGGCTGTTGATTATAACTTATTTTGAAAGATGACATATGATAGGTTTAAGCAGCATTTTATGAAAATACGAAAAACTGAGTGCATTCGTGGATATTTCCAAAGGAATAAAGCGGTAGAAAGATGAACAAAATAAAGAAGGGGTTACGTTCTAGAGAACAAAATAACGGAACTGTTTCAAAGAAGAGGTTGGTAAGGGATATAGAACACAAATGAGAAACAGTCAAAAAAATAGAAACACATTGCGTCAATGAATAACTAGTAAAAAATTCAGAGTTACAGATGAATAGCGTTTTTACATTCTGTGACAATAATGTCGTATTTATAAATAAAAACGGTAACTGTAATAATAACCTACTGAATAGCCTCATGCTACCAAAATACATATTTTTCGCATGCACTGAAAGAAAAACATAAAAAAAAATTAATTATATGAAATAATAACAAACCTAATTTTTAGGGGAAAGAAAAATTACTCGAATAAAATTCAATGGTATTAACAAGTGAATTTAGTGCCAATACTTGAAGATTGTACGTCCTACGTAATTCCCACAAAATTAAAACTATTCTTTCGTTAAATACCAAACCAGTCCTGGAAAGCCTTGACATCGATAGCGTTTTAATCACACTAACAGTGCTGATTTCTTTTCAGGTACATAAGAACAAATGCCGAATAAATACCAAACTATTTCTAACAGTGTAGATACTATGTTTTAACATTTATTTCTATTCGTTATGGAAAACAAATCTGAAAACGTTCCGAAATATATAATATTACAATTGAAGATATCAAGCGCACATTTAAGCTGTTAAACGTGTTGAAACACGACTGAAACTCGGCGTTGTAATGGAAATAATGTTTGTATCGCAAAACAAATATTAGTGAATTGTTTTAAATTTCTAATTCCCAGTTGCTGAAAATAATATAATTTTTTATGTGGCCTTGATGGAATGTGTTTTGTGAGAAAAAAATATTTCATTTTTAAGAAATTCAACATTTATTTATTCATATACATTTTTCAAAGAACAATATCTAAACATATGAAACTTTTTCCATGATGTCAAAATAGTATATGTATGCCAGATCGGAGACTTATTGAATAATGTATAACATCACATTCTATGTACGCAGTTAATTTCTGGTGATTATTTTTAAAAGCAATGCCTGATAACATGTATTATAACCAGCGATATTTAATAGTGAAAAAGTGAAGAATTCATGGAAACAATTGTTAAACAACCTAATCTAACTGCTGTTATATTCGATGGTTTTGATATTTCTGTACATAAAATAACATTTTTCTTTTTAGTATTATTTATTGTTGTTTCAACCCATCAAACACAAAATACTGGGATCTGACAGGAAATATCGAAAAGGAGGGAAATTGATTGAAAATGTCAGTTTCAAACATTTCAACATTGTCCTTTAATGCTGCCAGGCAAGAAGAAGAGTTTGTGGAGTATTATAATTGACAATGAAAAGGGAACCTACAGTAACAATGTCAAGCATAAAAAGACAAAGGTTATTCCAGAACAGACATCCTCATCAACACCGAAGTTGAATATTCATAGCCATAAAGTCTTGATGATGCCAACAAGGTGTAGTTTATTGCGAGCTGCTAAAACTAAATAAACATGTTACTGCAGATGTCTAGCTCGTCAGCTGAATACAGAGTAATAGCAACTAACGCACGTTTCAAGCATTATGAATAATACGTTGTTCTAGTTCGAATAGGAAGTCATGTCATACTCAACATACTCACTAGGCATAGCATCTTCTGATCGCCTAACTATCTCAAATCGGCAGAGCCTGGCTTGTCTGGTACACGGTTTCTAAGTGCTAAAGAAGTGCGAAAATTGATCGATGCCAAATAAAAATCGCCAGGCATCGCCATGTGGTCAGAAAGATGGAAAAAGTTGTAGAAAATGATAAAAAATGATGAGAATACCCAAAAACACATAAAATGTAAATATATAGTTTGTTGGTTTGGAAGGTTCTAACAAACATAATATTTCAGTTTTACTATCTGAAACCAAAAGAAAAAAAATAGAGAAAGAGGATTTCGTAATAACAAAAAAAAAATTGATTATATTCAGTATTCAGTCGATAGTTCCCAAATAAACCATGAACTATTTATTTATCGTTTCTTTTGAAAAGTATTGTGGGTATAAAAATATAATTGTTAAAGGTCAGAAAATCGCCGATTATAAATTTTAAACGATTCAGCATCTGCAAAATTTGAAACCGCAATTATATACCGCCTGCAGATTCATTTGACAGCAGGAACCTCCACGCACTTGCACCACACCATGCACATGTAGCTGAACGGATTCAAACAAAAATGATGGCAATTAAAATTTCCACAGCCCGGCAACGATACGACCGAAGACCCGCATTAATATACCAGATGTTGGTCAAAAATAAATTACATAATAAACTCTTCTCAGAAATGTATGCCACACACACAGTTAAGTAGCACGAATTATATATATCCTTCCAGAAGGAAAAAAGTCAGTTTCGATCGTCACGCACTGCCTAGATATTTATTAGCTACAACTTTTTAATATCACAAAAAAATAACTATTAGTGGAACTGTTTTAAATTACGGGTGCCAACAGAATCTCTGGCATTCCTTTTAGACGGTAACAAAAAGAACTCTTGTTATCACTGCTGGGGAACGTTCTTACATTGCGGTAGGAACGAATCCATTTACTAGGATTAAATTCTATTTAATTTATCGGTTAGGCGATAAAACAGATCGTGTGGCATTTACATTTACATGTATTTGAATGACCCGGAAATAGAGCAGTGATATAATTTGGGCGATACATAGAAAGGTTTTAAATTTTTAAAATAAATTATTTCTTATGTAACAATTGAGATATATCGACATAAAGCTCCGCCTTTGTGAGTGATTTGCGTTAAAATGCACTTAAAATTGAAGCCTTTGTAAGTCAAGGATGAGAAACCTTGATATTGGGAATACAGCACTAATTTAATATACGTAACACTCAATAAGCTTCCGATGTAACTAAGAAAGACAATTTTTTCCAGAACTTCTAGTCTAACATTATCTGTTTAAATTATTGGTGACAGGCATTGATGTTTATTCAAGAAAATTATTTCACTTAATATTTTACTGAACCGCTATATAACCTGATTACCATAGGACAATATTTTAATAACAATAGAATAATGCTGATAATAAATTTGATGTTGCTCTGAAGCTCTAAATGAAAGTAAATGGGGAATCGAACAATTACTAATGAAGATTGGGAAAATATAAATTATACAATAGAAAGTTGAATTTAAATGTTGATGGATAGATGCAAAAGTGGTGGTTAGTAATAGAAAACATCAGGACTGATCCTCTTTATGACTTTTCAAATACAATGCTAATTTTTACAAATCAATTTACATAACTTAACAAAATTTATTTGTTTAACTCTAGTCTGTGGTTTCCATGGAACTTAACAGAATTATGTCTTCTAGATTATTTGTATGTTTTAGTTCTAGCAGAGATGTAATTCATTCATTCGTTCTAGCAACATATCTTTATATTCATTTATTGTATCTGTGGTGTAAAGTATCATCCGTTCAACAAAAGAAGGTCAATTCATGAAAGTAAAATTATCTGATTTAAAATATCATATCGTAAGACAGGATATAACACAACCTTCAAATATTGTTGAATTTTGTATGTGTCACATTTTTTCTTTTGTTCTATATGACTCTTGAAGCCATTGATCGTTATTTGCGTGAAACTTTATTTTTATTTTACAATTTGAAGGATTTTAAAATGGGTCAAATTGTTTGTTTCTAGTAAAGAAAACAAGTCACAAAGAACGGTTCCAAAAGATTAAAAATAATAAATATGTAGACTACTGAATGCTAAAACCGAGAAAACCGTCCCAACCGCGGTATTCACCAGACATTGTCGTAATTAATTCGTAATTAACTATGGACAACATTTTGATAGAAATATATTGTACCAATTACTCCAACTAAAGCTTCCTTCAAAGTTGTAAAGAAATTCTCCAACTCTAAAATCCCTGAACTTATTTGCACGCCACATTATTATTATTCTTACCATCGCCACGCAGAATAATATTAATGAAGCCCTTAAATCTATTAAAATTATACACCTCGTATATATGAAATAAAAAAAATAAATGAAACTGTTACTGTAGATCTTCCGACATTTAAACATTTTTATGAATAAAGCGTTATTGCAAAAAGTCACCAATAAGCTTTTTGATCACCACTTGTTCATATTAACGCATCATTTGGCTGGTCCATGAGTTCGAAATGCTGAAGAAGCTCGAAAAAGCACGGTACCTCGGTATATTCCGAGAACAAACTTGCAGAAAATGAAATGATGAATATTATATCTACCATATTAATAGATTAATAGGATTCGTTTAATAAAGACATATTTAACGTTTCTATCGTAGCTTAATTTTTCCATTGTTTTTTAGAATGAGAGATAGATGGATTATATAACGATTAATCAATTCAATGAATGTATCGAACGTATTAAAGCATGCGATATTTTTTCTCAGATATTAGATTAACTTAAGTGTTATTGACGCAATCGTAGAAACAAAAATCAACTAAATAACAAAATAAGACGTGGAAATATCGCAGTTCGATGGAAAGCATTCATTCGAAAGTTTTATTTGATTCTTTATTACGTACAATAAAAAAAACAAGGCTAGCGTTGAAAACCGAGATAATACCGGAAACCGTGTACCTGCTGTACAAAATTCAACCGATAACGAACAATGTGACACGGAATCAATTGTAAAAAAATAAATTGGGATAAGTAGCCTTATCTAGAGGTAGGCGGTATCTCTTTTTATTCCCGATATAATAATAAACTAAAACATGGAGTACATCGATGAAAATTACACGCTGCCGCATATAAATCCGTCGTCCTAAATTTCCTTTATTGCTAGCAATAAAAATGTTACCAGCGCCGTAAAAGACACGAATAGGATGACTCAACGGAAATTTTTTTGGAATCTCAGAGTGGGTTCGCATTCACTTTTAGTTTGATTTTTATGGTATATTCTTTGTATGATTTATGTTCAATACCTAATAGTAAATTTCTAAATCAAAGGTATCACCTTTCAAATTATTTTTTTAGTTAATTTTAAAATAAAACTAAGAGTAAAGAAGCAGTGAAGAAATACATTTGGATATCAAATTTGTTTAGGCCTCACTTATTGTAATTTACCATTTATAAAACAAGACAACAGAAAAGTGTTTTCATTTGCTAAGAATTCGCGCTGTAGATGTGTCAATTCGTATAATTACATTTGTTGTCAAAATCGACCTTGTGGATTGCTGGATTTAATATTTTATTCATGCCAGTATTCTGATCAAAATCATGATACTGAATCAAAATAAGACTATACAAAATAAGTGCTGTGATCCTTACGGCACTACTCTTCTAAAGCGAATTAGGGTCCTACCACCGAACAAGAAGCCTTTTGAATAAAGAATTTCGCTTTATTGAACAAAAAACTAATTTTTAAACAAGAGACCATAGGCTTTTACACAGCCACAAGGAATATAATTTTTTTAAATGCTACACTTACTAATTATGTTAATTTGTCTAAAAGTTATTGTATAACATGGTGATTTACTTATCAACATTTCAGTTTAATGTAGTTTGATGTTATAAATAACTTAACATCTGAGAATTGTTTAGGGCCTACTTTGTATAAATCAAAAAACAATTTGTATATATTGAAAGACATATATGATGGTGGTTTTAATATAATAAAAATGATGATATAATTCTTATTAAACTACATACAGTATATTTTAAAGGAATTGGGCTTCATGTAAGTTTATTTAAAATATTTGTAGCTATTCTCTCGTAACAAATTATTTTGGTATGTACTACAATACAGGTGATAGTATACACATAGAAGATAAGACTAAAAAATTCGATAATACCTTAAAGCTACTGATGAGATTATAGATAAAGGTGATTAAAAGCTAAAATGTTATTTGTTAAAATAACTACAATATACCAAAATATTGTTTTGTTCACTTTATTTACTTACAAACATCTCTAAAGCTTTTTCATTTTTTAAAACAATTTAAAGTTAAACAGTTTAATCTAAATATACATACATTAATAAAAATAAAAATATAATCTTATTCATAATAAGATTTTTCTTCGGATTTAGTATTCCTTTTTTGATTTTTTTGCATTCTTAAATGTCATATGTTTTTAGAGTATATGCAATACTGGTAACACAATATAATTTACTAATATAATGTTTACTATCTTGTAAAGAATTTAGAAACAAAATATATATGAGATTCTAAGAATTTCTCTACTTCTGCAAAATTATGTTTGACTTACGTCCTTGACTTTATCCCTTTTCTTTCGAACTGCATCATCGCTGTCTTCACCGCCCTGTCTTATTGGATAATTCTTGGAAGGTCCTGGTGCTATGGTGGTCACCACTGCACCTGAGGGAACGCCCGGTTCCTTCTTCTCGGTGACTGCTTGATCGGGCCTCTCTAGAACTTTTAGCTCATGATCCTCCTCTATTTTTGCCTAAACCAAAGAAAGAACTTATTAATGGTCTAGTTTAAGTGTAGTTTATTTGTTGTGAGCCGTGTAGGTAAAACATATGTTATTTTGAGTCACATTTTACGCTGGCGCCTGAAACGATTCTCATTCCGTATTTATTGAAAGTATGCCAAGCATTTGTAAATTTTGAATACGCCTATACGCGTAAACGTAACTATTTGCATGTGAAAATCGAGAGTATCTCAACGGTATTTAACGAAGAAGGACAAATTTAGCCGAATACCGTTAGGTTTTTGCGGAACGAGCACACATAAGGTTAGACAATAGAAGGAAGCATCTAAACCGCCGTTTAAATATTTGATGACCCACTTTTTTCGCCTTTTTGATGTTTCTTGTTGAATCCGTTTATTCTCGTGCTCTACATTCATGGACGCAAACCAGGAGCCATCAAAAAGTATCAACAAAATAATGTATTTCATTAATTTAATTATATAAAAACATATCGAACCATAAAATAATATAAATCAATATAAATAATTGAAAATATTAGCGCAAAGATCTATCATTAAAATAAATGAAGAATAAAACTGCATATTATATTAAAAGTAAACAATATTACCATGAGTTATCATGACTCACTCTAAAAGTGGTCGGTCTACTTTAATAAGGAATTAATTGGGTCAATTAATTATTAAATAAAAAGTCTTGTCTTGGGCGTGTTATAATTAATTTTCTCCGTATATTCATCTATATTTGTAAGTAATAAGATATGTTATAGAATTATTTAAAAATACTTTATGCTTTCACGTTTGGCCCAAAGTAGCACTTCCTATATTTAGGTAAAATTATATGGGTGGTTTTATGTGGTTCATTTCATTACATGGTTTCCTAATTTTGTACCGCCGTTGGTCTGAGTGGAATTACCTTTCTACAAACGATTACTTTCCAGTTTAATTCAACCCTACGATTTCTACCATTCATAAAAACCATTGTCACAATAAATATATGTATATATAATTAAGTACATATGAACGACGTAGTTTAGAAGTAACCTAAACATTATCCTTTCGTTATTTTAGAGTAAAAAATTTGATTCGATAATAAAAAAATGTATAAACGTTATACAGATATGGATTGAAAAGAAGTAGGCCTATTAGTAAACAAAACAAATATACATGTCAAGGAACATAACCTCATTCTATGACTTGAGCAACTATTTATTCACAGTCTTTTTCAAATTTTAGATAACCCAGCCGTGACTGGGATCGTGATCTTGCCATTCCAGCGTAATATCGAGGCTCGATGAACGATGTTTATCATTGTTTGGAGTTTGTACTCGTCGATGAGGATGACATTAAGTAAAATTAAAAACTGACTGTGATTACCTTGAGTTTTTCTCGGTCGCCGATAATATGGGGGTCGTTTTTCGCATCATCTTCGTGTCGGAATATCCTCTGCGCTTCCTTGGAGTGCGTGTCGTCTAGTTGGGGTGGCGGAGGGATGAGAAGATCAGGTCCAGAACGTTTGATTTGATCGTATACCTTATACATGCTCTCAACGCGTCCCCCCGAGTTCTTAAACTCTGGTAAGTAGAAGAATGTGGTGAAACAAATCAGGCAAAAGGTCACTACCACCATACAAATCACGGACCGTACCCTAGAAGGGAAGGAACGCCTTAACGGCACCGGCATCCCGTTCACGAATCGCTGGTACGTCGGTAAGATACCCGTCGCGCTCATTTTCTATACGTTTTCTGTCGTACAAGCGATCCTCGCGATTTTCTTATATTTTCTATACGGATCGAACGAATTTCACCCCGCAACAAAACCACCAGCCTCGACACCCGAAAAGGCTAAACTGACAGACAAGACAGCTGGCCGATACACAGTTTTCTGCTTCGATACGATTGCGACTGTGTGTGTGTACAGGTGGGAATTGGTCGAGATGAAAAAGGCTGCACGACAAATTAAGGATTGGTTCGAGACTATGAGGCGACCTCTAACATTCTCTCGGCGTAACTCCGATCGTATTGAATGATGAGAATTTAAATTAAATAGAAATGGTGGTGCCATCTCGTACGTCTCACAAGAAGCCTTAAGATATCTCTTAAAAAAAATTAGAGACCACTATAAAATAATTTTATAACTTGTTTTCTCTCTAAATAAGATCTTGAGAAACATATTTTAATATTAAGATTTAATAAAGATTATATGAAATATCAAAATTTAATCACTGTTTAAACTAATAGTATAGCGCTCTCCATCATTACACCTGTGGTATATAGGGTAGTTCGGCAGAGATGGCGCTATAAAACTTTTTATATATATGTGAACTGATTCTTATGACTCTATAGGCCACTACACATACAACTATAAGAAAGTAGCGGTTGGTAATAATCGAGGGTTGTTACAATACAGTCCGAGGAAGTAAAATATTAAATCAAAGCATACAGTAATTTTCACCGATTGACCTGACTTTTGCGGATTCTCAAATATTTCAAAATTTTCTGTATTCCTGCCAATCATTTAGCCTCCATAAACTTTTAAGGGTAGTGGTAAGATATTTTTGTTAATTTTATGTTTACGTTATTCTTAGATTAGTTTACATAATTATTTATTACTTAACAGTCACTAATTAGCGTGTATAGTTACAAATGTTGTAATTTAGTAAAACTAATTTTATCGATTGCTAAGAAAAAAGTTTCTTTATGTTAAATTATCTGAATATTTGTAAACACATTCATATAGTCTGTTGTTTTTATAAGAAAAGTCATCCTGCCACAGCTATAACAGCAAAAATTCGAGTAGAATTGATGAAGATTATTTTATGCCCCAGAATAAACATTTCTCTGTCTCTTATTACAGAAATTATTCATCTTGTTTTTAACTTATATCCCGTCGATTATCCTGTCGACCCTATTACACTTGAAATACAAAAAATATGTAAAAAATATTAAGTCTTTCCGTTTCTGTGCAATTTGACTTCAACAACAGTATATGGTGATTGATGCAATCAAGAAAACAATTCCTCATTCTTACATATAGAGTGGGAAAAAAGTCTCGGTAGCTTTTTGATTACGCGCCATTTTGGTTATGTGTACGTCCATTCTGTCAACCATTCTGTTTTGTAGACTTCTGTTCTATATTATTGAGACGAGTTCAGTACAGTAATGCAATTATCAGGCTGTCTGGTGAAATTGAAGATTTTTTGTCTAAATTGATAATGAACGATGAAGCATTTTCTTCTCAGTGGCCACGTCAATAAACAGCACAGTCAGTTTTGGGGAACACAATTAATTCATGAAACATCATTGCATCCACTAAAAACAACTGGATGGTGTGGTATTCATGCTGGAAACATCATTGGTCCCTATCTTTTTTTTAATGACGAAGGTGTTGCTGTTACTGTTACTGCTGGTAACAAGACATGATTCAAAATATTCGTGCGCCTAAAATGGAAGAGCAAGGACTAGAGCACACGCGATTTCAGCAAAATGCGGCCACAGCACACGCATTTCGTTCAACAATTCAATTATTGAATGACATTTTTCCACAAAGACTAATTTCGCGAAGTGGCGATTTAGGGTGGCCAGCCAGATCTCCGGATTTAACAGCACCAGACGTTTTCTTATGGGTTTATTTAAAATCAAATGTTTATGTGAATAAGCCCCAAAGGATTCAACATCTCAAAGATAATATTCATGATATTGGAGTTGCAGGATGTCATGAAAAATACCTTAAAAAAGCCGAAAGTTGTATAGCGAATAGCGGTCATCATTTAGCCGATACAATTTTTCAATCATAACGAAAAAAAAAAAAAATATAAAGGCCGAATAAACTTTTTATGAAAACTAAACTTGCTTATTTGTTCTTTGAGCAAATTAATGGGCAATCAAAATAGTAGAGGGTCTTCTTCTTTCAGGAGCGGCCCGCCATTGTGGCCTCTTTTAGGGGGCAGCAAAACTTTCAAATAAATAACAATAATATTTCACAATAAATAATCATAATATTAATAAACTGAACATAAAACTGGTGAAGGAATTTTCAAGATGACTCTGAGCAAGCCTGAAGCTGATGGACTCTAACATATATAAGCTGTAGAACTCAAGCAAATGGTAATGTTGCTGTTTTGACTGGAAGGCCTTAAGGAGTTCAGTAACTAATTCAATAAATACATCTCGAATATCACAATAATCTCTTGTATCTTGCTCAAATAATTAGTTAAAACTGGTTTGTTTCATGCTGGCTTTCGTGTTCAGTAACTTTTTTCGATACATTAGAGCGTTGCCAAATAATAATATAATTTTTTGCGAAAACAAAACAAATCTAATTTGTTGCTCGTAGTGAGTTAGACTGATCAATTGGTAGTAGCTAAAATAATATTGTAAATAGATAAATAGGTAGGTATTAAGCTAAATTATGTGTATATAGTATAATATAAAATACGTGTAGTAGATAGGTTAAATAAGGTTTTTGTTTAGTTTTATTTAGTTATTACAACGACTATTATGTAGATATTGTATTATAAAGCATATTTTTTGTTATTTAAATCTAAGTTTGATTATTTTATTACATTTTAGTGAGTTCCTTGTTTATATTTGAAAGTCGGTACAATTTCTTTGTTAAAAATATTTTATTTTTCGCTATTTAGTGTTAGATATTTACTCAATAATCACGGAGTTATTTTATACAAATATTGTATTATTTTATACAAACTAGAACAACAATGAAAAGTCATTGCCCCCGTCGGGAATCGAACCCGCTACCACTACATATACTTCTATAAGCAGTTGTCTGCAATATTTGTGCGGCCTCCCATATAATATGGTTGTTAGTGCTTGAAAAGCTAACTGACCGGCTAACTGACTTTTGCATTGAACGACTTCCGAACTTCCGTCACATGAGTTCAGCAATAAAAATATCTGATTATTTTATATATCAATCAGCCTGCCAAATTCGTCCCGTTTTCAAAAGTCTGGAAAATTCTCTATAATTACAATAACTACAGGTTATAAGTCACAAAATACAGACATTTTCCTTTTTAAGTTAACAAAAACGGTATTAGTTATTCTGTGGTTATAAACCGGCAAACGTTGTTTGAATTAGGGAAGCAGAAAAAATATATCATATTATCGATATATCGATATTGTTTTTGGAGATATATTTCGATAATTTTTTAAAATAAATCAAATATAATTTTTAATAATTTTTTAAGCTAATGACTCACTATTTTTATTTTTTATACTTGATGCAAAAAATATATCGATTTTTTTTCTCCGATATATCGATATATCGATAATTTTTCGATGGTCGACATCCCTATTCTGAATGCTTTGCTTGTTTTGATAAATTTTAAATCGCTGCTTATTATTATTCTCATTCAAGAGGTAAGCATTTTTACTCTTAATTATAAGTTGCTGCGGTTTTTAATGAAAATATTTTTAGCGTGTTGCAGCCGCCCTGAATATTAATAAGGACTGTCACTGAAATATCTCAAAAAATTAAAAATATAATCTTAGATTCACCGAAAAGAGACCGTCCGTATACTAAGGGGGTGATGAATCAAGATCTGCTTGATGTCAGCACTATCACAGATCAAATATATGACATGTATAAAAATAGTGAGTAGTTTTTTGAACGTATCCTTAATGTAATACAATTTTTTTCAGAGGAAACTGTCAATCTGAAAAGTATCCATAGAAATCTTAGAGATATGCAGCTCTTTGAGGGATGTAGAGCATCCATTCATAAAGTGTTAGGTAATATATAGGGCAAAGTTAACCTACAAAGAGGTCGAATGGAACTTCCAGACATTGCTTTTAAAAGAATATAATTTTTAAAAGCATTTAATAAAATCAAGGAAGACTTATTATTTCAATATGTGTATTTAGATAAGACATGATTATTATATAATTATATATTATATAAAAAGAATATCAATATACCCAATTGTCACTCATGGCAAGATGATAATAAAAATAGTGTTAAGACAATAAAGGTTCATGGAAAAAGGTAAGCGTTGGTATAAAATTTGATTAGGTTATAATATTCATAACATTTATTAATATAATAATTCATTGTAGATATAATGTTCTTCATGCTGCAAAGAGCAATGGTTAATAACACTTTCGGTTTGGATGAACTCGAAACTGTTTTGCCGATATAGCAAGTGTATTAGGGAGAAGTAGTGATTAAATTTGGCTCTATCAAGAAAGATGTATGCAGGTAGTAACATAACAACCTAAGGAGAGATGCGGTGATATTAAAATTATTTTAGAAGGAAACACTGTACCGAAGGAAATTAGAACTAAGCGTAAAAGGTAAATATGCTCTCTGATGAGAGTAAAATATGTTAATTGGATATTAGGAGTATTAGGCCTCCCGAGGATACCACTACAATAAAAAACCTGATTGGAACTCTACCTCATAGGTTGTATCGAAAAAAAGTTAATGTAAAAATAATAAAACGCAACCCTAACCTACAAACTGTTATAACTGTATAATTAATTGTAGTTTTATGTCCTTTGATAATATATGCATTAGATGTACTGTAATGTTAAAATAAATTACATTTTATAACAGTATCTTTTATTTAATATTCTAATTTTGTATTTTTAACTGTTTAATTATTTTATTTATATTAGAATTTTGTTGTATTTCAAAGCCAAAATGAATTAAAACTCAGAGTTGATGCGGCAACATTGCGACGTTTTGATGTCATCAATTCAGATGACGTGAGTTCACTGCTATTTTGAATAGACTATTTTGAATTGTCTATGTTTTTTTTTACCATGGGAATTTATATTAAATGAGATGTACTCCGCAGACAATGCCACGTAAAATAAGAGTGTTTGGTTTTATAATCTATTTATTTGAGTGTTTTTGGATACAAAATATTTTAAATTTTTCTGACTGGTGCGTACACAAATATGTTTTATAAATAATATTTCCTGATGGGTAATAAAATGATCTAGAATTGGCGAAATAAGAAGCATGGATTATGGACTAGAATAGCATATCTGTCGGAATCACTGCGATGCTTGGTAAGGTGCCATTCATTTATTACGTAAGACGATTTTTGTTTGTTGTTGACCCACCCTCCCTTATGTAAGGAAAGCTAATAATAGACCGAATTCCCTGTTTAATATTTATTACGTTCTCCTCAAATTGTATGACATAATAAACCAATGGTTACAACTTTTAATTTTTCTTTTAATTAATACTTCGGTGACAGTATTTGCTGTCTTTTTCCTTGAAAGCCTATAGCAGTGATAAAGTATAGTCAATTGATACTTCTGAGAAGAATGCTGGAGAAGATAGTTTTTAATATCAAACCGTGTCTCGATATGTCAAAAAAAGTCAAGTGAATTAAAGAAAGAAATAACTAGAATATTTATGTCTTGATTTATAGCAGCACCGAACTTAAAATTGTCTTCTCCTCTGGTATTATATTGTTAACTATTTTACCTGTATACGCGTATTGAACTTTAAAGTCAATTTCTGTATATGTCGACATTGAACTAATTTATTTAGTTAAATTAAATGAAAAAATATATAAGTATAAGTAATTAATTTAGTTAAAAAATATGTAGAACAGACATTTATCATTATTAGCCTTTCATCCAGAATTCCATAAATATGTGTATGCTAAAACGTTTCAATAAATAGATTGTCCAAATAAACACATTACGTAGGATCCAAAATACAACCATAAATTAACGATACATAGAAGGCGATCTTCATATATAAAATTGTAACCATGTTTTGCCCGCTTTTATTTCCGGAGGATAATATTTATAGCGGGAAATTAAATATTAGTTATGTAATATATTAAATATTAAATAAATTAATTAACACTTGAACGAAACATTTTCAAAGCACACTATCATCACATAATCTGACAAATGGCATGTTTAACTTGATTTTCTTTGCTTTTTCTATCGTATTGAACTGATCCCTATCTGAATGCAGTTTTGGGCACACATTTCTTTGATTTTTGGAGAAATACTTGTAATGCCTTGCATGCTATGTATTACATTAACCATAATAAAATACCGACTATTTAAACTACAATTAGAAATTATATTATGTTTATAAAATTATTTTAGTCTATAAAATCCAGATCTGAAATGCAAAGAACAAACTTTCTGTAGTTATGTGGGAGCTCATAAAATATTCTCTTAAGTTTATCATTATTTACATTTAAAAACTATTTCTAGGCCAAAGCAGGTTCTTGTGCTTTTGATAAAATACATTTTCTTAAAATTATACACGAAAAAACAAATTTAATCTAAGATCTCAGACCAAAACGTAGAACCAAAAAAGAATGACAGTAGTTTTTGGTTTTACCCCCGGCCCTCTTGAAGCTAAGGTGAACTACCTAAGGAAGGACCATCTACAGCGGCTATTACGTAGCGTTATCGGACCGTTTGAAGGACGAAATCGTCGAAAAACGGCCGCATTTAAAGAAAAAGAAAGTGCTGCTTCGGCAAGACAATACACCGCTTCACAAGTCAGTGAAAACGATGGTAACAATCCATGAATTGGGCTTCGAATTGCTTCCTCATCCACTGTATTTTCCAGATCTGGCCCCCAGCGACTGTTTCCTGTTCTCAGATCTCAAAAGGATGCTCACTGAGAAGAAATGTTCGTCGAATGAAGAGGTGATTGCCGAAACTGAGGCCTATTTTGAAGCAAAGGACAAATCGTACTATAAAAATGGTATCGAAAAGTTGGAGGGTCACTATAATCAGTGTATCACCCTTGAATGGATTTATGTTGAATAAAAAAACTAATTTTGTCAAAAAAAATGTTTTAATATGGTAGGCCGGCGACTTTTCAATTGACTTGTTATGGTTGCTATTGCATCTATTTAACTTTTAATGCCTGTTTTTGTGGCTACAACTAAATATTTAAATATATTTGATGTTGACGTCTTTTGGACATTTGGAACTCACTTTTTAATTGTTTATATTTCCATACGAAATATGTTACATATTAAAAAATATTTTCATGTCTTCTGGGCTACCATTAGAGTCAGATCAGTTAACGATTCAAAGGTTTGGGACTGGATATTAGATAATATTTATTTATATTTCTTTTTTTATAGATTTTGTCTCAGGAATCGTCGCGATTGTTCGCAGAACGACGGGTGTGTCATCGACGACAACCAAACAAACATTCAGTTGAAGTATTACTTAAATAAACAAAGATTTAGCAGTGTTTCTGTGTCCGTGGCATTTCTTTCAACAATAACAATTGGTAATGAGTATTTAAAGCCAAAAAGCAAAAAAGAATCGTGCATTCGCTACACATGATAAACGTGTGTATTGAAATATATATTTTTGTTCATCGATTAAGCATCAGTGGGACCCGCAGAAATACATAATTGACTTCTGAATTAATTAAATTAATTGACTGTTTTGTAAAATATCTTAGTCTCTTACCCAAAAATGTTCTAATATTTTAATTATGTTTTAACAGTAACAACAACAGCAACATTTATAACTAATTGAATTTATGAGAACATCTTTAAATCCGCAGTAATTTGCTTAATCTGCAACAATAACACAATAAGCGTTAAAAAATGGAAGCACACATTTATAGATCGCTGGCGTTGATTCTGTTGTGTCAATAATTATTGCTTCTGTCATAGTTTTATATGTAGCACTTATTGTTTATAGCTATTTTAAAATCTGTGTCGTGCTTTGAAATATGTTCTTTCTACAGTGGCGTAGAAGTACTTAAGTTCTATTAAAATGTTATTGTTTACTATATAATATTGGCATTACTCATGAGATGCGATATCATTATGTTTTATTTATTTACAAGATTTGACTTGAAAACTATAACGAATACAAATAAATCAAGTGATGTTAGTTTGAATCAAATCCATGGGAACGATTATGATTGTACGAACGGTACTGATATGCAGTAAAGGTTTCATGAACTGTGTAGCATGTAGTATTGTCTCTATTGTTAGGCAGGAAGAGCCTGGTTATCATGACGCAATATTGAGCACTAGCAAGAATTACTGCGTGGTTACAGAGACCAAAATCGACACCAAACAGTAAAACATTGTGGGTTAATTTGTATCTCGCCAATTACATGTGGGTTCTTTGAACCCCTATTTAGATGATTAACAAAGTCATCGAAGTTAACCATTGGTTTATATGGTGTTGCTTGTAAAATCAGCAAATATTGTTTATTGTTTACCCATTGATCTAACTCCTAAGTATAAGCTTCCAGTAAATGGAAAACTAGGTATGCTTGTTATTAATTGTTGAAAAGTCCAGTTTAAATTTTTTGCATGTAATCATCATCAATTTAAATGAGAGAGTGTCATTTTCCAAATTATTTGCAGTATCCTCCTTCAAAAAATGTCGATTTCTTCACAGAAGTCTATGAGTAATTGTCTCACATTCATATGCTGCGTCGCAAATTTTCCGGTCATTGCTCGTTGCTCACTAGCTTCATCAGCTATAGGCGCTCTTTGGGTTCTTTCATAAATTTCAGCAGATTTTCGTGCCCAATTAGGTTCCCATCGAATTTATTAACCGTATACTAGTCTGAATTTTTAATTTCTAACATTGTGTGGTAACTACAATTTGAGAAAGTAAAATGTGGTTAGGTGACGGGAATGAATGTCGAAAAATTATCATAAAGCTTTTCATTATCAGAAGAATTATAATTCTAAACTCATTAGACCAAAATACTTTTTAAATTATACCGACTATATCAACATCTTACGTTCAAAATTTTAATACATTGTCTATTGATATGACAATGACTGTGTCCAACGCCACATTTTAACTGGCAAAGAAGAAAAAGGAATGAATTTATTTCAGTATAAAACTATTCTAATGTCAACTGTTATTTCTAATTAATTAGTTATATATTAACACAATAACATACTTTTTATGGTTAGCTGACCAATACATTTTTTAAACATTTAAGAGTTTTTAACAGGATTTAAGAAACAGTTTAATAATACAGAATAACTCAAATATTTAGCAAAAGTTGTCGCCATATATAAAGAAAAATTGGTCCTTTTGTATTCTGGCAGATCGATTTAAATCGACAAAAAAATATCGATTTTTGGTTTCAAAACAAGCCTAACCTCAACACCTGTAATACATAATATATTTATTTAGAAAATTAGTCAGTTAGTCAGCCAGCTACTTTTTTCGGATGAACAGATGAATGGCGGCAAATTAAAATATGGCATTCATTCTGAGACACCCTTTATTTACTACTAGTTACCGATCACTGTAAGTCTCAATATGGCGCATTACAATGGCGACTTAAATATATGTAACCAACAAAGGCGTAGAAAAATAAATGTTCGGTGCTTTTAAACGTGACAGAAGGACTTGTTTTTGGATTAGAGATCAGACAAAAGGGTCGTAAGGGCAAAGAGATTAGATGGGATTTGGCAGGTCATATATAAAGAAGAAATGGTAAATGAGTTACTCTACCGACTTGCATAAATATACTTCTGGCTGTTATTATTTTCAAACTGCGCTTAAAGGCAAGATATATAAGATAACAGGATGTTTTAGTAGATCAGGTTGTGCAATTTCTATTTGATCGTCCTTCCTAAGCAAACTAACGTAATCTAAGTAATATGTTTTGCAGCAAGTTTAGTTATTTGTACAATATTCATATTGTAACCATGAGAATATTAAGGATAATCAATAATTCTATTTTAAATAAAAATTGTAATTCTGTTTATCACCTGAGACGAAGAAAATCAGAGACAAAAATCCTTGAACAACTTAATCGCTAAATTCGACTATTTTGTTATTTTTCTACATAAAATAACTATTTTCAAATTAGTACTATTGAATTATTTTTTTTATATATATTTTAAAGTCTCCTTTCACCAACTAGGGGTTTATCTGGACTGGGCCTACAGTTTAACGTGAGCTCCGACCGACTGGCGAGTGATCATCATTAGAAATCATCCCAGAAGATATCCGGTCTTACCCAGCCTGGTTACGGGCGTGACCGGGATTATTTTCCATGTCGGATTTTACACTCACAGGACAATCACAAATATTAAACAATTACAAACATAAATTGACGACCATGCCCCAGCAGGATTCGAACCCGCGACTATCACAATAAAAGGAGGACCGTCACCTTCACAACTGCACCACCAAGCCGGCGGAATTATTTTATTGTAATGACGCTTATCATGAAACGCTCAAAATTGAATTTCCGAGATAATTTACTACTGTTGTTTTATTTGAAGAAATCTGCTATCGAAGCCCATCACATTTTTAGAAACCTATGGCGAAAACCTTCGTTATATCCTATCGAACTTTCGGTTTTGGTTTTAATGATTTTAAAGCGGTTATTTTGAAGTCAATAACAAAGGATAGTACGAGGAACAAACATTTTAAAAACAGTGAATTGTGAACAAATTCTTAGTGGATGAAAACCATAGAGAAATAGTGATTTAAATTTATAGGAAATTTTAGGTGAAATGTTTCGTGACGTCCAACATGTAAATGTCGCTACTTTTAACTTATAACTCGTTTTAATCGTTATGCTATGAGCCGTGACAGGATCCGATTGGTTCACTTTATCTCTATAGTGCTTTTATTGTTTATTTGTTTCTCGGCGCCATTTTCAGTGTGCCTCACCTAAGGAACGGTGCATTTAAATTTTTATAACGTTTAGAGATTAAGCTATTAATTCATTAGTATTTATAAGTCGGTAGTATAATAAGTAAAGTGAATTCTCGATCTAGAAAGTGTTGTGTATCCTATGCATGATACTGAATGCATAGATGCATAGATATTAAAGAAATGCAGACTCCTTTTACTTCAAAGAAGTAATTAGCTGTCTATAAAAAATGGTTGATAATGTTAAAAATCCAAAACTGTCTGGATTAACCATCAATGAAATTTATAACCGTTACAGCGTGTTTTGTTGTTGTAAGTTGAGGTACGTTTATTCCTTATTAATATGTCATTATCATATAAAATATCAAATATTTTTTTAAAATTTAGAAATGAATCCCTTTCCGAAATAAGCTAAACAAACGGTCATATACTTTTATTCTTAGATCAATTTTTTGATAGTTGAAATTCACTAAAATAATAGCTTCTGAATGTAAACTTTTAACCTAGATTAACCAAAGTTCAATACACTAGGAATTTTGGTATAAATCGATTCAGGAATTAAATAGTGCCCTAAATTTTATTGCCCAAGTAAGAATAAATTTGTTAAAGTGAATTCAAAGATTAAATAATCATCCTGAGGGGTGCATTTCATTAAAGATAAAAATAAGGCTTAATTGTTTAAGCCTTATAGTTTGGTCTAAAAATTGGCTAAATATATTGGCTTAAGGCCACGTAATCAAGATAATTTTTTTGGGTCTATTAGAGTTCATGGATTGAAGAATATACATCATTGGGCTAGTATGTTTGACAAATCATTTTAGGCGCTGATAAGTTAATTTTTGTCATGTAATGTTCCTTTAGGAAATTGTTAAGATGATTAATTTCATACTAACGAGGGATGTATTACAACGAGTTGAAAAATTGCAACTTCCCTTTATACATTCAATTGCAGATGTTCCTATATGAACAAACGAGGCAAGGCAATACCACACGCCCCGCAAAAATTGTTTTATTTTACTATGAGCAGTTCTTCGAGCTATATTTTTTATTTTATCTCATCATAACCCCACATTCATAATATAACATATTTTTTTGTCAAACAACTTTAAAAAAGTGTAAATTTAAAGCATTTTAATTGTACATTATTTAACGATATTCCAGATAGAATGTTAAATATAATATGTACTATATAATTTTAGATAAAAAAGGTAAACATAATTTTAACAGAGAAAGACTCAAAGTTTGCTTTCAGTATACGAAAACAAATAGTCAGGACTCTAATAGATATTATTAAATTGTTCGCCTTAAACAGGTATGAAAAAGGAAAAAAAATTGAAGAGATAATTTTGATTTGTTCCAAAGTTCTTTGTTTATTATAATATTTATATTTTATAGATATATTTACCATATACTATATTTTAACTATATTGCGTATATAATTTTCAGTTTTACGTATTATATTTATTTCATTTATTGAATTTTATTTCATAAATTTATTTCAGATATTAAATTGTTGTTTAATTAAGTTTTATTGATCAATTAAACGTGACGTCAGGGAATTCACGTGCCAAACTTTATCAAAGAGCTAATCAAATGTCTTCATAGCAAAATGTTTTCCTTACAGGTGTCTATAATGGAGATTTAAATTGACCAATCAAATTATTTGAATGACCAATTTAGCCCCATCTAGATGTTGGACACAGCAAAACTTCTCTCAAAAGCCCCCTATTGAGTTGTCTTTCTATAACTCTATGATGAAAACCTAGCCCAAACTCTCAAAGAGAGTTCAGGTAGCTACGAAGTTGTTAAATCAACTGTTCCCTCGCGTTTTCATGTAGTGGGGAAGATACAAGATTATGGAAAATTTTTGCCATACGAATTATGTGAAAATGTAACTTCCGGGTAAAAAAATATTATTTGTGGTGTATTCCAAGGCCGAAACGGAATATTAATGGCCATTGTCCTGGCAATACTCAAGATCTCCTGTGCATATGCTGAAATAAGTTTGGTTTAGTGTACTGCAACATGGTAAAACCGAATACTACTGCCACTGTCATCTACAGTCATATATCTACCAGTCGGCTGCGAAGAAACGCGAAAATTAATGGACGATTGGGTCGCTGTCGTTTTCTCGATACGGTATCGTCATCTTGCGAGAAGAATTGGAAAACGTTGTATAAATGTGATGGAAAATATTTTGACTAACACATATTGTTAATTTTTTTTAAATGCCTTTTTAAGATGAAAAGTAATCATAATACATAGAAATTCTTGATTATTAACTGAGTTTTATATAGAATTTATTGGGCGATTATAGGATTTTATTTGTAAAAATAACATATTTCGTCGAATTATACTCTAACATTTCTAAACCAATAAAAACAGATTAGTATGAGTAGCTATTTAACTAAGCTATATATATTATATTATAAGATAAATAGAAGGTTTTTAAAATTTTGAATATGTTGTTTTATGTATTTAAGTGAAAAGCTCTAAATTAATTTAATTGTATGTAATTTAATTAATTGAAACTTATATAGTATTTTTGAATCCTTATTGTTATACTATACATTAACTTTTTTTTTATTATGATTTAAAGTCTCCTTTTACCAACTATGGGTTTATTTGGACTTGACCTACAGTTTAACGTGGGCTCCGAACCACGGTCCTCAGCATTAAGCCTACCAACTGGCGAATGACCAACTTTAGAAATCACCCCAGAAGACATCCGGTCTTACCCAGCCTGGTTACTAGCGTGATTGGGATTATTTTCCTTGTCGGATTTTACCCTCTTGCCTAGGACAATCACAAACATACATTTACGACCATACCCCAGCAGGATTCGAACCTGCGGCTATCGCAACAGTGGAGGACCATCCTATTGCCTTTACCACTGCGCCACCAAGCCGTCCATTAACTTTTATTACCAATTACCAATTTTAATTGTTTTAGGTTTTAATATTCTAAATCAGAAAATTCAAGCCATTTAAAGCTTGTAATAAAATTTATTTGTTTGTAAAATGACTAAGGTTAAGGCTCATTCTTTTTGGCTTCGATATTTTAAATCACGAAATTTAAGCTATTGAATGCATATAATAAAATTGGGAGTATAATTTGGAGAATTATTAATGTTAAAGCTTCTTTTTGGTAAACTGATCGAATTATGAGTTACTTATATAATTGAAGTTTAAACTTATGCTCACTTTGGACATAATGGACAATATTTTGTTGCAAAGTCGAATTTTCTAAAAAGATAAATATTAAATAACGGTGAGAACTTTCGCAAATATCCAATAATTTTTTAAATTCATTATTTCCGAGTGCGCATCGAAAATACTTCCGAAAAGTATATATTTTCGGTTTTGTTTTTAGAAATGATTACGCCCCTGGTAACGGCATTTGCGGTAAATCTTCTTTTAAACACAATTTAAAGTATTTTATGGAATGTGGGTGTCGATAAGCCCTCATTAAATAATCTAAAGATCCAGAGATGCGTCGTAGCTCAAACCTCGACAGTCATCTTTCGATGTTAGTTCACTCTTTTTAGTTCACAGAAACGTCGGAGCAAACCAGGAGAAGTTAAAGACTCACATCACTTTACTGCAGAGACATAAATGAGCAAAAAGTTGATCGTATCAAACATTCAATGATCTTTATGAGGTGAATGCTGGAAAATGAATGCATGATTGGGTCGCTATCGTTTTCTCAATACGGTATCGTCATCTTGCGAGTAGAAAAAGTTGTATAAATGTGATGGAAAATATTTGGACTAATATATATTTTTCCAATTTTTTTCCAAAAATACTGGAAAACGCTGTTCTACAGTTAAACACAAATTAGTGCCTTTAAATCGTAAATAAGGTCATTAAACAAAATATTTAAATGTATTATATCACTTCACATTTCCGTAAAATTGCTTTCAGTATGGAGGAGTAAAAATATATTGATTAGCATGACCATGGAAAGCTGTATCATTTTATATATTTTGTAATGACAACAATTTAATATCTGCATGTTATCGAAACATATGTTTAATTGCACAAGAAAAAAAGCCATATATGCGGAAACCTCACCTTAATATAGATTAACAAAATTCGAAAATAAGTGAAATGCTCACAAAAATTCTTGTTTAAAAATTTTGATAGGCTTCGGCAGTAGATTTCTTCAAACAATTCCCGAAAATATCGAAAATTCTATTTTGACCGTTCCATAATTGCAGTTTATATTGAATAATTCAATAATACTAAATGAAAATCTATCGAATCTAGTAGATAGGTTAGTCTGTTGACATTGATACTTCGTATTTTCGCCAACAGATATCGCTGATCGAAATACATGAAAGTATCTAATATTAACAATAAAATAATTTGACTAGTAACAAGAGGGGACTTAAAAAATATTTAACTTAAATTATACATCATACCTTAAAAGAATATTAAATAAAAGCATTAATTTTCATTTTGCAATATCACGCTAGTTCATATCTCGCTGCAACGTAGGATATCAAAATTATTTGAGCATTTTGGAGATGCATTTGAATAAAAGCAATACTGCCGTGCAATATTCCTCACGATGTCTCACGAGCTTTTGGCCGGTTATGGCATTTGGGAATAATCTATAAGATGAGCAAATTGCGACTGTGGAACCGATCTCAACTGCAAAAGCCATATCTTTTAAATCCAAATAAAATTTAGACTCTCGCATGGACGGGCGTTCTTAATACTTGAACCTATTTCTGCTGGAGTATCCCAGGGTAATGTGATCACTACTGTATCAGCACTACACTGCTGATATCTCACCAACGAAAGAAATAGTACCTGATATTTGCCGACGACATAGTTGTTATGGCAAAATATATATCTCTGCCAGAGGCTGCAGAAAAACTGCAGGTGGCAGTATAACAGGATCTACAAATAGAGTAGAGACAGTAAATACATCTTAATAGCTCCAAATCTGTCTATGTTAATTCTATGTTGCAGCAAAACTACTCAAGCAGAATGAGTTAAATACCACAGCATCGAACTTGATGGTGGACTAAATTGAAAACATCATGTTAGACAAAAAGCTAGGCAGATTAGACTCAAAATCAATCAAACTGTACGGGTTAGTTGGAAGATAGTATTAAATTGACCTAGAATTAAAGAGATTGGTTTATCAATCCATTATAAATCCAATTTGAATTTATAGGATACAAATATAGGGTTGGAATAAGATAGCAAACCAATTTCAATAAGTAATTATGAATGGTTATCGTTGTAAACTCGTTTTACAGTTAGACACATTTTCTTTTTCATTTTATTGTATTTAAAAAGAAATAGGATGCTAGTTGATAAGCTCGAACATGTAAGGGAATGAGCCAGCAGAAGTCGTCCGTTTGTCAAGCGTCTGCAAAATTGTTTGAAATATTATAATTAAGGGTTGTAAACCGACAAGCGTGATTTTTTACGCCTTGTTTAAATAAATTTCAAATTGCCTGTTATTATTAGTTTATTTTAAAATGCCATAGCCGTTACACAGTCAGAGTCACACAGTTACACAGTCAGAGTCAAAAACTGATTGCGTCTGTAATCAGTTATTTCGAATAGGAACAATATAATTGGAGCCCTCTCTTGCCAGTACAATGCCAGTGTTAGAGAGGCAAGCACTGTTAAATATTAATTGCCGCGGTTTTTATTGAAAATATTTTTTAGCGTGTAGCAACTGCACCGAATATTAGTACGTGCACGGTTACTAAAATATCTAAAAAAAAACAATATAACCTTAAATTATCCAAGAAGAAACCCTCTTTATGCGGAACGAATGACGAATCAATATCGGCTTGATGTTAGCTGTATCAGAGTTCAAATATATGAAATGTATATAAACAGTAAGTAGTTTTTTCAATCGAAACATAATTTAATACAATTAGTTCAGAGAAAATTGTTAGCCTTAAGAGTATTCATGAAAAGCTGAAAGATATGCAGTTATTTGAGGAATGTAAGAACAGCCCTTCATACATTGTTGGGTAATATACCAAGAGCTTTATTAGAACTTCCAAATATTGCTTTTAAAATAACATAATTTTTAAAAACAACATATAATCAAGAAAAAATTTGTTGTATCAATTTGTATATTAAGATGAAACAGGGATATTTCAGAATGGTACATTGGGTCACTCATGGCAAGATGATAATAAATATAGGGTAAAGGCAACAAAAGTTGGATGGGAAAAGGTAAATGTTGGAATAACTATCAATTAGGTTTTGCTAGTCATAGCATTTATTCATAATTTATTGCAGACATACAGTTTTTCATGCTGGAAACAGGAATGACTATATTCCTGGTGTAGAATTAGTGTTTTCCTATAACTTCAAGGGTGATTACCATGGACAAATGAATGAAAGATGTTCAGATTGAGAAGGATATTCAAACTTGAATTATCTGGAATTAGAGAAAGAAGCATTATCGCCAATAACTCATTCGGTTTGGATGACCTCGATCGGATACATTGAAGAAGACATTGGCAAATGGTGCAATTGTGAGCAAGTTTTTGATAGATTGAAATTGATGAAGAGCTTAGTTACTTGCTTGAGTAGTGATTCTGACAGTTAACGGTAGGAAATTATATTACAGAGTGTGAAAGCTTTATGTACATGTGTACTATTGTTCAAAATATACATGAACGTTTGGTTAAATTAAATGTATCAAGAAACATGTATAGAGGTGGTAACAGAATAAACTAAGAAGAAATACACTAATATCAAAATGGCCTAATAAGGCAACATTGCATCGAACACACACAGGAAACACGAACTAAGCGTAAAAGGTAATGCTCTCTAATGAAAGTAAAATACATTACTCAGATATACAATTGTTTACTAAGTGGATTAGGCCTTCAAGGGATATCACTACATAAAACAAATCACTACCACTCTATTAGTGTGGAAAAAAATTTAATGTAAATGTAATACAACTCTAACCTATAAATGATTGTGGCTGTATAATTAATTGTAGTTATAAGTTCTTTGATAATATGTGCATTAAATGTACTATAATGTTATTATAAATTATATTTGGTAACATTTTTGTCTAAATATTTTATTTAGATTAGAATTTTGCTATATTTCAAAGTCAAAACGTATTAAAATTCGGTATTTGATGCGGTAATATTGCATCATCAATTCAGATCATGTGGGTTAACTGCTGTTTTGAATAGACTATACATGCGCTAATCAAGAAGCGTTTAAAATTACTATTTCTACACTCAATACTTGTATGATTTGATTGAAACATATGATTGAAGCTCATCAAACACTTGTCGTGATATTGTTTCGTCATATTGAAACTGGCGGTTTTGATTTCATGGTCTTCAACAAAGAGCCTGGAGGATTAGGAAAGACTCAGCACAAACTCTCCCAGAACTTTCAAACAGCGTAACCGTTAATGAATCAATTGTTTTAAGATGTTTATGTGTCGTGGAAAAGATCAAAAATATGCGGCTATACATATTTACCGAAATTGCCATTTTGAACATTCTGAACTGCAAAAAGAAAGCGTATTGTGATTAGCGGTGAAAAGTATTAGAGTCAAAAACTATCAATGTAATATTTATAGCTATAAAATCTTGCTGTGCATATGGTGGGAGCATCTGTCATTGTGTGGATGTTTACCAACATTAATTAAGTAAATTGAACCGCGTATTGTTGTAAAAAAATAGCAAGAATAACTAGTAACAGATAATTCATCTTCTTAATACCATCATATAACACTGTTGCAGCTCGAATAGCAAGTTCTGCCTTATTCGCCAAATATAGCGCCTACCGACTGTCATTTGTTCAGATGGATGCAGCATGGTTTGGGTGGTGCACGGTTTCGAAATACTGAAGAAGAGTGAAAATGTATCGATACCAAAATAACATCGTTCTTTCGATACGGTATCAGAAAAATAGGTAAAATTTGTAGAAAATGAAGGAGAATATTTTGATAATATATATTGTACCAATTTGTATCCTATTCCAATAGCAAAATTTTGAATCAGCAAAAGTTATTCTGTCCATATTAGAATGTAAAAAGGGTTAGTACATTTTTTTTGAATAAAAGTAAATTGAGAGGTTTTATAATGGAGCTGAAAATAATATGAGTTCCTCCGCAGATTTTTTGAAACAGATGAATTTTTATCTTCAACTTCAGATACAGAGATACCAGACAACACAACATAAAAAGACGAAAAACGAAGTGTACATGTGGTAATATTGTAGGCAAGAATTATTAGATTGTTATGTTATATTTATACATTGAGTAGTTCTTGTTTGTTACAATATATTTTTTTTGCCCATCTTATTATTATTCTGCTATTTTTATAATGTTATATTATCTCAACATTATTTGACCTGTAGTATCAGGATATTACTAATATTATTTACTAATATCTATTTACTAATATTATTATTTTATATTGACTTTTTTATTTATTAACAAAATTGTAAACAATGCCCAATATTCTTAAAGATATATTATATATGGTAAATTACGATATTTATGCTATAATTAATTTGTTTATATGTTTTAATTTCTCCTTTTTACCAACGAGGGTTTATCTGGACTGGGCCTAAAGTTTAATGTGGGTTCCGTACCACGGTCCTCGGCATTAAGCCTACTGACTTGACTGGCCAGTGACCAACTTAGATACCATCCCAGAAGACACCCGGTCTTACCCAGCCTGGTTACTGGCGTGACTGGGATGGTTATTACTTGTTCGGATTTTCCACGGTTCCTATAAAGACATTTACAATTACAATCCACACATATAAGAACATATAAACACAAGTACGACATAAAGTACATCCATGCCCCAGCAGAATTCGAACCCGCGACTATCGCAATAATAGGAGGACACTCCTGTCGAGGTAACCACTGCGCCACCAAGCCGGCCTATAATTAATTGTTTGGATCTTTCAAAACAGGGTATTGTAATAGGATAAATAACAATTGTGAGCTTTGATGGATGAAAAATGTTAATATAATTTCATATTGCAATTTTACATGTATTTTTATATTGCTATTGTGCACGTTTGGAACGTTCAATCATTGAATTTGATTAAATGACTGAATTTGATGACATGAATAAACATTTCAGTATATTGCCATTTAAAATTATCATATTTATTAAAATTAAAGATTGTTAGGCAATATAGTATTTTGAAAATGTTTAATTCTAATACTAGCAATATTTAAATATTTTTAAAATTAAAATTCTTTTTTTAAGTTGCCGTTAATAAATATTTGACGTTTGACGTGCCCTCCTTACTTTGAATTTGATGACATGAATAAAAATTTCAGTATATTGCCATTTAAAAGTATCATATTTATTAAAATTAAAGATTGTTAGGCAAAATAGTATTTTGAAAATGTTTAATTCTAATACTAGCAATATTTAAATATTTTTTAAATTAAAATTCTTTTTTTAAGTTGCCGTTAATAAATATTTGACGTTTGACGTGCCCTCCTTACTTCGCGCAAAATTGACTCACATTTCTATATATGGTTGCCTTCTATGATTTTTATGTAGACTAGATCTAGACAGTCGTCGTTTCAGATTCGTTCGCTTTTCCGGAAACATGCGACCCAATTCAGATCATCGTCAAGTTAAATTCACACGCTACTCGGCTATAAAAAAACGAATGAGCAAAGAGTGGAACAAACCAAATATTAAACGATATTTATCCCGCGTACGCTTGAACGTGCATTCTTACAGTAATACATAAAGCGTTCTACTATGCTTCTATCAAGCCAGCTTGAACTTTTATGATTCGATAGTACACCCATAAGTGGTGTTTTTATCGGCACCATTATGAAACGCCAATAAAAATCATCTGGGGGATTTTTCATACAATCAGTGCGTTTAAGTCGCGAATAAAGTTCGATGTGAATGCATCATGCAATATGTAAATATATTAGGCGTTGGAATTAGTACTTGGCCTGTATTTAAAAGATAGTACTATTAATATGGGAGTCTGTCATTCTATTCAACAATATATTCCTTGTAAAAACAGCCTTATCATTTCATGCATTCTTTATTTCTGCAGATGAGCGAACTTATTAAATATATTTTTACTTTTTAAAAATGTTAGAAAGCGCGCAAGAAGTTTAATAATGAAGAATTAGGGAAATTTTTCGATTAAAACCGATCAAGTCAAACACTTCAAAAACTATCTATTTTTTACTTGGCATTATTCAACAAAATTGTGTCTCTCCCTAATAAAGTGGGTCTAAAGCATCACTGTACTGCAGGCTTCTGTTTTCAAAGCTCTGATATATTAAAAATAATTGGAAATTTTTTCAAAAAAAAAAAATTAAGAAAATAAAGTACCTAAATGGCAACTGTTAAATTTGGTATTGGTATTTGGGTTTGCAATTTTTTTAAATTACTTCACATAATTTCGTTTCTGAGGAATAGCATTTCTATATATAATACTAGAAAGCAGATTATTAAAATTTTTATTTTTACTAATATACTATATAATTTATTACAATATATTAAGTAATATAATTTAATTGCGTTTTATTTTTTACCAAAAAAATGTTGTCCACACATTCGGGGAAATATCATATTAATTATTATATCAATAAATTGGAGAACTTTAAGAGACAAGTGCGTCACTAATAATAAGTAAAAGCTGTCAATTTTTTCTGCCGATTGATAATCAATGACTTTACATATCTTGCAGCTCTTAAATAGATTTACAAATGAACACAAGTCTATTCCATGAACCTTTTAGGAATTATTTTCAGGTTATGTAAATTTAGTTTAAATGTATATTCCTTTCTTGGGTGCCTCTAGTGTATTTCATCCTACTAGCCGGTAGCTTCTCTTGGAGCTTGTCGCTAAAAGTTTTATTATGCCACTGAATCGTTTGTTATTCCATCACAATTAAGTATTTTGAAGGGAAACATATTGAAGACTAAGGAAATCGAATAGTAGTAAGTCTAAATATTCTGTGCTGCTTTATCATTTAGTATTTTTAAATGTCACTTCTGATCTAGAATAAATATTCTTTGTAAAAATCCTACCGCTACTGATAACTTCAGACTGTAAAAGACATCAACTGTTTTCAAAGCTCCGATATATTAAAAATAATTGGAAATTTTTTCAAAAAAAAAAATGAAGAAAAAAAGTACCTAAATGGCGACTGTTAAATTTGGTATTGGTATTTGGGTTTGCAATTTTTAAAAATTACTTCACATAATTTCGATTCTGAGGAATAGCATTTCTATATATAATACTAGAAAACAGGTTTTTACAATTTTTATTTTTACTAATATACTATATAATTTATAATAATATATTATATTACCCTAAGTAATATAATTTAATTCCGTTTTATTTTTTACCAAAAAATGTTGTCCACACTTTCGGGAAAATATCATATTAATCATTATTTCAATAAATTGGAGAACTTTAAGAGACAAGTGCGTCGCTAATAATAAGTAAAAGCTGTCAATTTTTTCTGCCGATTGATAATCAATGACTTTACATATCTTGCAGCTCTTAAATAGATTTACAAACGAACACAAGTCTATTCCATGAACCTTTTAGGAATTATTTTCAGGTTATGTAAATTTAGTTTAAATGTATATTCCTTTCTTGGGTGCCTCTAGTGTATTTCATCCTACTAGCCGGTAGCTTCTCTTGGAGCTTGTCGCTAAAAGTTTTATTATGCCACTGAATCGTTTGTTATTCCATCACAATTAAGTATTTTGAAGGGAAACATATTGAAGACTAAGGAAATCGAATAGTAGTAAGTCTAAATATTCTGTGCTGCTTTATCATTTAGTATTTTTAAATGTCACTTCTGATCTAGAATAAATATTCTTTGTAAAAATCCTACCGCTACTGATAACTTCAGACTGTAAAAGACATCAACTGTTTTCAAAGCTCCGATATATTAAAAATAATTGGAAATTTTTTCAAAAAAAAAAAATGAAGAAAAAAAGTACCTAAATGGCGACTGTTAAATTTGGTATTGGTATTTGGGTTTGCAATTTTTAAAAATTACTTCACATAATTTCGATTCTGAGGAATAGCATTTCTATATATAATACTAGAAAACAGGTTTTTACAATTTTTATTTTTACTAATATACTATATAATTTATAATAATATATTATATTACCCTAAGTAATATAATTTAATTCCGTTTTATTTTTTACCAAAAAATGTTGTCCACACTTTCGGGAAAATATCATATTAATCATTATTTCAATAAATTGGAGAACTTTAAGAGACAAGTGCGTCGCTAATAATAAGTAAAAGCTGTCAATTTTTTCTGCCGATTGATAATCAATGACTTTACATATCTTGCAGCTCTTAAATAGATTTACAAACGAACACAAGTCTATTCCATGAACCTTTTAGGAATTATTTTCAGGTTATGTAAATTTAGTTTAAATGTATATTCCTTTCTTGGGTGCCTCTAGTGTATTTCATCCTACTAGCCGGTAGCTTCTCTTGGAGCTTGTCGCTAAAAGTTTTATTATGCCACTGAATCGTTTGTTATTCCATCACAATTAAGTATTTTGAAGGGAAACATATTGAAGACTAAGGAAATCGAATAGTAGTAAGTCTAAATATTCTGTGCTGCTTTATCATTTAGTATTTTTAAATGTCACTTCTGATCTAGAATAAATATTCTTTGTAAAAATCCTACCGCTACTGATAACTTCAGACTGTAAAAGACATCAACTGTTTTCAAAGCTCCGATATATTAAAAATAATTGGAAATTTTTTCAAAAAAAAAATGAAGAAAAAAAGTACCTAAATGGCGACTGTTAAATTTGGTATTGGTATTTGGGTTTGCAATTTTTAAAAATTACTTCACATAATTTCGATTCTGAGGAATAGCATTTCTATATATAATACTAGAAAACAGGTTTTTACAATTTTTATTTTTACTAATATACTATATAATTTATAATAATATATTATATTACCCTAAGTAATATAATTTAATTCCGTTTTATTTTTTACCAAAAAATGTTGTCCACACTTTCGGGAAAATATCATATTAATCATTATTTCAATAAATTGGAGAACTTTAAGAGACAAGTGCGTCGCTAATAATAAGTAAAAGCTGTCAATTTTTTCTGCCGATTGATAATCAATTACTTTACATATCTTGCAGCTCTTAAATAGATTTACAAACGAACACAAGTCTATTCCATGAACCTTTTAGGAATTATTTTCAGGTTATGTAAATTTAGTTTAAATGTATATTCCTTTCTTGGGTGTCTCTAGTGTATTTTATCCTACTAGCCGGTAGCTTCTCTTGGAACTTGTCGCTAAAAGTTTTATTATGCCACTGAATCGTTTGTTATTCCATCACAATTAAATATTTTGAAGGGAAACACATTGAAGACTAAGGAAATCGAATAGTGGTAAGTCTAAATATTCTGTGCTATTTTATCATTTAGTATTTTTAAATATCACTTCTGATCTAGAATAAATATTCTTTGTAAAAATCCTACCGCTACTGATAACTTCAGACTGTAAAAGACATCAACTGTTTTCAAAGCTCCGATATATTAAAAATAATTGGAAATTTTTTCAAAAAAAAAATGAAGAAAAAAAGTACCTAAATGGCGACTGTTAAATTTGGTATTGGTATTTGGGTTTGCAATTTTTAAAAATTACTTCACATAATTTCGTTTCTGAGGAATAGCATTTCTATATATAATACTAGAAAACAGGTTTTCACAATTTTTATTTTTACTAATATACTATATAATTTATAATAATATATTATATTACCCTAAGTAATATAATTTAATTCCGTTTTATTTTTTACCAAAAAATGTTGTCCACACATTCGGGAAAATATCATATTAATAATTATTTCAATAAATTGGAGAACTTTAAGAGATAAGTGCGTCGCTAATAATATGTTAAAGCTATCAATTTTTTCTCCCGATTGATAATCAATGACATTACATATCTTGCAGCTCTTAAATAGATTTACAAACGAACACAAGTCTATTCCATGAACTTTTTAGGAATTATTTTCAGGTTATGTAAATTTACTTTAAATGTATATTCCTTTCTTGGGTGTCTCTAGTGTATTTCATCCTACTAGCCGGTAACTTCTCTTGGAACTTGTCGCAAAAGGTTTTATTATGCCACTGAATCGTTTGTTATTCCATCACAATTAAATATTTTGAAGGGAAACATATTGAAGACTAAGGAAATCGAATAGTAGTAAGTCTAAATATTCTGTGCTGCTTTATCATTTAGTATTTTTAAATGTCACTTCTGATCTAGAATAAATATTCTTTGTAAAAATCCTACCGCTACTGATAACTTCAGACTGTAAAAGACATTAACTGAAAAATGCCTGGAGGTAATGGTTTGAAACCTTTGTTAATTTGTTCCGACAATATACCCTCCATTATCGTATGCTTAACTTCGACATTGTTCATACCCAAGTCAAATTCCTGTTCAATTATATAAAAAAAGTCTTTCTTACGCAGACTTCTTCATTAATGCCAAGAAAATTGAATACTAATGATAATTGTTAACACAGAAAATATAATTTCAAACATTCATTTCTAAGTAAGCCAACGTTCGTTTCATGTGCTTATCAAAATAGTGAAATATTATTATTTACAACATGGTGATGCTGGTTAACATCACATACAAAATTTTTTGAAAAAAAGCACTATGCTCGGAAAATTATCATTATTATCTCCTAGTTATTTTTCTCCTCCTTTTTTAGAAAAATATTACGGGGGTTTCGAATTGAAGTTTGGGTCTTAGGGTGACCTTGTTTTAATATGTTTTTGCAAATGTTTTTCTATACTAGTTAAATTTATTTATATTGAACTGTTGGCGACAGTTTTATGATGTTTTTGGCAACTTTAGATGAACCACCTAGAAGCCTACTTATTATTCTGATTTAATTCACGAAAAGATTATAATGATGTTATTTTGGAGCCAATTATGGAAATTAATGACAAATCGAAGATATTTTTAAATGTTACACCAGAAATCCAATCACCGTTAAATTTATAGGACGTTGTATAATAAAATACTATAGGGCCTATCATTCAGCAAAATATCTTGGTTGGATTGTAGCCAGATAACTTTAAAAACTACGGGAAAAATTTCAGGAAAATATGTGAATCTGTTTGAAAACCAGTCAAATGACAAGGAAAAAAATCTATGAGAAAGCGCGGGAGAATTTTTCTGTCACCTAACACATCCCCAGTGCAAAAAATAGTACAACAGACAATAGCTATGCCTAAATAGTTTAAGCAAACAGCAACCAAATATAGCATATAAAACTAAATTAAATGCATCACATAATATGTTTTAAATAATTCTAGAATTTATATAAACATAAAGAAATAATAAAAACAATATTAGAAAATATGTAGTAGAATTTAAAATATATAAACAAACTATTATATATATCTTAAAATATTTTTAAAATATTAGAATTAAAAAAAACTTGAAATTAATAATAAATCAGTCGATAAATCAAAGAAATAAAAATATCAGAACCAAAAATTGACAGATGTGTAATTTGTAATCAATTACCAGTTACTATAATAATATTGTATTGTAATAACAAGTTAATTGAAAAGCCCCTGACCTACCGTAGTAAAACACATTTTTTTATTCAACATAATTCCCTTCAAGGGTGATACACTGATTATAGCTATCCTCCAACTTTTCGATACATTTTTGTACGATTTTTGTACGATTGTGATTTACGATTCGTCCTTTGCTTCAAAATAGGCCTCAGTTTCGGTGATCACCTCTTCATTCGACGAAAATTTCTTCCCAGCGGGCATTCTCTTGAGATCTAAGAACAGGAAATAGTCGCTGGGGGCCAGATCTGGAGAATACGGTGGATGAGGAAGCTATTCAAATCCCAATTCATTGAGTTTTAACATCATTTTCATTAACTTCTAACACGCATTGTCTTGGTGAAGCAGCACTTTCGTTTTTTTTAATGTGGCCATTTTTCGGCGATTTCGTCCTTCAAACGGCCCAATAACGCTATGTAATAGTCGCTGGTGATGGTCCTTACTTTTTCAAGGTAGTAAATGAAAATTATTCCATGCGCATCCTAAAATACAAACGCCATAACCTGGCCAGCCGACTGTTGCGTTTTCCCAAGCTTTGGAGTGGGTTCGTCGTGTGCAATCCACCATGGAGCCATTTTTCATCCATTGTCACATACGCTTGATTATCTTCAAACACTGCTCCGAATCATCAACTCGTCGTTGTTTTTGGTCAAAAGTGAGCCAGCGCGGCACCCACTTTGCACAGAACTTTCTCATATCCAAATATTCGTGAATGATGAACGTGTATATCAACATTCAGTTGATATCTTTAGAGTGTCTGCTATTTCATTCAATTCCAATTTACGGTCATTCAAAATCATTTTGTGGATTTTTTATATATTTTCGTTGGTAGCAACCTTTTTTGGGTGTCTACTGCGTTCACCGTCTTCGGTGCTCATTTCAACGTCTAAACTAAGTCCTTGATGGTTAAATTTTCCTGGGACATTGTCGGGAAACTGGTCATCAAATCAAGTTTTGGCTTCAACTGTATTTTTTTTCTTCAAATAGAAATATTTTATCAACGCCTGAAATTCTTTTTTATCAGTTTTTTTTACAATAAAAAAAAGTTGCTTCATTCAAAAGGATATAATTCACAAACTAATGATCCGACAGCTGTCAAATTTATACACCCACGTTTTGAGGGTTACGGCTAATTAAGAACATCTGAATTTAATTCTAGTAGCGCCATCTATGTGTCAGGCCGGGGACTTTTTAATAGATCTGTTATATGAAACATGTGAGATATAAGCAATACTTGTAAAAATCTAGTTTTACAATTAGAATGCTAAACTAGACAGTATGAAAGGAGGGATTACCTCAGAGTTAGGATGCCTCCTCATTGATGGGATATCCTAACATTGAAATATTGAAAGATACTTCAATGTTTGCTATTTCAGTTTCATCATATATACATTCTGGAGATAGCCACTTATCAGTGCTAAGAGTAAACAACTACAAGATGTATTCAGACAAGCTAAATTTAACTGACCTAATTAGATTGTTAATGAGGTATTTATTGAGTGGTTTGAATTATAAGACTTATTGAACTAATTCTGGAAAGCTATTCATCTGGACACCGTGAAATATTGATGGCCATCATACATAGTGCCTACTAATTAGTAATTGTTTAGATAGATGTAGCATGAATCGGTATTTGCATCGCTAATAAATATGTTGCCAGAAAGATGAGAAAAAAGAAAATGATGGCAAATATTTTAATGTATATATATATTGTAACGATTTTTTTAAGTAAATGCCTTTTAAAACTGAAAATATAATTAGAATACGTGCAAGCACCTAGTATATCAAAGCAAAGTCGTGAGAAAGTCGAAGTATTCTCAACGGTCCATGGTACATTGGAAGTAAGGAAAAAAGCTTAAAACAAAATATTTTGTTTGAGTTTTTTTTAAAGCTTCAAATTGTTTTTTTCTCGGTAATAATATAACTTAAGTTTCGTCTTTCGTATTGATATGCTAAGTTCATTCGCAATTGTCATTTGTACGTCATCAAACTGTTGTTAGAAAATCATTAAAAAATAGGGGAAAAAAGTTTTTAAGAATGTATGGAAATATATATGAGGAGCGCCTCTTCAGTAAGTTACTCCCCCCATATTTAGAAAATACATAACTATCTCTGTCTCATACGTACGTCACATACGACTCTCGCGTCCGTTCGTACGCACCAGAGAATTGATATCTGGCAGCGTCAATCGTGTAGCCGCCTCAGTCGCTCTTGGCTGTTACAACTGTAAGTTGGTGTTGAACGATCGACATAGCGACATCCCACGCGTTCATCTCTCGTATCATTCTACGGAAGGACATCACCATGCTGTGTCAGTGATAAGACTTTTGCGTGCCTGCCACACAACGAACGCGTCAAAAGAACTTGCTTTCATCGCACCCTGTCGGTTTTGTACTCAGGATTCGTGTGAGTATTATTAGTAACATTACTGCCAAATTGTTATTACATTGAAATTAACCTTTAGATAACAATATTGTTGTTTATTTGAACCGAATTCGAATGTCCCAAAAATTATGTTTCGATACTTACTACAATAACAAACATTATTTTAATAAAACATCAATCAAACTTGTTGAGTATTATCAAATATTTGTAGTAGAATAAAATTTAATTGGATTACATATTAAAGGTTGTAATTCTGAACTCATCTTTATTCTCTATTTTCGATTGTCTTTTATGACTTTTTTTAAAGGCACTATTGGTATATCAAGTTTTTGAAATACTTCTATTCATCTAATCTTCTCCCGTAAAAAGTTGTATTCAAGATCTGGACGTTGTTGTTTTATCAAGGTTATTTCAAGACTTCCTGCTTTTATTCCGTTTTTTATTTATCGAGTAGATGTTTTCTGGATATTGTCTATATATAGTATGTAAAAAATAAGACTGTTATATTTTAATTAACTAAATTGTAAACAAGTGTCATTTTATTAACAATGGTTGTTATCTAAGCGAAATTAGGGCACTTAATGTACAGTACAAATGTATCCCTATGTTTATTTATTAGATCTTTTACAATATTCTTTTTAATTTATAGTTGAAGAAATATTGCCATTCTTATTATGTATCTATTATTATATCATTACCATTTTAATTCACATAGTAATGTAATTTATGTATATGAGAAGAATTGGATAATATATGATTTTAATGGTCAACGAATAACGATAGCTCAAAATCAGTGGTTAAGTCAGTTTTATTCTGTAAGTCATGCTCATATTCTGTACGATGAAATATATGTAAGAGAAATGTAATTAAAGAAAATAAAATAACTCAGCGATTTACTTGATATGGTCAAAAATGAATGAGATATTAAATAAAATTTTTGACTGTTATTTAGTTTATATTTGCTCAAAGAATGAAAGTAACTCTCTTTTGTTGAATATTGCATAAGACCTCTGCTTGAAATAATATGAGCGACAAAAACTGATTAAAAACTTTCATTTGAAGCCGTACGAGGGATGGAGTGTGATTGGATACACATTTTCCACTATAAAATCGCGTATTAGTGGAGTAGACTAATGGAAATCGCCAGTTAGAATTATATTAACGAATTTATTTTATATATATAATAAAAGGTTATATCAAGTGAATTTTGCTTCATATTTAAAACATTATGTGATCATCAGAATCAAAATTTATAAAATTCATTTGTTAATTTATATTTCGAATATTTACATAAAAATGAAGACCTGTGCTTCCGGATTATGTCAGGAATTCAGAGGTTAAGGACATCTTACTTAATGATTTACAAATAGAAGGTGATGTGATAAAGATATTTTGTCGCGTCTTCGTTGATATAATAAGTGTTTTCATATAAATGCTTCATTCAAAATTATTACTTATAATCGAGACTTCAGTATAATTCATGAGGTGTGAAATTCAGCAAAAAGCTACAGGTTTTTAATGAATATTTGCTTCTAACTGGTCTAAATTATAATAAACTGATTTTTTTTCTCATGATAAATCCCTATCCCATCTTAATCTAAAAAATCACTTTCTATGTATTTTTATTATATTACTAGTCTTTTATTATAACTCTCACTTAAAAACAGTTTTACGTACTCATTCATTCTTATATTATAGTTTACATATGTTAATCAGTCTGTGGTCTAAATATCAAGAAACAAGCGTTATTCTACCGACCAGTTTCTTTTAAATTCCGGACCGTTCCCAATTGATAAATAACGATAAACAATACTAATGTTCCACTTTAGACTCTATTCGGATCCCGAAATATCGTTTTCTATTTTTCACGCACAATTTTGCGTGTTTCACAACCATTCTTATCGGATGTTCTGCGCGGGCCAAGAAGTTATCGCTAGGAAATAGAAAAATCGACACGGAACCAAAAACTAGATAAGGTCGATACCGACAGTCGACCGTCAGGCTTCGATTCTTTTGTTGTTATGGGAATCATTTGAGGAATAAATGTTGAAGTTTTTACGTTCCTTGTGCCCTAAAACATTCAAAATCGTTTTGGATGCGTGAGAAGATTTTTTTTGGATGATAAATTTGAAAATAACATGCCTGGTTTCTATAATGTATGGCTTAATTTAAATTATTTTACCATATTATCCGGTTTTTCTTTTTTTTTAAATTCTAATGGTCGAGGATTTTTAGAATAAATATGGTAGTTGATTATGCAATTGGTTTTTCGCAATTTTACTGTTCTTTACTTGCTGTGTGTGCTGTCCATCGTCCCGAAACCTACAACAAATAAAAATGTGATAATCAGAAATTTGTTCATTTTGGGTCTATTTGTACTTGCGCGCAATTTTTTCTTATTTGAAATATAGTTATTGAATTATGAGTTTTTGAAACTGGCCAAATGTTCATATTGCAATAGTTTATAATAAAGAATAAATGAAAAAAAATTCTCTCCAAAATCTCATTCTTAAATTAGATTCCTAGTTTGATTTTTTTCTCTGTTAAGTTAATAAATTTAAATGAAATTTTCAAATGAACATTTAAAAAACTGCGATTATTTTAATTTCTATTTTATTTGAAGAAAACTAGAGTTTAAGATATTAATACATTTTGCTATAAAATATGATCAGGCGGAATAGTATCTAAAATAATTTAGGAGATGAGTCGACTGATGATGTGCAAACATGTTAAGATGTCGTTGCATGTCCATAATATTGATTATGTGCTAATATTTTACCTTGGTGTTGGTGTTAAGTTTATTTAATGTCTAACTTAGTAATAGAAGGCAGCTAAATTTATATTATGTGATATTTAACATATAGTGAAAATGAAATATGATTGGCAGCTCCATCTCTTTAATATGAAAAAATAACTTCATCGTTAAATATTATTTAACAGAAATACAGAGAAGTAATATATACAATCCAATAGCCAACCCCAAATAATTTCTCTGACAGTTTCTAAATATCGGTCAGTATGGATAAAGTACTATTTATTCTAACTAATGAAGGCATGGTTATAAAACGAGCCATTGTTGATTGCAATAATAAAATAATAAAAATTATGAAATTAAATATGTTTCTTTTGATAAAGCATCTTGTTATTTACTTATAGATTATTATTACAAATATGTATGTATCAATTAAAAATTAGTTCAGAATATGTATGCATTTATACATAAATAGGTGATGTCAGAGCAGTTTAACTATCTCGGTTAAAAGACACTCGGTGCAAAGTGTAAACACTCTGATTTATTTCCTAAACGAATTTAAATCTCAAAGCCGTATTTATAGCAATTTTATAAAAAAAAATTATATGTCTCAATCTTTATTTTGCAGTTAAAAAATTAAATAAAATAATTGAGAGAATTGTAGTCGAAAAAATTGTACACCCTCATCCTCCACGTGCCTTCAGACACCTTTAAGTGCCTATTAGTGCTCTTCGTGTCTATTGAAATTAATTAATTCCAATTTAGTACTAAAGGAAATGCTGAATAAAAGATGATTTTGCATTTGTTGGACTCTGCTAGAGTTCGTCGTTCAATTTGTTGGAGTGGATATCGGTAGGCTTCTGCAGTAACATTTTCACCCGGTTTGGTCCCAACATATGCGCAACGAGATATTGTGGCTATGAATATTCTGCTTCGGTGGCGATGTGGACGGTTTTTGTAGACTAACCATAATAACAGCACATTACAGAAAACGTTTCTTTTTCGGCTGAAAATAAATGAAAATGGTCGAAATTACATTTGCAGTCAATTGATTCCTCAATTGCCGAGTTGCTAGAAAGTTCTTCAGGAGTTTTGTCTCTAATTTCAGTCTCTAAACTTTTTTGGCCCTCCAATGCGTTTTTGTCTTTGACACAGATATTTAAAAGGGATTATTTCAAGCAGCAGTATCACCATAAGCTGCGGTAGTAGATTTCGAAGCAGACAACCAAAGTAAAGAATATCGAAAGTGCAATTTTGGATATTTCAAAATTAGCGCCTGTGTATGCTGAGTAATTCGACAGTATTAAATAATAAATTGTTACTTTATATAGAGTAATGCCAAAACCATCGAATTTAACGGTTAGGTTAGCTTATACATTTTACTTTACGCATTTCTCTGACATCGCGTAAATTTAACTGTTTGGCGAGTGCATTGCGGTTAAGTGAGACTGTCTCGGGTTATTTTACATTACTAACAGGTCAATTGAAAAGTCCCCGCCCTACCACAGTAAAACACATTTTTTTTGGCAAAATTAGTTTTCTTATTCACCATAATTCCCTTCAAGGGTGATTCAACACTGATTATAGCGACCCTCCGACTTTTCGATACCATTTTTGTAGTACGATTTTTCCTTTGCTTCAAAATAGACCTTAGTTTCGGCGATCACCTCTTCGACGAACATTTCTTCACAGCGAGCATTCTTTTGAGATCTGAGAACAGGAAATAGTCGCTGGGGGCTATGTCTGGAGAATAGGGTGGATGAGGAGTCCAATTCATGGATTTTTGCCATCGTTTCCACTGACTTGTGACACGATGCATTGTCCTGGTGAAGCACCACCTTCTTTTTCTTAAAATGCGGCCATTTTTCGGCAATTTTGTCCTTCAAACGGTCCAATAACGCCTTGGACTTCGGAGTGAAATGATGGAGCCATGTTTCATGCATTGTCACATATCGACGTCTATTACGCTTGATTATCTTCAAACACTGATCCGAATCATCACTCCTCGCGCGGCATCCACTTTACATAGAGCTTTCTCATACCCAAATATTCGTGAATGATATGATGTACACTTTCAGTTGATTTCTTTAGACTATCTGCTATTTTATTCAATTTCAATTTACTGTCATTCAAAATCATTTTGTGGATTTTTTAAATGTTTTCGTCGGTAACAACCTCTTTTGGGAGTCCACTGCGTTCACCGCCTTCGGTGCTCATTTCACCACGTCTAAACTTAGCATACCAATACTTGATAGTTGGTTTTCTTGCAGTGTCCAGAAACTCGGCATCAAGCCAAGTTTTTGCTTCAACTGTATTTTTTCCCTTCAAAAAAATATTTTATCAACACGCTATTATCCATTTATTCGCAATAACAAAAGTTGCTTCATTCAAAATGCTATAATTCACTAACTAATGATCCGACAGCTGTCAAATTTATACACGCACCTTTTGAGGGTTACGGCTAACTAAAAAACATATGGTTTTAATTGTAGTAGCGCCATCTATGTGTCAGGCAGGGGACTCTTCAATTGATCTGTTACTTTAAATGGTTATGAATATAGCTTTATATTTATATAGGAATATTCCTTTGAATTATTTTATTAGAGTTGCAGCAATCCTGCATCTCTAGATGTGGGTTAGAACAATATTCAGGTCGCTGGTGTATTAAGTTAATATTAGTGACTATTTATGTGTGCCCTCATTCAGTAAGTTTAATGTGGGGAATGGTGGTTAAGAGCTTATGTTGAACTACCCAAATAAACATACAGTAAACATCATCAACTCCATGCTCCTGCGAATTCTTAAATATTTCCAAATTTCGTGTATTCCTGCCTATTATTTAAGTTCCTAGTTCCCACGCTTTATTTATGACAGCAGTGGTTAGGTGGTATACTTTATTAATTTTATGTTTACGTTATTCCAGGATTAGTTATCATAATTATTTTTTAATTAACAGAGAAAATATGCTGCAGGCTATGTGTGTTGCGTTTTTATATGTAAAGACGCATTTACTATATATGATTTACACGCCGATGGGCAATACTTCTTTCTTCGATAGGTAAGATAGTTCGGATGTCCTCGACGCGATCAGTTGTGGTGTTTGACATTTGTGAAAAGTTAGGTTAAGTTAGAATATAAGTGGGAAAAAAGTAAGCATTGTAAGATAGAACAAGAATGTAATCGTTTAAGGTAAGACATGTAGTCTGTATAAATTAAAATAAGTGAATAAAGTTCATAAACAGTTCAAAATACAGTATATTATTTGGTGAACAGAAATCGCGGGTTAATCGCCCCAACAATGTGTGTAAAGTAAGAATTATAGGTAAAACGTAATAATTTACTAACAGTAATTTTGGAGATTTTGCTAAGGAACAAAAGTTTATTTGTGTAAAATAATATCAAAACACTGAGTAATTTGAGGAAATTTCGGCAAACTGGCAAACATTTCGGGTACTGCTACAAATGAAAAATTTGTTTAAATTTATATAATTGCCAGTGCCCTGAAAATAATATCAAAAGTTAGTGTGTAAACTCATTCATGTTGTTGGTTTATTTATAAGAGAAGTGTATTTGTGTATTGGAGTATCGGTGAAGATTACTGTATGCTGTTGAAATAAATCCTAGTTGGTAAAGAAATATTCTATAAAATATTAAAATAAATATTTTGTTTTAGTAATTCTTCATAATAAAGCATCAAATGTACAAAAACCGTCTTAAAATTACAATCTTTTTAGATACACCACAAACAACAAGTAACAATCCGACCCGGAAAATGGCTTCAACAAGAGTTACATAAAGCCGAAACAATATTATCGGTGTAATTAGAGAGAATTGGACTCGTTTACGCGGGTCGCTGTAATGACAAACAGGAACGAAAGACGCGAGGGCCAGTGACAAACGAGTTATGTCATCTTTGAGTTTGTTTGTAAAATATTCGTGGCAAATTATGGCGATTAGAGCACCGGGATGGCGCCCTCCTCCCCCCCTCTGCCCTGCCCGCCGATGTAAATAGAACTGTTATGACATTACGGCTCGGAAAAGGTTTAGCGCGATGCCTACAGAACAGTTTATTGTGGCCCACGAAAATAAAAAATAACGGTCATTTTAATTGAAGAAGTACCGACTAAGTGTTTATGTTATCGGAGATACTGTTGTATTCCGCCTTGTTACTTTATATGCAGTTTAATATAGCTGATTAAAATATCAGAATTTACATTTTAGTTAGACGCATGTATCAATAATATACACGGCATGAGGTATTTAAATTTAAAGGTTTTTTTTGTGATTAATGGCAAATTTTAAAATTTCCATTTTAAATCTGTAATATTTTTTGTAGTAACAGATGATTTCTCTGGTGAAGATGGAATATATTTCGATGTGATTTAACCTTCGATCTATTTTTATACTTCATAAAACTAAGAAACTATTTATATATATATATATATATATATATATATATATATATATATATATATATATATATATATATATTTGTTTTTAATATATATATGGGATATGAAAAACTTCCAATCTATCTTTAAAGGAATGAAAAAAATTTTACTCATTCTCTGAATATTAATTACAATTTTTACTTTAAGGCCAACATTTGAATTAAGGTGACTTATTTTTATTTTTAACGATATAATGAACGTCTTACTGCCCTTAAAGTTTTTGATTATATATACGAAGGTCACTATTTATTTTTTGGGAATAGGAAAAAACAAATAGTTAAGCTGCGAATATATTTTTATTGTTTTTCAAAGTACTCGCCACGATGATCGATACACTCTTGCATACGCTTAAACTAATTTTCAAAGCATTTATTCCTTTCCGAATGAGGTATCTTCAAAACACGATTTTTGAATACGCTTCTATAGCTTCTTCGCTCGATGAAAATCGTTGACTACGCGTTTCTTCTTCACGGATGGGAACAATAAGAAGTTATTGGGTGCCAAATTAGGGCTGTACGGCGGATGGACCCGTCAATTCGATATTTTGAGTGCTCAAATAGTCTCTTGTTTGAGACGATGTGTGAGAGTTCGTATTGTCATGATGAGGAACAATTCGGCGTCTCTTGTTTGTTTTTCTTATCTCACCGAAGACTTTTGGCATACAAATGGTTGTGTACCAGTCACAATTTACTGTTCTACGATCCTCTAGAGGCACTGTTGCAATATGACCAGTTTTCTCGAAGAAACAGGCCACCATTTTCTTTGAAGTGCTTCGTGCGCGAACAACATTTGTTGGATTTGGTTCATCTTGAAACACCAATACAGTCGACTACTGCTTCCTTTCAGGATTATACGAATATATCCATGATTCGTAACCTGTCACGATTTTATAAATGTCTTCCGACACGAGCCTTTTTTTTGAGCGATTGTCAAATTGTGTTGGATGGAACGCGAACATAACTTTCGCATAGCTAAGTATTCTTGTAAAATCGCATATATGCTGCTGTAACTAATTCTTAGGGATGCCTCACAATAGGTGACATGACGATCTTGCTTAATCATTTCGCACACAGCATCGATGTTTTCTGGTACAACAGCTGATTTTAGACGACTTTCACGAAACTCGTCGGACAGCAAACTACGACCACGATTGAATTCACTAAACCAGCGATACACGATGGTTTTTGATGAAGCTTCATCGCCAAAAGTCAAATTAAGTTGATTGATGCACTCTTGTTATGATAATCCACGTTGAAAATCGTAAAAAATCATCACACGAAAATGTTCACGATTCAGTTCCATTTTTTCTGAGTACGTATATCATTAAAAATGTCAAACTTTATAATGGAACCGTCAGATGGACTCACATGACAGCAGTGTTGCCAATTCCAGAAATATAAATAGTGACCCTCGTATATGTTCCGTTCGCCAGTTCTTATTGAATATATTCAAATTTTGTTTTCCTGAGTTGAGTGTGAATAAGTTTTTTTTCTTGATTCCGAAATAATTTAACTTCTTACGAATATATTCTCAAGTTATGATTAAACATTTTGTAAGTTGAGGTATTTTCATGGTCAAGTCTGTTGGCTAAATTAATTGAATAAGGCTCTAAGTGACGTATACTATACCTGACTCAATATACCGGGTTTTTAATTTTGATGATAGTATAGTTTAAAAATCCAGTGATTAGAATGTAAATGACTGTTAAATAACTTAATGTGAATGTTAAATTCAAGGCTTTTAACAGACATGTATAGAGACGCTCATAATTGCGTTTTCGAAATTTCATTACTTATTTATTTCAGTTGAAGAAATATGCAGCTGAAGCCCATCCAACCCTTTTAGAAACTTATGGTGATGCGCTTCGTCATATCTGAATACTCTAATTGGGTTCGATTTACAAGTGGTGATTTTGATATCAATGATAAAGAAAGAGCTCATGGAACAAAAAGTTCGAACACGATAAATTGCAGTACATATTGGAAGCTTAGAACATGATGAATTAACTATTTCTAAACGATCACATCCAATGGAAATATTCAGGGCGGAGGAGAATGACTACCATACGAATTATTTGAAAATGCCACTTCCAACTCTTTTGACAAAATAATTGCTAGCTACACAAATAAGAAGAGAGCGATGAAAAATTGATCTATTTTCATGCGCAAAAAGTCATGGTATAGTTCATGGTCTTGCTGTGTAAACGGTGCAATCATATAGGCGTGGTGTGTTATGAGCTACTTAAACTGAATGAAGCTGTTACTGCAGATACCCAGTTATGTCAATTACTAAATAAACGATATATTTTTGCAAAAACTACCAGCAATAACGAGAAACAGGCATGACATGATATTGTAGAAGCTGTGAAGGATTCACTGATGCTGTTCGAATGGGACGATTTGTGGAATCCAGCTTACTCACTAGATATAACGCCTTTTTGTTATTACTTATTAAAATTCATACAGTATGGATTGGTTGGTGATGGTTTTGAAATGGTGAAAAAGAGCGAAAATAGTTGGATATCTGACAAACGGGTGTCGTAATAGAAGGACGAGAAAAATCTAATAACTAATAATTACTTAGTGCCTCTAAATCTAAATCTAAATAAGTTACAGTTTCACTATGTTATGTCCCAATTCGATTAGTAAATTAGATTTGATTTTCATCATTGGTTGTTTCCTTCAAGCTAAATGATACATGTTACTAGACATATATCAGTATTTCTTTCCGCCAGATAATTTTAGATTCACTTTGTTTTCATTTTAAATCATTCCCATGTATTTTGGCAAAATGTGGTTTTATACTAAGACTAACATAATGCAATCTATAGAGCTCTTCGTTTATGTAATATGAGTTGCAAAACACATGTGGCTGTATTGTGATGTAGGAAATTCCACAAGTTTTGAGTTTGATAAGAAATGAATTGAACATCTAGTTGAAACGCTAAGCGTCTCGTGCCCATACGACTCTAAAAGTTATTTTAGGCGTTGTTTCAACTATCTAAAACAAACCAAATAGTTAAGAAGTAGTATGAACCTGGTACATGCATTAAATTCATAACAGTTTTTTCGGCTTCTGCGAATTTACTGAAAACATTCACTGCTAATGACTGTCAAGCAAATATTAACAACAGAAGAACGTATTTAAACTTAAAACTCTTTAGTTTTGTAAAGGCGCAAATAAAAGCCAAAATCTTTTTTTAACTGACAACCGTTAGAGTAGAGTTATTTGCTTGTTTATTCAATGACTATGGTTATCCTCATATCTCTAAAAATAGTCTTATATCAGTAAATCTTATTCATTTTCTTAATTAATCCTGTTTTAAACTAATATAAATAATAAAAACAATAATAATAATAACAGGTTTGTTAGTCCACATAGTTATTTTGTTATTTGTTATATTATGTTTTACTAAATTTTACATTAGATATGCTTTATACGATCTTAATTTTCAGATTAATTTATTACTACTGTTCTGCTATACTTTCAGGAATACATAAGCAAGACCAGTGCGAGATAAATACCTTTTAGGATAAATCATATGGCTCGGTGAATTGAGGAATAACGAAATGAAATATAAAATAAATTGTGGAAAATACAAATATAAAAAACGAATGGCAGCGGTGTTATCTGTTGACGAGGCTTGGGCAGTCGATTGTGGCACGTCTGAATTGAACTATGGTCAGTGACTGAATGGTCGAAAGTACCCTTTAATAATTTCTCAGATAAACGTCTCGGGGTTGCCAGATATTTGTTATTGTGTGCAAGTTGACGCTGCTGGTACCCCGCCCGTGTTTACATCTGGAATTATATTTGTGGGTATTTTTGTAGACCGTCATTCCAGGATGTAAAATTTGACATGCCTCAAGGTCGTTACAACCTCTTATGTAATACCTCATATACATCAGTATGTAATTCTCAAATTAAATTTGATTTAGATTACTAAAGTTAAAGTTAATAGTAATATTTATATACTATACAAGTTCATGAGGTTTAGTTCTCTTGTGAATTTCTGCGAGCTCTCCAGTAACTGTTGTATTGCTTCCACGTTGTTTTGATTTAGTAAACTTATTTCTTGCTCCAAGGCGAAATCTTGGATAACTTAGATTGCGAGGTTATTGTGTTGTTCTTCGTTGGTTTCGCGACAAGCATTGGTAATTGATCGAAGAACTTTGTTTTGGCAGCGTCGGATTAGTAGTCGGTTTGATGTTTTAGTGTAACCTCATATTTGCACCCCATTTGTCCTAAATAGGGTTTACAGTTGATTGATACACTAATCTTCTTGATCCTAAGTCAAGCTAGGATTATATTTCGACTTGCCAGTATCGGTCTTTAGTTTTGAAACTGACTTACTTTGATTCTTGTCCAGCGTGAGTTATCTTGTATTACAATATATTTTCTAGAAGATCTGCATCAAATTAATTTAATCAGGAAACGTTCGTTTTGATCATCGTTGAGAAAATGCGATTTTAAGCTGCCCGATCGATCATTATCTCAACAGGAGCAGAATTTGACGGTTTTCGTGACTGGAGAAGCGCATTTTTCTATCTCCGACCAATTAAAATGTCTTCCCGGCATAATTCCGAATAGATTCGTACGTGCTCGCGGCGCGCCAGCCGCTGTCAATCACTGTCCGTTTTCATTAACCGACAGCGAGCACGGGATTGCGATCGTGCACCTCGTCCTCAATGAATAAAACATAAATAATACACTACTATGGTCTTGGTGTACCGTCCTAATCTCGGGAGCGGTCACCCAAACGATTGTGCATCGTGATTTCGGTTTCCGATTGCGCCACACTTACGTAACCGTTAAATCTTCGACAGCTCGAGAGACCGACCAAATTTATGTGTATACGCGTACAAGAGAATTATTTCTTTATTTCCATTTCTTCGATTCATTCCAGTTTCGTTTCACATATTTAACGGCTTATCGTAACATGGGTTTATCTAAAATTCTTCCTCCATCTGTCAGTTAATGTTTTCTTGGTTATTTTTGTTTATTAGTCGTACTATTTATAAAAGGAATGACTCATCAATGCCTGACCACGATTATTGCTAGGAATACGTTTTGTCAAGTCTAGTTTTTATTTTTTAATGAAACGTCGTTTTTTTGTTAAAATCAATTAAGTAAACCCGATGATCTATATTATTGTTTTATTTTATAATTTATTGCTTTGAGGATGCTTGTTGCTTCATTTTTATTGTTACAATGGTCCATCCCAGTGAAAATTGCCTTGTAGTTTACAATTTTTTAGATACAGATTTCAACATATGAATATTTGTGAATGTTGGGATATTATCATTGTAAAGTTTTAAAAGCCATGTTAAACTTAATGTAAACGTAAATTAATCAATAAGTTGACATTTTCCTGTAAAACTGGATTATGTACATAGGAATCCTTGAGAATTCTACTGTAGTGCTTCAAGTAGACGTGTAACTAAGTCTGTTAGTTCATGCTTCTCTGTTTATTATTATTTATTTAATTATAATGAAGTTTTTAATAAGAATGACTTATCACTGTTTGACTACAGTTGTTGCTAGGAAAGAGTTACCTGCTTCAAAGAAAATCTGTTTGAGTTTTGATTGATTTCTTTTGGTGTACTGAACACAAAATAATGTGAAAAATATTCCAGAGCTTTAGCTTTCACTAAAAAAATAAGCTTTAAAGCAATTTTGTTTTATAACGGCGGTTTCAATTCTTTTATTTCTGTAAGTCAATCCGCACACATCACAGACAATTACAAGAACTTGGAATTGATTTTTCACAGATTAAAATAAAACAGCGATGATGGGCAGGTATGCGATGATTTTAAAAATTTTTGCACGTTGCCCATACAACAACTATCAACTTGGGTTCTTTTGTCTATATGATAGCAGATATCGAGCAAATAACCGTACCAAAAGGAATTGGCCGCCGATAGTGCTTAAAGTTGGTGAAAAGAAACATTACTACCTCCACATAAAGTTATCTGACCACTGCTGCATATACAGTTAGGATTGATAAAGTAATTGCTTCAAATACATCATATATTTCCTGACATACCGACACATCGTCAAAATAATTATAAAAGCATTTCAAGTTTTAGACCCCCTAATGAGTCTAAAGTTACATTTCCTTTATTTCGACTTCAACTACTTTCCGAAAAATTTGGGAAATACGAGCGAAGAGTAAGATGAACGATTTCACCAGGGCACTAAAAAGAAATTATACCAATGAGAACTGGCGGTCTCAATAATATCGGACTGTATTGGATCAGCTATTGATTGTTGAAACTTTTTATAATATTCGGTGTGTACCATAGGATTGGTGTTTAAAAATGGTGTATAATGGGATATTACAGATTTTTAGTGATAAAATCAGGAAACCATAGCTACATTTAACAATAAAATAGGTGTTACGGGCATTAAACTTGATGTTATAAAATGGCCTAATTATGGGCTAAATCACTTTTCCTTCAAATTTAGTCCTTAAGATTATTTTTTAATACCAACATCGTAATTGATGATTTCCCCTAAAATGTCATAATCTGCGTGCCGCAGATCAACGTTTTATTTACGTCTAAAAATTAAATACTTTTATCCATAAATAATCATAATCAGTTCTAATGTTAGATTAAGACCATTCAAATGAAAATATTATTATTAGAAGCAATTAATATGGATTAGAAATTTTTAATTTATCTATTTGGGATCCTATTATTTATAGTTTTATAGTATAGTTTGCACAGTCGACCTAATAAATCACCACTTCTTTCTTATATATAAAAATTTTAAAAAGTTTTAAAACCTTACTAATCATTTTTTAACTCCCATGTTTTGAAAGATACCTACCTCTACATCATATATTCCTGATATAAATACATTCCTGACTGATGGATACCTGAAAGCATCGTAGTTTAAGGTGTAAAGTTAACAAAGTCGGATCGAAGTTGTTATAAATTAATCAAGTTTCGAATTTGGGCAGAAGCTTGTATTTCATAGTATATGACCACTAAATACAGATTACTAGCTGCTAAGGAGTTGCTTAGCTCTGGATCGGTGGAGTTTGATAACATCAAAACCGAAATCATTGCAATTCGAAAGATCATTATACTCTCACTAAAATTGAAAGCTGTTGTGGGACAACGGCCTACGTATATCTCTTTGGTCGTTTTTTTCAGGAGGTGTTATATAGCGTGAACGATTTGTGTGTGATGGTTTGTTGTCAGGTGATGTAATGATATTTTTACACTGTAAGGGTTTCGTTTATATTGAAACTGGATTGGTTCACCAGTATTGTCTATTCAATCGGTCAAAGAAACTACCACTTTATTATTTTCACAAATTACCGTTATACTAAAACAGATTTCTATTAAATCATAAGTTTTTGCTTTAAACCTTACACAACTTGTATGTATATGAGTTTTCGGGTTCTATGATCCAATTTTGATGAATACTTCACGTCAAAATCTATTAAATTCTATTGGGATATTTATATGCCGATGGAGATCATAAATTATTTAGCAGCATTGTTATAATAGCGCCAGCTAAATTAACACAACAGCTTTGGTCAATTAAAAGCACTTAACGAGAACGAAACGCGGTGTAACATTTTTCCCTTCCTTCTAATTATGAGAATTCAAAAAGAATTATCACAAATGGGAGAACTGTATATATGATATTTATGTTTTTTTATATTATTGCAGGTAGAACTGAAGATGCCCTTCAAAGGGCAAATGAAAAGCGCGATCTTTCTTCTCATTTATTTAGTGAGTATCGCTTCAACAGATCCTGCTAAAAAGCACCTCAGGAACTTTCGGGATGATGATGAGGGAGCTTCACTTGGATCTATAACTCCTGGGGGGTGAGTAAATTTTTCGTTCATGACATTTCGTACTATAACATAAAGTAACATTAGATTAATTGTATTTATAGATTTATTAGTTGAGAAGAAACTTTCATTTTAGTTAATTTTTTATTTAAACAAAATATACAATACATCTATGTCTTGCTATGGGAAAGCTCGTTAAGTTTATTGATGTTTGATAATGTATAGAATCACTTAGATTTACTCTTTGGGTTTTTATGTATTTTTATTTTATTTTAATTTCTAAAATCTTTAAACCTATTTGAAAACTGGTGAAATATTTATTCTACCAATACGACTCTTCTATCATATCTTTATTTGAAACTGTCCAAGAAATGGTTTTAATTGTTTGTAGCAATTATCAGGAATATCTGGAACTCTCCAGGTTATACTTAGTTGCTTTTAAATAAAGTTCTTTTTTCGGATCACCATAGTTGGAGTTTTGGTCAAGACTATTAGAATCAATTAAGAAAATTCGATTCTACTTTATATATCTGATAAAAATTCCTTTCTTTTTATCGTTAGAATATAGGGTCACAGAGAAAATTGCCTTGTAACTTTTTATATATAGGTTTTAATATATGCCTATTTGAATGTCACAATATTTTCAAGTTGTCAACGCCATATAAAATTTTAAACATGAATTAAACAATAGGTTAATAGAGTGACACGTTCCTGTATGAATTTTGATAATGGTGTGAATGATCCTGTAATTGTGTTAGGGTAATATCTCTATTAAGATGCTACCACAAAATTAAACATTTATAATATATTGATATATTTCCAACAATCGATGAATATTAAAAAGATAACACAACGAGGCTCCCCTTTGTACATTTTAGTTTGTGGGAATAATCTGGAAGGTCTCTGAAGCATTTGACAGTAGTCTGATATCATTGAAACCCTCCATTGTTCTTGGCATCTTCTCTTTATCTTTTTAATGTTCCAGTGAAATCGTTTATTTTGATCTTAAATCACATCTTCCAAATTTTACGGAATATAGACGGGGTGAGAAATAATAAAATTTCAGTACTCGATAAGGCAACGTAAAGCTTGAGATTCTCTTTTTTTTGACAATTTGCTTATAGAGTTTTTAAGAATGTCTACAAATTTTCTCTGTGACTTTCTTAAAAACAATCTTTCAAAAACACTTTTCAACACTTTTCGTTTTGAATATCAGTCATAGTCGTGATTAATTGTGGATCAGTCATAAGTCGTCAAATCTTTGGTCCGGAATACACCTTCCTTCATCTTTGTATTTGAGAGCCCGGGAGCTTTGAAACTGTAAACTGTATTTGAAGCACGCTCCATCTCTGGGAAGCGACTTTGCAAATTGTTTCATCAATCCCAACCTGATGCCATCAGGCCAATGGAGGTACATCTGGCCAATCATGGTATTCACATTTTAATTTGCGAAGAATCAATTACAACTTCTTGTAAGACCTGTTTTATGGTTTCTCTTTGATAAATCTATGAAATGACGTTATTGTGATATATTGTATTGGTTTTTAAACGCACACATAAAAATATGGAGTGAATCCTTTTCACGATATCTAAACCAGGAGGAAAACATTCCTGGTAGAAGTAAGCAGAAGCAGCACAAGCCAGAGAAACCTGATTTCCTGGATTTTTTGAAAATATTATAATTTTCGTTTTCAGTATACCAAAATATATTAATATCGGTTGATAATACTCATATAGCTTTTTTTGCATACCTGGGTAATAGAATTATGAGTGTTTATGTGGCCTAGTTAAACAAAAATAAGAATTGATATCACAAAATTATGTTTTTATATGTAATAAATTGTGCGTTAAAGTGTGGGGTATATTCAATATGAAGATTATCTTATTTGGGTTAACAAAATGTCGTTGTAGTATGCACTTTGTATATATTTGTAAATGAAAAATAAAGTCATTGTTTTTCTAACCGAGAACAGCTCTTTATATACTTTAAATAATTATCAGTGGGTGTGACATATATTCTGATTACCTAATATATTCTCGAACTTAAAATTACGTAACTGGGAAACTATGATATCCAAAATGGTATCAGCAACGAAAGCTTAGAAAATATGTTTCAAACAAGATTTTATGCTGAAACTTGTTAATATTATGAAAATAATTTTGTTTACTGAAACTAATGGCAACTATATATTTTATACATTTTTGGAACATTAAATTAATATTTATATTAATATTTTCTTGAAGAATATCCCAAAGCAAGTGGTTTAAATTTTTACAATCCTTATGCGATTGTGTCACAAGTTACGATTGACTATGATTTTAAATAATTTTTGAAATATATGTTTTATTGACATTTATTCGAAAAATTTAGTAGAACTCTAGCTATAATTACATAACAAAAAAATAGTGACAAATATAGATAAAAATAAATTCAACAGTTTTACGACAGTTTTACATTTATACGGTTTCTATTTTTATTTATTTGTCAACTTAAGGTTTCACATTTCATTAGTTACTTCAGCCAGATTGTTAAAAAATCATAAATGAAAGAAGAAATACTCAATGAGGTTCTTGGCTTATGACTGGGCTGGATTAACAGATACATAAATGACTGCTAATTGTAATCATTGTGATTATGTAAATGGCGGCCAGCTTCAAAAGCTGGACATATTCAGATTGTGCCACAGGTTTATTACTGTTCTTATTGTTGATTTGAACTCATTGAATTTAAATTAGTAGAAAAAATATATCTTTCTATTTGCAAATGTAAATCTTCCTTGATCAAGCAATATTAACTTCGGGTTTATCCTCGTATATTTTGGTTTTTAGCCGATGAAATTGGAGTTCTCTTTGTTTTCCTGAGGACTAATTAATTCGACTACGAGCTGAAATGGGCAACGACAACTGAAAATATGTTGGAATAATTTCGAGATTGCGCAACCTTGATAGTGGGATATACGTAGCTCTCTATCAAATAGTTTGGTTCCTGTTGGAAAAAATGCGTTCGACAACGCGTGGGATATCTAGAACAGAATGATAGTGGCTTATTTTAACTATACATTTGCCTTATTTCGTTTAAAATTAACATATCTGGTCATTCATTACGCACATTATACAGTATGAATGTGACAACCGTGAGAAAAATTATATTATTTTATAAGTAACAGGTGAATTGAAAAGTCCCCGGCCCACCATACTAAAACACATTTTTTTGACAAAATTAGTTTTTTTTATTCAACATAATTCCCTTCAAGGGTATACATTCCAACTTTTCGATATCATTTTTGTAGTACGATTTGCCCTTTGCTTCAAAATAGGCCTCAGTTTTGGCGATCACCTCTTCAATCGACGAAAATTTCTTCCCGGCGAGCATTCTTTTGAGATCTGAGAACAGAAAATAGTCGCTGGGGGCCAGATCTAGAGAATACGGTGGATGATGGAGTAATTCGAAGCCCAATTCATGGATTTTTGTCATTGTTTTCACTGACTTGTGACACGGTGCATTGTCTTAGTGAAGCAGCACATTCTCTTTCTTCAAATGCGACCGTTTTCGGTGATTTCGTCTTTCAAAAAGTCCAATAACTCTATGTAATAGTCGCTGTCGATAGTCCTTCCTTTGTTAAGGTATTCAATGAAAATTATTCCATGCGCATCCCAAAATACAGATACCATAACGCTTTGGAGCGGATTTGTCGTGTGCAGTCCACTCGGATGACTGTCGAATGGGCTTCGGGGTGAAATAATGGAGCCATGTTTCATTCATTGTCACATATCGACGCAAAAACTCGAGTATATTACGCTTGATCCAACACTGCTCCGAATCTTCAACTCGTCGTTGTTTTTGGTCAAAAGTGATCTCGCACGGCACCCAATTTACACAGAGCTTTCTCATACCCAAATATTCGTGAATGATATGATGTACACGTTCAGTTGATATCTTTAGAGTGTCTGTTATTTCATTCAATTTCAATGTATGGTCATTCAAAATCATTTCGTGGATTTTTTAAATGTTTTCTTCGGTAACAACCTCTTTTGGGCATCCAGTGCATTCACCGTCTTCGGTACTCATTTCACCACGTCTAAACTTAGCTTACCAATCCTTGATGGTTGATTTCCTTCAACTGTATTTTTCCCTTCAAAAAGCAATATTTTATCAACATTCGAAATTCCTTTTTATCCATTTTTTTTCAGAATAACAAAAGTTGCTTCACTCAAAATGCTATAGTTCACAAACTAATGATCTGACAGCTGTCAAACTTACACACGCATTTCTTGAGGGTTGCTGAAAACTAAAAAAAGGGCTAACTAAAAAACATATGAATTTAATTGTTATAAAGGATTATTATTTTAGTCTCTTAATGGGGAAACCACATTATTTACTATAAAGGAACGAGTTAACTGGGAAGTTGATGAAACTCTTCAACATTTGCGTAGATTACGATAATTTCAAGATAGTTTTTAATGGATTAATGGCTATTGTTGGTTACCTTTGTAAATTTGTATTTAGTGCATAGCGTACCCTTTTTGGGACATTTTTTACTACCACCGAATTACCCCGAATCCTTGTTATTTCACGGCGTGGAAAATATAAAACTACTATACGTATATAATAAGGAAGATATATAGACAACATATATCATAATCAGAAGATTGACAACTTTTAATTTTTGTTGTTATGTTTGTTGAATTTTGTTGTTAACTATATATATTAATTTAGATTTGTTTTGTTGTTAAATTAATTACATGATTATATTATTATATTTGCAGTTTGGGCTCAGTACCGACTTTAGAGTGTCAGTTAATAGTAGTTGAAATAATATTGTAAATAGATAAATAGTATTATGTAGGTATTAAGGTAAACTGTGGCTATATAGTAGAATATAAAATATATATAGCAGTTAGATTAAATAAGGTTTTTGTTTATTTTTATTTAGTTATTACGATTATTATGTACATATTAAATTTTAAAATGTTTTTTTTTTGCGTTAAAAATCTAAGTTTGATTATTTTATAATTTTTTGTGATTTCCTTATTTATTTTTTGAAGTTGGTTCAATATTTTTGTTAAAAATATTTTAATTTTCTCATTTTAGTGTTAGATATTTACTCAATAAATTACGCAGTTATTGTATTTAATATTACAATGTGTAGGACAAGTAAAGGTGCAGTTTGTATGAGGAAAAATAGTAATAAAGAATCAATGATTGAAAATAAGGAACGCTTCAGGCCACGGGGTCCGCTATCTAGCCTAGGTGATTTGACAAATGTTCTAATTAAACTAGAATAAAAAAAATATTCCCCATGCCGGGAATCGAACCCACGACCTCCGTTTGGAAGCGAAACTTCTTAACCATTACACCATAGAAGCAGTAGTCCACAATACTTCTACTACATCTTATATACTATAGTTAGTGCTTAAAAAGCAAACATTATACACAAAAACATTATACACAAAAATCTGATTATTTTAGATAAAAATATGTGAAAGCTTTGTACGTGTCTTTGAAATGTAGGCGTTTCCCTCGATTTAACACCCTTCCCCCCTATCAGATCTTGACTTGGTTCGAATGGGACCATCCCAGAAGTGCACTCTTTTGAACAAAAATAATTTTACAAATCGGTCCACAATTGATCCAGAGCCTGAAACATTCCTTCATTTCACCATTATTATTATATATTCATTATATTTATTCCTATTTTTTATCATACTTTTACTTGAGCTATCCATTGTAATACTTAATAAAATAACTGCGCTATTTATTGAGTTAAAATCTAACACTAAAAAGAGAAAAATATTAAAAAAAAAAATTGAACCGACTTCAAAGAAAGGAAATGGCTAAAAAGTAAAAAATAAGTAAAAATAATAAATAAAATTAATAATCAAACGTAGATTTTTAACACAAAAAAATGTTTAAAATAACATATGTATATAATAATCCTTGTAATAACTAAATAGAAATCAGTTTGAAGTCGGGGCGATTTAATTATTTTTTATTTTATAACAAGTTTCTTAATTTTAAAGCCGTTTCAATTTTATTTGTAAAAACATTTTTTTACTTTACTATCAATAACGTTTTCCGTTACCATATTCATTAGCTGTAGGAATATCAGTGTAGAATCTGGAATGTGGCTATTAAAAGTATGTAAACCAATTAAGTACTTATCGCGTATGTTGGGTTAAATCGTTTCAACGATCTAAAGTTTATTATCGCTGGCGTTATAGTTCGCTAAACTGGCGATAATTTCGAAAAAATATTATTGTTTCGTGTCACGAGCTCCAGTCTTTTAATTACGTCGGCTACGGTAAAATATTAAGTGAAGTATAAAGGAGAAAAAAGCGAAGAGAAACGAGGAAATCGAAGGGAGTGATATTTGAGCCTTCGGTTTACCGCACTACCGTTTCAATCTGACCTCACTAAAGAACAAAAAAAAACGGCGCTGTTCTCTGACTTGTCGTCAATTATCTCTCACCGACGAAATTCCCGGTTGTTGTTCTATTGGTGAGTTGACTATTGTGTACTTTGGTTAGTGAAAATGAGGATATGTTACTTCACAAGTGTCTCCTGATTTGGCGTATGGGCATATTGAGCCCCATTTAATTTTAAAACCGAGAATAATCCGAGTTTGGAGCGTGCAATAGAGCATTATTTACGTTTTTTTTCATCGAGATTATTAGATTTAATGCCGAATATATATAAGCAGGTAAATAGGTTCAGAAGGTAAATTAAAATGATAAAATTTTGGTTGGAATTTTGGAATACATTTTATTTGCATTGAATACATAATAAATAATAAAAAAATAATTAATATATATCCAGATATTCTGTTTTTTTAAACATCATATTACACATCATGATAATTTCTACATATATTTAAATATGTATACACAAATTTGATAAAAAATTGATTTAATGTTGAAATTATATATAAAGAGGGAAATAAACATTGAAATTATTTTGAAATAACACATTTTATTTAAAAAATTATTGAATAAAATTAAATAATAAAAATAATATCTATATGACTTTCTATTTTTATAAAAACACCATATTTAAATTAATTTAAATATTTGAACAATTAACAAGAACTCCAAGAATCTATAAATAAACATTACCACAAAAATGACCAAAATCGTTTAGATCAAACCCAGCCAATATAGCCAAAACCAAACGAAACCACCACTATATATGAAAGCAGTTAAATTCTCCTAAAAATCTCCGAATATGATCAAGTGTGATCGCTACTGTTCTTGATCCACAAACCCCTTTAATGTATATCTCGAGCTTTCGATTAATATTGTAAATTTACTAGCCTAAAATGAATGGGTTATCTTACTTTTAAGCTGAAAGAAATCTCGGTCAGTACATTATTATTTTTACAAAAGAATAATTTATTTACCTATTGTCTTATATAATAATGCATTGTATGTTTCTTGTCATTAGATCATTAGGGTGTCGTTGATGGCTTTATATTTTGTTTATTTGATCCAGGTCTTTGTTAGCAAATTTAATTATTTGTTATTTAACTGTTCTTAAATTTTATCTAATTTATTTTCCTCTGATTCTCTGAATTTCACATATTTCGAGTCTCACTCTCAACAAATTCTAGCTACGTCTTAGCTATAAAAGAAAATTTAAATCATTACTAAAATATATTATGTTTAAAATGAATGTCTAATTATTACCAGTCACTACAATTTTTGCAACTATTCTTGATGAAGAAACTTCATTAATGGCTTGTCTACTTCCAACACAACAGCAATCATTTTCTTCTCTGTTCTGGTTATCATTAAATTTTGGCATATGTTGATATCTATTCGATGTCATTGAAAATTATGTGTTATAAATTTGACAGCTAACATTCCCACCATAAATAAAATTTATGCTGTTTTGATTTTATGCTTTTAAATTAAATTGTAGCTTCCATTCTGCATTAAACTTGTTCTTCCATATTTTAAAATCATTATATGTTAGATCACCAAGAATAACACAACAATTTAATTATTATCATTATAGAATTATTAATGTAACACAAAGTCTAAATATATAAAATCTATAAGATTTTTTTGTTGTTTTGTCTTGATCGACTGTACCGATCGAATCGAAAATAATATACCGCCATTAGAAAAGGAAGGCAATATAGTTTATTCTTTTCTAAGGTTTACTCTACGTAGGAGAGTGCGCATGCGCCAAATCCGAAGATAGTTGTGAAGTAACGTATCTTGTGAAAATATATATAAATGGATTGAAATTATTAAATTAAAGCTATATTGAAATAATAGAATAGAACTTTTAATCTCATTTTGTCTAAAATATTATAATTTTTATTTGTTTTCAATAATTTAAATAAAATTTCTATCAAGGAATAATAATCATAGAGAACTAACTCTGGCAAATATTGTGGGTCAAATAATTTAAAATTCAATTTAAGCAACTTTGTCACTGAAATAAGCCCGATTTCGATACTCGTTTGACAAAGTATATATTTCATTCACATATATAAAAGTTCAATCCTAAGAATAGTATTCAGTTGTTTCTTAATTCCATTTTAATATGCTCTTTAATTACTTAGCAGAAAAGTAGCAAGATGTACATTATGAATTCTTTCTGTGGGCCTAAATATTAACAAGCAATATTATTTGTGTGTTATGTTTCGTTTGCGTGAAGATATCCTTATTAAATTTTAGGAATTATGACCTGACAACTATGATCTAATGGATTGATAATAATTTTGAACTCATGTTATTTTGTATTTTCGTCATAATAATGCTCCTTTTGACATAACAGTAGTTTAAAGAAGCTCCTTTCAGTTTAAAAACAGAATAAGGCATGTTTTCGAACCTATTGAGTTGATTAGAATTACATCGAGGAAGGCCTCGAAGGCCAGAAATCGAATTGCTTATCTTTTACTTAAAGAGTTTAAATAAATTATGTCATATATATGTAATATATTCTTTTCTTATATTATATTTATGTTTAATATATTCTTACTATTTTTTTATTACAGTATAGAAATAATTAAATTCTTTGGCATGACTTAAAGAAGATCAGGAGAAAGTGGGCAGAGAAATTATGGTAAATATAAAATACTGATGATGTACGTGAATGCGAAAACGAAATAAAAACCATAGGGCATATATATGAAATAATTTTAGATGAGAAAGAATTCATTAGGACACCGACTGAATTTATAACTATACTTCTGAAACAATAAATGGATTTGTTTCTTCCTATACTTTTTTCTATAAATTTGAGCAATTTAATGTACTATATTAATTTAATGTACTAATTTAATGTATTGTAATTATTTAATGTACTTATTATTTTAAAATTATCAAGTAGTTCAACTGAAATCACATCAACTCTTAGCACCAAAATAAACCAAAATAAAGATCGTACTGTTTCAGCGACCGTATGGAATATTGCACCGTCTAATTGGCTACAGATTGTCTACGTCAATATCACCCCCCGTTAATTCAAACAGCTAGAATTTCATTCCAGTAAGAATTGTTACCTGATTAGGTTAATTTTCGAAGAAGCAAAGTTCCAAAATCGGTACCAAACTAAAAAATACCATCATATCATTTCATATTGGAGTGTGTCTCTGAATTCCAAATTTTGAAATTTGGATAATTAACAGAGACAACATGCTTCATCCATTTGATTTAACAACTCCTCCAGCAATTAACTTTCCAGAAGTTATTTCCTGACGACGAACTAACATTAGAAAACTCTTTCTGTCTTGATTGGAGATTGAACACTGTTACATTCTGATATTTGTAAGCTCAGGGTCTTTTAAATGTGATGGTTAAAGCAAATTCTACATGTTTCTCTCTGAGACCATGGTGGAACTAAAGCAATTCATTGCGACAATCAATGCACAATTGAAGAACAAATTCGGAGACGCATATTACACTAGCTTGAACATATGTGTTGAATGAAAAGTGAATGGAGTCCTCACATACTTCTGTGGCGAAATTGACCTTTTGTATAGAGGATACAGAAGAACGCTTCGAAAAAGACGTAGGGCAAAATCAAAGAAAATGATCCGAAAAATAGCAAACCAACATTTTTCGAGGCCAAAACAGTTGCAGCTGATCACCAACTATAATGAGATTTTGTGAAAATTTTTCAGAGACCTGCGGCTTAAGAGCAGCGTATTGGTTGAGAAGTGATTATCCCTCCAATGATAGGTAATGGATTGATGGTGATGATGATAACCATCAATAATAATAAATAATAAAATAATAAATTAATTGTGTTAGTATCAACGTTTAATTAATTAATTAGTTTAATTATTTAGTTTAAATTAATGTATTAACTAAATTATTTCGTCGAAAAATTTTTGAAGACGATTTTTGGAAGAATTATAACAAAACATTTTTTTCAGTCCGCTGAAAATGTCGGAAGGTTTAACTTCTTTACTTAAGTTTAAAGCAAAGGGTGGATGAAGGTAATCGGATACTGTGTAAAGCTTATGATAATCCTGCTCCATGAATCTCAACATATAAATATACGGTATCATTCAAAAGATCATTCATTCGAGATGGGATCCGTAAACTGTTTGAAAGATGGGAAAAAAGACAGTGTACCCATTTTTCTCAATGAAGCTTCAAATTAAAAGAATCCTTAAAACGTTAAAACTAATTTTTAAGTCCTAGGAATATTGTAGAATGTTTTCTTGCTAAGTTATGAAATAGTTTCTTTTTTAATCTGCAATGAATTATAGTTTAAAAGTTCCCAAAGCGACGCTACAGGTCTCTATCCGTTCCAAAAAGAGAAGCGGGCGATGATCAGCGAGCGCAATCGTTAACAGTCGTGTCGTGGCGGCAAAAATGGCGTTTAAGACACACGATATTGTAATGGAAGTAAACGGGAGATAACGCAAGTAATTACATCTGACTCTAGAATTACACGCCGGAGCCTAATTAGTTTACATTTGTTTTTGTTCCTAGTGTCGGTTTCTCAGCTGGATGATCGTTTTTTCCTCTTGTTCTTCGCCCGTCGTCTCGTTCACTCGCGCGCCCGCTCGCTCCGTCTCCATTTTTCGACTGCCTTGTGTTCCTGCCTCCGGGCGGTAGTGACGGCTGCCAGTTGCGATGATAAATTCTCCAGTTCGATCCGCTGAACGTTGAATTAACATCGTCATTTCGCTTCGGCCCGTTTAACGCCATCGGATCTCGCGTGCAAGGCTCCGATTTCAACGTTTATTTATTTACCATGTCTCTATTAATCAAAAAATCTAATGATGATCACATGGAACTAAGTGGAAAATAGAATACAGTCGAACTATTTTCATTTTAATTTTCAAATTCCTCATTCAGATTTGTTATTATTTTGTTCCTAATGATTTTAAAAAAAGTATATACCTACAATGTCTTCGGGGGTTGCTATATGTATTTTGAGCCTAGTAATGAAAATAATTCTATGAAAATTCAATGAATTCTATATTCTCTATCATGGTCAATATAACATTACATGCTCTCACATAAATTTACATGCTCTTAAATCAATCAGGCTTCTTTGTTTTGTCATTGGTTTTTTGTCATTTGGCCCCAATGTGCATTGCATCGTCATTCCGAAGAATTATTCTTGGCTGCCGCTTATTTTTTAATATATTACGAAGCAGTTCTGGTAAACAAATAGTTATGTTCCGTTCAGAATTCACTGTTTAATTTTTGAACCAACAACACGGTTGCTGCAATTTATACTGAAGAAATAAGTGATTATTTGCATTTCTCTTCATTATTATTTTCTATCCTTTCTATCTTACATAATCATATCTGGATTTATTAACTTCTAAGCTGTTTTAAAATTATTTGAGAGCTTGAGATAGGTTTACATCAAAATAGTCTTCTATCCCATTGTTTTTGAACTTTTTTGGTCATCTAGGACATTCTTTGCCATAGACCTACAAACGCCATGACTAATAGCAACATATATTCCTAAATACTTTTGATGAGTTTTTATTTATTTGATTTGATGGGTGAGCGGCAGATGTTAAATCAAACAACAATTTATCGAAAATGCAATTTAGTGTTTCATGATTAGTGTATATCTACACTGAATACTTATATAATACTAAATGGAAAACTCTTATTTTAGGAAGAGAAATGTCAAAATCATCGAATATACTACTTGGATTAGATTGTTTGGCAATTGTTTACATTGTTACTCGCATTTTACAGCAATGGTGAACTAATTTGTAATTTTCACTAATATAGAAGCAACTGTTCGCTTCTAAATTATTAGATCATATTTCTCTCAAGGTCAAGTTCTTCAATTAATTTAAATATTTGTGTTTAGATCAAACTCAACAGCTATCGTCTGATAGAGCAGCATCATGAGAACCTTTCTCAATTTTTTAAACAACATTCAACAGTCATTCTCACGGGTAATACCGTTAACTGTTGATAAAAACATATTTGTATTATTAATATTACTAGATTAATATAGCCAAACTATATGGGCATTACTTGTTTATATATGAGGAGGCTGTTATCAGAAAACACTAAGAATTTGCTGATATGTCAATTCGTTTTTGCACATCTAAGTATAGTTATACATACATAATCATTTAAACGAATGTTAGCTTCTAGATCAACGCCTCGATACTTAGAATTTTTGTTATGTAATGCTTGTACGGCCCGATTATCACAGTTTAAAATAGCGTGAACGGTGAACGGGTTGACCTGTTTTCTTATAGATAAGAACCCTCAGTGTCGATGATCTAGTACATCTAGTACTAGATACATACTAGGTATATCTAATAGTGATTTACTGTACAAAATATAATCTAAATCTTATTCTAGATACTATTCTAACCATTTGAAAGTCTATCCTAACTTATTCTGAAAACTATTCTAGCTTATTCTATTCTAGAGATTATCAAATTTCACTCTATGTGTCTATTAATCAGTTCGTTTGGTGGTGTACTTCACTGTTATAGCGCACATTTAACTGTTTGGCGAGTGAATTGGGATGCAATAATAGTCTTTCAGAGTATTATGGGGCATCCACGATGACTCGCAACATTTTATTCTGGAAACTCTGCATATCTATGTTAGATTTGCTAGTAGTACCCCACAGTTTAATACCATAGGTCCAAATGGGCTTAAGTATTGACTTATACAGTAAAACCTTGTTATGTAATGATAATTTAGTTTTACACCTAATCAGCCTGTGCATTTGGTTTAGTTAAATCTCAATATGTTTGCGTTTTGGCAATATATGTTTTTTTTTCATGTTAAACGTCGATCGAAATGCATTCCCAGATATTTAACGTTGTCTGCTTGCGGAAGATCATGATTATTCAATTTTACTGAGGGACATGTTCTTCTATAAAGCGTTAATGTCACATGGGTAGATTTTGTCTCATTTGCTTTGATACGCCACGTTTTCAACGATAATTGGACTTTGTTAAGATGAAGTTGGAGGTTTTTTGTGGCTGATATTGGATCTTCGTGTGATGATGAAACCGCTGTATCGCCAGCATATGTTGCAACAGTAGTATTTCTTGAGGTCGCTAGGTCAGCTGTATACAATAGACATAACAATGGGCCAAGAACACTGCCCTGCGAAACACCTGAATATATTGGGTGTAGATTAGTGTATTCGTCAACCTGTTTGACAATAAAATATCTGTCTGTGAGGTACGATTTCAGCAGTTGAAAGTGCATATGGGGCAAAGGAAAGATCATAAGGTTCTTTTAAATTTATTCAATTAACCAGAATCAAAATAGTTATCAAGAAAAGAAGACAGGTTGAATCAGTGTTTACTGATGTTGTTAAGTGGAGTTTGGCCAAAACTAGCGTAGCTGAAGCTGTAATGTCACAAAATGTGGGTTGCAGGCACTCAAAACCTCTAGCCATAAACTATTAGAAATACATCCCTAGTCCGTGGATTCTATACACATGTATCACAGTTTAAGGTCTAAGGCCACCTAGGGAGGACTGAAGTAGCTATGAAATAACATAGTCTACTAGAATTTAGACAGAAACTTGCTGTTGGGTGAAGGGCCACCAAAGGCGGATAGGACAGTAGCTCAGTTTCTTAACCGCAGAGTATATCATGGGTTACCATGGGATACCAAATTTGTGTAAAACCAGTGCTATTTTGAAGATCTACAAAGGTAAACTGGTAGACAAATGTACAATCGATAGTAACTATTTTGTCGTTCCTGTGGCTGTTTCTTTTGGAGGGAAGTGTTACGAAATGCCTCGTTACGGTCCTAATTATTGCGATGGTGAACGAGTGAGTCCCTTTGTATCGACGTTCAACAAGTCGCTTCTTGTTTCGGTAAAATAAAACAGTTTTTTAAAGTAAATATATAGTTCATGTTTTCTAAACTCCTTCACATTTTATAACTTGTTTATATACTAGTTTAATTTCCTGCAACTTCTTTTTCAAATTTTATTTATAAATAACCTTGTATACGTTATATTATCAGCTATATTGTTTGGAAGCATTACTAGTAATAGGTTATTCAAAACTAAGGATGATTTTAATGTTGTCTCATCAGGGTTAATAGCTGATCAACTTTCATTATTATTATTGAAAATTGGGTTTAATTCATTAACGATTCAATAGAACATTCCAATTTTTAACGCAGACTAATTGAAATCATGTTACCAAAATGAAATATATCAAAACTAATCTAAATTATAATTTTATAAATTAAATCATGAGTAATCATCCGCGTATCATAATATTATATTGTGATTTGATGAGGTACATAATTAAACTAATATTAAAATTGTTACCAAAAATTAGGTCATACTTTTTTTTATGGATTATTATTGAATGAAAATGTACTCATAATCTAAAAATAAAAAAATGGAAGCAACCGTACCAATTTTACGGCAAATTTTCGCATTCCAAAGGCTTGTGTAGGCTCATTATCGCGATGATTATTAGTCCGCATTAGGCGTCATTATTCCATGATGATCGGGACTGCTTTAATTTTTCTTTCTGTTGCATTTAATATTAAACGGCGCGACCTTAACCGCAATCGAGGAAATTGCTTCTAAACCATATTTAGCCGGATAATTTACGCCCACCGAATCTATTTTCCACTTCCTCGCCTGGCCGTAAACGTTAGAAATAAATCGCGAGCTCCTATTAGTCTTATTCTTAAAGACATCTGATTTTCCTTCTAATTTATTTTCGTGTGCACTTAAAACAATAGAGAGAAAGTGGATTTAAATAATGTAAATTGCCTTAGTTTATTTGTTGCCTGTTGTGAAATATCCAATAAAAAATATATTGTTTAATACCACTTATTTTTTCATTAATAATCATTCCATGATCATTGGAAGGAAATATGTTTGCATAATGTTATTTCCCAATATAGCTAAATAATGCGAGATGTGGGATAAGGGATCGATTTATTAAATTGACAAAACACGTGATAGAATATAAATATTACAGGGTGTGTCCAGTTTAAAACTTCATTTTAAAAAGTTTAAATAAAACAGAATTAATTGTTAATAAAATACAACATTATTAAACTATTTTAGTTTAACGAAAATAAGTGCCTATTTTATGTGTATATGGTCTATAATATGGCCTATTTTATCAATTAGCTATATAAATCACGCTGTATAACAAACACCTCTCTCTAGAAACAACTATAGGGATGTACCTAGTCATGATTCAGTCTGGACAGCTCTCAACTTTATTTAAAATTTTACAATTATTTATAGTATATTGTTGTATATATTAATAGTATACCATAAATAATTTTATATTTGTCAGTCAGTTTGTCTTTGATGGACTTCTAAATTATACAACGATTATCCAAATTTTCAAGCTTCGGTGTATCTCATTTAGTTTACGACTGACCAACTAGCCAATTTCAATTTGGTTTTGGTAGTAGCATGCACTGAATATCAAATTTCTGACCAAATACCTAAAGTAGAGTATAAAAATCACGGAGTAGGAGTATTTCTGAAAGCATAGATGTTATTAATTTAACAGTTCATTGGTCACATCCACATTTGGTCTACGCTAATTTTGCCTGAACTCCACTAAATTATGCAACTTATACGTATCAAACATAGTTCATAATTTCAATTAGTTTTTTTTTATAATCTAAAATAGCTTCCAAGTGTTCTATTATTGTATATCCATCCACATATTTTTGCATCAGTTGCGTTTCAAAGTTGTGGCCCAATAACTGTAGTTTTCATTGTTTACATAACTTTGCGCAAATGAAAATGGGCTTAGTTACTGAACATTAGGTTATTTTGTATATGTTAAGTCTTAGCGACTGAGAAACATATGAATATTTCGGTATATCGACATTTCAAAAAATATCGGTATATCGGAGAAAAATATCAACATTTTCTTTTACAACTTCTAGGAAAAATATCGATATTTTACTAAAGATGTATCGAAATTTAAAAAAAAAATAAAAATATTAACATATAGGCCCAAAATATCGATATTCTCTCAAATATTGTAAAAAGTAGCGATATTTTTAATGAACCTCTAAAGTTTTTGACTTTAAAGGTTTGTTAAAATAATTTAAGAACTTGGCCTTAAAAATGTAATGAGAGAATACTTGTTCCTAAACATAAAAATATTATGTCATTATCGATAATATACAGAAAATTAAGAGAAAGAAATTGGACCGCGGCCTCCAGTCAAAAAAATATGGAAAAACGTTATAATTTGTAATATTGCACTTTATTTCATATTATGAAAAAATAAAAGTGAATATTATTTAAATGTGGAATTTATGCCGAATCAGGAAAATATCCTCCTGAAATTAGAACATTTTATTTGAATTATTGGATGAATTGATAAATTGTCATTGGCAACCTTGATAACAACGCTCAAAATGGGAGGTTTCTGCTGCACTCAGCTGGTTTAGAAAGGAGGGAAAAGTTGTAGAATATCATAAAAGAAATTTTGATTAATAAGAATTCTTAGCTAATAACCTTTTTTTATGTAAAACAATAAGCAAAGTACATGCAAACCTCTAACATATATTTTTCGTAAAAAAATCGTCAAATTTAAAATATTATATAAGATATTTTTACTGGTAATATGCTTTTAAAGACTAATTTACTTATCGTATAACCCTTGTATATCTTTAAATACTTAAAACTCCCCCAGCCTCTGTTATTAATAAAGTTGAAAGTAGCGCTTCAAAGACGACATCGTTGCATTTATTGTTATTTATTGTGAGGCATCAATTAAAAGCTAAAGCAATTACCAGAAAGACAGAGACATTTCGCGTCCCGCCCATCCGTACCCGAAGAATACCCAATCGAGACGCGTACACGCATTCCCGCACGATTAATCAGCGGCTGCGGACGACCGAAGAAGAAGCCCAGGATATAGATCGGTGAAAAGAAAACGTCGGCCCGAACGCCGCATGATAAATCGTCTAATTCCTTCTGATTAGGCTTGTTGGTAAATAGGCTTTTCATTAATTAGTGCTGTATAGGTTGAGGCGTGTACCATTAGGACTCGAACATGCAGCGGATTAGGGCCATTAGGCTTAGCGATGGCGTTGGTAATTGTTGGCGCGGACTCGATAAACCAGATACCACGATCGATTGTTTAATTTGCAAGAGCGCACGACAACGCACTAATTATTTTCAAGAAAAGCTCGTGTATCTTACTGAACAATCTTCATCCTTTTGCCACACGTCTTGACCGTAGTTTATATAGTATTGCGCTAATGATGATAACAATTTTTTGTTGGATTTACCATAATCTTATATATTCAATCTTTTATCAAAATTAGTCATAAACATTCTATATATTCAATGAACTTTCTATATATTATCTTCATAAATATCATTTTATCCGAAGATATATGTCATATACCTCTTATTTATCAGTTCATAGTTACCAGTTAGATATTTTTAAAATTAAGAATGATTTTCTTAGTTGCACGCTTCACATTGTATTCGTTAAGATTTTTCTTCTTATATTAAATATGCTTGGTAAAATCTGAACTTACAGATTAATTTATTACTACTGTACTGCCATCAATACACAAGCAAGACCAGTGCGGGATAAATACATCAGTATTTAATTTCCAAATTAGACCTCTTAAACTAAACTTAAGATTAACGCTGATACACTAGACAAGTTCGTGTGATTTGGTTCACTTCTACCTGCTGGTTTCCTGCGCGTTGTTCAGTAACTATGTTGTTTTCACGTTGGTGTGATTTAGTAAACTTGTTTCATTTAAAATGAAATATTGGATAACTTCATAAATCTATTTAACTTTGAGGACATCGTGCAGTTCTTCGTTGGTTACGTAGCGATAAGTATTGGTAATTAATTGAAAAAGCTTGATTTGGCACCGTTGCCTTACTAAACGGTTTTATGTTTTAGTACAATCCTATATTTGCACCCCATAAGTCTATATATGCTTTATAATCTTCCAACTATTCAGTATAGTTTTTTGATTGCGAACCTCATCTGCCGTCATATTTATTTTAGATGATTTTTCCAATTTAATCTATGTAGTTGCCGAGGTATTGTTGTTCGAAATTATTAAAAACCCGTAATATTTTTAGGTATCGCAGCTTGTATTCATTTGATTATTTCTTTTCCTTTCCTAATATGAAAGTTTTGTAACAATCAATTATAGTTATTTCATGTTAGAGAATAAGGCCTTAACATATTTTAGTAATAAATATTCACCATATACTAGTGAAATTGTTTTTCCAACGAAATATGCTAATTAAGAATATTATGTCGCTTAAAATGATGTAACAATACACATGATGTACACTGTAATAATATATTATCATTTTGATTCTTACTTTAAAATATAGATATATTTTATAGTCTTATTTATAGATTTATAGATATTATTCATTGAATTTCTGCAATGTCAATTTTGGCTCATTGTATGAGATATCAATATCTTGTATTATTCCTGCAATTTAAGGCTTGTTTTAATTGTTTTTGAGTATATCTTCATTTAATTTCTGACAAGGTTCTTTTTATAAAATTATTACTACATAATTCATGTATTTTATAAAATTCCTTTGGTAGTCAACAAACAAATAATTATTTTTTTAAATGGATAGCAATCACTTATAATAGAACCATCTAATTGGATTTTACACATAAATTTAAGCACTCAAGTAGTACTTTTCATCGAATTTAAAGAATGATAAGAGTTAGAAAATAAGAGTTGTTTATGTTTTGATAATATTGTGGGTTGAAGGAAACTATTTTTGGTATAACAGGAAAATTCACAATCCAAGTAATTCACGCAATGAAATGCACTAATTCAAAATGTATTAATCTTTAATACAGTAGCAAAATACAGGGAGATACAGAGAACCTCAATGCTTCTGTAGCAAACTTGATTGCATGGGTTGAGGGTTGAATAACTAAAATTTAAAAACGTGGACAATAACATACATTTTGAAGAACAAAAAAAACATCAACCTAATCATTAAGTAATATACTGGAGTTGAACTGAAGGAGTAGAGTTCTAAGAATGAACTATTTTAATTGTTTAGAAGTTAAAGCGTACTTTAAAGGGAGTATATAAAACTTATAAACTGTTATCTGGTTTATACTTATCTGGGAATAACATTTTAAAAGTTATTATAGAAAAGTGAACTTGAGTAAGATGCTTCTTTTCCCTTCATATTCTATATATTCAAAGAATTTTTTGGTCCATGTGATTGTATTTTATAAGTTCAGTAGTGATGTTGACAGGGTTGTATGTAAACGCATACTCTATTCTTCGTGTTGATTCCCCAACTGATTTTGGTTGACATTATCAGGGTGGTCTTTATGGATAATAGATGTATTACTGAGGTCCAAGGTCCACGTTAAATCATAAGTCTCGCGTGACTAAAAATGGTTTTGTTATTAAAAAAAAACCAGTCAACCCATCTCATATATTCATGAGTCAGATTATTTTGTTATATAACTTATTTGTTGTATTTCAGAGTAATAATTATTAATTTCTTATATATTACATATTTTTCTGCATCATTTAATTAATAGTAGTAGGTAGATTTTGAGTAGGTAGTTTCATTGTTGTGAGTACATATCCATACATACTATACATTAAATATATTTTTACGGGTAGATAGCCTGAAGATATATAGATTTTATCGACACATACTAGTCACTTTAATAATGCTACATTGAAAACTTATCTATATAATTATTTTATTTAATGTCTAACTGCCTCAAGTCTTTGTTTTTAAAATTGCCTGGAAAATTATGTTAAGATGATTGTATTGTAGACGAAAAACAATTGTTGATAAAAAAGTGAGATTATAGGGCTTGTATTAATAGGTAAACGTTCATCATTTGATACATTGATCGCAAAATAGATGGTCGTAATGATATCCTGGCTAAGTTAAATGGAAATAATTAAGATAATCCGCAGAAGAGGAAGTCGGTACGTCGATGGTCCCAACACTAATTAAAGTCTTAAGTGGATCCTCTAAGTGCTCATCGGTAATGTCAATGATCTCCAGTCTGGAAGAGTTTTTAACATCGAATGTTTTATATATGTATATATTATATACGTGTTTTAGTTTCCAGATTTTTGGATTTGAAAATGTTAGGCCATTCTAACTGTTATTTTAGAAAGTGCCGTAGTTTTAGTGAAACAAAATAACAAAAAGTAGTAAAAAAAAAGCTTTTAATTAATATATGATATTGTAATTGAATCAAAGAGATCGTCGACTGAGTAAATTGTCATCGATAAAATCGTCTAAAATATCAAAAATATCTTAAAAGTTATACCACTGTTACAGACAGGTTGATATATATGGTATACTAAATGGATTAAATGTAGAAATAGACTAGGCCTTAGATAAAAATATAAAGTGCGGTTTCACTGAAACAACACACATTGTCGTTGATCGATATTAATGGTTAATTTGACTAAATTAATCAAGTTTTCCAACGACCAATCAAATAGACTACTAGTTCAAATGAACAAGTAATTATCGACGGTTATTTTGGGAGCAAAAACAAATATTTATCAAAACACATTTTTGTGGAAAAAGCATTTCAAAAGTTGACGAATCCGACGATGACAAAATTTTAATGAAACTGTTTTTCAACAAAAACCTTATACATTAAATTGGTCGTGTATGGTCATTTGTGTGGATTAGTCTATAATATCAATATATCGTTATATGAACTGTAAAACTATTTAGCATTATCATTATATTTAACATGACATTACTATTCTGGCAAGTAAAAGGGGAAGTCAGTGGCGATTTGTTGAGAAATAGTTGTTCGTATAACAACAGTAGTAGTCCCCCCTCATTCAAATATAATCTTAGCTGAGTTTATTTACAGTTTGCATTACATTATGATTCATATTGGGCATGATAGCGTTAAATAAGTGATTTAACGTTTTATTAAATGCTATTATCCACAGATGACTAATTTGTCTTTTAGTTAATTGTACCATACTACTTGAGCGCTTTGTTTGTGCCGATAATAATAATATAAACATTTATTCTTTATGAAAGTAAAACATAAACAAACTTCTCCTTGATACATAGTAACAGAATATCTAGAGTTAAAACATTTTTATAGTAAATATTGGATCAATAATTCTGATTTATCATTTATTCTCATGAGCAGATAGGTTAATTATTTGATTTATTCTCCTTTAGGTAGAATTAATACAGTCATCAAAATGGATATTACCTGGGTTTGTTATAATGAAAATACCTTTAAAATAGATCAATACTAGGTTTGGGAACTTTCGACTGAAATTGACTATAGTCTGTCTAGTAATTGACTACTTTTTACTATCGACTGTTTCAGTCGCTATTTTTGGTTCAACTGATATTACTACTTTTTACTAGTGACTGTTTCAGTCGACTGTTCTTAGTCGCTATTTTCGGTCCGATTGATTTTATTACTATTTACTATCGATTGTTTCAGTCGTGTACTTTTAGTTACTATTTTCGGTTCTACTAGTTTCACTTGATTGATTTTTTACATTTTGGCTCTGCCGTCATAGCCGCGACCTTGACAAAAATATGCCGAACTTAGGCTTACGAACGAACTTATAGTTACTATTTATATATACCCTTGATATGTAATATATATAGTTTGATGATTTTTTGGTAGTTTGCTTATTAATAACAATATATTATGAAAGATTCAAATTGTGAATGTTAAATAGTAAAATACTTTTGACTGTTTTTATGGTAAAAATAGGTAATTTTTTTATTGATTTTTTGGTTTCCGATCTAACTCTCTCGATTCTTGTTCAAAAATACAAGAAAACAATTATGGTCGCGACATTTTCAGTTTATTTTAGCTGCAGGTAAAGCAGATTATTCTTTTTTACTATCTATTTTTATTATATTATAACTTTTCAGTAGAATGATGCATTCAGCTAAATGTTCGTTAACTTGGCTGAGAAATGGTTTGAAATGAAAGGGAAAAGTTATAGAGAATGATAGAAAAGCGAAAAAATAATCAGAAATATAAAATATATATGGATCTAACTGACAGAAAATTAATTGAATATTTTCAATATTAATTGGTTGAGTGCAGTCCATTTTTAGAAACACTAATTGAGCATCAACTCAGTGACATCCTTCCAAATCAGTTTCTGGACAGATAAATTTTACGACTATTCATGACCACAAATAAATTAGGGCTTATTAATTTTAACGTTCATAAACGGTTTTATAAGGTCGTAAAACTATCCGGACTTGAAATGTGATATCCACACAGCCATTACGTTCACCAGCAGTAAGAGTATCCAGTTCGAAATGTTCTAATAGATCTTAATATAGTATAGATGTATTAGCAACTTGTTCTACAAAAATATATGCTATTAATAACTTTTATAGACATAGGGTTATAAGATATTTATAAGTATACGATATTTTTATATAACTATTATTTCTTTGTTTTTGTTAATATCATAAGTAAGTTAGTTTTAACAAAGAAAAGTTTAATTGTTTGTATCCTAGGACTATTATTTTTCCAGTTTGTGTATTCATTATTCAAAGTATTGTCCAACGATAGCCGCCTCTTTATCCCACCTTTCAGGTTATTTACAGCTTTCACCTTAAAAGAACGATTTATCTTTTGATAACATATTCACAAATCGACCCATTTTTTGCTATCTTCATAAGAAGTGAAGCGCTACTCGGACATGTTGCTACTTATATGTCGAAATAAGTAGAAATTAGAATGAGCAAGGGTAGCACTGTCCATTTTAATATTTCCGAGTATGTTCACTCGTTACATATGGTTGAGCACAGTGATGCTAAAGAGTAACATTCTTCAGTTCTGTCATTGCTTAGAGATCCCCATTGAGATTATAGAAACCTATAGTTTACCATACCAAGCTGATCCCACCAATACATTAGCTTGGAGCAATGGACATTCGATTTTGCTGTTGATGTTGAGCCTTGACCAGGTGGAGCCACTTTTCATCACTGGTAACAATATGTTGCAAAAAATCTTAAAACAAAAAACATTTCAGACAAAAGCCTTTCAATGTGTCATGGCTTTAATTAATACGGCACAAAACATCCAACCTTTTGGATCATGATCATGTGCGTCAAGCAATTCGAAATTATTTCATGTGTTCCTCCCAATAATTCTGCATACTCTTCTTGGGTTTTACATGGATAATCATCCAGTATTGCCGTCAAATTCTCGTCTTCAATTTTTGTTGGCTGCCCAGAATCCTCGGCCTTCGTTTTCAAAATCGTCACTTTTGAAACGTCGAAAACAGTAATGACATGTTGAAATCGATGAGCATAGTTGGCATAAGTTTCGCACAACTTTAAATGATCCCTTTCTTCATCAAATTGAAGTAAACAGGTAAAACTTCATGCAAATGCGATTTAATTGATATACGTTCAGATATTTCGATTTTGCTCACACTTCGACGAATGGGCACATAGTAAAAAGTGAAGCCTGTCACTGAGGTTTCAACATGAATTTGGTTACAAATGTACTCGATGCGATTTAGTACAAAAACAATCTATTTTAAATTCTTTATTAATTTTTAGGTGTAATTCTTTAGAAATAAATATATCATAACAGGAAGAGACTGAAGAAAAACTCAATTATATTTTTAGAGGGAAAAGTAATTTTGGTTTGTCATAATAGATATCTGTAGAGTTACATCTCTAGTGATTCTAGATGTAAATTGGAAAGCAATTGTTCCTCATGATCTGCTTTAAACTGGCTATAAACTATTAATTCTACTTTCTACTGTTAAAGTTAATACGATTAAAGTTATTAAAGAGGATTAAAAAATGACAATTTATTAATTAATATTAAAAGCGTTGGTTTCCATTAAAACAACGTTAGATCAGACATATCTTTAGTGACTCGGTAAAAATTGAGAGATATGGTCTAGGGAATTATCAATTTTCCGGTGTTTGAGAAACTCAATTAATAGTGTAAAACTAGCTCCAAGAGAAGTTAACTGTTACACTTCAAGAGAAGAAAGTCAAATTCTCCTCAAATCCGTTATAATAGTGGTTTTAAGTGATTTATCGGGGAAAGTTACTTTAAATATGCATATATAGTCAATCATACACATAAATAAGTATAATTAGTGTAAATATTAAATCATCCCAACAATACTATTTTATTAATTAAGTCTACGACTATCTCTCTTGAAATATGCCTTTTAAGATGGTAATTTGTGTGTAATAGTAAAGGATATATTATTATATTATTACGTATATTATATAAAAATTACATGTTATATACAGATATCTACACATTTTACCTACAAATACGTAACAAATAGATATTTTTAAGAAGGAGCAACCGTATAACTTTAACGAAACTAATAAATCTCAAAACTCAATCGATATAGTCTCCTTGAAATTTTTATTTGCCTAGCAATGAGCCATGTCGAATGGTTGTTGCAAGTTGTCTGTTTCGGAATGTTTTGTTAAGTTTGGATATGACGAATGAATAATTGACTAATAATTATATGGTGTTTTATGAAGAAACATCACCAATTTCCTTCTGAAATACTAAAAATAATAATAAGTTAAGATATTACTACTTGATTTCCTTATGAATTATCCCCTTTTAATCATAAACAATATATCAATATCTACAACATGTCTATCTTGAAACTTGTACTAGCTATATCGTACCTATGCCGTACTACTATGTCGTACTACATGTACAACCTATACAAGAAATATTCAATTCTTGCCTCTTTATTATGGAATTTTATTTATTTCTATCCTATGCATTGCTATAATCTAATCTAACTATAGCTATCAAAGATTAACAGAAAAGAATTGACAAAAGATATATGTTTTTTTAATAAGGCTCATAAAATATTTTTTAAGTAACCGCAATTAATTTCTATTGAAGCGAATACATTTGAAAATGTTTAAATTAATTTCGAAACTAAGTGCTACTATTTGAAGAAGATATCAGGATATGGCCCAATAAAAGATAGATAAAACGAAAGATTCAATCTTAAAATATACGAAACCCGATATCCAGTGATAACATCAAAAGTAAGAGATACCGCTTTGTATCAACTAAATTAAGCGATATAAAACCAACAGACAAGAAAGAACTAAACGGGTATTACGATTTACGTTTTCGTAATATAAAGGAGGCTGAATGACCATTGTAGGTTAAATCTAATAGTAGATGAATATATAATTTTGTCTAATGGTATAACTGCCTCAAACTAACCATGCATTATTACGTTAAACTTCATTAGTTATGCTAAAGGTGAACAGAAATTCGACCTCAGTATATAATTATGCCAATTTGAATGGAATTATGCCCTTTAAATCACTGACCTGGTTTTTTTTCGTACAGTCTTATTAATATAAGGGAAAGTTAAAGTAATTTTATTCTTTGCAAAAGTTAAAGAAACATTGTCAATAATATTTTAATCGCAACTATACATGCATGTAATATATAAACAATAAAAATATTTAATGACGTTGGATTAGATCCTTATAATAATTTAAACTGTTTCATAGAGAGAAGAAATCTAATACGAGCATAATAGTTTGAGTTTATTAACAAGCATTCAACAATTGACCAGGTCTACAGAATATCAGATGTTATTGAAAAAGCCTACGAAAGTAAAAAAGTATTCACAGCTATATTCTTAGATGTAGCACATGCTTTCGATAAGGTTTGGCATGAAGGCCTTTTAAATAAACTACAGAAAATGTTACTAAAACAACACATGGAACTACTAAAATCGCCTACCTATAGCCAGAATGTTTAGAGTTAAACAAGAAGAAGCTTACTCTAGAATAAAAGAAGGTTAAGTAGATACACCACAAGGAAGTGTATTGGGGCCAATGTTTTATCTATTCTATTCTTGTGATATAACAAAAATGGAGAATATTACAATGGCTACATTTGCTAATGATACTATGATTATAACTGTCGGGGAGTGAATTATATCTCGGAGTGAATCTTTATGCAAAACTTCGCTGGAAGGAACATATAAAGAAGAAAAGAAAAGAACTGGAATTGAATACTGATATTCTGTAAAGAGTAACATTAACAAAATACAAATTTTCTAGAACAAAGTCCTGAGAGGTATTGTAATCGCATCCAAATACTATAGGATTGATTACATACATCGAAACCTTTAAACACCCACAATCAGTCAACAAATCAAGATAATTGCAAGGGGGCATGAGGAAAGACTCCATTTTAGTGAGAATATTGAAGTACTGCTACTTTTGGATAGCACGAGAGCAGGGCACATACTCAAAAGAATGAGACCATATCATTTTGTGTAGTGCTGTGCCGTTAATAAAAAATACATCAGTGACACGTATAAACGTTATTTCACCAGAGACTAAGATAAGGCCGATAATAATAAAGACAAATTGTAGATTAGTCGAAAACGACTAGTAACAATGCAATAATTAAATAATAAAAAAAATTATATTGTTAAAATGTTAAAAATGCAAATGTTATAAATCCTATTTTAATAAAAACGAAACCTCTATAATATAAATACACCACTCATCATACCACGTCCACAGACACCACACTGATTTCTTAGAATATCCATTGACGTATTAGTTGCACTATGTGACACGTTCCTACTGAAGAAATCCCGTCTGGGCAGTTTTCAGTTGCACTAAAATTACTTGTGATTATTGTTGCATCTTGCCTGTGTGTTGTCTTGTGTTAGTCGGCCAATTTACATTCGTTGATCTTCTGTATACCACTATTTCTACTCTAATTTCCATGCTATACACTGTATGGAATGATTTCTTCCTTCGTGCCGTCCTGTTTTTCTACATTGAAGCCTTATTGACTTCAAATTACTTCAGTATACCCATATATATTCTGGTGGTGATAGGTATTTTTCAAATCATGCGGTATTCCAATTCTAATAGTTTATGAGTAGTGGACTTTAAACATCTTCAATCCACTTCAATCTAATTTAGTGGCCTTAGAGCTTGAAATGCGATAATGTTGCCCGAACTCTTAGCAACTGTTTAACAATTGCCAATCTAAAATCAATCCTCTATTATAAATGAAACCTTCATAATTTAAATATACCATCTGAATTAAACGATTTTCAGTGACTAAATGATTCAAAGTACCCTTAAATAATCTCCCAGTTAAACGTCTCGAGGTTGTGAGTTATTCGTTTTCGCGTACTAGTTGGCGCTGCTGTCACCCCGCCCGAGTTCAACATTTAGGATATTCCTTATTGTTTTTCAAAATATTCTCCATGAAACCCTATGCATTTTTTCAGGTGTTAAAACCAATTTTCGTACCACTGAACTCGCTTTTTTAGAAACAAAAATATAATTGGGCGCCCAAACAAGATTGTACGACGGATAATGCTCATATTTAGGATGGTAAAAAATTTAACATTTTATATTATCGTGTTGGAGAATGATTCATGTCTTCAAAATAAAATGCTTCTTGGTTATTGTCTAATCTTATTAAACAATATGAACTTTTTCAGATATTCTGTAGTGTTAAGTAGTGTTGAAACTGAATAAACTGAATGATTAGTTTTGCTGATAAGTAATATTATAAATTTGTGAAATGCTACACAATAATTTATAGTACTAGGTTAAATGCTAACACAATTGATCACCTGTATTTCTAGTAACATGGCGATATTGTCGCGAAATAATGATGTTCGTTTGGCAATGATCTATCATTTTTTGACACTTAAAAACTGTGGTGATTACACCATGCTGAATTAATCTAAACAATTGGCCATAATCGAGAACTATTTCTAGTGGGTACGTTGGGTATGGCAGAGATTCCCTCGCAGAACATCTACATAGCGACCGCTACAACCCTTTAGGCCACCACTATTACGTCTATATTAAGTTCAAGGGTTGGCAACGCTGGTAGATTGATACCATGCGGTTCCAGGCTATAAAAGACCACCATGACTAAGTCTTGCTATCTTTTCTTTTCTCTATCGCCTTGTAACATTACCACTTCCATAACGTTTCTGTACGTCCTTTACCTAACCTACTATCCTGTCCATCCTCCTGTCGAACACATGTAGAATTTAAGATCGAAATAAACAAGTTTTTATTCAGCCGGTGTTTTCTGTTCCTATGCGGATTCCTTCCACAATAGTAGTAGTGAGTATTCCGACAAGCAATCGCATCGACAGCCACACATTTCGACCTACCTATAGATATCGCTGATCAAAATACATGCAAGGACCTACTAACTATCTGAGGAATTTGTATTCACTAGATCTGTGTTCAATTGATTCTTCTCGGACTGTCACCATCCTGTTCATTATCCTATATTTTCTTCCTGATTCGTTTTCTTGTTCCGTTGCGTCTCGTCGATAACAGAGGGCCTCTTTATCGTCGACAGAATCGGTCAATACGTCTTTCTTTTCCATTCGAGAGCGTGGCAATTCCGTCAATTCGATGGTTAATTAAATTTCGCATAGTTTCGCGTCGCTCCTTTCCGTACAATATTCCCATTGTGCGGGGACCGCGTCGAATAGAGCGAACGAAATAGTGCATTGGCGGCAGGCAACAGGTGTGCGCGTCGGTTCGAGTAACGCGACACCGACGACTAATCGGCGAGGGCGATATCGACGCTAACGATGCGCTCGAATTGCAACGATTTGATTCGTGGGTATATGCGATTTGATTGGAAATATTGATAAAGTGGGTATATGTTCTTGCACTCACGGAAGATACTATTTAAACAGGCATTCCGATCCAGAGGTCTAAATTTTATGCGTCAAAATTCAATGAAAAAGATTTATACTATCCATTTGTTATGAGATGTTTATTAATGTTTTAAGAATAAAACAAAATATTTAAAACAAGTAATGCAAAAACTTACTTAAACTTAGGCTATTGAAGCTAGGCGTATTTCCATCCCTCTTTCTGAAATTAAAAAAAATCGTACTAAAGACATAATCTAAGAAAATAATCTAATGGTGGGTACAGATCTAAGCCGTAGTGCGCATGCACTTTGCTTTGTTCAAGTGTTCGCCGCTTGAGCGCGCGCGTTGGTTCTTTCAGCGCTTGGCGACGAACAGAACGCAGTTCTAGGAGCCGCGGATTCGACCAACAAATTTGAGCGAATGTGGGAAAAATTGGCGGGATTATGAATAACATATGTTTTGGTTTCCAGAAAATAACTCTGTTTTTCCTTGTAATTTAATTATTACATAAAGATGTTTTTGAATGATAAATATGTATTTAATATCCATTAATAATTAATAATAATACATATAATTATATAAAAACCTCATAAAGAACACGAAATGACCACGGTGATTTTTGCTCTTTACGTTCTTGTCCAATTTGCCAATTCGTGCAACCAGCACCACTTTTACTATCAGCAACGCAATCAAAACACCATCCTAGTCAGTCGTGGAACATGGAACTACTTGGCGGGATAAACCAAGTTCGTGGTGAAATAACCAGTCGATGATGAAACCACCAGTTCATTTAGTCAGAGACTTTTTTCTAGAATTTGAAGAAACTTACTAGGACTCGGTCATCAAGCAGACTCTACTAAATGCCGAAAAAGGAAGAATCCTCTGTACTGTACTACGAGGAAGCGCATAGAGTACCATTAGCCACATGGGCAAAGGGAAATCCGTTCACGGGTGTATAGCGTACAGGGTACCGTTTGTAATAATATACTCTCTCGAGGCAATACTATCGACTAAAACCTTTTCTATTTACCAATTCTAGTTTACTAACATCATTAGATTAATATATTAGTAATAATCTTAGGTAGAGTTTACCTGCAATTTTATTTAAATTAATTTAATAAATACTTTTAAAGTGACTTTTAGAAGAGATGAATACACGTGTGCTCTGAGCTTCAATAGGGGATTTTCTAGAATGCTTAGAAGCAACATAGCTCGCAGTGCAAAACCGTCAGTTTGAGATTCATTACGTCTGAAAGAAAATGAATGAGCTATTATGCATGTACCAGTAATAATATCCATCACGTTAAAAATTTTTAAACATGCTAAAGAACTTCCATTGGCAACAGCTATATAAATATTAATTTCAATTGTCCATGTTCCAGTATGTATAAGCTTTAGAGCAATAGTCCATATTAATGAATATGGAATAATTGTGCCAGCAGCGCCATCTAATACACGATAACCAGTATCTGGCAACCCTGAGACGTTTATCTGGGATATTATTGAAGGGTACTTTCACCATTCGGTAACTGACCATCGTCCGGTTCAGACGTGCCACCATCGACTGCCCAAGCCTCCACAATTTATAGTTTTATTTTATATAGTCAATAAATTAACGGTCAGACTATGTAAACAACTACTCAACGTTCTATCTCCATTTACCGAACCATATTAAAAAACCCTTAATGGTTTTTAAGTCATTATGGTTTTGAGCTTTTTGACTTATGCATCGTAGTAACGACAATATTTCGTGCACTGCTTTAATTACTGTAAATACTATTGTCTTTTACTTTAAAGGGGTATGTTGGTTTCCACGTCAAAAAGGTTGAAAATTGTCGTTTATGAAAATTTAATTTTTGAGTTCTCCAATTGATCTGTATCATTTTAATCGATTACTTAGACATTAAAAACATTGTTGCTTATATCCTTCAAGACAACTATCGGTAACATAATAAGTTCGATACATTTATTATTGTCAAATCCGGTATCACATTCATAAAACTGATTTTACTGGTAATAAGGTAATAGTCTATAAGAGAACAGTCAACAAGTTCGTGAAAGGTGACTTAAACCCGAAACCAAAAATATTTTAGGGTAAATTGATATGGCTCGGTGAATGGAGGTAAAACGGAATGAAACAGTGGTGTTTACATTATGTGACCTTTATTTATTGAAGTAATATAAAAATGTGGAAAATACAAAATAGATAAAACGGATGGCAGCGGTGTTACCTGGAGACGAGGCTTGGGCGGTTGATGGTGGCACGTCTAAACCAAACGATGGTCGGTTACTGGATGAACGAAATACCCTTCAATAACATCCCCGATAAAAGTCTCGGGGTTGCCAGCTATTCGTTATCGTGTTCTAGTTGTCGCTGCTGGCACCCTGTCCGTGTTGAACTTCTGGGATTATATTTCTGGGTACTTTGTTGACCGTTATTCCACGATGTCAAATTCGACATGCCTCAAGATATCTACAAATAAAATAAAATAAAAATTACAAGATGGGAATTAGTGCCAACAAAACATAAATTAATATTATCGGAACGTCATCCTGTGTTTAAGAGAAAATTCGTTGAATAATGCTAAATTTGTGGAAATAAAAGCTTTGGATTTAGCATCAAGATAAAACAATATTTCGTATGATTTATTAGAATGTTTCTCCAAGAAACAGTTTTTATTATATAATATATATTATATTATATAATCATTATTATATCATTATTGAATAATCTATATATAAACAAAAATAAAACACAAAAACTATTATCTTACTTAAAATTTTTATTTTATTTTATAGAAAGAAGATACACAGCGATATTGAGGCTTTTTTATACATTTTAAAACAAACTAAACGTCTATTTACGAATATTTCACTCAAGCACACAAATACACGCACTTGCACATACCAGGGTTCTATTACTTGCACGATATAAGATAGTGGATAGAATTTTGAGTATCTAGATGTCAAATTATGCTGCCAGTTTAAAACTATATAGAACAAATTAATTTCGTCCCTACTGATAATACTCGTATAACGACCAGACTTGCCCATTTAATTAGCAATGTTATGAGTGAATATCTCAATGCAATTAATTTTCAATTTCTTGTTTGGCCGAATCAAAGCGTTTTATGTATAAATGAGTCGATCGCTAAGCAACGGATTCAAAAGCAGTCATTGCGGTCTGTAAACGCAGTCGTATTTATTGTAAGGATAACTACCGAACTTCAAACAGGCTTTCCTTTCAAACTCGACTCGTTAAGTGGAAGTTGTAAAGATTGGCTTAAAAAGTGTTATGGGTTATATTTTACAGTATCTGTTGCCACCAATAATGCAATACGACGAATCCAGCTGTAAGTGAATATGACAGTAATCTATATTTTGTCGACTCTGTTATATTATATGACAATATTTGCATTTCAGATTTTTAGGCTTTTAATTTTACTGGTTAAACTAATTTTCTATAAACCATGTAAGTATAAATATAGTTTACTTTTGTGGCATAGATCAATCTAAAGAAAGCACCATGCTTAATAATCGGGCAAGTGCTGAAGATCTGGGGATGCAGTTCTTGTAAGACTTCATTGATAGGAACATATCAAAAGGAAAAGAACTGGGCTTGAATTAAAATTTAAAAAAGAAACTTAAATTATCTGTACATATAATAAGTTGGTGCTGTAAAAGCCAACACAAAAGCCTATGTGGACCTATAGAATTCTATGTTCTACGAAATGTAATTTCAACAACATCCTTTTGGATTTCAGCTGTTATAAAAGAAAATAAATGAATTCGCAACAAGACATGAGGTAGAGTATTTCCTGTTAACACTAAAGTGCTGCAACTCTTGGATAACAGTGAATTAGGACGCAGGCTTAAGAGAAAAAAATCGTGTGATATTGTGTAGCAAAGTGTACTAAATAGTAAAAATACTTAGAAGTTATAGCGACCGCCACAACCCTTTGGGCCACCACGTATTCACCTACCTCAAAGTCAACGGTTGGCAATGCTGCTGGACTGGTTCCATGCGTTTCCCGGCTATAAAAGACCACCACGACCTAACGAACATTCCTACAAAGTGTAACTAATTTACTTATTTATTATATACTTACTTTAATTACTTATTATTAAGGCACTTTAGAGACAAATTGTAAATTCGTCAACGACTAGTAATCATATATTAATAAATTTAAAAAAATTATGAAATTTTTTCAGATATTTATCATACTAAACAAAATTTATCTTTACATTATATGTTAAGCAACTTCATTATAAGAATATGAATGGGCAATGCCTTCGAATACTTATTGAATTTATTGCTAGATGATAGTGATTAATTTTTCCTTTTTGCAAGCTATCGTATACTTAGTATCATTCATATCTTATTTTGTTTTGCCTATGTTCGTCTAAAAGCAAGAATAATAGTCTAAAGAAAAGAACAAAATACACAGAACTTATTATCTTCTGTTTGTGCTTCTGTCGATTCGATATTTTTGCTCCTAATCTGTTATTCTCAACAAAATCGTTTTTAACCATTTAGCTCTATATTGTCGTTTATCAGTGACTGCGTCTAATAAGAATATTAAATAGATTTATTGACACTGTGTTTATTGTCCATATTATTTGTTACTTATGCGTAAAAAAAACATTAATTATTTAATTATTTATTTAGAAAGTATTTATTAGGTGCTTGAATATATTTTGATCAGCGAGTCTATGGCCAAAGACAAATGAACGACTCAATATAACTGCAAGTAAATTATATGGTTTTAAAACTTTTCTACAGAGTATAACAGTTTTTTATTTAGCATCATTGAGTTATTCGTACCATTTAGTATTATAAAGTATACACAGACACTAGTCTTGGAATACTCAAAATTGTATTTTCGACATTCCTTACTTTTGTTGTTTGGTTAGAATAAATCTACAGTTATATTCCAATTACCAACTTTGATTTATAATTAATTATTAATTATATAATTTATAATTAATTATTGATAATTATTTAATTAATAAAGCGGTGATGTTCAGATTGATGCAGTATAGCTTGGCTGATATACGGCTTTGTCCAACATAGATTTTTGGGCATATAGTCACCATGTCGCCAAAAAGATAAAAAAAATAATGCCAATTTTTTCAATATGTACCTTGTTCAAGTAAAAATAATCAGAATATATGCAATTGTCTACTAATACAAATATTTTTAATAGCACAAGTTTGTATACATAAAAACCTATCGGTGAAAATATTGTTAATGTATAGCAAAGCAAAAAATAATCAACAAGATATTTCATCGCAGATCAAATATACTAGATATTCCAAAATGAAATAATAAAAACGACTACACCATCAATCATAATCTCCATGTTAATAGTGATTATCTGCAACCGTGGTAATTTGATGGCACATTTTCGCATCGTTAACGAGAAACTGCGAATGGTCATTTTTGCATCTTCATCTAAATAGAGATCGGTCTAAGTGTGATTTAAACATGATTCGAATTCGTTGCGTCTAGCTGAACTGTCAACCAGGAATATTATTTAATTTGTACACCCTGTTTGCTTAAAATTTTCTTCTGGAGAGTCTTCCCGATAGTTTTTGGTTCTTAACGATGATAATGTGCCCTTATGAATTTTTATTAAAAATAAATTTTCTTCTTTAGCAAATGTTTTATTCGCTTGATTTAAATCCTTCGAGTCAGGCCTAGGATTTTCAATAAAAAACTAACTCTTATTATTCGAATTCGTTGTGTCTAGCTGAACTGTCAACCAGGAATATTATTTGCTGGCTTGGTGGCGCAGTGGTAAAGGCGATAGGACGGTCCTCCTACTGTTGCGATAGCCACGGGTTCGGATCCTGCTGGGGCATCGTCGTAAATTTATGTTTGTGATTGTTTAAAATTTGTGATTGTCCTAGGCAAGAGTGTAAAATCCGACAAGGAAAATGATCCCAGTCAGATGATTTCCAAAGTTGGTCACTCGCCAGTCGGTAGGCTTAATGCTGAGGACCGTGGTTCGGAGCCCACGTTAAACTGTAGGTCCAGTCCAGATAAACCCATAGTTGGTAAAAAGATACTTTAAAATATATTTAAAAAAGGAATATTATTTAAATTGTATACGCTGTTTGTTTAAAATTTTCTTCTGAAGAGTCTTGCCGACATTTTTTGGTTCTTAACGATAATAATGAGAGCAAATCTCGTGAATTTTTAACAGGAAAATATGAAGTAATTAAAGGAATCCTTTAGAAATAAGAGTATTGTTAGACATATCTTAAGCTAATGCCACTCATCATGTAAATCAATTATTTGGGAAATTATTCGTCAATAACTATTTCACTAACGTTATATTAGTTGTTGGCTGAAAAAATTAATTGTTTAAATGTTATTACACGTTTCCAAATGTTATATAGTTATATTACTGAAATTTTATTCTACTGGAATTAACTTCATAACTACGGAAGTTACGTTTCACCCAAGTAACAGCGTTATAGATTAATAATTTGTTGAATATGTCAAGTTTTGTAGCTGAAAACGTGAATTTATGGCACGCATTACTTTTATTGTTTTATCAACATAATGAAGTTGAAAGTCAGAAGTTGTTCGTAGAGACCTAGAGTGAGTATGCTTCAACAATAATAAGATGTGAAATGTGGTTTGTTGAAATGTTGCGATTTCTATGTTCAAGAAAAATACCGTCCTGGTTAGCGGAAAATGTTTTAAGATGCGGAATTATTATTGCAATGAAATTGTTATGCAGCAAGGAGTTATTGGATGAAAACCCAACATTAACAATTGACCAAAAAAGAAGGGGAGATATAATATAGGTGCCACATGAACTGATTGATATGGAAGTGGAAAAGCGAAAAATCGCCTTTTAAATCCTAATTCAAAGATGTGAAAGGAAATAATTTCTGCATCGAATAGTAACGGGTGGTCAGTTTATTTTGAAAATTCCAAGTGAAAAAAGTCATGGTTATCACTTGGTGAAGCCGGTCCATCGACTACAACGTCAAATTGCTTAGATCGCCAAGACCATGCTCTATGTTTGGTGGGACCAATTTGTTGTAGTAAATTGTTAATTATTGAAATATGGAAAACCTAAAGTTGTTTAATTTAAACTATTTAAAGAAAAAAATATAGTTATATTTACCGACAACAAATGATCAATTTGAACCGAAAAACGTTCATAATATGACACGATAAGATGATTTCTCGGGGCAGGTGTCATATAGCAAAACCAATGAAAAGAGTATTGCAATCACGTGGATGGGAAGTTTTATCGCGCCCGCCGTGTTCTCCAGACTTAACTCCATCGGACTATCGTCTTTTCTTATCGATGGGACACGCAATTGAAGATCAGTACATCGCCGATTTTGAAAAATGGTTTGATGGATAGTTAGGTGCAAGGAAAAACTGTTATTTTGGAGTTGCATCCGTAAATTGTCTGATTCCATGGTGCCAAATATCTACAAAATTCTTCAAAACATGATTTTCCCTACTCAGTCGTGGCAGTGGAATTTGAAACTTTATTGTATTTTCTGTTCTATTTTTGTTCTTAAGTTGACAGGATTATACTGTCGGCTTTGAAGATTTCAGATTCTACTTGGTGAGTTTTCTTGCTTTCACCGTAGCGGTCTTTGTGCTTTTTTATGTTTTCTTTTTTGTTTCCTGAAGAAATCATTAAAAAAATTTTTTTGTAATTTTTTACGTTTTTAGGTTACTATGCTACAGCTTTACTAATTTGTGGATACTTTTCCAAGCACTTATTGGAGATATGAATAATGCGCGGAAAATATGGGTATATTGGCATCTAACCGTAAAGTTGGTATCTAAATCTAATGATGATGATATCTAAGTCTGGTCGGAACTTCAAAAATTGAACCAATTCACTTTGATGTTCATAAATCCACGTAAAATGTATGTCGTATGTATTTTTACTGCTAAAATAATTTTAATTTCTTGTTTCAATCAAAACTATACCTTGTGTAGACAACTTCATGGAAATTAGCTCCATTAATTAACTCTGAAAATTAAGTCCTGTGTTAAAATTTTAAACGTTGACTTTGAAGAATTCAACATATTCTCTAGGTTTACACCACTTGTAACTATTGCAGATTTTTACCTATCTGCAGATATTAGCAAGCGATTTGATTTCAACGATCTTTCATTTTCTTTTATATTCGCTGTAAATACATCAAAAGCTCAAGCTATTTCCAGTGCTTCATAAATCTTTGACAGCACAAACATTAGATGACGAGTTGCGAGCTTATGCTATGCTAGATTCTAATCAATATGGCCTAGAACTTCATGAAAATTCATTGTTGAGGGAAAATACTTGTTTCCCAACATAGCAATTGTAATGTCCTTGTTGCTGATCTAGCGAAAATTTTGAGTGCTTACAAATTTCAAGAAAAGATAGCCGTAATCAATATATAGATACCGCAGTGCCTTAATTGTGACAAGCAAATATATTAAGAAATTGAGTGCCAGTGATAAGTTTAAATCATTAAACAAAACGTTTGCAAGGAAAATATAAAAATAAATACTCTATTCTATATCATGAAATTTCCAAGAAAAAAAACACATATATCATGTACAATACAGAAAAATAATGTTACGATGGAATTGGCAACAGCAAAGGACTGAGGAGAATAAGAGAAAATTTAGTAGGGCAATAAACGAGCTGAAAGGACTAATTCAAAATGAACGAAACCAAGGCATTCAAAAATACCTAGAGAATTTGACACCAATTGAGGCTACAGACTGTTCGTTGTGGAAAGCAACAAGAAAGCTTAAGAGACCCCAGCAATATAACCCACCTATTAAACAAGCGAAAATAATTGGGCTAGAAGCAATAAAGAAAAGGCCGACATTTTCTCAAAACATTTAAAATATGTTTTTAAACCTTTCCAGTTTCAGCTACATAAAGATGACGAAAATTAACTTACTAGCTTTCTGGATTCGCCATTTCAACTGACCGCACGGGAAATTAACGACCAAAAAGTTAAACAAACAACAATGAGAGAAATTAATATTAAAAAAGCTCTTGGTTATGATTGAATTACTGGTAAAATTTTAAAAGAACTATCAGAAAAGGCTACGAAACTATTAACATTTATATTTAATGCTATGCTACGAATTAATTACTTCCCTAGTAATTAGCTAGAAAGTAGCTAAAATATTAATGATTCTTAAACCAGGAAAAATACCAGAAGATGTGACCTCCTACCGGCCTATAGGTTTATTACCGATAATCCCGATAGTTTTACTACCGAGAAACTATACATCCAGAAGCTAAACTATATAATAGAAAAAAAGAAAAATTATTCCAGAACATCAGTTTGGGTTTCGCAATAAGCATGGGACTATAGAACAAGTGCACAGACTTGTAAACAAAATAAACACTGGCCTAAATGCCAAAAGCTATTGTTCGGCTGCTTTTCTAGCTATACCTCAGGCTTTTGACAAAGTATGGTATACGGGTTTGCAGGTTAATCTAAAGAAACTTCTCCCTCATCGGGACTATCAGTTACTAAAATCGCATCTCACTGATAGACATTTTATTATAAAACATGGCGATGAACATACCGAATTAAATCTTATATATTCAGGAGTTCCGCAAGGTAGTGTACTGGGTCCAGTACTGTATCTTCTGTATATGGCCGATCTGCCCACCACAAAAGAACTACTATGGGAACATACGCAGACGACACAGCAATCTTGGCATCCCATGAAGATCCGGTCACAGCATCAATAAACCTACAAACCCACCTGGATCAAATACAATTATGGTTGAAGGCATGGCGCATTAAAGTCAGTGAAACAAAATCCACCCATGTAATGTTTACCCTGCGTAGAAGAACATGTCCGCCAGTGAATATCAATAATCGTCAATTTCCCCAAGCAGAGCAAGTTAAATATCTTGGTATGCGCTTAGATCGACGCCTAACCTGGAAGAAGCACATACTCTATAAACGAAAACAACTTTGACTGAAATTATATCAAATGTATTGGCTCATCGGTCGCAAATCCATTGGTGGTATGCAGCAACAAGGTGTTGCTGCATACTGTATGCAGTTTTTGTTATTTTTATGTTTCTGTATGAGTCTATACTCAAGCCTATTTGGCCATATGGAATCCAACTATGGGGTACCGCTAGCAAATCTAATCTATCCATCATTCAACGGTTCCAAAATAAAGTGTTGCGTGCCATTGTTGATGCTCCGTACTATATTTCAAATGAAGTGATAGAACACGATATTCCTCTAGAATATATAACGAGTGTAATTCAACGTGTTTGTGTGAAGTATTTCGAAAGAGTGTCAGTGCATTCCAATGAACTTGCTAAGCAGCTAAATATGCGACGTGATAGTGGAGTGCGTAGACTAAAAGGTTTAACACCTCCTGATCTGATTACTGGACATATGTAGAATTTAGAATAATCTCTAGAATAAGACTAATTAATTAAGATTATATTTTATACAGAAGATGAAGTGATTTTCTGCATGCCTTGTATATATAATATAGATATAAGAAATACTTATTGCCTATAGGGCAGATTGTGGAATCACAAAGAGTAAAAAAAATATCATGAAAAGACACCATATAAATATCATATCATGGATTGAGACTCGTTTCACTTCTTAAAATAATTTTGAGAAGAATTTGTGGGAAATTAGCAAATTTTTCTCCCCAATTTGGGGAATTTGACTTGGATTATTGGGAAATTTGACACATTGGCATCAATAACCCTGCTATGTACATTTGTTTGTCTCTTGTAGGAGACACTATGTATGAAAAACCTTATAAATGTAATATTTTAATGGTATATATTACTTTAATGCTTTTCTGTATGATTAAATCCCAAAGAAAGAATTAACACGGAAAGAAATTAAGTAACCGCAGATGAAAAGTGTGTAAAAGGTTTTTTATAGCTCCGATAAAGCTTATCGCGATTCACCTAATTCCGAACACTTCCACATCGACCGCGCGGGGTTATAAAAAAACCATAAAACGCCTTTCGATTTGTCGTCGGTTAAATTGAAATCATATATAGGGTATTCTAAGTGAATCGTAATTGCGTACTTTGCGTATGTAAACAAGCGATATATCCGTTGTTTACGTTAAGTTATCGTTCGGATTTTTATAGTATTCGTGTAGTAATGTTGCCGAACGGTTAATCGGGCTCGTACCAAAGATACAAAGGAACAATTTAAGAACCGATACCCGCCTCATGCCTCTCTTCCACCTTAATTATGATGAAATAAATCTGTACTGGTACGACCTTAGCGATGTTAACGCCGATTTATTTTTTAAATTAAACCTTCAATATCTGCGTGAAATATGGCTGGCGTTACTCCCTGATGATTTTGGTAATATCGAAAGTTTTTAAGATTAACAACTTACAAGTTACTGATACTGGTAATTCGTTTTATCGATGGGATATGATGAAAATATTCGATGACTATGTGGGGAGTATTGCTTCTCCTTTAATCCATAGCCGGCGCTTCGATATAGCACCTATTTCTCAAGTAATTCGCTGATGTCGGTGTTATTTTGGGTAACATTTTCTTTACCAGCGACATTCCAGTATTACTGACCGATTTCAAATGTTCTTACCTGATTGATTATATTTTGTGTAATCAGAATAGTGCTAACATGTACAATAGCGCTTAGTGAATAAGATGTGATAAATATATGATCGACCAGTCGATATCTGGGTGGATGGTCTGGGTATAAGTAATCAGTGTGATACCTGCATAGGAACTAAACAAGAAATCAAACCTGTATCAATAAACACCTGTTATGTTGCTAAAATGTATCAATATAACTTTCTTTTTTGCTAAATAACTGAAGATAATATAAAAAAGGATTTTAATTGAAATATTGAAAACATGTATGAGTAATTTTCTAGCAATGCCTTCAAATCCTTGTTTTTAAATGTTTCTGGCTGTTCAGAATGCTCTTCGTCTTTGGTGTCAAAGTAACCGCTTTTGAAACATCTAAACCAGTGTTTACATGTTGAAATCGATGGGAATGGTTGCCATAAGCTTCACACATCGATGATCATTTTCTTCAAATTAAAATAAAAAGTAAACTTTTCGTAAATGCGATTTACCCAGAACATAGTGACGCACTGAAAACATTCCTTGTTCATACGTCGACGAAATAATACATACTGAAAAATGCAGCCTGTCAGTGAGACTTCAACATGAAGCTGGCTACTAATCTACTAGATGCTAATAATACATACTAACACCATCTGTTGTAAATTAAAAATAAATTTACAGACCGACACAAATTTAACATACGCTAGGTAAGATCGTTAGATATACTATCCTGGTAATTTTGATGATGCTGTCACTGTTAGAAATCACTTTTGATTGGAGACGGGACGAAATTAATAAAACCACTTACGGCTTTGGAACAGAAGAGAAACTTTATTCACATCGCTGTCTTTTTTAATATTTTTGAACAGCCTCGATACAAATTACAGCGCCTAATTATTCTTCTTCTTTTCTATATTGGCTCTTGTGTCGAGATAAATCATATATTTCATCTAGAATATATTATCATTTTTATTCCTAATTTTAGTTTCAGTTTCAGTAACAGTTCTATGCGACGCTTTTTGAAAAAGTACAGCGATAACAAGTTTTGTTTATTTCGTTGTGAAATATTGTTAAAATGGAAGTGTTGATCTCCTGATACCGTTATTTAGTAAATATTTATATTAACAAATATAATTAAGATATAAATATTAAATATTTAGGGCATTATTCATGACTTAACATAGCTTAAGAATATATGAAGAAAAGACGGAAATAAATACGCCTTATATTAAGGGTCGCCTACAATTATAAATCACAATAACATTTGGTCAGAGAAAGTCATAATGTTCAGGTATTGGAGATTATCAAATCAAGAGCAACTTTTTAATGCAGGTGATGACGAGATTTGGTGAAGATTGATCGTCCTGAAACACCAACAATAGCGTATTGGTTGATAATATGATGATGTCCATGATAATTATTTCATTTAAGAACAAAAAGGTAAAAAATAGTTCGAAGAAATGAAAAAAAATTAATGTATTTAATAAAAAACATATTATTTTATAAGTTTATGAAATACAAGTAAGGCGTTATATCCGAATAATATGATACATGTTAAAAAAATGACAATGTAATTCATTGCATAATAACACATGGTTATAATACTCGTTAACTTAACTATAACTTCTGTTAACGAATAGCTCGATTCTAAATATTTAAAGCAAGCACCTAATAGATACTTGAAAAACGACTTCAGTTACGTATTCCCGCAACATGTTTTCAGTTTTCACAGAAAAAAAATCAAATAGAATTGAAGATGAACATTTTAAAAATAGCTAAATAAACTATAATTTAACTATAACTCGTTTTAACCAATAACATATATGTTTTAACCGACAGACATATATAATTAGACTAATAAGTTTAGAAATACTATTGGTTCCTTCATGTGGCCAAATACCATTGGTGTAGGATGGATAACCTGCATTTAACATTTTTAATTTTTAATATTTTAAATATACATGCAAGAAAAATGATTGACTTTTATTCTATCTGAAAAATTTACGCTGAAAAATTATATTATTTTAGAAATAATTTTCTTTCTTGGTAGCGTAAACTATAAAAAGGTTATGTAAACAATCAACATTAAAGGTTATTGTTTATAAGAGTAAGAATATATACAAAATATTTTAGAAATAAAACTAGGCATTATGAACACTTCTACAGTTACTTTTCATTCATGATCTTATATAACATCATATTTTCCTACTTGATATACTGTATGATTTTTCATATATGACCATATATGCTCTTAAGAATATCTCCATTTTAACATCGCTCATCAATATTGACGTACAGATTATTTGAAAATGTTTTTATTTTTTTCCAGACCAAATGTATGTAGAAGCAGAGGGAGAACATTTTGTTGTCCAGGATGGCAAAGACATTCTACTCTAGGATTGTGTATAATACGTAAGGTTTTAATTGTTGTTAATGAAGATTTTAAATAAAATTTATTTGGATATTTTACAGCTGTATGTTCAAGACCATGTAATCCCGGGCAGTGCATATCGCCGAATGTCTGTTTATGCAGCGGAGGACAGAAAGCTGCAAGTTGTCAAAACTATAAACACAGTTACTCAGGTTTGTTTTTTATTACCTTTAAATATAATTTTAAAATTATATAAGCCGTCTTGGTGGCGCAGTGGTAAAGGCGATAGGATGGTCCTCCTATTGTTGCGGGTTCGAATCCTGCTGGGGCATCGTAGATTTATGTTTGTGATTGTCTAAAATTTCTGATTGTTCTAAGCAAGAGTGTAAAATCCGACAAGGAAAATGATCCCAGTCACGCCAGTAACCAGGCTGGGTAATACCGGATGTTTTCTGGGATGATTTTCCAAAGTTGGTCACTCGGTAGTCGGTAGGCTTAATGCTGAGGACCGTGGTTCGGAGCCGACGTTAAACTTTAGGTCCAATCTAGATAAACTCATAGTTGGTAAAAAAATGCTTTCAATCAACTAATAAAATCAACTGATTAACTCTATTAATTGCAAAATATTGTTAACCAATTATACGGCATTTTTAATTCCATGATATCATTTAATAATGTGCAAAGATTACTGGTAAATAAAAGAATATATTTAAATTATGCATGTACAGTATGTTTATACGATAAAACAATCATTATATCATCAACAGTAAACGTACAACAGTATTTATCTTGTTGTTTGTTGTTTTTGGATTTCAAATCAGCTATATTTTCAGCTAATTTCCGTGATTTTCTATGCGAACTAAAATGTTTTATTAGATCAATCAGAATATTGTTATTGAGGTCATTGGAAATATGATCCAATTGTCTTATTTGTTGTTGTAATATCAGCATTCTTATTTTTTTCTAAGGTATATAAGTAGTTTATCAATACCAATATGTAAAATAGACTAGTATTATTATTATATTGTACCAATATAATAGTCTTTCTCTAGTAAATGTATTACAATGTTTTAAATCATCCAATGACATAGGTTGAAAGTTATTTGTATTATTTTAACTTATCTTTTGTCAGAACTATACACTTTTTACTAATACACTATGTGGTGGTTTCACTGAGCCTAAATAGTTGTCAATCTGGATTGGCATTCTTGAGTTTTGCAATGCTTTTGTTGGATACTTGCATGCATTTTGATTAACGATATTTATTGGTGAAAATGCGAAGTATAAACGTAAAGAACTGTTATATCACCTAAACAAGCTGTTAAATTCGGTCGTACTGATATTTCTTCTACATAAAATAACAGTTTTCAATTTAGTGTTATTGAATTATTCGGACGCTAATCAACGAACCTTGATTGATTTGAAGACATCTCATTCCATCAAATAATTTTAGAAACTTATGGTGCTGCTGCTCTGTCTTATCTCATTTGTAGGTTTTGGTTTCAACGTTTTTTTTTTCGTTTCAGCGAAAGAAGTTGTTTTTATGATAAGGACAAAGAATGGTCTGGAGGACCAAAATAGAGAAAATTATCAGAACTAGCCGAGAGTGCTATTTCGAATCACTTTGAAGATATTGGTTTAATTGCTCACCAGACACAATAGAATAGATTTCTGTGTATTGTGGCCAGTGTCATTGTGGGTGAGACTAATGTCTACAGAGACACCGAAGCACGATATTTTTATCCATAATATCTTATTGTGTATATGGTGGGATCAGTAAGGTATTGACTATTATCAACAGCTCAAATCCAAGAAAATCTTTACTCTGGATGTCCACCAATGACACTATTTTTACACTAAAACATTCGGCTACATTCCAGCTATGAAAGATATAATTGCTGATTTATGTGCTATTTCTATCCGGCTCGAAAGAGTGTGTTGAATCGATAACTGCTACTTCTATCCGGCTCGAAGGAGCATGTTGAATTACTTGAAGCATGTTGAATTGAAATAATTCCCGCACCGCTGGTTCAATAGGGTCAAAAATAAGTTATTCTTAAAGGTGTCAGTGATTCACGAAACTGATATCAATTAGTTCCTGAGTATCTTTCTTTAAATAAAAGTAAACTCTTTCTTAATTACTTATATTACTTATGTAGACAGTTAACAACAAGTTAACAATATAATGCTACACTATAAAATACCCGAACTATTTTCGTTCATAATGATCGATCTGATTTTACAAACTTGACTAATAATTAGTCGTGAATGTAAACTTATCGTGAATGCTTGCGAACTTTTTTTTTCTTTTTCCATGATGACCAGCTAGAACCAAATGGTCTTATGCTTATTTTGTTTCGGGTTCGGGATAGTAGTGTTTTACGGGCAACAGAGACCCTGGGTTGCGACTGGGATTGCCGTAGTTGGTTTACTACCGAGGTTTATGGGGGGGTAGGGATTTAATCAAGGTGTTGTCGTCTTCCAAGGCGCCTATGAAGAACCTTACACTGATCATGTTCATGAAATTCTTCACAAACGGGATGCCTGGTTCGAGTGGTGAGTGTTGGCGTTCCTTATAAACCATGGGCCATTGAGCAATGCGCGGACATTTTTGGATTAGAACACTTGGAGTAGTCGCTTTCTGGGGGATATGGAGTTTACATTTTCTGCAGAGGAGTGGAAATAGTAGATTGTACACACCATTTCCTTTGCAAATAACATGCTGTATTTGGGCTGACCATTGGAATCTGTGGTCGAATTGGAGACTGAGGTAAAAAAGATTCTGGAGCCAGAGGATAGGGATTTTATCAATTTGGAGGCGATGGGCGCGGAACTCCTTCTTGGGGTGGAACAGAATAGCCTGAATTTTGCTCGGGTTGGTTTGTAGCCGCCAGAATTTGTACCACGCCGCTTGGTTCAGCTGGACTTGTAGTGTGTTACGAATAGCGTCGGGACAATAACGGGTTGTGATTGGACCTCTTGGTTCGCCTTATTTATAGTTGCGTGTATGTCATGCCCACTCTGAAACTATACAGTATATGACATTCACTATTTCTTAAAACCAATAGTCCACTTACAAGGGTTTTTCCTTTCCCGAGTAAACTAGGCCAGGCAGCGACAATAAAATGTTCTGCCAGAGAGACCAAAAATTCATAGGGCTATAAAAAGTAGATGTTATGCACGTTTTTTTGGGAAATAGATGTAAGAATGTTATAAACATATTTAACAATGTTTCGGGTTTATCTCTCTGAAATCCTGAACAACAATATTGCAGCACAAATGAGAATTTTTATCGTAACTAGCGATATCGCCAGATATAGCGCCTTCTATTTACAACTTGTTCAGATGGATGCAACTTGACTATGTTGACAGATGGTTTTGAAAAGCCGAATAAGTGCGAAAAGTGTTCAGTGATTAAATCGCTGCATAACTGGCATAGTTTTTTTTTGTTACGATGTCAACATTAACAGCATATTGATAAATAAAGATGGGAAAAAGTTAGAAAATGATAAAACATATTTTGATTAAGGCATAATTTACCAATAATTCTCAATAAATACCTTTAAACTGAAAAAAATATAGAGAATACATGCAAGTATCTAATAGATACATGAACGACGATTTCAGTTTACGCATTCCCATATAATTTTTTCAGTTTTTGCACAAAAATAATCAGTTAGGCCTGAAGATGAAGGAATGTGAAAATTATTTTTCATTGAATATTTTAAATATAACGATTTGATGTATTTGTACATTTTATAGATGAAGACGGGAGACCGTGTCGAGCGATCTGTATGAATGGTGGCACTTGCGTCAACGGACAATGTAGCTGTCTTGCAGGCTATACGGGAGAATTTTGCACAGAACGTATGTTTTGCTTATTTAAAACTGATAACTATTGATAAAAATGACTTATTGACTATCGTTTACAGCCATTTGTGAGGAACCATGCAAAAATGGAGGAAAATGCATATCGCCAGACAGATGTGCTTGTTTGTACGGATTTCAAGGAAGTCATTGTGAAGTAGGTGTGTAAGTTTTCGTTGTATTTCAGTTTCTTCCCATCAAAGCACGTCTAATACTAATATATTACTCCTTCTACAGATTACAGAACTGGGCCATGCTATACTGGAATTAAAGGAGCTTTATGCGTCAGCCAATTGGAAGGAGTTGTATGCACTAAAACCTTGTGTTGTGCTACAGTAGGAAGGGCATGGGGTCACCCATGTGAACATTGTCCGTCCAGACTGGAATGCGATACCGGATTTCTAAAGAACCAGAAAACAGGAGAATGTGTTGGTATGTCTACTTCTTTTTTATAAAATGATAACTACTTTTTGCACTATGATGTCTTGTAGATATTAATGAATGTGAAGCGATTCCTCATCTGTGCGCTGGAGGTCAATGTGTGAATAGTGTGGGCTCCTTCACTTGCCAATGTCCACCTGGGCAGTCGCGCAACATCCAGACCAATCGTTGCGATGATAAGAACGAATGTGAGGAAGAGGAGGGCATCTGCGAAAATGGTTCTTGTGTTAATACTGTCGGCGCCTTCTTCTGTCTCTGTCATCCTGGTTTTATCCAGAGCCAAGACAAGAAATACTGTATTGGTGAGTTATCACTGAGAAACATACCTGATGCAACGTCTGAATATACAGGATACTTGAGAGACTATTTTTAGATGGCAGGCAAGGTTTATGTTATACCCAGCGTACACCTGGAGGGTATTGCAGAGATGAACTTCAGTATCGTCTGTCGAAGAAGGATTGCTGTTGTGGACAACACGTGGGTCAAGGATGGGGGGACGATTGTACTCCATGCCCAGTATATGGAAGTGGTACGTATTATAACTGATGTATAAACAGACATGACAAACAATGTCGTTTTGTAGATGGCCACCGAAAATTATGCTCCTCCATTCCTCCCGCTTTGTTTGAGAGCAAGAACATCAGCATGACAATGCCAGAACCACAAAGAAAAATCACACTGGTAGACGAGTGTATGCTTCGGCCCGATATTTGTCAACACGGCAAATGTGTTGATCTTGTTCAGGGATACGACTGCGTATGCGATCCAGGTTACCGGAAGGGAAAGTCCCAAGTGTGTGAAGGCTAGTGCTGAATTTTTGTTATATTTGTAACATAGGATAATATATATTTCTCTGATTTTTAGTATTAATATTCTCTAGTGTTCTAATTTTATTATTATTGACTACAAGAAAAACGAATATGTTGAATTGATCGAGAAAATCTGTTCCGATAATAATTTTTCACTAAAAAACAACCAATTTGTGAATTACCAAATATTTTTCGGATTTCAGGGTGTACTTTTCTGATATCTAGGTTTCTTCTCAGATTCTGTTACCTTTACCCTTTACTGGAAGTGACCCCGCCTTCTGAGCTGTGTTTTTTGCATGTGTTCTTTTAAGGCTTTATGATGAGTTCTTTTCTTATTTCTGTGTTATTCATACTCTCTCATAATTTTTTTCTTTTTTTTATGTTACACAGCCGAACGTTAGAATTGTCTTATAGTTCATTTTCATATATATTTTAATGTTTGTTTTTTTGATCTTTCTTTTTCGTAAATCTTGGATTCATTGCGAAGAATTGATCCATAGCTTTTTCAATTATGCTCTTGATTCCCATTTCCGGGTTTTCATATTTTCAAGTTCTATTCCCAGATATTTTAATTAATTTACTTATTCTATTTTGACTTGAAATAACTGTTATGAACAATGTTGAGCTTGGGATTCTCTTTGCCGCTTGAGTTCTGAAACTGTTATCTTATTGTCTGTAATTACATTATGTAATGTTTGGCCTGTAAATTATGGTATATATTTTTGAGAGGGTTTGCACTTTTTCGCTTATACGATATACATATATGTACACCTTATGCTGAAAATATTATTCTGTAAACTTCTTGCCTTTCGAAATTCATTCTGCTAATCTGTCAATGATTTTAGCTATAAGTTTTCATAGCAGTGTATAGCACATTGGTATATCTAGTATATAAATTGCTTTCCCTTTTTCGCCCTTTTTATGCAATGAAACAATGAGTATCATTTGCTATTTTTGGAAGGCTTTTCTTTCTTACTACACTCTATTGTAAATTTCCAGCAACACCCCAGAACTTGTAGTCTTTTCTTAAAACTTTTTGGTACTATTTTATCTTGTCCTGATGCTTTTTGAAAAGCACCGAAAATATTTTTAATAAAGTAATTTTAAAAGGGTACTATGAGTCAAATGTTACAAAATAGTTAGTTCAAATATTATATTCTTTCAGTATAACTATGTTTAATCATAATCATACCTATGTATATTTAACAAATTCATCTTCGTTTTCTTAATATTTAATAATTTATTTTAAAAATAGATATCAACGAATGCAACGAAGGAAAATGTTTAAATGGCAGATGTATCAATACCCCTGGTGGATTCAATTGTCTTTGTCCTGCTGGGTTCGATGTTTCACCAGATGGTACAATGTGTACAGATCACGACGAGTGCGCAGAAATCGGAATGTGCACTAATGGTATTTGCATTAATATGGACGGAAGTTTCAAGTGTCAATGTAAAAGCGGATTCAAATTGAGCTCCACCGGATTTGCATGTGTTGGTTAGTTATTGATTGGATATTTTTACAGTAATTTTGGGTAAGAATTAAACATTTTCAGACCTCGATGAGTGTTATGAAAATCCACGAATCTGCTTAAATGGACGATGTGACAATACACCTGGATCATATACGTGCCAATGTCTTCCAGGATTTATAGAATCAAGTGATAAAACTTTCTGCATCGATATGGACGAATGCTCTACAACTGGTAGCTCTTAAATTAAATATATATAACAATCATATTTTTCTTAAATATCTCAGGAATGTGCGACCACGGGAGGTGTATCAACATGGAAGGTTCATTTAGGTGTGTCTGTGACTCTGGATATCGTCTTGGCGTAGATGGTCGGCATTGTATGGATATAGATGAATGTATCAGTAATCCTTGTCAATTTGGTACATGCTTCAACACTCCTGGCAGCTTCAGATGTGAATGTCATTCAGGCTTTAGCTTGGGTGCTGACGGAAGATCTTGTCTGGATACCCGAAGGGACTTGTGTTATCAGGTAAATCAACATACTTTAATTCAAAATACATCGTTAATATAAATTTTATAAAGGAATATCGCGATGGACAATGTATTAATCCTTCAACTACAGCTGTTACGAAATCTAGTTGTTGCTGTTGTACTATAATATCAGGAAAACCAATGGCTTGGGGACAGAATTGTCAACCTTGCCCCATGCCAGGAACCACTGACTTTGATCTTCTTTGTCCTCATGGGCCAGGTTAGATTACGTTTCTTCATATACCTACAGTACTTATTTATCAGCTCCCAAATAGGTTCGACATTTGACGGCAATGATATTAACGAGTGTGCTCAAAATCCCAACATCTGCCAGAATGGAGCCTGTGAGAATCTGATTGGTACATACCGGTGCATATGCAATCCGGGATATGAGGTGGATGAGTCTGGAAAAATCTGTACCGACATCAACGAGTGTGAAGTGGAAGCAAGTGTGGTAAGAATAACTCAATTGAAATTAGTTAATGGAAAAGTCCCCGGCCTGACACATAGATGGCGCTAATAGAATTAAATCCATTTTTTAGTTAGCCCTAGCCTTTAAATGATGCGTGTATAAATTTGACAGCTGTCGAATCATTAGTTTGTGAATTATAACATTTTCAGTGAAGCAACTTTTGTTATTTTGAAAAAATGGATAAAAATGAATTTCGCGTATTCATGTATCCTAGCTTTAACCGTGGTGAAATGAGCACCGAAGACGGTGAACGCAGTGGACGCCCAAAAGAGGTTGTTACCGACAAAAACATTTAAAAAATCCACAAAATGATTTTGAATGACCGTAAATTGAAATTGAATGAAATAGCAGACATTCTAAAGATATTAACTGAACGTGTACATCATATTATTCACGAATATTTAGGTATGAGAAAGCTCTGTGCAAAGTGGGTGCAGCGCAAACTCGCTTTTGACTGAAAACAACGACGAGTTGATGATTCGGAGCAGTGTTTGAAGATAATAAAGTGTAATAAACCCGAATTTTTGCGTCGATATATGACAATGGATGAAACATGGCTCGATCGTATCACTCCGATGACATATCAACCGAGTGGACTGCATATGATGAACCCGTTCCAAAGCGTGGGAAAACGTAATAGTCGGCTGGCAAGGTTATATAGGTTATAAGGTTATAAGGTTATATAGGTTATAAGGACCATCAACAGCGACTATTACATAGCGTTATTGGACCGTTTGAAGGACGAAATCGCTGAAAAACTGCAGCGTTTGATGAAAACGAAAGTGCTGCCTCACCAAGACAATGCTCCGTGTCATAAGTCGGTAAAAACGATGGCAAAAATCCGTGAATTGGCCTTCGAATTGCTTCCTCATCCACTTTATTCTCCAGATCTAGCCTCCAGCGACTATTTCCGGTTCTCAGATCTCAAAAGAATGCCCGCTGGGAAGAAATTTTCGTCGAATGAAGAGGTGATCGCCGAAACTATTTTGAAGCAAAGGACAAATCGCACTACAAAAATGGTATCGAAAAGTTGGAGGCTCGCTATAATCAGTGCATCAGCCTTGAAGGGAATTATATTGAATTAAAATAAACTAATTTTCCTATGATAGGCCGGACACTTTTCAATGAACCTGTTCAATTGAAGTTAAGGTTTTTAAAGTTTATTGCTTAAAAAATCACTAGATGTGCGGTGGAGGACAGTGCAAAAATACACCTGGTAGCTTCCAGTGTATATGTCCAACTGGTACACAACTAAATCCTCACATATTCGTATGCGAAGATATTGACGAGTGCAGAGAATTGGGACCTGAGGCGTGCTTCAATGGAGAATGTATTAATACTCAAGGTTCTTACAAGTGCGAGTGTGAGCCAGGATTTATCCTAGATAACACGGGAAGAATATGCATAGGTATGTGTTTATTTCTTATTTAAAATCAATACGTATTATTCATTAATTCCAACAGATAATAGAAAGGGATCTTGCTGGACTAAAATGAATCACGGCCGATGTGAGAATAACTTGCCTCAGCTCAGCAGAAGAATGGAGTGTTGTTGCTCGATAGGAGTGGCGTGGGGATCACCTTGCGAAAGATGTAATCGAAACGAATGTAATGAATGTAAGCATGGTTACGCTAAAATCGATGGAAAATCTTGCACCGACATCAATGAGTGTGATTTGAATCCCAACATCTGCAGAGGCGGAGGAATTTGTGTAAATACCGATGGAAGTTTTACCTGCACCTGTCCACCTGGTTTAACTCTAGACGAGACTAGTAAATTAGTCAGATTATATATAGTTTGTAGCACGGTTTCATCATAAATATTATTTTAGGAACACATTGTTTGGATATAAGGGAAGAACCTTGTTTTACGCGACACAAACATGGAAAATGCACTCACGCTATCGAAGGGCTCTATCACAAAGATCTTTGTTGTTGCTCGTCAATAGGAAAGGCATGGGGTCACAAGTGCGAATCATGTCCAAGAATAGGATCCGCGGCTTACCAGGAGTTGTGTCCCAGAGGACTCGGATTTCTGGACAGGAAGGATATAAACGAATGTACAGAATTCCCGGGGATGTGTCAAAATGGCCGATGTAGGAACACAATAGGTGGTTATAATTGTAGATGCAACAAAGGCTACGATTTCGATGATACAAAAATTAAATGTGTTGGTTAGTATATTTCCTGACGTACTCATAACTCAAATTTACAATCATGCTGAATAAATTATAGATATTGACGAATGCAGTATAACAACAACGAATGTATGTGGAAAGGGAATTTGTAAAAATATTCCTGGTGATTTTTTCTGCGAATGTCAGGAAGGTTACCAAACTCAACCTCCAATGCAGACCTGCATGGATATCAACGAATGTGAAGAAATACCTGGTAAAATTGTTAATAGTTAATATAGAGACTGTGAATTAATTTAATTGTGTGAAAAAATGGATATGTGTTACAAAAGAAAAAGGCAGTTGAAATTTTAGACTATATGTTTTAATAGATTTTATCTTTAACCTCCAGGAATTCAAAAAAGTTTAATTTCATAGAATACAATTAAATATATTTCAAACCCTTATAAAACTTTTATTGTAACAGGTGGGGCAAAAGTCCCGCTACTATTTTCTTTTCTAGCTCAGTTTCACTTTAATCATTGTGTTGTGTAGATGTCCAAATTTTATTATTTTTTATTTTATTACGAAAATAATCGTTCTATTATTGCCACTAAGCGTAAATTGTGTCAAAAATATCCTAATTTTTTTTTTCGACATTACGGTACGACACCAGACGGGCTTCATTCTGGAAGAAAACGGATGTCTCGTAACGCTGAGAATGTGACCCTGGTGCGCGATAGTGTAGCAGAGTCTCCAGAAACATCAATTCGGAGATGTGGTTTCCAGTTACATATTTCTGCACGCAGGTTAAGTCGAATTTTGAAAACTGATTTCAAAAAATTTTCGCCTAAATTGATAATGGGCGATGAAGCCCATTTAGTTCTCAGTGGCCATATCAATAAACAGAACAGTCGGTTTTGGGCCACATAAAATCCTCAATTAATTCATGAAACATTATTGCATCCACTAAATATAACTGTATGGTGTGGCATTCATGCTGAAAACATCATTGGTTCCTATTTTTTTCTAAATGACTAAGGTGTTGCAGTTATTGTTACTGCTGAACGGTGCTAAGACATGATTCGAAATTTTCTTGTGCTGAAATGGAAGAGCAAGGACTAGAGAACATATGGTGTCAGCAACAATTCAATTATTGAATTACGTTTTTACAGGAAGACTAATTTCGTGAAGTGGCGATTTAGCATGGCCAGTCAGATCTCCGGATTTAACCGTATGAGACTTTTTCTTATGGGGTTTTTTAAAATGAAGCTAGGTTATCAAAGTTTATGTGAATAAGCCCTAAAGGATTTTACATCTAAATATACACATATAAAAACAAAATAAAAAGAACCGAAAGTTGCATAGCTAATTGCGGTCACCATTTAACTGATATTATTCTACAATCATAACGAAAAAAAAATGTAAAGACCAAATAAACTGTCTATGAAAACCAAACTTACTTATCTGTTTTTTGAGCAAAGTTATAGGTCAAAATGGTAGCGGGACTTTTGTCCTACATTGTATCTTATTAAATGAAATGAACAAAAGAATATCGAAAATTGTCGAAAATCCTTTATTATAATCGAAGTATTTCAACTCTTTCGGTTTTATCTTGCAAGATTTCAAGGATTTTATTTTTAATCATTATCGTTTTTTTTTAATTTGAGTTTCTAAAGCTTCATTCTTGAAACAATTTTGATGGACTGATTTTGATTGTACCAACAATATGGCTTAAGATAGTTATCTATAAAAAAAGCTCAATATTAATTCATAGTCCTACTATTAATACTAACTAAATATAATACTATAAATATAATATTATTAACATATAATATTTCAGGTCTGTGTAGGGGAGGTAGATGCCTTAACATTGAAGGTTCTTTTAAGTGCGAGTGCCCTATAGGTCACGAACTTGCTTCAGACAAAAAATCTTGCAAAGATATAGACGAATGCTCCAGAACTAGCGGGATATGTTCCAATGGCGTGTGCGAGAACATGATGGGTACTTATCAATGTATATGTAATGAAGGATACCAGCAAACTGGCCAAAAGTCTCATTGTGAAGGTTAGTTTTTCATTCGAAGTCAGTGAACATATGGTATAATTTATTTTATAGATATTGACGAGTGCGAATTTGAACCATGTGATGATCTGTGCATTAACACACCTGGCAGTTTCTCATGTTCTTGTGGGTATGATGCGGTATCAAGGGATCCACCTGAGTTGAGTAAAAATGTTGTGTGTGCTTTTAGGGATGGTTACCAGCTGACTCTAGACGGTAAGACCTGTGCGGATATTGATGAGTGTCACGAGAATCCTCGAATATGTAATGGTGGTAAATGTACCAATACAATCGGAAGCTATATCTGTCATTGTATCGAAGGGTTGCTAGCTGGACCATCAGGAACGTCATGTATTGGTATGGCTTAGGTCTACTTAAGTATAATCTGAGATACTTAATTGTCCGTTTTAGATATTGATGAGTGTAAACAGAATCCGAACATTTGCGGAGCTGGTGAATGCGCAAACACTCTGGGTTCTTTCCAGTGTAGATGCGAAGAAGGTTATTCAGTTAAACCTAAAGGTGGGCCACAATGTACCGATGACGATGAGTGCTATTTAGGCACGTATAACTGTGATGAAAATGCTGATTGTATCAATAATCCCGTAAGGACTTGATCACACGAGTGAATAATTATTCATAATAATCGAATTTACAATTTAGGGATCATATCAGTGCCGCTGTTTGGATGGGTTCACCGGTAACGGCATTAGTTGTCGAGATATCAATGAGTGTCTCACCAATAACGGAGGATGTGATCAGAATGCTCAATGTATTAACAACGATGGTTCTTTCAGATGCGAATGTGATTCAGGGCAAGTCATTATATTTTATCCTCAATAAGTAATCTAATATATCCTTATATGTATAATTCTTCTGTCCGTGTGTATGTAATTGAATACCTTCTTAAATAGTTTGATAAATATTGGCGAAATTTTGTAGGTGTGTGGATATTTATGGGAATTTATAAATGGTCTATAGTCGTAATTAGTCTCGGTAGGTAGCTAAGATAAGGTTCCAAGAATTTTTTATAATATAAAATAGAGCTTTTTATTCGCTGCCAATCTGGAATCAAATACTTCCCTAGAAGCCGACTACGTTTTTTCTGATTACAACAGTAAAATATTTCCATTAATATTTTTTAACGTGTGTTCAGTCTAAATTTTAATATTTTTTGATAATTTTTTTGTATCACGCCCCAGAGCATGCTCGGCATTGAGGTCAAATTATATTGCCGATGGCCGCATAAGGCGCGAGTTAATTAAATTAAAATTAAATTAAATTAAGTAAATTAAATATTATATTATATTGATGTATTTTAAAAGTAAAATGTGTTGTTTTCGACAGTTCGAGTTAAACTGAACTTAATTCCTTAACATTAATGTATATTCGGCCACGTAGATATCTGCTGACTCTTATTATTTTATGGGCTATAGTTTGTGTTACATTATACAATATGTGTTAATTTACAGTAATATATTGATTAATAAAAATAAAATTGTCAACGTATAGCAATATTTTGAAATATCATCAGTCAGGTTTATGTTGCTGTTATATTAGTGAAATTGTGCACACATTCCTGTTGATTTTAGCTTAAAAAGTTGTTTATATTCTTGTTTGGGCGTTTTCACACCTGCCGGCATGACACGACACGACACAGACACGACACAGACACGGCACCGGCGCTGCACCGTGTATCCTTTTCATAAGTATTGTTCCATATAAGACTGTCATTCTACTAATTCAATTAGTATTAAAATATCATATTTAAAGCTACACATGTTCCTCTTTTAACATTAAAAATATCTCGGTACACAATAAAAATCGGCGCCGACACGAGTGGACCAATTGGCGAGTGTGAAAGGATTCCAATTGTTTACGTGTCATTACGGGTCCACCGATATCGGTGTCGCGTCGGTGTCGGCAGATGTGAAAACGTCCTTTATTGTTAGTTGCTTATTGTCTTCAAGGGTGAACAGGAAATATTAATCGATGTACACATAATGCATAAATAGTCCGTAACTATCGGTTAACGTAAATTTAAGAGACCAGGTTGCAAATACATGTGTGAATGAAAGTCGAGAGCATCATAATGAAAGTCTTCGAGCTAATAGATTGAGACGAGAGGCACGTCACGTTCGAATGTAGCGCTGAAATAGACTGCGCGAATCATCAGCAATATGAAAAAAATGTAAACATTGTCATGCAGTTAATTACAAAGGTGAACCGGCGGGTATTTTCAGCTCATATGGAAACGTTTGACTTCTTCTATTAACTATTCCAGCAGACCTTTGAAAACATTATTAGCTGGAGCCACATCTCAATCGAAAATGTTTTTGCGTAAAATTCGTAAATTCAATTCTTGCACCCAAATGATATCATTTGGAACAACAAAAATTGTTCAGAATAAGGATTGTGTTTTTTTAAAATCAAAACCAAATGATCCATTTGTTCAATACCGTTTCCAATAGATTACAAAACGGCATTTTCCTATTGCGCCAGCTATATCATCAATGCGTTGTTGATATGTGTGCGAAAATATAAAGGGAGCGATTACGATACATTATGTTGAATCAAGCGAAGCTTCGTTCTGAGAACTACCGGTTGTAAGGAAAAAAATACATAAATTTCAAGAAAATGGAAACATTTATTTATTCAGAGTATTAACCATTTGATTCTATATATTTTGCCCATTTTTTGGGTAATATATAGATGCCATCCTAAAAAAAAACTGTTTATCATTTGATCAAAACCATTTACCGAGCCATTTTCAAACTTCTTCTAATCGCGTGTCTCATTGATGCGAAAAGTTGATAGTGGGATGGGACAAGATCTGGAGAGCACGGTGGGTGCGATAATATATGCCATACAAGTGCTTTCAACGCAAATGCTTCCTTGACTTTGCTTTATGAAAAGGCGCGTTATTGTACTGTAAAATCACTTTGCCGTGTCATCGGACCCATTCTGGATGTTTTTTCGACCAATGCTTACACCTAATTACTCATTTATTATTGGTAACGATTACTATTAACAGTTTTACCAGGTTTCAAGAGTTTATAATAAACCACGTGACTCTGGCTCTACCAAACACAGAGGATTGTCTTGCGACCAAAACGACTTGACCTTGGAGTCGATCTTTTGGCTTCGCCAGTGATAAATGACTTCTTATCATACCTTTGAAGCTGGATTTCACGCACGATTTTTCGATTTTCAATTTGCCCGTCATTCAATTGATGCGGCTTCCATCTTCCCATCTTTTGGATATTTCTATTGCTTGTAATCGATCGCTAATCATTTCTTGGGTCGTGTTTAATGCTTCTACCAATTGTTTTTGAGTTTGGGTCGGGTTTTCAACCAATAACTCTTGCAGTTTCGGATCTTCAAACGTTTCTCTCTTCCAGAACGTTATTTATCTTGCACATTGAAATCGCCACTTTTGAATTGTCGAATCCACGCCTCACATGTTTTTAGGGTTAGAGCATGCTTATAGTAAGTTTCTATCAGCAAACTATGACTTTTACAGTGGGTTTTTTTCTTTTGATTAAACAACAAAAGTAGTTCCTTGCCGCAAATGTTTTCAGATACAAAACTTTATAGTTTCAAAGAAGTATAAAACTATGACGGTGTTACTTTCGCAAAATATAACATACATAACTTTGAATCTTGATGTCAGTGGAATAAAATGGCATGTGTATATGTGACAAATGAATATGTGTCAAATCACAACATTGCATACTTAAGTATAGCGTTAGTTATAGCATCATTAGTATATAGTATAGCATCAGTTAGAAAAATCGGTAATGACCTTCCGGTACACCTGGTACATACATTTTCTTGATGTTGCCATTAGCAAGGTAGATGGAACAATTAATATCGACAAAATCGGTATCGCATATATTAATAGTTCGCTTCATATGCAAGAATATGTTTAAGTTGTCATTATTTTTGTAGGCGTATATTATCGACTACATTTTTCATAACATTGTAGTGAATTGCACTGGGGTACTGGGGTGATATTAAAATCGTGTTGTGTCTAAGTTAAACATCAAATCATAGGCATGATATCATTGCACACGTGTTCAAACAAAAATGAAAGCTCTTGATAAACTTGATTATATATCACTGGGTATGAAATATGACATTTGAACAGGACCACATCTGTTGGGTCTGTTAGTAGTATATTCTTCTGTCTCTGAGTAGGCTGCTAAACTCCGCTTAGATGGTTGAGATTTTTTTTGTGTTTGTTTATGTGCATTCGAGAATGGTTTAGATTCACAACTGGACCCGGTAGGTGGCGCTGCGAAAAAGCTACAGTATTTTTTCCATAAACATTTTTTGATTATATAAACATATCACACTCTATGAAATCTGAAGTAAAGATAACTTTTAAGTTTCTCTTAATGTAATAGAACATTTTTTTTGATTTCGATACTTTTTCAGATTTAAGGGAGATGGTTACAATTGCGTGGACATAGATGAGTGTACCAACGATCCTAGCTTATGCGAGAACGGCCAATGTTTGAATTACCCCGGTTCATTCCGCTGCGAGTGCGAGATGGGTTTTATGCATCCCAATGAGGCTAACGAGAGGGCTTGTGTCGGTCAGTACGAAAAACGTCTTTCCCGCTGACGGTGAAGGAACCCGAAGTCCCCTAATATCTGTATTTTTACTAACCTCCATTAAAATAACGCAGCGAATGGACATGCATTAACATAGAGTATAGGATAATGTAGACGCTACTAACATCGGTTTCAGAAGGAATTTCACACGCTTTTAATCTTAACCAGTAGGTATCAAAGCCTACAGTATATTCTTTAGAGTCTATTAATATAGTTAGTACAAAATACGACAATAAGATTTCAAACCGTCTGGGTATATTAATTTAAAAAGCAGTAATTTTAATGGATTTTTTATTAACTAATATATATTTTACAGTGAAACTACATCATCGCATGCAAATTATATTTACTTTGTGGATGTTTGTACTAGATAATCCACAGTAAATGTTTAAATATAGCTTAAATGAGCTTCTTCGTCAAAAATACATTTCAGAATCGTTGCTTTGCATTGGAAACTTTAAAATTCAAAACTGTCTGATGATTATACTAGATATATATTCAGTCTATATTAGTTAATAAACAATGCAATACATTGAGACATTTTTATAAAATATTAAGTAATCATTTTGGAAGAATATATAAGTGTGTCGGTAATTTCTTTCCGAATACTTTTCTAAAGAAACATATTATTTACAATGAATAGTTAAAATATATTTATTCAAAATGTTGGTAATTTTATGCTCATCTCTTAGAAAATGTATGGATAAAATTCCAAGATAACAATTACCCCCTTGAGCTAAATCTTTCATTAAGCCATTTTCTAACTTATGCGGAATTGACTGCTAGAAAAACTGTTGCTCTGCAAACACGTGCTCCATTTCTTTCATACCAGTTTACTGACGATTTTTTTGGCCATTCAATTCATTGGACGTCATTCAATTCATGTGACACAGATATTTTCATCTTTTAGGTCTTTCGCATCATCATCTTTCACTTTTAATCATTCAAAAATACTACTGAACTCAACATTCAATTTTACTGCCAATTGTTTTTGAGTTTGTGTTGGATTTTCATCTGATAATATAATAATTCTCGTAATACGTTCTCAATTTTTGGAGTTTGCTTACTGTATCTATACATTTTCCTGTAAAACAGCTAATGCACGTTATAGATGACGCCAAATATAATTGTAAAGGCAAAAGTTTATAAAAAATGTAAAACTCGTTTTAAACTCGGAGCGGATGTTTCCTTCTAATCTTACTAGTTAAAGTTTCCTAGCTAAAAAGAGAGAAAATTCTGTTTGATGCATCGGCAGATGTAACCGAATCAGCTTGATCAATCATCAAATATCTATAAAATTCTTCAAAATGTTCGTAACAATAATTAGAGGTTATAAGCAAGTTGTTATAAGTTAATACGGCAACATTGACAGATACGGATCAGACACGCTGACGTCATATATTTTGATGACGTGCAATGGTTTTTTGTTGTTGGACTATATCAGCAAATTATCTGCCTACTAAATGGTTATTTTCAGCGACATTTGCTCTTGATGAAACATTTGATAACATTTTTGTCAGACATTTGATGAAATATTATTTTTCATTAATGTGCGCTACAAATGCACGATTTTAGGTATATACCGAACACTTTCGACATTTTCAAAAAATTATAAATCTATAACGCTGTTCTGTATTTAGGCGGAATGCAACTTGTAGTTTTGAGGTTAATGCCAGTAGAATAAAATGACATTTATCAAATCATAATATTGCATAACCCTCGCTAGTAAAATGGGTTATAAATACCGGAAAGTAATTACCGACACACCTAGTATATCTTAAACTAATGTTTTTAACAGTATTTTACCTATATAATAAACTAAATCAGTTTCAACTTAATTAATAATGTTTCACGTCACTTAATACATCATATTTTAATATACCTTTCGTTATAAGTTTTTTGACATATAAATATTCAGTTTGAATTCATCATTTTTTGTGGATATGAAATTTTATAAGAAACATTGCTATCAACAAAAATCTATCTTCATAATAACGACTACTCTATTATATTAATAATTTTTCGATATTCCATTCCGATGTGTAACAGGTCAATTGAAGCCCTGATGAATGAAGTCCCCGGCCTAACACATTAAAATCCTTTTTTTGGCAAAATTAGTTTTTTTTTATTCAACATAATTCCCTTCAAGGGTGATACACTGATTATAGTGACCCCCCAACTTTTCGATACCATTCTTGTAGTACGATTTATCTTTTGTTTCAAAATAGGCCTCAGGCTTGTCGATCACCTCTTCATTCGACGAAAAATTCTTCCCAGCGAGAATTCTTTAGAGATCTGAGAACAGGAAATAGTCGCTGGTAGCCAGGTCTGGACAATACAGGGTGAGGAAAGAATTCGAGGACCAACTCATGGATTTTTGACACGGTGAATTACCTTGGTGAAGCAGCACTTTCTTTTTCTTCAAATGCCGCCGTTTTTTGGCGATTTCGTTTTTCAAACGGTCCAATAACCCTATGTAATAGTCGCTTTTGATGGTCCATCCTTTTTCAAGGTAGTCAATGAAAATTATTCCATGCGCATCCCAAAATACAGACGCTATAATCTTGCTAGCCGACTGTTGGTTTTCCCACGCTTTGGAACGGGTTCATCGTGTGCAGTCCATTTGGATGACTCTCGATTAGACTTCAGAGTGAAATGATGGAGCCATCTTTCATCCCTTTGTAGATATTGATGCAAAAACTCGGGTATATCATGCTTGATTATGTTCACTGCTCCGAATCATCAACTTGTCGTTGTTTTTGGTCAAAAGTGAGCTCGCGTGGCACCCACTTTGCACAGAGCTTTCTCATACCCAAATATTCGTAAATGATCGGATTCGAAAATTGATGGAATGATGATGTACACGTTCAGTTGATATCTTTAGAGTGTCTGCTATTTACTTCAATTTCAATTTACGGTCATTCAAAATCATTTTGTGGATTTTTTAATTGTTTTCGTCGGTAAAGACCTTTTTTTTAGCATGCACTGCGTTCACCGTTTTCGGTGTTCATTTCACGACGTCTGAACTTAGCATACCAATCCTTGATGATTGATTTTCCTGGAGCAGTATCTGGAAACTCGGCGTCCAGCCAGGTTTTTGCGTCAACTGTATTTTTTTCCTTCAAATAGCAATATTTTATCAACACCCGAAATTCCTTTTTATCGATTTTTTCCCAATAACAAAAGTTGCTTCACTTAAAATGTTATAATTTACAAACTAATGATCCGACAACTGTCAAAAGTATACATACATCTTTTGTGGGTTATGGTTATCTAAAAAGCATATGGATTTAATTCTAGTAGCACCATTGATGGTGCCGGTCAGGCCGGGGACTTTTCAATTAACCTGCTATTTGTTTCTCATTACATTTGAATAATTACTAATATATAGAAACTAAAATGCCCATAGTAGAGTACTAGAGAAAATTATATACCATAAAGATGATGTTTTTTTATTAAAGTTCAACTACTATTAAAATGACTTAGGGTAAATTTTGTAGTTTAACCTTGAATATTTTATTTAAGATATCAATGAGTGCGAAATGTTCAACAATTTGTGTGTATTTGGAATTTGCGAAAATACCTTGGGAATGTTCCGTTGTGAGTGCCATGAAGGCTACAAGTTGGATGGATCAGGAGGAAATTGTACTGATATCGATGAATGTGAAAGTCCTCTGTCTTGTTTATACGGAGAATGCTCCAATACTGAGGGTAGTTTCAAATGTGACTGTCCACCAAACTATGAATTAATAGCCGAGGGAAATGCTTGTATTGGTAAGAACATTATTTGTCAACAGTGATAAATATATACTTATGATTCATTATAAAAGACAGGAGAACATCTCGGTGCTTTATGGAAGTGCAAGGCCCAGGAAGATGCGATGAACCAACTGCAGACTATGTATCTAAAGCGTCTTGCTGCTGTTCTGTAGGCAAAGCTTGGGGTCCCCGCTGTGAATTATGTCCATTACCAAATAGTCAGGAGTATCAACAACTTTGCCCTGGTGGTCTTGGTTATAAACCAAACGATATTACCGTAAGCATCCAAAACTCAATCTCAATGTTCTCACGTATAATATTAATAACATTTGTAGGTAGTTTTAGAGGATATCAACGAATGCGAAGAACACGAAAATATATGTGAAAATGGCCACTGCACTAATACCTTTGGCAGTTTTATGTGCTCGTGCAATGAAGGTTTTAAACTTGACGAATCAGGATTCACCTGCATCGATATTAACGAGTGCGAGAATCCCAACATCTGCAGTGTAGGAGAATGCATCAACGAACCAGGGAGATATTACTGCCAATGTCCGGAAGGTTATATGCCTCTCCCTGGAAGAAGTATGAAGTATCGTCAATGTTTCCCCCTCCTGACTTACACGTTGGTATTTTTTAGGAGAATGCGTGGATATGCGAAAGGACATTTGTTACCTGAGTTACAACAGATGGAAGTGTTCAACTCCAATGACTCAGAACCAAACCAAAAAGGTGTGCTGTTGTTCCATGGGTCTGGCTTGGGGAGAGCCTTGTGAACGTTGTCCAATTGTAGGCACCAGTAGGTATAAATGAAAGGACTATATTATTAGGATCATTAAAATTGTTTAGAAATTCTCAATATCTTTGAAGTCATATATATTTTTAAGAATGTGATCTTACCTAGCAAATTTTTAGTTATATATATACCGATCCAATTTTTTTCACAAACGAAGAAAATAGTTTTAGATCAAAATTGAATGTTTTAGGTGAACATAAATCTCTTTGTGGCCAAACCCCTGGTTTTGTGGTTAATCCGATGACAAACAAATCGATTGAAATCAACGAGTGTGAGCTGATGCCCACTATGTGCAGTCACGGTCAATGTATGAATACACCCGGAAGTTTTGAATGCATGTGCAACAGAGGATATATATACGACGATAACTCCCATCAGTGTATCGATGACAATGAGTGTAACAAAAATCCTTGTGAAGGCAATGCTCAGTGCGTTAATCTGCCCGGCAGTTTTGAATGCAAATGCCCTGAGGGTTATAAACATGGATCCTCGTTTATGGGTAAGAATGATAAGACAATTCGATGTTATAGGTGGCAGGTTGACAAGTTTTGTTTCAGATTGCGTCGACGTAAATGAATGTTTGGAACGACCTCAAGTATGTCAAAATGGAGAATGTAAGAATTTACAGGGCAGCTTCCAGTGTCTATGTAACACGGGATACCGTTTAACTCCATCTAGAGACACGTGTGTTGATATTGGTAAGATAATATTTCGAGAAAGAATAATTCCTATTTTATGTGGTCGAAATGTTTAGATGAGTGCGTCAGACATCCCAATATATGTAACAACGGTACGTGTATCAACCTGATCGGCAGCTATAAGTGTCATTGCACCGTTGGCTTCAAACTGAGCAACAATAACGACTGTGTGGACATAGACGAGTGTCACATGATGCCCTATCTGTGTCGTAATGGCCGTTGCAGGAACAACCTGGGATCCTTCACTTGTGAATGCACTACTGGCTACTCTTTAACTAGCGATAAACATAATTGTAGAGATATCGATGAATGTCACGAGGTAATGTTCATCAGAAAATATTATTAGGCTTATAAATTAATTTTAAATGATTTAGAACGGATGGTATTACTATGTATTAAATCGCTTTATGCTGAAGCCTGATTTACCTGCTTTACTTTTCAGTATTTGTTATTTCATTGAATGTGAACAAAAATTTTTTTCGGTACCTTAAAAGTTTATTAGTTAGTTACCATCTTCCATCGATTTCAATATGTTAATACTGGTTGCGACATTTTAAAAGTAGTGATTTTAACACCGAGGATAAAGAGAGTTTTTAAGTGAATTTTATTTGGATTTGAAGGCATTACTCAATGATGATTCGTAAAAAACTCATTCTTCTTGCGTATGTAGATTTGTTGTAAGTAACACAAGAAACTTTTTCCAATCGCTTAAAGAACATGGGAATTATCTAAAAACTTGGATTTTTGTTTTTTTTTGTGCGGTATGAATTGAAGACCAACGATTTTGAAAGGCGTTTGTTCATGTGCGAAATGCTGTCTCAACGACAAATTAAGAAAATTTTTTGCATCATATTGTTACAAATAATAAAAAGTGGATGTATTACGATAATCCAAATCAAAAAAAAAAAAATCATAAGAAACTGGTTATGCATTAACATCAACGGCAAAGCAAAGTATTTGGAGGGATCAGCTTAGTGCGGAATGCTATGAGCTGCTATAACCTAATGAATCCATCAATAGGGATCGCTATTGACTATAATTGATGCGTTTGACCCATACATTGCGCAAAAAACGTTATTCGTTAGTATAACACTCGGCCATATGTTGCAAAACCTGTAAAAATATACTTTGTAAACATGAGAAGTGATACTACAGTCGCCTTATTTTCCAGATGTTGCTCCTTCGGATTACTGCATTTTCCTATATATGGGTGGTGACCTGTCAGAGGGGCGCTTATCAAAATAACAAAAAATGGTTCGATTCGTGAATATTGTCTGAAATATGGGTAAAATAGCGATTAACGATGGACAATACTTTGAATAAAATGCCGATTTTATTTTTTTATAATAATAATTTTTGAATTTTGCCGATTTTTCACAAAAAAATCACATAAAAAATTCCACTAAAACTAATTATAGTCTGTTATATAATTATTATTTATTAACTGGCTACTATAATTGTAATTGTTTATACAATATACTTTAAGTTCTATTCGTTACAAATATTATTTTCACAACGGCTAGGCTCTGTTTTTTTTATAATATAGTACTCCCAAAAATTTGTGACAGAACAAACAATATTTTTATCTTAATTGATCCTAAAAAATGCACGTGTCTTATGGGTCTCAAATTATATATTGCCAGGCTTCCAGATAATTTGCTCGATAATATCTCCAGTTATTGAACAAGAAAATTGGGAGATATCATTTGGAGATAATATTTTTCTGCCAAAGTAACACTTAAATATATCTTCACACTATGTTTTTCACCACATTTAATTTTATTTATGCCGAAGCAGGCTTTAGGATCGATAAAAAGTCGAAATTAAATTCTCTTCAAATCTTAATAAATTCCCGCCCGGCACGAAACGGTTCAGTGCCGAAATAATGGGCTGCGATATTCGTGTTTCTTGGCCCGTCAAGCAAGTCTTTTAATATTGTCTGCCGAGAGAAAGTGCAGTTAAAAGGGGGTGAAAGCATCGTTACTTAATTACGACAAGACTTCGTGAGATGAGCCCGCTTTTAACTCGAACGACTTGATGTTTTTATTAGCCGACAAATTGCTACTGTATTATTCAGCGATTCGGTTTCACACGATTCATCGAAATCTTGTTTAGATCCCCGGTACTTGCCCGGCGCCAGGAAAGTGTACGAACGTGATGGGTTCGTACATCTGTACCTGTCCGATTGGGTACGTCTTGGATCCGGACACCGGTTCGTGTGAAGATGTAGATGAATGCGCTGCCAATGAAGACATATGCGAGAACGGTATTTGTACGAATACGGATGGTGGTGCGTTCTGTACCTGTCCCGAGGGATTCATTTTGGATCAACAAACTATGAAGTGTATTGATGTTAGGTAAATAAAAAAATATATATCCAAATTTTGGTGATATATGCTTGGTATTCAGGCAGGACCAATGCTACGACTTGTATACCCAAGGACGATGTACTGAACCAAGAGGAATGCAGATTACCGCGAAAGAATGCTGTTGTTCGAAAGGTGCTGCCTGGGGACGTTACTGTGAACGATGCCCTAAAGAAGGATCTCGTAAGAGCTTAGATCATAAAAACTAAAAAGAGTTGAATAAATTTTTTCTTTTCTAATAGCGGAATTCCAGAAGATGTGCCCTGAAGGACCTGGACGTATGGATTCGGGAAGTGATCTCAACGAGTGTGATCTGATGCCCAATGTATGCGACGGCGGTGAGTGTGTCAATACGGATGGCTCCTTTAGATGTGACTGCGCGTCGGGATATATTCTGGATTCTACTGGGAAGAAATGCGTGGATGAAAACGAATGTTATACCAATCCAAACATCTGTGGTAATGGGACATGTACTAATGTTATTGGAGGATTTGAGTGTAGTTGCAACGATGGATTTGCCTCAGGCCCATTACAGGTATAGTACAGAAATTTGTGAGATATGGAAAAACCTAAGAAAATGTAATTTGTTTATTAGGTCTGTGAGGATATAAATGAATGTCAAGAATTAGGTAATCAATGTGCCTTCAGATGTCACAACGTACCTGGTTCTTTTAGATGCATTTGCCCTTACGGATATGCCTTGGCACCAGATGGCAGACACTGTATAGGTATAAAAAAATTAAAAGTATGAGGGTTTTCTGTGTAATTTTCATGAGGTTTTGTTGAATTTATAGTTTTAATTTATTATTCGGAGTATGGCTAATGGGAAATTATCTTTTATTATCATATTTAATGCAATTTGTGAATGCTATAATCAAAAATGACCAATTCTTTGAACCCAGATATTTTTATAGTCGGCTTGAACTTTTCTTCATTCACGTAAAAATCATCATCTTTAAGGTGTTGAAATCTGTTCTGTTCTGCAATATTTAATTCAATAATTTTCATTAAAAAATTATAATGGAGATAAAGTGCAATATGTTTTTGCCAAGGACAATAAATACAACTGGTATTCATGCAGCAAAAACATGTCATGACAAATAAAAAATAGTCCTGACTATATTATTGTGCATGGAAAAAGAAAAAATCCATTATATTTTTAAATTTAAAGAGATTTGTGTAGAAATACAAATGTTTGCTTTCTATTTCGAAATACAAATTGAATTTACAAGATATATGATATTTGCATTCAGTTGTTTTCTTTTATTTTAATGGATGTTTAATGCATTTTTACCTAGTTACATGTTTTTATTTTTTAAACATAATCACGCAAAAATCAGTTCCTGTACATATTTTGTTTTTCTACCATTTATTCGATATGTATGTGTGCTTTATATTCGTTAATTCCGTTTATCCGGTATATCAAAAGGGCACTGTGACACACAAACATTCACATTGGATATCTAACGGAATTTTATTCAGAGTTTTACAGATAGAATGAAACGATCAGTATGGGGGGCGTCATTTGCTAATTCGGTTACATAGTTTTGACATGTCTGTTAAACGTTGATTTTAGTATGTGAACATCATAAAATAAAGACACAGAAGGCAATATATCATGTAAAAAGTTGGAGCCAAGTATTGTTCGTTTTAATCGCCAGCGGGTAGAAATTTTAAAAATAATTTCAACAAAAAATATTTAAATACCAATTAACGTTTCAATGAAACATTTTCAAGAAATAAAAAACTATCTGATCTGACAATCCTTATGTTTCACAAATATGAAATTTTTTTCATTATCCCACTATTATATTTTTTATGGGAATATACTGAAATAGTTTGTTCTTTAAGACATCTAGTTTTTGGTATTGCTGGTCTTGTAGTTCCCATGTATACAAAATTAAAGACACATATTTGGCTGTTTGAAAATAATCTGTGGAGAAATACATGCTATGTATTTGAATTCCATTAGGTACATTAACCATAATGAAAAACGTATTATTTAAACACTAACTAGGAAGTGCATCTTGTTTAAGTAATGACTTTCCACATTTGGATCCACAGCTATGCTGTCTAAAATGTAAATATTTGTGTAAGAGCTCATAAGAGATTCTTAAGATTCTCCTTAATTTATTATAGTTTATTTTTAAAGGCCATTTCTGAGCTAGAGCAAAATGCTTTGGAAGAAAATGCACTCAATTTGAACCTTCACATCCTGGAACACTACACTTTTGTTTCGTTTGTAGATTTAAACAAATGATCTTTACCGTAAATACTATATATGTTAAAGCAGAAAATGTCCTTAAAATTATATACAAAAATTTATCCCAACAAATACTATACAATATCAGACCAAAGTACAGAACCAGAAAAAATAAAGTCATCAGTTCTTCTTATTTTTATACCTTTGGCCCTCTAGTGATTAAAACTTACAATGTGTATATGGTTATGATTTCACCTATTTAACTTCCAATTCTGTATTCAGTGGTGAGCATTTAAAGATTACAGTAGATTACGAATTCGTAATAGTTTTATATACAGAACATACTAAACCTTATAATTATAAAACAACAATCAAATAAAAAACCAATTAAAATAAATATAATATATAATGAATATAACATGCCTTCCTATATTCATATAATAAATATAAGATGTTAAAACGTTAAGTAACAGATGCGTTTCATGTTAGTACAACCAATGTATATTATTCTTTAGACGTTGACGAATGTAACACTCCTGCCAATAACTGCCGATTTATGTGTAAAAACCTGGTTGGATCGTTTATGTGTATCTGTCCGGAGGGATACAGCCAAGTAGGATACGGTGACGAATGTAAGGATATCGATGAATGCCAATCCAATCCCAATATATGCGAACACGGACGATGCATTAACTTACAAGGATCCTTCCGATGCGATTGTCTTGATGGTTATGAACATAGCGAAGATGGCAAGAGCTGCATAGGTAAAATCATCAGCCTATCCAATAGAACAGTGAACCAACGTCATCTAGATCTATAGCGTCACAACCTTTCAATATTGCTGCATAAACTTTGAATTTTAGTTTATTTTGGTTTTCGCCTTAACAAAATTTTAATACAATTAAAATTACAATTAAAATAATGAAGCAAAAATAATTTTATCAAATATAATTTAATCAACAAATTTAAACTATAGTTAATTATACAGCCACAATAGTTTATAGGTTAGAATTGTTTTATTATATTTACATTGAATTATTTTCCACACTACGTATGATCAAGAGTTCTAGGCGCATTTTATGTAGCGGTATCCCCTGGAGGTTTTATACACCCAATTAGCAATATTATATATAATTAACGTATTTTACGTTTAGTTCTTGTTTTGTTGCTGCGTTTTCCTATTTCGTATTCGTTCCTATTTTATTACTATCTATGTAAAATTTTCTCGATAAAATTAGAGTTAATCATTGCATTTTCTCTAATGCATTTGCCATAATGCACAACTAAATGCATATATATTCTAAACAATTACATACATATCTATGCAAACTCAAACCTCCAATACGATTTTCTAGTTGTCCTATATTAACTATATACCCAATTTTAGTTGTTTCGACTCCCATTATTCTATCTTGGTAATTATTGGCATTTGAATATAATAAAGCATTGGATCATGAACACTCATCCCCAAAGATTCATTCGGCCTCTGTCACTATCTCACTATCATCGTTAATCAGATCAATCACTAAATTGTTAGTCAAAGACGTAATACTCTATGGCCATATTGTTGAGCCATCTGCTCTACCGTGTACCTTTTTTCAGGCCTAATACTAAAAAGTAAATTACATGAAATGCAGTTAAACCTTTCATTTGTATTTACCTAGTAAAAATTTGATATATTTCACTCTTTAACATGGCATTTTCAAAATCTAATTTATATACTGCAAGCAGCCATTTCTTAATTATATCCTATGCGTTTGTGGATCCACTTGTTGCATCATCACTACCAGTGTGATATAGTATCGTGCATTGTCCATAACAATAACTGATGGTTGCTCCAAGTTCTTTAACAGGTAATTTTCAAAAAAGAGCAAAACATACTGCAGTTCATTTCTCCATAGTAGTCGCTCTCGGACATGGAGCAAAACACTGCTACCTTAATAAAACCGTTCCTGCTCCCAGGATGATGAACAATAATCTGCAATTAATTGTTAAAAAAATAGTATGACTAACAAAACTTAATGAAATCTTATTCTAACTTTTTCCGTCAACTTTTGTTGTCTTCACAATCTTTTTATTAGCGTCTTGCCTAGAGCAGCCAAATGTCCTATTTAAAATAAACATGTCTTTTGTATGGATTTTTTGTATACATTCTCGTCACACAAATGGTCTTATCTGAAATAACTGTTAATTAAATTGGGTTTATATAAAAAAACACAGTCTTTCTATACATTTCATAAATTTGATATAGCTTCGTTTGTGAATCTTTTCATTTCCATGAATTCAGCATTATAGTATTTTTCAGTTTTTGTCATAGTATTTACGGTAATACTCACTGCAGTTGCAATAAGCTAAACATATATAAACCGCCCCCTCTATTTGTTCCTATTCGAAGTAGCTGACTAGCTTGCCTCTCTGACTGACTATTTATAGACTTCGGCATTTTCAGTCATAGTAATCACAAATATTAAGCAGCGATTGATCTAAACAAGCAAAGCTTGATGCTTACCAGTTCTGACAACTAATATTTTAAAGTTTACAACCGTTTGAATACTAGGCGAATTTTATAGGCTGTTTCTGCTATGTGCTTGTACGCACCAGGCAGCATTGTATCTCCTTTTAAATAGAATAATATGAGAAGATAAATTACTATCTGACTTTTAAATGGTTTTAGAAAATTGCAATAGACAATATATTATAAATCGTGATGACGTGACTTCATTGTTATTTTGGATAGACTATACACAAGAATGAATAGAGTGACGGAAATCCGATTATACAATAATTCTAGATCGTCGAGAGGGAATATGTTATCGAAATAGGGAATGTGGCAATCAGAACGGTCACTACTTGAAGAAATCAACTAAAGCTAACTGCTGCTGTACTATGGGAGAAGCTTGGGGTCCTAGATGTGAAGCCTGTCCGTCTAGGTTCTCCCTGGAATATCAGGAACTCTGCTTGGAAAGCGGTTATTTGATTACTGGCGAAGGTATGTTCCCCAACCACAATAATAACACAATGTTTTAAATAATAATTGTGTAGATATCAATGAGTGCGAAACGATATCGGACTTGTGTAAGAATGGCATGTGTATTAATACCATGGGATCCTACAGATGTATTTGTAACAAAGGATACAAAACCGATCTATCCGGATTATATTGCATTGGTAAGTTTATTTCGGACGTGTTCATATCATAAAATTTAATCAATTAATTTTCATTAGATATCAACGAATGCGAGGGCAAAAATTCACCCTGTCAGCACAACTGTCGCAACACCGACGGTGGCTTTATTTGCTCCTGTCCCAGCGGCTTCCTTCTCAACCCTGACGGGACCACGTGTCGTGACCTGGACGAATGCTCGACGGGACAACACTTGTGCCAACAAAATTGTATTAACACGCAGGGTAGCTACACGTGCTCTTGCGACAAGGGTTACAACCAGGTCGGCGATAAATGTGAAGGTATGTGCTGAATTTTCATTTGAACACGAGGCTAATTTTTTTCGTGTCAAAGTTGACGGGCAGTCCTGGAACGGATTTAAGACCAATCCAACGTGGACACGGTATCGGGAGGGATTAAACTATCAAAATAAATAGAAAGGGGGAAATCGGCGTTTTGTTCGTTTCGTTCCCTGGTGGCTCCTGTCCCTTCCGGGCCGAACAAATCTAATATTATACGTTCTGCGGCCAAATATTTACTGGAAAAGTTTGGAAAGGTGAATTCTCATGGCGCCTAACACGCCAGAAAGCTCACCTCTCATGATATAATATCAGAGAAATAACATACGCACCGGGTTCGATCAAAATATGAATCTTAAAGTTGTGTGGTAATAATTCAACTATTCTTTAAGGGTTTCATTAATATTTATTGATGTTTGACTACATCCTTGTAAAATTTTGTATTAAACGAATTCGTAGAAATGAAAGATCAGGTATATAATTAATAACAGGTCAATTGAAATATCCCCGGCCTGACAAATAGATAGCGCTACTAGAATTAAATCCATATGTTTTTTAATTAGCCCTTACCCTCAAAAGATGCGTGCATAAATTTGACAGCTGCCGGATCATTAGTTTGTGAATTATAGCATTTTAAATAAAGCAACTTTTTGTTATTGTGAAATAAAATGGACAAAAAAGAATTTCGCTTGTTGATAAAATATTGCTTTCTGAAAGGGAAAAAATACAGTTGGAGCAAAAACTTGGCTTAATGCCGAGTTTCGGGATGCTGCCCCAGGAAAATCAACCATCAAGGATTGGTATGCTAAGTTTAGACGTGGTGAAATGAGCACCGAAGACAGTGAACGCAGTGGACGCCCAAAGGAGGTTGTTACCGACGAAAACATTTAAAAAATCTACAAAATGATTTTGAATGACCGTAAATTGAAATTATATATGTATAATGAAATATCAGACACTATAAAGATATCAACTGAATGTCTACTGAATGTGAATATTTGGGTATGAGAAAGCTCTGTACAAAGTGGGTGCCGCGCGAGGTCACTTTGGCCAAAAACAATTATGAGTCGGAGCAGTGATTGAAGATGATCAAGCGTAATAAACCCGAGATTTTGCGTCGGCTACCAAGGTTATGGCGTCTGTATTTTGGGATGCGCATGGAATAATTTTCATTGACTACCTTGAAAAGGGAAGGACCATAAACAGCGATTATTACATAGCGTTATTGGACCGTTTGGAGAACGAAGTCGCCGAAGAAAGGACGCATTTGAAAGAAAAGATTATGCTGCTTTACCAAGATGATGCACCGTGTCACAAGTCAGTGAATACGATGGCAAGAATCCATGAATTGGGCTTCGAATTCCTTCCTCATCCACCGTATTCTCAAGATTTGGCGCCCAGTGACTATTTCCTGTTTTCATATCTCAAAAAAATGCTCGCTGGGAAGAAATATTTATCGATTGAAGAGGTGATCACCGAAACTGAGGCCTATTTTGAAGCAAATGACAAATTGCACTACATAAAGGATATCGAATGGTAAACAATTTAATTAATGCATAATATTTGTCTTTCTGTTCATTCAAATGTGCTGACACATCAATTTTTAGTTGCTTGTAAATAAATTATGCATTGAGAGGAAATGAAATTTTGGTGATGTTCATTTCATATTAGAAAGGTATTTAATGGGAATAACTGGTATAAAACGTGTATTTGTCGAATTATTTTTCATTATTTTCGGCAACTTTTTCCAACAACAACAACATGGCGATACCGCGACGAAAGGACTACTTATGCTTGTGAGATTTGGAGGCGATTCCGTTATCGCTATATTCATTTTGCATTTCTTCTGCATTTTGAAACTACGTGTTCTTTAAACCACGTGGACTCGATATCAACAAGTGGTAATCGGAAGGAGCTATGTCTGATTAGTACGCTGGATGTGCTAGAAATTCCCATTGGAGCTACAATACTATCTTTCAAAACACTGGCAACGTATGTTCGATTGTTGTCATGTAAGAGGTTAGTTTTGTCTGTTGCTCGCTATCGTTGGCCTTTTTTGCAACAATACGTCGTTCATTATATTCAATTGACGTCGTTGAATATCTGCAGCAACAGACTCATTCGATTTTAGCAGCTCGTAATACGCTATACTTTGCGGATCTCACAATGTGCACAGCGAACGCTTTGATGTCGATGTAGATTGTTTTCCTGGAGTAATTCGTGAATTTCTGCACTTGGGATCATCGTAGTAGATACATTACAGCAAGCACTCTTTATTCGTCTTTCTTTACATGACAAACAATGAAATGGTGATGCTAAAATTGTTTGAAATTACATTTTCAGTCAAGTGGGTGAAGGTGAAGTTTCTGAGATTGTTTCGTCAGTATATTTCTTCAAATCAAGCAACAAAAGTAATGAATATCGATCGAATAACTACCAGTCTCTCTGAATAAAACAGTACAGTTTCAAAAAATCATCAAAATCGATTTGGTTACCATTCTAGTTACATTATCACGATTGCGTTTTGTATGAATATAGTTAAAAGTCTATACATTCTGATTTCTATTAATAAATTATACAAAAAATGTTTAACCCCTTAATCGATACACCAGGGCCAGTGTTACAGCGATGTATACGTAATTAGTCTTTAACCAAAGACCCTTTTTTGTTCGTTACAAACCTTCGAATATAAATAAACTTTAGCGCTGTTAATCTAACCCTAAAAAGGCCGATTCTTCTCCCGACCAGACGTTGTGCCGTAAGGGGGGGGGTTCCGCCATCCAGTGAGTTACGATCCGCCCTTGTCGATAAATACTGTTGTTTGCGCCAATATCTCAACATAATTACCGACCGTGTGTGGTTAGCCCCTGTTGACTCTAGAAAATCCCTAATGATTCACTTCGGATCCTCGCTGCCTCCAAGATACCGACTGGTTGGGTTGGAGGGGGTTGAGGGGAGCCGCGGTCACGGGTTTCACCTTCTCCGTTGGACTTAACCGGTAAATATTTGGCATCATTCGATTTGGATTCCGGCGAAGCGGCGATTTCGTGTAATTGTTTGTTCGGTGGCGGGTCACGTGTTTACCATTCTCCAGGAGATTTAATAGTTTAAGCATGAGCTAAATAATAATAATAATAGTTCACACTAAATCGTATTCGAAAATGAGAAAAATTAACTTATAAGTTTTTCAAGATTATTTATGTATGCTATTTTATAGTTATATTAATGAGGTATAAATAACAGGTCAATTGAAAAGTACCCGACCTGGCACATAGATGGCACTACTAGAATAAAATCCATATATTTTTTAATTAGCTCTAACCCTAAAAAAATTAATGTATAAATTTAATAGTTGTGGGATCATTAGTTCATGAATTATAGCATTTTGAGTGAAGACACTTTTGTTATTGTGAAAAATATAGATAAAAAGGAATTACGCGTGTTGATAAAATATTGCTTTTTGAAGGGAAAAATACAGATGAAACAGAAACTAGGCTTGATGCCGAATTTCTGAATACTGCCCCAGGAAAATCAACCATCAAGGATTGGTGTGCTAAGTTTAGACATGGTGAAATTAGCACCGAAGGCGGTGAACGCAGTGGACGCCTAAAAGAGATTGTTACCGACGAAAATATTAGAAAAATCCACAAAATGATTTTGAATGACCGAAAATTTAAATTGCGTGAAATAGCAGACACTCTAAAGATATCAACTGCCACTTGAATACTCAATATTTGGGTATGAGAAAGCTTTGTGCAAAGTGGATGCCGCGCAGGCTCACTTTTGACCATAAACAACGACGAGTTGATGATTCGGAGCAGTGTTTGAAGATTATCAATCATAACAAACCCGAGTTTGTTCGTTGGTATGTAACAATGGATGAAATATGGCTCCATCATTTCACTCCGAAGTCCAGTCGACAGTCATCCGAGTGGACTGCACACGATGAACCTACTCCAAAGCGTGGAAAAACTGAACGGTCGGCTGGCAATGTTATGACGTCTATATTTTGGGATGCACGTGGAATAATTTTTATTGACTACCTTGAAAAAAGAAGGATCATCAACAGCGACTATTACATAGCGTTACTGAACCGTTTGAAGGAGGAAATCGCCGAAAAACGGCTGGATTTGAAGAAAAAGAAAGTGCTGCTTCACCAAGACATTGCACCGTATCAAAAACGCATGAAATGGGCTTTGAATTGCTTCCTCATCCACCGTATTCTCCAGACCTGGCCCCCAGAGACTATTTTCTGTTCTCAGATCTTAAAGGAATGCTCTTTGGAAAAAAGTTTTCGTCGAATGAAGAGCTAATCGCTGAGACTGAGGTCTATTTTGAAGGACAAATCATACTACAAAAATGGTATAGAAACTTTGGAGGGTCGCTATAATCCGTGTATCATCCTTGAAGGGAATTATGTTGAATAAAAAAACTAATTATTCCAAAAAAATGTGTTTTACTATAGTAGGCCGAGGACTTTTCATTTGACCTGTAATCACAGTGATATATCACATTTTATTTCAAAACAGGATGAACAATACACTGAACTAAAGCGGTATATATAAATAATCATGGGTGTTCATGATTGAGCAAGCATTTTATGTTAAAAATTTGGGAATGCTTCTAGATCGATGCTTAACTAGAAATAAGCATTTACTAATAAAGCGTAAATAAGATGGGCCTACCCTGATTCAGATGTATTCGCTTATAGGGCGTAAATCTAAATTATCTTTATATCACAAGGTATTGCTCTATAAATACGTAGAATAGTTTTTAGAAAAAAGTACAATAGTAACTAAATTAACTGCTAGGTTATAATATCTCATGGGGTTCACACGTATATTGTGTAAGCTATATCGCAGCAAATACTTACATCACTCTAGGCAGACTGTGGAATGCTAAAAGAACAATAAACTGGTAACGTTACGAAGTTATTGAAAGCATTTTTGGGCATAGTTAAGTGGAGTACATAGTAGTTGAAGCTATAAATTCACAAAACGCGGATATAAAATGCTCAAAAATCTCTAGTCATAAACTATTTTAAATAGGAAACATCCATGTTTGGAAAGACACTCCTAGAACATGCATTTAACACAAGCGTCGTAGTTCCGGGTGTAACGCTGTCAATGGTGACCTGAGGTTGCTGTGAACTAACATAGTCTAATGTAATTTGGACAGAAACTTGTAGTTCAGTGTATACGACCGCTAAAGGCAGATTGATTTTGTTCAGCCTTAAACGATTGAAATGTGCAATCACCAAAATTTGACAAAACATTCCGTATAGGAAATCTGAGTAAAACAATGCAATTTAGAACACCATCAAGGATAATCTAAGCATGTAGTTATGATTATAACTTACAAATACTACAATGTTACTATAATTATAAGCTGCGCAGACGGGACAACGACCACTGACATCCTTTTGGTGGTTTTTTTAGGAGAAAGATATATGGCGCGACTGATACGGATCTGTTTATTTAAAATTAAAGAAAATGGCGTATTTGTGTCGGACTGGAAGGCTATACCGAGTAAGGTATCTAAACCTAAGTCTAGTTTACATTGGAATAAATTGTTAGTTCTCCTAAAATTATAAAATGTATTTATTTGTTTTTAAATCTTGCACATTTTATGTCTTCAGAATTATTTGATATTATAACTCAAGAACTATTTGTTATTAATGCTTTCTTCTTTGTAGATATTAATGAATGTGAAAAAAATCGAGTGTGTCCCAAACCAGGCCGTTGCGTCAATACACTGGGAAGTTTCAAATGTATCTGTCCTCGAAGGTTCAAACTGGACTCAACTGGGACCTATTGTACTGATACTGATGAGTGTTTGGACGATAGCAAGTGTCCTGAAGGTAAGATCAAATTCTATCGATTTATGACTTAAGTTAAATGATTTGTATATTTGAACTTTAATATTTGAGTATTTAAAAAATTAATGCAGAGATTTTTATTATTTAGAAGTTAAAGTTTTGTTACGGTTGTACGCATGATGCAGCATACGTGAATATCACATCATTTCCTTTAAATAATTTTTAGTTATTTTTGTTCTGCAGTCATTTGTTTATATGTTCTTTAATAACGCGACAGTGTATGTTCTAATCCATGCAATTTTACCGACATCTTATTCCTTAATTGATGGTTATTATAGTACAATACTTGGTCAGGGTATTGAAAAGTAACATGATTAATTAGTGATAATAACATAGAATGTTAGGTGTAATATGGAATGTGAACTTTATTTCAGTTTACTTCAAAGTTGAACTTGTAAATGAAAATGGCTTTAACAAATTATTCTTACTGCACTAAAATAATACCGTATTACTAATGGGTAATTTTAATTTTCTCTCAGTATCAGTTATAATTTAAATATTTATTAAATGTTTCCTCCATATTAGACCATATTAGTGTTAAATGTATGTTAACATATTTGGTTTGCGAGTTTCTGAGAAATGGAAGTTATTTTCAACATGGTTCAGTTAAAAGTCTTCTAATCATATAATGATACGATTTCATATCAAGGTACTACTTATGATGCAAAATGAGACAATAGAGCCAGTTCATAACTAACGTGAAGAAATGTACGACGCTGACATCGCTTACTCTTCTTTTAACCCACTACTTTATTAAACTAGTGATTTATTGTTGGGAAATGTCGTCAACTTTATTGATTTCTAACACAAGAATCGTAGTTCAGGGTCTAAGGTCGCAAATGTGAAATGAAGTTGCTGTGAATTAACTTAGTCTACTGAAATTCGCTAGAAGATTGCACAGGTGGAAATTGGGATTGGGACACCAAAACTTAGAAAATCATTCTATAGAATCTACATATAAATTTGACGGATGAAGGTTCAGTTATGATCACAGATAATTTTACTATTGTACAACGGAGAGCTGTTAAAATGGGACAACAACCACGTACATCTTCTGGTTGCTCCTTCAGGAGAATCGCTTGTGCAGGCCATGAAGTAAGTCGTAATTTATTAAGTAAATTAAAGTGATTTGTTTTAAACGTTACACGTTTCGAAGATACGAAATAAAGAGTATGAAAGCTCGTGGAAATAAGACGAACATTTTAAGGCACAGAAATGAAGAAAATAGGCTAATAGTTATAATAATTTGACTTCGGTTTTTAATATGTTTTCCCTTCTAAATACTTATTGATTCCATTAATATAGTGGTTTCCGAGAAAGTTTGCGTAATAATGGGTATTACAAAAATAATTTTTACTTCTTCAGCACCAGTATTTCTCGTATATTTTTGCGCAAAATCTTTCCAATATAACTTTATATATAAATAAATCATCAATCATTTTATTCATCAAAAATGTTTATTGATGCAAACTACAAACCGCAAAAATGATTGATTTTATTGTAGAATATACAAGAAAGGAATTTATATTCCCGTTGTGTCGTAATCGTATCCAGTCGTCGATGCACCGTCGATTCCTAACGTTCTGTTTAACAAACTATTTCGCGTCTGATTTTCTGGACCATCACGTCCCGGCGAAATATGAAAAGTTGTGTCGTTTATCTCTTTCCATTTCCGGCACCGATTGGACGTCGCCGAGACAGGATTGAGTTTTTCAACCGGACCGTTTCGTTTTTTCCTCTCGATTCAGACGTTTGTTCGCAGGAAAATATTCAATTTTTCCGACCTGGCGGACGGTGTAGAGACGCGAGATGGGAATGGGATTCGATATGTTATCAGGACTGCACGAGCAAATTGAAAAGTTTCATACTTGGAGTTAAACAATTGTCCTGGGGGAATTCAACTATAGATTTGTGCCTTGCCGAGTGTTCGCGCAATTGATTCGAATAAAGTTGAATGAATAATAGTGAATGAATTTCAGATTTAACATTTATCCAACAATTGATTTTAAGATAAGTTAGTATTTTTGCTAGTTACAACAGTCAAACTATTAATATCACGAGTCAACACAAAATTTGACTTTGACTTTAAAGCATTAAATTCCAATTCTTTAGGCTGTAATTAGATGAAAAAAATATATATATGGCATGCAAAAGTTTGCTTTTTTTATTTAGGAAACCGCTTAAATGATATTTTTTAAAATCTGTGGTGTTGATTTTTAATTAAAAATGAAACCATTTAAATGAACATTTTATTTATTTTTATTAAGTTATACTATCAAAATAACCTACAAAAAAGTAGAAAATAATTTAATTTTTCATAGGTACTATCTCTTAATAAACCCCAAATATAGTCTCCCATCAGGTTTTAATTGTATTGGCCTTGATAACGTTGTTCGAAGTTCATAATGTCTTGGTGAAAACGTTCTCCTTGCTCTTCTGGATACGCTCCCATGTTGTTTTTGAATTTATCTAAATGAGTATGCAACATATGAACTTTTAACGTACCTTGCGGCCCATGGCCTTAAATTTTTTTAGCATATTTTCAACTAATTTTTATAGTTTTCCGCTTTGTTATTTCCTAAAAATCCAGAAATGACTGATTTGAAACTGTTCCAACTCGCTTTTTGAGTACGATTCAGCAAAGTTGGAAATTTTTCATAGGCGAAAATAAACAAAAATCCCAGCCTTAACCTTTGCTTCTGATAATTTCGGAAAAACGCTTCTGAGGTTAAACTGAAATTTAGAAATAGAATTTAATATGCCTATTATATTTAATTCACCATTTAATTTAAATTTGCTGATTACCTTCCAAATATCTTTTACAATTATTACAAGTACTATGTGGAGCCCATGATTCCGAACAGGACAGTTAAAATATGGCTTCACAGAGAACGTGAGATGTATTTAATTGGTATTTTATGTCTCGAATAAATTGCTCACATATATAACAAAATGCATCAGCATCATATTTACACTTTCACGACGACATTTTAAGGTATTCTAGATTTGTACAAAACACCTGATCGCTGTTTATCACTCTAGTGCCATCTATCAGCGCTGTGTGAACGTTTAAACACCACTCTGCTCGCGCGGTATTTTTAAATGTATTAGAAATAATTAAAATTTATAGAAAAATTAAATATGAGTATTATTACTATAACTATTACAAAAGCAAACTTTATACCAAAAAAGGTATTTTCTTTTCGTTTTTGTTCATAACTAAGCGGAAAATCATAAATAAAACTTTAGGACAAAGAACGAAACTTTTTTAATAGAGTCGTATATTCTTTTGTAATATGTGAATGTATCATCATCAACACATAGCCGCTTGGGGAGAGTGTCTGCTGTTAGAGCGATCGGCTGCAAGTGTTTTGATCTTAGAGCATATTACCCTACAATTTTTTAGTTCGTTTTTTATGATCTTGGTCCATGTCGTTTTCGAAGATGCTCGCTGTCTCTTCCACCCAGAAGGTTTATTACACCGCAGAAGTCTACAGGGAATTCGTTTACCCTTCATTCAAAAGACCTAATCTGTCGCTCTGAATTTATTCCTGAACTGTACAGTAACTGTAGCATCTTAATTGAGTGACTGCATTTCTAATATGATCTTAGTGAGAAATATATAGAACCCACAAACAACAGTTTAAGTCTTATAGAAGAATTAGTAAAATAATCGCTCAAAAAGATGTATATTAGAACAACATAGTTCTTTTTAAATACTTTTCACATACAGGGGTGGACGAAATAATATGAACACCCGAGTTATACTAAATATTTGTTTATTAATAAAGCATTGAGCCAATAATTGCTTTTATAAAATATTTTTTACAAAAAAATTGAACCGATTTCAAAAAAATAAATAAGGAACTCAAAAGTAAAAAATAATCAAATATTTGAAATAATCAAAAATAATAATCGTTGTAATAAATAATAAAAAGTAACAAAAAACTTATTTCACCTATCTACAACACGTATTTTATATTCTACTATATACACACAATTTAGCTTAATACCTACCTAAACCTAGTTATCTATTTACAATATTATTTTAATTACTACCAACTGATCACTTTGAACTCGGTTTTAAAAGGCCTTCTATTCTGTTGAAAATCTAACTTTGATTATTTATCTTCACCTTTTAGTGATTTCCTTATTTATTTTTTGAACTCGGTAAAATGTGTGGACCAAGTAAAAGCGCAGCCTAAAGGAACAATTATCGAAAATAAGGAAGGCTTCAGGCCCCGGTGTCCGCTACCTAGTCTAGGTGATTTGACAAATGTTTTAATCAAACTATAACAAGAGAAAGTCATTGCCCCTGTCGGAAATTGAACCCGCGACCTTCGCATGTGAGTTGAACGCTCTACCCAAAACACCATAGAAGCAGTCGCTTGCGGTATTTCTACGCCTTTTCATATCATATGGTTAGGGGCTAAAAAACAACCTGAACTGCTTTTACACTGAACTACTTCCGATTTTCCATCACATCAGTTCAGCAGTAACATAATACATAAATATTTAATTACTCTAGTTAAAAAAATATGTGAAAACTTTGTACATGCCTTTGAAATTTGGGGTTTTCCTTCGATTTCCCCCTTTGCTCCCATCTGATCGTGACTTGGTTCCAATGGGACTACTTCCCAAGTATACTCTCGAATAAAAAAATAATTTTGAAAATCGCTCCATAATTGACGGAGAAATCGGCTAACATACATTTAAAAAAATATACAGCCGAACATAGAAACTCCTCATTTTTTGAAGCTGTTTTAAAACGGCCGAAATTCTAAGCGGAATAGATTCGTAGAGTGTATGAACAGTTGGAAAAATATCCTGTTCGTGTACCAAATAATACGAAGATCTGCTCTAAATCTTTCCATAATGGTTCAATTATGTTGAGGTCTAGTGGTCTATATGGAAGTGTTTGGCATTAATATGCTAGTCATAATAAGAATGTAATTTTTGAGGGTGTCGATAATTTGATTCGCACTAATTCGGCCAGTAGTGTGAATGAGACGATCAGCTGAACACGATGATATTGCTGCCTAAATCATAACAGAATTTCTCTTATGCTCAACTGTAGGAAGCAAACAGTCTGGAAGGTAGGCTTTGGTGTTCTTCATACTTAAACCCGACCATTCTTTCACATTCTTCAATTCATCAAGTATCCAGGTATTATGATCGTTGCACAAGAGTACAGTGATTGTCGAATTTTAAATGAATGATTAATTTCTAATACAATCTCAGAAGAAAAGTATAGAAGTTCTCTTAAGCATCGCATTTGAAGGACCTCAAGATTGCAGATGTCAGAGTCTAATAGTGTCTCTGACTCATACCGAAAGGCTTAAAAGATAATCGTTGAAAAGACATGGATTTTCAGTACCGATTACAATAATTCCTCTCTTCTACAAGTACTATGTTAGGAAAGTAAGAGCTCCTGCAAATTGGAAGATTCCGCTTGTTACTATAGCCATAGATGCAAATTTTTTCTCCTATATTACTCCTCCCAAGTACTCGAACTTCTGCATCTGCTGTAATTGCATCCGATTAAGATTTACACTAGCAGGTGAATCATTAGCTTTAAATTATTTGGGTATTTTCTTAATTCAATTTCTTCTTTCAATTTCATTAATTCTTAGGCCATATGGCAATATATTAGATATTATAGGATATTAGCAAACATCAGATCCATCAAAAGGTTTGTAGCTTATATTGAACTTCATGACTGTTTTCGCAAACTTGTCGCATAATTGGATCCACTATTATCCTGATCCACTACAGTATACTCTTGGCGTACACCGACTTGGATCTCAAATGAATTTATCAAGTCATTTCACACTCGCACATGGAATCAGCGTAAGATGTCTGAAGAAGTTTTTAAATAAACAGTGAATTAACCAATTCAATTATGCAAACTGAATAATCGACGACAAGTTAATACTGACCTTTCTTCGGCTTTATTATTGACCCTAAATACATGTAACTATATTGTGTAAACCAATGCCAAATAAGGAAAATCATTTCAAAGCACAATATGTGTGTTTAGTACACAAATTAAAGAAGCACCACTATTATACAAACAGAAAAACGACATTGTTATGTTAGATGGTATATTGATTAGTCATATAATGCAAAATTCATGAAAATCTTCATGGAATTGCTCAAATACTCTAGTCATCATCATCATCATAATCAAAACAAAGCTGACGATCGGAGGGAGTGTCTACTTCTCCATCAATACGCTACTGTTGGTGCTACAGAACTTCGAATGTTCTTCACTCTGTCATGTTCTGCCTTAAACGAATGACATAATTTCTAAAATGATCTCGTAGACAAACATGTAGAATTTGCATCACTCTGAAGGACATCAAACTTACAGACTGAAATAGTGTCCAAGCCTCGAAGCGATACGGAAGGGTTGCCAAGATAAGTGTTGATAAGAGACTGATTAATAATCCCAACTGGACTCTTGTATTATTACAGATCTCATGTAACTGAACTCTTGCACTTCTTCTAAATGTTTTCAATACTTTGATCTTTTCTCCATTATTCTTCATTATTTCTCAAGTGACATGGTTTTGCAATGAGAACTCTATCTTGAAACGTTACAATAACTTTAACATCTATAATAACAAATATAGCACTCTCATTAGCGAATATCAGATATGTTAAGGAATTTGTGGTGTCATACAAAACTTTTCGTATAATCGCGTCTTCAACCATGTTGAAGAGCAATGGGAAGACCACATCTCCTTGGCCAATACCGTGAATGAAACCATCATAAGATGCTTGAAGAAGTTCTATAGTTGAATTTTGATGGAAATAATCTATTCAATTATCTAAACGGCATAAAACATCGACGACAAATTAATAATGACAATACTACATGCTTAATAAAAGAATTATAATAATTTCCATGGCCAACTAGACGGAATGAACGAGACCAGAAAAGAGTCTGTACTGCTCGGAATGGAATTATCTAATCGGGAAAAATTAAATCGGAGAAAGATGTATAATAGCCGGCGGAGAAGGAGGCCGAGCTGTGGCGCGGAACGATAGTGAATGGGAATTATAATGAGATGCCCCGAAAAGCCAGGCGGGAAAACCGCGAAGAGCCGACAGACGAGGGCGGAGAGCTTTTGAATTTAATTTTTCCGAATGTATTTTCTTTTTGTCAGTTTAATCACGCAAAATATGAGCACGCCGCCAAAATATTTTCGCCTCCCTTGCGACGAAAGGCTTTGCTAATTTGTTCGTTTTCATTCGGAGCGGGTAATAGAAAAACGAATGTACAGGAGGAACACCGAAAATTGCCAATATGGGAGGAAACGTAGAGTGTAATTTTATTAGGCATGGTATTTAATTTTTTCTTTAAATAAAGTTATCACTTTGTGCTACGTAGAACATTTTGTTTTCGGTCAAGTTCGATGATTCTAAATGCTTTAATATTATTTCAAGGAATCCAATTTTCACCTTATAACACTGAATGTATTGAAATAAATGATAGTTCGATCTAAATATTGCGTTTACTAATTCTTAATTGGCCATGTAATATATTATACTAGCTGCTTAGCACGGCTTCACACGGGTATATTAATGAAGAAAATGAAATCATCTCTTTACTGTACGACAATTTAATTGCGTAGCATTATTATCAGGATATATTACTTCACAAATATCTCCGGATTTGGCGTATGCGCATATTAAGCTTCATTTAATTTTAAAACAGAGAATAATCCCGGTTTGGCGCAAGCATACATATAGCTTTGTTTATTAACATATCGTGATGTGATCGTATGATAGTGATAGTGATATCGTGACAGATTTATTGTTGAATATATATATATATATATATATATATATATATATAGCAGTTCAAATTTTTTTGAATAAAATGAAATAATAAAACTAATTTCTATATGCCTTTCTATTTTTATAAAAGCACCATATTTAAATTAATTTGCATATTTGAATAAGTAACAAGAACTCCAAGAACCATATAAATAAACATTTCCATAAAAAAGACCAAAATTTTTTAGATAAAACCCAGCCAATATAGTTAAAACCAAAGGAAAAAGCCAGCACTATGTATGAAAGCAGTGAAATTGTATTACAACTCTCCAAATATGATCAACTATGATCGTCACTCTCCTTGATCTTCAAATCTCATTAATGAATTTACTACCTCGAGATTTCGATTAAGATGTTGTACATTTACTAGCATAAAATGAATGGATTATCGTCCTTTTATACTGAAAGGAATTTCAGTCAATACTTCATTATGTTTACAAAACAATTTATTTACCTATACTCTTATATAATAATGCATTGTAGTTTCCTTGTCATTAAATCATTAAGCTGCTGTTGATAGTCTTATATTTTATTTATTTGGTCCAGGTTTACTTTTATTAGCAAATTTAATTATTTCATAGTATCATTATACACTGTTCTTACATCTTAGCAAAATCCTGTTTAGTTTCTTCTTCTCTGATTCTCTGAATTATATCATTCTTCGACTTTCACTCTCACCTAATTCTAGCTACATTTTACCTATAAAATAAAAAATAAACCATTACTAAAATATATTATATTTTAAATAAATGTTTAATTGTTACCAGTTACTACAATTTTTGCTACTGTTCTAGCTGGACAAACCTCATTAATGACTTGACCACTTCTTACACAACAGGAATCATTTTCTTCTCTTTTCTAGTAATCATTAAATTTTGGCATATGTTGATACCTATTCGGAGTCGTTGAAAATGTGTGTCATAAATTTGGCAGCTAATATTCCCACTATAAATAAAATTGATGCTGTTTGGATTTTATAACTTTTAAAAATTTTACCCTTGTTCTTCCATATTTTAAAACCAATATATGCTAAACCACCAAGAATAACACAAGAATTTAATTATTATTATGGAATAAGACAATGCACCGTGTCACAAGTCAGTGAAACTCATGGCAAAAATCCATGAATTGGTCTTCGAATTGCTTCCTCATCCACCGTATTCTCCACATCTGACCCCTAGCGACTATTTCCTGTTCTCAAATATAAAAAGAATGCTCGCTGGGAAGAAATTTTCGTCGAATGAAGAAGTGATTGCCGAAATTGAGGCCTATTTTGAAGCAAGGACAAATCGTACTACAAAAATGGTATCACAAAGTTGGAGGGGCGCTATAATCAGTGTATCACCCTTGAAGGGAATTATGTTGAATAAAAAGAAGAAAAGCCAAAAAAATGGATTTTACTATGGTAAGCCGGGGACTTTTCAATAGACCTGTTATAGATCGATAGTTTTGAATATGTAGTATAAACTGTATAATATGTTACCGAATTAATATATTGAACTCTTAATCTATATCACATCCAGGTTGTTTAGATAAGAAGCTAAATAAGAAGAAACTTTCCCAAAAATAAAGGAAAGAAATGTACGTATACGAGAAGTCAGTGTAAAAAAAAAGAAAGTATCTTGGGAAGAATTTTCATATCAAACTTGGAAGGGACACATCAAAAAGATATCAACAGAATATTAGTATTTCAGAATAAAGTCCTGATAAGTATTATGGAGGTCCTCATATGCTATAGGAACAATTACTTACACCGAAACCTTGGGATTTCAATTATCATAGAGAAAATTAAGAGACTTGCAACATGAGGAATGATTCCACACCCATATTAGTACCGAAGTATTGCTACTCTTGGATGACACTAAATTAGTATGCAGACTTAAGGGAACTAAACCGTGTGATCTTGTTAGTTATTTACTAAAGTGCGCTAAATTGTAGCAACACTGAAAAATGCTACTAACTTTTATTTTAGTAGGGAGTAAGTAAATGTCAATGTGAGTTAATCGGCATCGGCTAGTAATAATATATTAATCAAAAAATATAAATATTCTTCCTAAATAATAATGATTTTATGATTATTTTAATCAGAACAATAACCGTTTGGTCGTCAAAATAATAAATTTAAAATATAACTGTATATTTTAATGATTCCTACAATCCTAACTAATACTTGAAGGTCCTATTCTTAACAGATGTTCAATATTATTATATGAGGTCACATTACATCTAGTGGTATGTTCTTTTATTGCATGCAAGAGACCTATTTGTACAACGAATATATACAACAACTAATACTGTCAATAATTCTTTATTCATTCTTCATCTTTACTCACTTTTCCATACTCTCAGATCCAATGGGATGTATATTAACCAAGATGACGTACGTGTCAAAAGTTATGACGGTTACGGAGAAAGAAAAACGTCCCAGTACCGAGCGCCGCATGGCCATACGAGGCGAAACACCGTTCGGTAAATGATATCGTCGCTTCTCCGGAACCTCTACCTCCGCATTCGAACCATGAACGCACACAAACTCGTGCCACAAAGTAAAATAAAACGCGCCGAGTGAAATTAATTTCGCATTAGGCGCGAACGCACGATATGGAAATATATACAAACGTGGAGATTTAAAATTTAAATTTTCCTTTTATCGAACGGGACCGGTCGGCATCCCTCCGGATGCCATCAATCTCGAATTACACCGTTCGTATTTTCGCGACGGTAACGTGGATTCTGATTCGAAATGGTTGTTTGTCGGCCGATCGTTGTTATTTTTGTTTCGCGGATTTCGCTAGACGATTGATTTAAGCGGGAACGTTTCCACGCATAGAATATAGGAAAAGGCATTACTGAAAATGTTGTATAGTAGGAATTACTAAAGCTTGTTTACATTGTTGTTCTATCCGAGTATTAAAATATACGTGCATTGTGAGACGATTTGGCTGTTTCAGTACTTTTTTATTAATATCTAGAACTTCAGCAATCTGCCCGTGGGCAATAGGTAATATTATTCCGTTGTATAATATAACTGTCTTGACATCTAGAAGATCGCTTCAGTCAGTGATCTGCTGTACAACTTACAATCTAAATCTTATTCTAGATAATATTTTAATTTATTTTAAAGTCCATCCTAACTTATTCTAAAAACTATTCTAGCTTATTCTAGAGATTATTAAATCTCACTCTATCTGTGTATTAAGTAGTTCGTACGGCAGTTTGCGTTTGAGCATACGCATGTCACTGTCATCGCGCACATTTAACTATTTGGCGAGTGCATTGGGATGCACTAATAGTCTTTCAGAGTACTTCGCACTAACACTCCGAATCACACTGATTATGGGTTCTATGGGGATATCGCGCTAAACCAGTTTGTTGGACACGTAATGTGGGGCATCGGCGGACTCGTAACACTTCATTCTGGAACCTCTGAAGGATATCTATGTTAGATTTGCTAGTAGTACCCCACAGTTCAATGCCATAGGTCCAAATGGTCCTAAGTATTGACTTATACAGCAAAACCTTGTTATCTAATGATAATTTAAATTTAAGCCCTATCACCCGGTACATTTGCTTTAGTTTAACTCCAAGCTGTTTGCGTTTTGTCACTATATATTTTTCCATATCAAATGTCGATCGAAGTGCGTTGATATTTAACGTTGTCTGCTTTCGGAAGTTCATGATTGTTCAATTTTACCAAGGAACATGTTCTGCTACAAAGGGTGAATGTCACATTTTCTAATGGGAAGATTTTCTCTCATTTGATTTACTACGCTACGTTTTTAACCACAATTCGAGTTTGTTAAGATGACTTTATTAAGACCATTGTATCGTCAGGGTATGTTGCAACAGTAATGTTTCTTGTGGTTGGTAGGTCAGCTGTGTAAAATAGATATAACAATAGGTCAAGAATACGGCCCTGCGGAACACCCGAATATATTGGGGTGTAGGTCAGTGCATTCGTCACCCGGTTTGACAATAAAATGTCTGTCTGTGAGGTACGATGTCGGCAGTTGAAATTGTGTATTGGGCAAAAGCTTATTTAACATGCAGTCTAGTGTGCCACACCTTGTCGACGGCCTAAAAAATATCAGGAAATATAGCTGCGCAATATTTTTTATTGTTTAAGTTTTTGTTAATTTGATTGACTAATCTGATCTTCTCTCTTCTTCGCGATTATTTTGAGTCCCTTAATGTATAGTTTTTAGAACAGGTTTATAGGACGATATGAGGAGATGTCTTCTGATTTTTTCCCAGGTTTAAGGTGTTAGCATGGCATTAAATATGAATGTTATTAATTTGATGCTCACCGAGAGCTCTTTTAAGATTCTTGCAGTAATTAGATCAAAACCAGGAGCTTTTTTGGCATTGATTTCTTTAGCTATTGTTCGCTATTGTTTTCTTCCTTAACAGTAAATTTCTCATATGGCAGATTCATTGAAAACGGAGTGTTAAGAAAGTCAACTATGTCATTTTCTTCCGTTGTGGATATTTCAGACGGGTACGGATTAAATGCTGTTTTGAAGTGTTTAGAGAAAACTTCCGCTTTACCTTCATCATTCTGAGCCGAGGTATTGTTGTTTATTTTAATGAGTGGATTATGTTGTTGAGGATTTTTAATCTTTTTTGTTTCTTTTCAGAGAGAATATTCCGTTGTATCAGTTGGCGTTAAGTTTTCTAAATAGTTTTGAATTCCTTGATTTTATTCCTTATTAATTAGAACGTTCAGCTCTTTTATTGCGTTGTTGAATTTTCTCTTGTTTTCTTCTGTCCTGATTTATTATCAGGGTTTTCGCAGGTTTCCCTTTTCAGCAATTGTTTTTGTTTATTTGTAGTTGAAATATAATTAAACTTTTGATATGTCGCGCTATTAGGAGTTGCGTACCATGAGGCCTCTTGTATAGATTTTATTATTTGTTGTTGCTACTTCCGTATCTCTTTCTGTTTTGAGAGGTAAATTTAGGGATATTAAACTGTCTAATTTCTCTCTAAATAATGGCCAGTTAGTTTTGGTGCAAGCAGATGCAAAAAGCTGTTGCAGTAAAAAATATTTTTTCCTTATTTTACTGTCAATTTATTCCATATAAAAAGCAGGCAATGATGAGTTTCATTTTCGAAATAATTTTCATTGTTTTATGACTTTGCGCTCTTGTCTACTCGGATGACTGTCGATTGGACTTCGGAGTGAAATGATGGAGCCATGTTTCATCCATTGTCACATATCGACGCAAAAACTCGAGTTTAGTACGCTTGATCATCTTCAAACATTGCTCCGAATCATCAACTGTATTTTTTCCCTTCAAAAAGCAATATTTTATCAACATGCGACATTCCTTTTTATCCATTTTCCTCACAATAACAAAAGTTGCTACACTCAAAATGATATAATTCAGATTTTGAAGGTTAGGGCTAACTAAAATATATATGGATTTAATTCTAGTAGCGCTATCTATGTGTCAGGCCGGTGACTTTTCAACGGATCTGTTATTATTGGTTGCTTGATTTGAGCCGATTTCGTTTTTTTGGAATTTACTGTTAAATATGTGGCGTATATTATTCAACAATTTTAGGACTAAAGATTATTACTCCGTATAAGCTTTAACAGTGTCAAATTCTACGCCGTCCACGGTTCCTTAATAAGGGAGGCAAAGCTTTCGCTAAGCCAATTAATATATGGATACGCCTTAGGAAAATATGTCTAATATTACTGAAAATTGAATCTTAATAATTCTTTCAAGTTTGGAGGAAACTTTAGGTTGCATTCCCTCGATAATATTTTAGTTTATATGTTCTTATTAGTACTAATTGAACTTGATTTGATATATATTAAAGCCTAGTTGGGATTATTTATATTATTATAGACGTTTCATTTTTAAATCAATAATTTTAAGATATTATTGGAGTTTGTCCGTTTTCTCAACCAAATGGTTAGCTTTATTAATTAAAACAATGCATTTTAAATTAAATTGAAAACATTTTTTCATAATACCCTCTGAATTAACAGCAAATTCATATTCGCATTGATTAAGAGTAGTTTGTTTTTTGAAATATACACAATTGGAATTATAGAAACCTGAAGTTTATAGAAGATGTCGATCATATATTAGTTTCCATTTTACCAGAAAAAAAAATCTGTATAATAGGAAGCCTAACGATCGCTGATAGTATATTTTACACTAATATAATAGCTATAATATTGAAGATAAATAAGTAATGAGAGTTACAAAATATGTTGAGGTATTCATTAATAAAATTTATTCAAATGCAAGAATATAGATTTATCGAAATAAGAATAATTGAAACTTTATTTATATTGTTATTTTCTTACAGGATGTCAAAATCTGGTGGGAGGATACCGATGTGGCTGCCCTGCGGGTTACATCCTGCATCCGTACTACAACCAGTGCGTGGACAACAACGAGTGTCTCACCAGCCCCTGCGGCGCCACCGGAAATTGCTTTAATACGCCCGGAAGCTTCCGGTGCGGCTGTCCCGACGGTTATCAGTTCGATAGCAAACTCAGTATCTGTATTCAGGTGAGTTCCCGTTTCCTGTAGGTCTCGTTTTATCTCGACCTTATTCTCTGCGCTTATTTCCGGCCGATTGTCCAAACAAATATTTCGTTTGCCACTGTTAAATCAGATGTTTCTATATGTTTATTTTATTACGAAGTTCAACAGTATATACCATTATATGTAAATATATTTAAAATAAATCTATAGAAATTTAATAAATACAAGGTAATACCTCAGAAAAATAAATATTGCACGATCGTCTCTTAACAAGACCTTAGGAATGTAAGACTCGGCGCTCGTAACATTGAAAATAATTAGCTTGATTGTCATAAGATCTACTACACAGCTTCCAGTGTTTTAGATATATCCATTACTTTAATTTTTATTGTTAATGGAAGCGAGAAACTTTTGTTCATTTAGAAAAGTTTCCACTCGTCGTTAAACAATTATATTTAAAAGGCTTAAATAATTAGTTAAACAATTGCCATTATATAGGCGTATAAATTAATTTTAAGGGATCTGGAACAGATGTACCTTTGTAACTTTAGGTCGAAATCTCACTCACAGGCTTCACTTTTCGGTGGATGTCATCATCCTCGAAGTTAAACATGTTTTTTGGACGTTGAAATGCAATAAAAATAAAACAATGAGTGCAATGAATTTGAAAGTGAGCAAATCGCATCGGAAATTTTTTTTTACTATAATTTGAATAAAAGGGCTGCCGAAGGTCATCAGAATAGTATGTGAAGCTTATGGTATGATCTCTCGATTTCAACATATGAATATAGGTTTCAACAATCAAAAAGTAGTGGTTTTCTTACCGAAGGTAAAGAGTGTTCTGGACTATCAAAAGAAATTGAAGACGAATATTTGAAGGCATTGTAAAACGCAAGAAGAATATTCACAATTGTTGGGATTAACACAAAAAATTATTTCCAATTACTTGAAGACCATGGGAATGATTGAAAACTTGGATTTTTGGTGCTTATGAATTAAAGCTAATATACATTGGAAGGCATTTGGTCTTGTAATTGCAATCGTATCGTATTGTCACTGTTAATGAAATGTGGATCCATTACGACAATCTAAAGCTAAAAAAGTTATAGGGACCATCCGATCAGCATCAACATCAACGGCAAAGCCGAATATGCAAGCTAATCTTCTCTATTGGCTCTCTTATGGTCGGAATACGAGCGAAGATACGATGTTATTCTTCTGCATGACAATGCTCCTGGAAAAACTAATATGAAAAGTGCTACCCCGCTCGCCTTATTCTCCAAACCTTGCTCCTTCTGATTACTGCTTATTCCGACATGACGTGACCTATCTGAGTAGCGTTTCACTTCTTATAATTGTACCAAAAATAAGTAGATTCGTAGGTAGCCTCAAAACATACATTATTCTTGCGAGAAATTAAAAAAAATCTTTAAATCTAATTTATAGGCCGATATATCCAGAAAGGATGAGCGTCATTCAATACATCTTGAGCACTACATCCACTTCCGATATAATAATATTTTTTAAGTAGATTTGGAACCTTAGAGTGGAATCTTTGATTGCTTTCTTCAAGTATCTGCCTGTTTGGAAATAAGCTTTAATTTTCATTAAAAATGTAGTTTAGTTATTTTATACGAAAATTTTCAAAAACGCTTTATGAATAAATGGTTATTTAAATACCTATGAACTAATTTAAGACTAAATATATAACGGAGGTAAATTCTATTTAGATTACAGGTCCAAGAAAAACTAATATGGGTTTTTCATAATAGAAGGTTCTAAAGTAACACATATCTATTAATATTTATTACAATATACACCATAGAGAGATTGAAAAGTAACAGGCCTAGACATTTCAGATATAAAGTTAGTGTCATTACTCAATCAAGAGCAATTGTTTTTTTAAAAATTGAGATTGCAGAAGGTCATTTTTGATATAGGTTTTTGATTTAAAAAATGTAACACAGTCTCTAAAAATTACATGATGTTTGTGGTAATGAATGTTTAAGTGAACGCCAGTGTCAGACTTGATTTACTAGAAAGATGAGTCTCTAAACCTAACTGGCCATTGTTCATTGAGGTTCAAATTCGAAGAAAAATTTAATGGGTCGAGTTTCCGTTTGTGAAATGATTAGCTGAAAGAAGTACCAAGCGGCGGGTTGTATCATAAATGCGACAAAAAGTAATCGATCAAATTATTGAATAGTACTTGAAATATATAAGAATGAATTCGCTTTGAAAACATGAAAAAAAAACAAAAGTACTTTTTCGCAATCCTGTGCGGGGACCTAGATTTGGGGTTTTAATAAAATGACAATCCAAAATAGCTCAAGTGTGTTAGACCCGACTAATTAATAAAAAACGATTTTAGAACGGGTTTCAGAAGATTTATGACAAATATTTAAATAATAAGCTTATATAAACCTTTAAATAATCTATTTTTATAGATAGCGATAGCGCTTAATTGATTAAATAAATAATCATAAGAATGTACTTACCTTACGGATTATTTTGTGCACATAGAACTGGTTCAAATAATTCGGAAAAATTGCTTGTAGCCGACGAAAATATGTTGCGTGTTGCTTTTATTTTAAAGGTTCTATTTAGACTAAAACAAAGTTCGATATGGGGATTAGGTATGCTTGCGATAATATGCTAAATATGAAAAATAGGCAAAATATTTTGCGACAGCCGAGAAACAAAAATAATATAGCTCTAAGTATTGTCTAAAAGGAATAAATTATTAACTGTACTTTTTTTAAACGATTAGCTTTAGGTATATAAATTATGTTCGATGATTCTCTTAGATCGACATTGTTTGACTTCAGAATCGTAAAGTAAAGTAATTCTAGTTAAGCAAGTTTTTTGATGACTACTGTTTCGGACTGTTTAGGAAATGACCTTGAAATTTCAAAGATGTTTAGGGACCCGGAACTTTTTTGGATTATTGGTATCTTGGGTCATATATAAAATGATGGAATTTGTTACGAGGTTCAGTCATAATATTTGAGTTCATACATTATTTCTACGAAGTATTGTTTGAAATAATTGAAACTTCTGTTTACGATTACACATACATACCAGGCTGTAAAATTTTGATAATTTGGTGAAGTATAGCCCATCTAACTATTTAATTTGCAAGAAAGCAGATATTTGATATTGGCTTTTGTTGGCAATCTAACCATGATGGGATTTGATTGACACTTGTGGAACGCTTGAATTTAATTAATATTCTTATTTGTATTTTGAGAATATAAGTTCATTCAGTACTAAACAGCAGTGAATGTTCAGTGAGTTCAGTTAGAAGCCCCTTTTCTTCCACATGGTTGGCATTCAAATCTTGTACAAACATATACTGACTTCATGCATACTTGTACTAATAAACTAATCACGTTATATTAAATTTGATATTACGTGGTAACCGAAAAAACAACAAAATTATTAGGGACTCATTACACAATAAACTAAACAAATTTGGCCTAACCTCAAATCTTATCCACAGTGTTTTTTACCTCGGTATTACGTTAATTACACTTTAGTTATAATTTAAGGTATTTAAAATAATAAATACTTACGATAGAAAATTGCAATTGCTGTGAATATATTACCGGTGTTCAAATTATACCGGCTGGTTCTCGCCTTGCAATATTAAACCACATATCTCTAACATATGTCTGCCTTTGAACGAACATATACATTTTTTTATATACTGATTAAAAACTGAACTCACTTTCAAGTTAAATTGCGTATATAGACATCAACCACGAGGGAAATCATTACTATTTAATACGAAAAGATGTAATTGCACCACAAAACTTTTAATTAGTTACAGAAGCAAACTGTTTTGATTATTATCAGAATTATGTTGATATGATTATAGATTAGCATAATAACAAGAATAATAACCCAAAAATGTAGGCAAAATTACTTTTGTTTTTGTTTTGTCAGTTGTTTTGAGCGTTGCTTCTAAAGAGTTTCTCTCTAACTATGTTATGTAATATATGTTTATGGGAACTATCTTATGTATATATAATTTTATTTCTCACATTACTGTTTTCAATGTTCTGAAACAAATAATAGTAAATGATTCGCACAGCTTGAAATGACATGATATTATAAATAAAACACCTTAAACAACTAAATAAATTACCACAAAAATATTAAAAACTGTAAGCATTATAAGCAAAGATAAATATCAAGTTTAACCAGAGATAATTCAGTTAATATATTATCATGTCAGATAGAGATACAGAGAATAAACAAAATAATATGGACACCAAACATATGCACAGCATTTGTTTATTAATAAGGTATTGAACACCATTTGTCTTTAAAACAGTTGCAACTTTTTACCAAAGAGTGCCTGAATAGTTTCCAATGGAATGTTGTCTCATTCTTATACCAAAACATCCGCCTATTGCTTTAATGATGTTGGAGATGGATATCTACTCCTCGTTCTCTATTGACGTCAAAGTCAAAACTATTGACGATATTGTGATGTGCATCAAACCAAGATTAAAGTGTGTGGCTGTGTGTTTAGGTGTATTATTATCTTGGAATAAGGCCGTACATGAATATGCTAGTGATAACAAAACTTCATTAAAGATAATTCAGTTAATACATTATCAAGTCAGATGCACATACAGGGAATGAACGAAATAATATGAAAACCTAACATATGCACAGCATATATTTATTAATATGGTATTGAGCCACCGTTTGTCTTTAAAACAGTGCCTGAATAGTTTCCAATGGAATGTTGTCTTATTCTTATATCAAAACATCCGCCTATTGCTTTGATGATGTTGGAGATGGATATCTACTCCTCGTTCTCCGCTCTAAAACTCCTCATAACGGTTCAATTATGTTGATATGTACATGATACAACATATGTACAGCATTTATTTATTAATAAGGTATTGAGCCACCATCTGCCTTTAAAACAGCTGCAACTTTTCGCAGAAAATTACATGAATAGTTTCCAATTAAATTTTGTCCGATTCTTATACCAAAACATCGGTTTATTGCTTTAATGATGTTGGATATGGGCTTCTACTCCTCGTTATCCGCTTTAAAATTCCTTATAACGGTTCAATTATGTTGATATTGAGAATTATGCCGGCCAGGGAAAATTATTGACGATATTGTGATCTATTATCTATATATTTAGTGATTAAATCTTGGAATATGGTAGTTCCTGAATATGCTAGTGATAACAAAATTTCATCATTGAGGTTATCGATATATGCATTTAAAGTGACCTGGCCAGAGATGTGAAGGAATATTAGGTGAATACTACGATATTACCCTCCAAAATTATAACGAAACCTCCTCCGTGCTTGACTGTAGGAAAAAATCACTCAGGGTCGTGGGCTTTTTTTGAGGTTCTCCATATATAAACCAATAAATAAACCACATTGTTCCGTCATTAGGTGTTTAGGTTTCATAATGCTTGTACTGTTTATTTCGCTGCATCCTGCATCATTTGGCTTCCATTATAAAGGGTTTTGCAATTGCAGCCCTTCTATAAACGTTAGCTTTGTGGAACTTTCGCTGTACTATTTTTATCGAAACACTATTACTCAATGTGTGTTGGGTTGTGGTGTTACTTTTTACGGTAGTTTTATGGTGATTCTATTGTTGTCTCTCAGTAAACTTTGGGTTTCGCTCACTTCTTCGCCGATTATGTTTTATTATCTTTTGTATATGCCGTCTTTACCGTGAACACCGTCATTAGTGAAAGGTTAAACAATATGTGAGAGATCATACATTTTACCAAATGCTTATTTAACCAACGCAGATCAAAACGCATAAGACATTGCTATAGTAATAGCTACATTTTGCAAGTTATTTTTAATATGAATCTAATGTGTATATATATATATATATATATATATATATATATATATATATTTATATATATATATATATATATATATATATATATATTGTAAATAGGATATCAAATACGTTATTGGAACTATTTCCTATTAAATTACTGTTAATCATTCTTGTCACATTGAAATGAGTTTTATTATTAGCAAATATAGCGCCTACTATACACACTTCAAAATGAGGTATATATAGATATTATAGTACAGGAGCTAGCGACGTTCAGAAATCAGGAAATTCAGGTAAGCTAATCTTTTGACATTTGATCTCTTTCACTCTCTCGGTCAGTACCCGGCCCATATGGCTGGCGGCAGGGGTTGCGTTTACTAGTGGGCATCTTATCTGTATAGGTAAAAATTTTAAATTTTTAAATTAATTAAGAATTGATAATTTTTTATTACTTTTGATAAGCTTAACAAAAATATTTAATTCATTGCCATAAATTTTGATAATTGTTTCTAATATGCCAGTAATTTTTATATGGTAGTACTTAAGTATCAAAATACGTAAAATTAATTTGCAAGACAATAATTCTATTGTTAAATAAGGAACACTGATTAAGTCGGGAAATTAAAATACTTATGTTGAAGAGAAATGTTAAGGAAATGTAATTAATTTTTTAAAAATTTTTTTAAAGAATATCGATATATCGACATATCGGTCAAAAAAATATTGATGTTAAGCCTATCAAAAGTCATTAATAAAAGTTATCCATTCATAATTAATTTAGAAATTGAATATTTTACCTGTACATGTATTATGCGCACTGGTAAACGCAACCCATGCCACTAGCCAAATGTAGCAGGTGCTTACCGAGAAAGTGAAAGAGATGACATCTCAATAGATCAGCTTACCTGAATTTCTCTCCTAAAAATGTTGCTAGCTCTTAGATTATTATTAAATCCTTCTCGGTTGATCGACTCTTCGCTAAAGTCAGATCTTGTATTTTTCAACTGTTATTACATATACAAAATATAATATTACTATTAAATATAATTATTACAAAAATGAGTTGAACAGATCAACATGAACTTCACGCGAGTTTATAAAATAATATTATTTTGAGAACACATTTAGTTATTAGGTTATTAAATTGTCAAACATAACACTTAAACGGAGAGAAGGTATAAAATAATTTTTTTTTTACTTTATTTGTTTCTTATTTCAGACATCATAAACCAGTTAATCAAATTTTTACTTTAATTTAAATATATTACATATATATCGAACAAAAACAGATACAACATGTAAATACAATAACGATTTATTATTAAAAGATCTTTAATTTTCTAGGATTAAATAATTTTCTGTTTCGTGAAATAACTACAGTATTTCAGAAGCCATTGTTCAGCAAAGAGCAAAGGTTAAAGTATACCACCGTCTCAACAAGAATCCGATATTTATTTCCGTTCGTATTCGACCCGATACATCTCTCGAACGTCGTTTGTCTTCGGTGGAGTATGTTGTTTCATATTGCGGCGCCATTTCAAGTGTTGCATCCGAAACAAGGCCGATGCCAAGGTGTTTATCAAAAACTGGCTACAGATAGCTGGGAACTGCAATATAACTTTTCTTATTTGCATGGGAAATGAGCTGCCTGGGCGGAAGCGAATGATATTTTGTTTACGGAATGTTTTCTGGGGGAGAACGGGACAATGTTTGGTTATCGGTAAATGGCGAAGAATTATGTGCGTTAGGCGCATGTACATTGTGATAAACACGAAGTCTTTTTTAAAATTAAATGCGGTTGTAAGATGCTATCGTGAACCTTAATGACTTGCCTTGAAATTGTTGGTGAAACATGTATGTTTTTAATATATTTTACTCCAAAATATTTTTAATAACTATGCTGTACGTTTGTAAAAATATTCTGAAATGATGTCGGAAGTATTAAATTATATAAGGTGGCCCTTTTGGTGAGGTACGTCTGTTAGTTACTAAAAAGGCGAGGGTTCGAATCCTGCTTTAGGAATAACAGGTCAATTGAAAAGTCCCCGGCCTACCATAGTAAAACACATCATTTTACTAAAATTATTTTTTTTATTCAACATAATTCTCTTCAAGGGTGATACACTAATTATAGCGACCATCCAACTTTTCGATACCATGTTTTGTAGTACGATTTGTCCTTTGCTTCAAAATAGTCATTTTCGGCGATCACCACTTCATTCGACAAATCTTTCCAGCGAGCATTTTTTGAGAACTGAGTACAGGAAATAGTCGCTGGGGGCCAGGTCTGGAGAATACGGTGATGAGGAAGCAATTCATGGATTTTTGTCATCGTTTTCACTGACTTATGACACGGTGCATTGTCTTGGTGAAGCAGCATATTCTTTTTCTTCAAATGTGGCCGTTTTTCGGCGATTTCGACCTTGAAACGGTCCAATAATGCTATGTAATAGTTGCTGGTCCTACCTTTTTCAAGATAGTCAATGAAAATTAGTCCATGCGCATCCCAAAATACAGATGCCATAACCTTGCCAGCCGACTGTTGCGTTTCCCCACGCTTTGGAGTGGGTTTATCATGTACAGTCCAATCGACAGTCATCCGAGTGGACTGCAGAGGGAGGAGTGAAATGATGGAGCCATATTTCATCCATTGTCACATATCGACGCAAAAACTCGGGTTTATTACGCTTGATCATCTTCAAACGTCACCCACTTTGCATAGAGCTTTCTCATACCCAAATATTCGTGAATGATATGATGTACATGTTCAGTTGATATCTTTAAAGTGTCCGTTATTTTATTCAATTTCAATTTACGGTCATTCAAAATCATTTTATCGATTTTTTAAAATGTTTTTGTCGGTGACAACCTCTTTTGGACGTCCACTCCGTTCACTGTCTTCGGTGCTCATTTCACCACGTCTAAACTTACCAATCCTTGATGGTTGATTTTCTTGGGGCAATGTCCGGAAACTCGGCATTAAGCCAAGTTTTTGCTTCAACTGCATTTTTTCCTTTTAAAAAGCAATATTTTATCAACACACGAAATTCCTTTTTATCCATTTTTTTTTTCACAATAACAAACGTTGCTTCACTCAAAATGCCATAATTCACAAACTAGTGGTCCGACAGCTGTCAAATTTATACACGTGTGTTTTGAGGGTTAGGGATAATTAAATAACATATGAATTTAATTCTAGTAGCGCCATCTCTGTGTCATGCTGGAGACTTTTGAATTGACCTCTTAGATGTTTAGAATCGTTTAGAAGAAGTACTGTAACATCTGATACCAAGTAATAATTTCAGTTATCGTAGCAACGTATCTGAGTCACACAAGATCGTGCCCATGTTGATCATTAGGCTAGGGTAGCCTAAATAGGGGCGTTTAATTTTGACAGTACAAAGTTAATAATGCGGATGTTTTTTGGGGATGTTTTATAGTAGTGTTTTTGAAATTGATTCCGTTTTTTTGCTTAACATTTAGCTAGAATTTCTGCAACATTTTGGTATTATTGGAGTATGTTACATTTTTTGCAAGTATCTCCATATAATAAATTTGTTAGGCTTATAAATAATGGCTAATATAAATAATCAGTGATTGTAAATAAATTTTTAAATATTTCTTTGTATGTACAAGATTATATAGAAATGCATATACATTATTTTATTAAAATATTGTTGTTCATTAACCATTGCTTTATCCCATATTTCTGCTAACATTTGAATTTTGTGCTGACAAAACATATGTTAATATAATAATTTTCCGGTAAACAATTATAATAAGCTCATTTTTGGCCTTTAGTATAATAAAATAAGAATAAATTTTTAGACCTGATTAAAAATACTACTGCGGATGTTGATAATGTCTTTTTAGGACAGAAAATAGTACTGACAATTGTAATGAGAAATAATAACAACGATAGACCTATTACATGCTACCATATAATACGGCATACGGAGAAGGTATCAAAAGAAAATGGATATGCGACATATCTGCTTATATCACTAACGCCAACTATAGTTCACGTGCAATGGGCTTAGAGGATGAGAGCGTGTGGTCAATAATATTCTTCAAAAATCCTAGGTTTTAATATCGATATTTTATGTTACAACTCAAAGTTCGATACTCTCGTTTATAATTATCGATACTTGTGGTATTTCCTGGGGCCTAAACCACCTAATTCATAATTTTATATCCAAGTAAGGCATTTTATACTCAACAGAGAGCATATTCACCATTTTACGTTTAGTTTTTGTTTTCTTCGTTGCAGTGTTTCTTTGTCAAGTGATTTTAATATCTGAAGTGATCTGATATTTGAATCTGAATTATGAAAAATTGTGTATCTCTTTAATTTCTTCTGTTACTACCTTTCTAATGCATTTTCCACATCTGCAAAACATTTACTACTCCTTCTTTCCTCATGCATTCTAACCAAATGCTTATATTCTAAAAATATACACAGAACTCTATGTACACACTTATCTTATGTTAATTGTATCTTTATAGAATTATACCTTTACTTGTTTCCATGCCCATCACTCTGCAGGGGTAAGAGGCACCGTTGGATCATAATCGCCATTCAAGCCAATGACTAAACTATTAATTTCCAATCGATCTAATACTTGTTCATGATTTCACTATTTAGCAATTTCTTTTTGGGTGTGTCTGCTGGAGTTAATCCAAGTCGATGATGTTATTGTAGACGATGCTTTTTTCCGCATATCCAGAGAGTTGCTTGTATATATTTCTCGGCCTACATATCTACTGCAACAATTATTTGTCTTATCAATTTGATTGGATTGAATATGCAGTGATAGGAAGGAAGGGACAGGAAGGAATACTGTGGCCATATTACTCAACCGTTTGATTTACTATGTATATTCTAAGCCAATTTCTAAAAAAGTAAACTATATAAAAAGCAATTAAATATTTTATTTGTAGTTATAGAGTAATAATTTGAATTAGTTAACTAAATAGTAAATACTTGAATATTTCAGCCTTAATTACATCCTTTGCTTCTTGTCGATGTTTCTTACTGGGATCTTTTCCACCTATGTATGGTGTATTGTCCATAACAATAACTGATTGCTCCTCCATGTTCTTTAACAACTGATTTTGAAAGCAGAAAAAATGTTATGACCTTTAGGTTTGGAGGAAAACACTAATTCTGGGCCAGGGAAAACTCCCGTTTGTAGCATGAAGAAGAATATATGGGCAATGAATTATGAATAAATATTAATGATAACAAGAGCTAATCAAGTGTTATTCTAACGTTTACCTTTTTCCTTGAACTTTTGTTGTCTTTACTCTATTTTTATTTTTTTGTTCAGTTTTGAAATATCAATCTCTCATCTTAATACACAAATAGAAATAACAAGTCTTTGTTGATTTTATTATGCATATGCTTTTAAAAATTGTTTTCGTTTAAAAGCAATGTCTTGAAGTTCCATTAGATCTCCTCGAGGGTTATCTTTACACCATTTAAATCCTATGTTTCCTTATGCAAATTCTATTTTTCTATGAATATCTTCCAGACTAACATTTTCCTCAGAATTAATCGTATTAAATTATGTTTAAATTGAAAATATTACTCTTTTTTTGCATTTCGTGAAATTAATAAAGCTTACAATCAAGTTGATCTTGATTCGTCTCCTATTCCATATGAAGATGGTTTCCTTTCGGTCAATCCAGTATTCTTTTGTTTTCCAATTTAGAAAGATATTTTAGTCACAGTGCAGCTGCAACACGGTAAAAATACTTTCAATAAATATCGCAGCAGCTTATTAGTATTTATTAACAAGATGGGACCTCCATTATCTCATTCCTGTCCGAAGTTACAGATTAGAGACACAAACTGTTTTTGGCTACTACTATCTGGCTGGATTTGAAATTTATTAAAACAAGCAAAGCATCAAAACAACGTTTTCCGGTTAATAACCTGTAATTATTATGTTTTGAAGAATTTTGCAGACATTTGACAACCGGACCACTTTTGTAGGCTAATTCGGTTTTAACTAGAATAAAATGAGAAGGAAAATAATAAACATTTTGATAACGTATGAATACGAATAGATTATAATATTTTTTATTGGTGCGGTACTGCCGGAACGGTTGGAAAAAGTTGTCAAAGATGATGAAAATTATTTTTATTGAATATAACTTACAGCATCAATTTTTCTCAAAAAAAAAATCAGGAAAAGAAATTCATATTACTATCATGGTAATGTAACAAATATATTTTTTCAAAACTTTTTATTCTTTCTTGACCGCTGATATATTCATCTAAATATATTCAATGCCAGAAATTGTTACTTTTTTTCATTTTTTTGCCATTCAGAGATCCTAGTCTTGGCATCTGCAGTTTTCTTGTATTAAAAATAATTGCGGCAATTAATGAAATAGTTCCGCCAATGGTTATTACATTGAAGAAGCAATCATACTATTGATGGCAGTTCGAGAGAATGGAGAGCCTGCAACGTCGTATCGATCGGTTTTCAAATAATCATTCTTCTTGTCGTGTTCTCCTCTGGCGACATCTGAAGGAAAATTAGCCACGGGCGGCAATTAAAGCCCTATTTGCATTTGAATCGGACGGGCATCAAGCAATCCGACCGGTCTGTGTTTTGCCCTGTTTGAAAATCCCGCACCGGTGAGTGGGACGGTCGCGGATTTTCATAATAATGGTCGTTCGTTTGGTTAGAGTGTAATTTTTACGTCGAGTTATCCAATTGTATCTAAAATGAATCCTTAATGACCTCATTTAAATACAAGAAACATAGCCCATCTTGAGTATTTAGATTTTATTGTATAATAAGTATAATGAAGAAGATGCTTCCTTATAACAACTTTATTAATATTATATAGTATTATAAACTATTTTTTTGTCATGAAATCATAAGGAAAATTCTTCCGGAAAACCTAGACTTTCTCTGGGGTATGAATAATTTTCACCCACTAAAACTCTGTTCCGGCTTGGTAGCTGCAATTGTTGAAATTGCTGCGATAAAGCGGATTGGTAAAATCTGAGAAGGAATAACCATACCGGTGACACCAGTAACCGAGCTGGATGAGATCTTCTAGGATATTATCTAAGTTGGTCACTGGCTAGTACATAGGCTCAATGCGGAGGACCGTGGTTAAGATCCCACGTTACGTGCTAAATCTAGTTAGTAGATAGTAGATAAATCCTGCTTGGTAAAGAGGAGATATAGAGAGGAGAGGAATTAAAAGGATTTTAATCTTTGATCTCTCCCAATGCTGTATCAGGTTAATAGAAGACACCCATAACTGCAACTGGCTAATTTGTTAGTAAAAGTCTAATAATTCAGACCGCTGCTGGATTAGTTTTTCGAGAAAATAGTTGAGCAATAAACTACGCTGAATGTCGAGTGAATTTGGAAGTTCACAATCAGGATTCGACCGAGCAGATCATTTTGTAAAACTAGTAGTTCAATTAGTTGAGTAAAATTAATTTGAAGCAGAGTACTAGAGAAATAGCGGGGAGCCTATTGTATCAAGAGATGAGGGCTTACAAAATACATATTACTCCATTTGTTTCTTTGATAAAATTAAATTATACTGTAAAACATTATACGTGACTGTAAGCTTGAATATACTTATCTAGGAAATAATTAACAGTTAAAGCTTTTTAACAATTTTTTTGGACACATTCAATGTAACTAGAGACTTTTATCTTTAAAATAACACCTTGTCTTTGCTATTATTTCTTCATTTAAGCTAAATTTATTTTTTTTATTGTTACTATAGAGATTTTGAAATATGAATTAGTTCTGAATACTGTTAATTAGTGTAATACTGAATTATGCAGAGTGTTAGTTTTGTTGTCTGGCACATTACTGTCAATAAGTTATGGGTTTCAATGAGTATTGGCCGTTTCTAGATCTCAACAAGGAGAAAACTCCGGGCACAGATGGGAGTGTCGTTTGTGCTATAGGTTCAATAAGTTGCCTCTTTCCTTCGTTTAAATAAAATAGTTTTAAGTAAATTAGGAGTTCTTGTTGGCGACATCATACGTCTGTTCTCTTTTTAAATTTATTACATTAACGTTCGATTGGCGATCGTTTCGCAGCATTCTTTGGTGTGGTTAAGTGGAGTTCATGCAAAAGTATTGCATCTGAAGCTGTAAGGTCATAAAAAAGGGAGTGAAAGTGCTCAAAGACCAGTAACCACTAACTATTCCAATTAAGAAACATTCATGCTTTGAAAAACACAGTACTGGCGATACTCAAAAATAATATATTTTAATATTTTTTAAATCCTTCACATTTCATAACATATATATGTTTGTGTAAAATTTATCAAAACTTTTATGTATATAAATACTCAGGTGAATTGTTATTGAAAAAATTCAAAGACACAATCGTTTTTACAGGACCAAGATATGTTGGAGCACACTCGTAAATTCGTATATTTTCCTTGCTTGAAATCAGATAGAAAAACGGTGAAATTTTTAATAAAAATTTACTTTTCGTCGACCTGTTTTCTCCGAAAACAATTTACCTTGTTTGTCTCAACGAAATTGTACGAGATCGGCAGAAATTCCTGTCGATATCGGGACGCGCCGGATGCCAGGACCCTCTCGTTGCCGTTGATATATAGCGTCAATAAAATAAAAAGAAATATATCTTAAACATGGGCTGGGTACTCGACAGGAACCGCATAATCTATATGTGCCAGAGTGGAATGGAGATGAACTTTTCAATCTCATTTTAGGAGAATTATATTTTGTTTCTTTCTGTAAAAATAAGTACAAAACGGAAAACGATTAAAATGCTTAGAAATAAAAAAACTCAACTGAACTAAACAACAACAAGTTTACTTAGGTAAGAAATAAGCGATACCTGGCCACCTCAAAACTAAAAAATGTATGATTAAAACTTATCGTACCAATCATAAGTTTTAATCTATATTATAAAACGTAAAAACATAGTACGTATTTATAATAAAACCAGACCTACCTTGAATAGAAAAGATAACTGAGATCATAACTTCTAATTTTTGATACCATATGGCCAACATCGTTTTAGATATTGAACCATCATAAATTGAGCCAGCTTCTGCCCAAATTCTAATACACTATGTTAGTTCACAGTCCGCTAACAACTACAGGCCTTTGATAGTCTTACATCCTGGTGCTGATGTTGGGGATTAGGCTAGCCATAAACTAATTGGAATGGTTGTTGGATAGGGATCTTTGAGCACCTTCAGTCCTCTTTTTCTTAATTATTTCAATCGACCTTACAACTTCAGCTGCGATCTGTTTGCCTGTGTTCCACTTAACCACCTCAAGAAAGGCTTCGAGTATTCGAGTTTAAGCGTATTATAATACACACCAAACCCCTATACCATTCAGTCTTAAGATAAACACACTTCCGCGTTGCTTCGAATACACTTATATGTTCCTTCTTGTCCAGCGCTGTAGAAGACGCACGATATAACATGGATAGGGATGGAAAGCACCTTTCTTAGTTAAAAGTTTTTATTCCAATAGAAAGCAATTGTACAGGGTAGGTGCAAAGTCTCTATAACTTTTACCAAACTACTTTTGACATTAACAGCACATTTCTCCAAAAAAAAAAACAATACAAGAAATTATTTATCTCCGTTCTATTGAATTGCTGTTTACTTGAATGATGTAGACTAATATAATTTTATTGAGGTCTAGATTACCACGTGTGTTTGAAAAGCTGCCGAATTTCACTGCACAAGAGATACTGTATTTGTTTTAATTTCTTGGCGACGAGAGTCAATTATTTTATACTAGTCCGATGTGCATCCGAACAGAGTTTTGCTTTATAACTAATTATTTTAAATGATTATTTTTGTTTATCTAATAGTATTTGCTAACATGGACCTAAGAGGTTCCATATGGTTCTATGAATATTTACATTTTTCTCGTCGATATTTATCCTTCAGTTGATCTCTCTCTTGGTGGTGATTTCAACAACCTGACAACCTTTTTCCACTCACTCATATAATATAACAGTTTTTAAAGCAAAACTAACTATAACTGTATCCAAGAGTTGATTGTATGATGAAGTTTTATAGTATTATTAAAGTTGTGCCAATTTAGGTTAGAATACCTCTATTTTCATCACAATGCATTTTAAACTCATAAATATTTCTTGTAATGTTATAGAAAATGTTTGTTTTTACATTGATGCTGATTTTTTACGCAAGCAATTTTAGAAAACGTATCTTTTTACCACAGTCGGCCACATGACACAATAACAACTTTTAAATTAACTTCTTTTAAATGAACTATCTTCTGATTTACGGATAGCTAACACTATTTAGCACCATAGCTTCAAAAGTTTACAAACTTTGCTTTATAATTAGTTAAGAAATATGATCAACTTAACGCAACAATTTTGTTATAGGTACAATTAGTTTACATGTTAGGAAACAATAAGAGACTTAAATAAAATTAATCCTTATTGAAACCTAAACTTAACTATATCAAATATAACTTATATCAATAAACTCTGAGTATAAACAATGGCTATATAAAAAGGATCAAGTCTAAGTTAACGAAAATAAAACAAAAAGTTAGTATAATTTTAGCAGACTGATCAGAGTTCTGGCATATGTTGTGATGATAATCGTTGCATTCTATATGAGACTAGATTTCACATTTTCCTCTTCTTGTGCTCTCCAACACAAAGGAGACAAATATTTTTACAATTCGTTTTTTTCTTTTCCATCACCTTTCCTCTTATCGTCCCCCTTGCCTAATTTACAGTTTAAAGATACTTTGTTTTATCTTTTCAGTCGTCTTAATTTGTCTTCATTTTATTATTTAGTGGTCTCTTTCTCAAGCTCATCTGTGCAAATAATAGATTTTTTGGTTCTGGAACCTTAATTTCGGAGAAGAGCTTATACTGCTTCAGAAGCATCCGCGTAACTTGCGATATCGTTCTAATCTTTTACAGTCTCGCTCACACGTTTTCTAGGAATGTAAAACCAAAAACAAATAGTTACTTGTGGTCCTTAGTCCACAGTGGTCCTTAGTTGGATAACCTTAGTCATTAAAATTCTCACATTGTGCCCACTCCCTTGTTCGCAAAAAATATTCTAATATAATATGAAAAACGCCCATTATTTTTACTACAAGAGTAAAACAACATTTGACAAAAATGATCGTATGACCTTTGAAAATACATATCAACATAAAAATATAATACAGGCCTGCGTAAGCGACTCTAGTATCCGGCGGTTACACAGTAATATGAAACATGTTTCTACGTGTCAGCCGCGCCTCTTGTACCCTTCACCACACCACTATTACTTTTGTTGATATAAACCATGTTACAACAGCACGCTATTACAATCGTCCCATTATTCACTATTACCCAGATGTCAATCAGATGTATATATACAGATGTATACTAGATGTATACTAGATGTATATTAAATGTATACTAATAAATAAATTAGACAACGTATTGTTAAAAAAAGACCAGCAGTAGCTACTAATGGACGTAATGACAACGCAAGGCCACAGTTGTCATTGTTATACTCATAGAGATATATATTATAGAATATATATATATATATATATATATATATATATATATATATATATATATATATATATATATTATAGAATGTTAACTTAATACAAATAATTTCAGAATTGTTTTGCATAGTCTCAGTAGGTAGGCGCTGAGAACGTTATTTTGTTGAATTTCATTGATTAGTTAAAAAAACTATTACAGTCATCTGTAAAGAAAATATTTTATTCAGTAAAGCATTTCATTTTACTTACTTGTTGGACACAAAAATGTATTGAGGCAAGTTATAATTATTTTTACAATGTTATTGTGAAAATTGTGGAACGGATCATTAAAACGGTTAAATTGTATGATATACATCAGAATGGAGAAAACACACCGAAGAGTCATAAAATTAAAATGTATGATGTATATAAAAATTACTGTTGCGCTCTTATTTAATAAAATCAAGGACTTAAAGAGACAGCTTAAGGATTTATTAACAATATAATAAGACAATGATGATATCTCTACAAATTGTATTAGTTTATTTTGTATTAATGTCTTTTTTTAACAACCTTGTTGAAAAGGTTATCTCGGTTAAGAATCCTCTATTCAAAATATTAATTATAAGTATCTTAATCAATAACATTTGTTTCAAGAAAATGAACTCCTTCAAAATATTTAAGTTTTTAATTGATGACACTTTACAAACAACTAATATAAAGGGTTACAAAAACTTTTCATGTAGTGTAATCACATTTACCTTCAATATAAATTTATGATCGCCTAATTTGGACACATTTTGGTTTTAAATTGTGGGTAATGAACACAAATTCTCTATATAAATAATTGTATACGTATCAGATAAAAGCAATGCCAAATCACACCCACATCCTTAATCTAGCTAACTTCTATTCTTTCTTCCAAGGAGAACGACGTCTGTTTTTTTTTATTTTCGTATATACACTGAATACACTACACATACATTATAATCAAATAATAGTTGAATGAGCCAATCAAATGACTTTGTAGGCCAATTCAAATAAACTAATCAAAAGAGTGGTTTCAGACCCAGGATTAGTTGTACCACGCAAAACATTTCTTCGATTTCGCCTATTATCATATATATATATATATATATATATATATATATATATGGTATCAATCCACCAGCTTTGCCTACCTTTGAACTTGTGTAGATGTAATAGTAATCAACATGGGCTTAAACTTCATTACTATAATGTTAATGGTGAATGCTATTGGGATACTTGCCTCCAAGCATAAAAATTGTGATGTTCTCATTGCTGATAGTGGCGTTCTTGAAAGCATCCGAGGAACGAAAATTTAGTGTCCTTAACAATTTTTAAACAGAGAACTACAATAATCTAAATACAGATACTGTAATGCCTTTAATGGCAAAAAAGGAAGCAATTAAGAAATTCGACAGCAAGTTTAATCCAACAAGCAAAATGTTTGCAAGATATAGTATAGAATAGAAGATATAGTCTCTTGTTTTATGCTTATTTACAATACCGGACAAATATTTTCCAGATTTTCTTGAAAATATTTATTATCTAGTCAGTAGATATTAGGTGTTTTCTGTATCTGTATCGGTTTTGTGTATCTTTTTTTCTTTTTAAAAAGAATTTTATTAAGAAATATTAGTACAATAAATATTAAATAAAATATTTTACGATTTTAACTTTTTCTCATCTTTCTGGATAACATGGCGATACCCTGGCGGAAAAACGATGTTGGATTGTCAGCTGCTCTATCACCTCTCATTCGCACTCCTTCATGCCGTACACTTTCATTGCAATTTTTAACTAAGCCATTTTGCATTGATCTGAACAAGTAGTAATCAGAAGGCGATGTGTCCGGTGAATATGCTGGGTGCGGAAGAAGTTGCAACAGTTTATCCTTCACAATTATTGCAGCGTTTTCCTGCTAGTACAGGGACGTTATGTTTGTGATTATTTAACACTTGTGATTATTCTTAGACAACAGTGCAAAATTCGACAAAGAAAGTAATCCCAGTCACGTAATTAGGTTGGGTAAGACCAGATGATCTACAAGTTGGTCAATCGCCAGTCGGTAAGCTTAATGCTGAGGACCGTGGTTCGGAGTCCACGTTAAACTGTAGGTCCAGTCCAGATAAACCCTAATTGGTAAAAAGGAGACTCTAAAATATGTTTAAAAAATATTTATTGCAATGCGTGACCGAGCATTGATTTACAAGAGTTACGTTATTTATTTTTTTCTGCTGACGTCGATAGACTGTTCCACTAGTAATTTCATTCACTTTTAGCACCCCGCATTTCACTACATGCTGATTTGACCATATGCACAGCATGACTTTATTTATGTGAGTATTCTGGATTGGTGTCAATGCGCTTGGAATAATCCATGACTTCTTACCTTTAAGAGTATTGTAGCAGATCCTTTTCTTACCATCAATGAAAACTCTTCTTTTTACATACCAAGTTCTTTCGATTCATGTGGTAGTAATTTTTTATTGTTTTCGATTTTTTCCGCCCCATATAAACACCTGTAAATAGCTACTGCTAAGCTGTCTGATTTCGTTCAATAATTCATGCACCTTTTGGTTTTTCATTGGTCATTCATTGACATTGATATCAAAATGACAACTTTTGAATTGTCGAATCAGAAACCAACAATTGGGATAAGATGGAGAAATATTATAATTTAGGGTAATGTTATATGTCTCGGTGAATGGAGGTAAAACGAAATGAAACAGTGGTGTTTACATTATGTGACCGTTATTTATTGGCAATATAAAAAAATATACAAAATACAAAATAGATAAAACGGATGGCAGCGGTGTTACCTGGTGACGAGGCTTGGGCAGTCGATGGTAGCACATCCAAACTGAACGGTGGTCAGATACTGAATGATTGGAAATACCCTTCAATAACATCCCAGATAATCATCTCGAGGTTGCCAGCTATTCGTTATCGGGTTCTAGTTGGCGCTGCTGGCACTCCGCCCGTGTGCAACATCTGGGACTATATTTCTGGGTATTTTGTAGATCGTCATTCCACTATGTAAAATTCGACATACCTCAAGGTCGCTACAATACTCCCCTGCCAGAATTTTACATGCAATTATTTTAAACAAATAAAAATACAAAAATGTATAAAAAAAACAAATACAAAATACTGATATGCCAAACAAAATGTGCTGTGAAACCTATGATAAATCAAAACGGTTGTGGTTGGTACGGTTGCGATCTGGTACGGCTGTTGATATCTTTCAGTCCTACAGATACCGTTGTTTCATCGCCTCTTTGGCACTTGAATGTGGTTGATCGACGACATTGAAAACAAGTTATTTTTCGGACAGGGCTCCCGTAATCGTCGTTGTGGGAGAATCGATTGTTCAACGACGTGGTAGCTTATTTTCTTCGACGACGAGACGTTGGTAATTCTGGTACCTCGGCGAAGACATGACGAGTCTACGGTGACTGCAATCGGTACCTAGCTTCTGGAGCTGCTCTGTGACTAATCCGTAGTCACATAAGTTACGGTAATTGAGAAAAAGCAAATAATGACGGTATCCGACCGAAGCTGCCCAAAACCTTTCTAATCAAAATGTCTGCCAATATGACGAAGACGGCGAGCTAAAGAAAACATTATGATTTAAACATCGCGCCGAAACAAATGTTTTAAAATACACCATGTTTACTCATACGCATACGCACGTACCCTCCATTCACGAGTCCAAACCCAATTTTGCGAAAGATCACGTCGGGTCACCACTTTAGGGTAATGTTATATGGCTCGGTGAATGGAGGTAAAACGAAATGAAACGGTGGTGTTTACGTTATGTGACCGTTATTCATTGGCAACATAAAAAATGTAGAAAATACAGAATATATAAAACAGATGGCAGCGGTGATGCCTGGTGAAGAGGCTTTGGCAGTTGGTGGTGGCACGTCCAATCTCAACTGTCAGATACTGAATGATTGGAAATACCCTTAAAACAATAATACCAATAACATCTCAGATAAAAGTCTCGGGGTTGCCAGCTATTCATTATCGTGTTCTAGTTGGCGCTGCTGGCATCGCGCCTTTGTTCAACATCTGGGATTATATTTTTGGGTAATTTGGACACCGTGCCTCAAGGTCGCTACAATAATCTTCTAAAAATGTTTTATGGACTTTGATTGAATGTTAAAAATGCCATTCTGAGCGTTCCATGATTAGCGTCTATAAAATAAAATGACAAAATATCATCGAATTATTTACATTTATACTTATTTACATTTTTATTAATTTATATTTCTGAACAAAATACATGCAAGAATCTAATATAGGTTCAATAAACTGGTACACCACCTGCCTCAATGTTTAATACTCACACTTCATTTTTGATTTGGTATCTATGTTATTTGATTTATTAAGCTATATATTAATTTTCACTAGTAAATAAACCGTCTTTCTGGGGAACCTAATATATACGAGTAGTATTTCCGGCGACACACATAAACACAAAGTTCAGTAGGTAACTTCACCGTCCGGATATGATGGCGTTCGGCCGTCGACGGCTTGTGATTTATACGGCGCCCTTGAATTCGCCTCGATCATTGTGCGCCAGTTAAATTTGGCGTTCAAATGTCGCTTCAAATTGAATTTATAACCTTCGCTCATTAATCTGGGACTGATGCGGAGCGGACAGTAAATTTCGGGCCCGGGTCAGCAGCTCTCCCCGGTATGGTCCTCCGAATCGATGAAAAATGAATCGCCCTGCATCAATAAAAATAACACAATAAAAATTTTATGACCGAATAGGATTTCGTGTATGGGCGGGGTAAATATACTTTTTAATTGAATTCAACCATCATACGGTCGTATAAAGTTCGTCTTGGATAAATGTTATCGTATCTGCTGTAAAATCTCTGGTCTAAAACACATAACAATTTTTATAAAAAAAAACATTTCTAAAGGATTCCTATTCATTATAATTTGAGTTCTAGTGACTTTAGTGATATTAGTTCTTATAAATTTAGAAAACACCTGTTGTTTCTGTGAGATTTATGGTTAAAAACACATAACTATTTTTATGAAAAAAATCATTCCCAAAATATTCCTGTTCACTATAATTGAAGTTCTAGTGACTTTAGTAATATTATTTCTTATAGATTTAGAAAATAGCTGTTTCTTCTGCGAGATTTATGGTTAAAAACACACAATTATTATTATAAAAAAATCATTCCTAAACAATTGATATTCACTATAATTTAAGTTCCAGTGACTTTAGTGATATTATTTCTTATACATTTAGAAAATACCTGTTGTTTCTGTGAGATTTATGGTTAAAAACACATAATCATTACTATAAAAAAATCATTTCTAGACAATTCCTATTCACAATAATTGAAGTTCCAGTGACTTTAGTGATATTAGTTCTTATAAATTTAGAAAAGACCTGTTGTTTCTGTGAGATTTATGGTTAAAAACACATAACTAGTTTTATGAAAAAAAATCATTCCTAAAATATTCCTGTTCACTATAATTGAAGTTCCAGTGACTTTAGTAATACTATTTCTTATAGATTTAGAAAATACCTGTTTCTTCTGCGAGATTTATGGTTAAAAACACATATTTATTTTTATAAAATAATAATTCCTAAACAATTGCTATTCATTATAATTTAATTTCCAATAACTTTAGAGATATTATTTGTTATACATTTAGAAAACACCTGTTGCTTTTGTGAGATTTATGGTTAAGAGCACATAAATCTTTTTATAAAAAAATCATTCCTAAAGCATTCCTATTCATTATAATTTGAGTTCCAGTGACTTTAGTGATATTATTTCTTATACATTTAGAAAATACATAACTGGAACGATTAAAAACACATGACTCTTTTATTGAAAATATCATTCAAACGATTGCTCTTTCTTATAATTTGAATTTTAGTGATTTTAGTGATAATGTTTACGATATATCAAACTTATTAATTTTAACGGATTTACAAAAGATTTTACTCTGTATTAAACCACATTAGGTACATCTGGAACTAACTTCATATTTAAGTCGCACTGACAGGTTTCACTTTTCAGTATGTTTAATTTCACCGAAGCCCAAACGAACAATTTTTCAGTGCGTTGAAAGTAAATGTCTGAATATGTACCGAGTAAATCGCACTTGCGGGAGGTTTTACTTTTTTTACATAAATTTGAAGAAAATGGCGGCTTAAAGTCAGCGAATGCTGTGGCAAGCTTATTTCAACCATGCTTCATCGATTTCAGTATGTTAATTTTGACAGTGAAGACAAAGAGCGTACTGGACAGCCAAAACAAATTTGAAAACGAATGTTTGAACATAAAATCACCAATACCGGCGAAACCATCAATAGGAACCACTATCGACTGCAATTGATACGTTTGTGTCAATTGCAGTCATTTTTGGCTACTTGGAGGAATTAAAATGCAAAGTGCTATAAACCTGTTGTGTTCTACAGACGTCGCTCTTTCTGATTGCTAGTTCTTTCAACAAACGAGTCGTTACCTGTCTGTGCGGCGCTGCATTTCTTATGAAGATTTTAAAAAATAGTTTGATTTGTGATGTAAACGTAAACTGCGTAAAAGTGACAAAAGGCAGCGGCTATCGCTGGATAATACCTTGAATAAAGTAGATTGTCCGATTTTTAACAATAAAGCTTCAAATTTAATTAATAAAACAGTAACAATTAAAACTGTTTTATAACCCTAATATATAAAATCATTAAGCAAAACCTTAAAAAAGTCCTCTATATTAAATAACCGTTACTTTTTAATGAGAATATTAGTAATGAAGTAATTAACACGCAAAATTATAACTTTTAAAATTCATACTCAGAATATAATTTTTATTAGAAGGCTTTTTTGATATTGAAATTGTTAAACATCATTATTAACTAATTCAAAACTATCAACTTATTGGGCAGAAAATCTCACACATTTGATAAGCTCTGGACAGGTATCATTGGAGATGATAAAACGACAAATTAGTTGACATCAAATTAGCCTTCACTAGGATTTTGTTATTCAGTTATTTTCTTTTATTGATTGTTATATATTTATATTCAAAATTCTAAAATGATTCTCCATAAGTGATTGCTATTCTTTCTCGTGCTAACCATAGATCATGTTGGCAGAACTTTTAAAGAAATATCTTGCTTCTAGCAATTCTTCATAGTCCTCAACTTCAACTTTCTTCATTCCCGTGTATACGTAATGCATTTTCCTACTAGATTATAGGGACCACTATCGTCTGTAATTGATACGCTTGTGTCAAGCACTCCACGGAAAATCGACGGTATACAACCATAGACACAACAATGTTAATCTGCAGAATAACAAAACCCGACCATATGTTGCAAAACCGATGAAAACATATTTAGAGGCATTAAAATGCGAAGTGCTATCCACCCGTTATGCTCTACAGACGTCGCCCTTTCTGATTGCTACTTCTTTCAACAAACGAGTCGTGACCTGTTTGTGTGCGTTGCATTTCTTATGAAGATATTAAAAAAAATAGTTTGATTTGTGGCTAGCCTCCAAATATACATAGTTATTTCGAGATGGAAATCGTAAACTAAAACGTAAACGTAAAAGTGACAAAAGGCAGCGGCTATCGCTGGACAATACTTTAAATAAAATATATTGTCCGATTTTTAACAATAAAGCTTGAAATTTAATAAATAAAACAATAACAATTAAAACTGTTTTATAGCTCTAATATATAAAATCATTAAGTAAAACCTTAAAAAAGTCCTCTATATTAAATAACTTTTTAACTTACTTTTTAATGAGAAGATTAGTAATGAAGTAATTAGTTTATTATAATTTTATTAACACGCAAAATTATAACTATTAAATTTCATACTCAGAATATTTTTATTAGAAGGCTTTTTTCATATTGAAATTATTAAACATCATTATTAACCAATCCAAAACAACAAAAAAACTATCAACCTATTGGGGAGAAAATCTCATACATTTGATAAGCTCCGGACTGGTATCATTGGAGGTGACAAATTAGTTGATATCAAATTAGCCTTCATTATGTTTTTGTTATACAGTTATTTTCTTTTATTGATTGTAATATATTTATAATTAAAATTCTAAAATGATTCTCCATCAGTGATTGGTATTCTTTCTCGTCCTAACCATGGATCATGTTGGCAGAACTTTTTAAGAGATGCCTTGCTTCTAGCAATTCTTCATAGTCCTTCTCAACTTCAACTTTCTTCCTTCCTGGGTATACGTAATGCATTTTCCTACTAGATTAGACTCAGCATACACATTTTAGGGTAAATGATGTGGCTCGGTGAATGGAGGTAAAACGAAATGAAACTGTGGTGTTTACATTATGTGATCGTTATTTATTGGCTATATAAAAAAATGTGAAAAATATAAATAATTAAACGGATGGCAGCAGTGTTACCTGGTGACGAGGCTTGGACAGTCGATGGTGGCACATCTAAACCAAACGAGGGTTGAGCACTGAATGAATCGCAATCCCCTTCAATAACATCCCAGATAAACGTCTCGGGGTTGCCGCCAGCTATTCGTTATCGGGTTCTAGTTGGCGCTGCTGGCACCCCGCCCGTGTTCAACATCTGGGATTATATTTCTGGGTATTTTGTAGACTGTTATTCCACGATGTAAAATTCGACATGTCTCAAGGTCGCTACAATACTCCCCTGCCAGAATTTTACATACAATTACACTAAGCTGGTAATATGGTAAATCGAAACGGTTGTAGTTGGTACGGTCGTGATCTGGTACGGCTGTTGATATTTTTCGGTCCTACAGATACCGTTGCTTCATCGTTGCTTTGGCACTTGAATGTGGTCCATCGACGACGTTGAGAACAAGTTATTTTTCGGACAGGGCTCCCGTAATCGACGTTGTGGGAGGATCGAATGTTCGACGACGTGGTAACTTATTTTCTTCGACGACGAGACGTTGGCAATTCTGGTACCTCGGCGAAGACATGACGAGTCTACGGTGACTGCAATCGGTACCTAGCTTCTGGAGCTGCTCTGTGACTAATCCGTAGTCACATAAGTTACGGTAATTGAGAAAAAGCAAATAATGACGGTATCCGACCGAAGCTGCCCAAAACCTTTCTAATCAAAATGTCTGCCAATATGACGAAGACGGCGAGCTAAAGAAAACATTATGATTTAAACATCGCGCCGAAACAAATGTTTTAAAATACACCATGTTTACTCATACGCATACGCACGTACCCTCCATTCACGAGTCCAAACCCAATTTTGCGAAAGATCACGTCGGGTCACCACTTTAGGGTAATGTTATATGGCTCGGTGAATGGAGGTAAAACTAAATGAAACGGTGGTGTTTACGTTATGTGACCGTTATTCATTGGCAACATAAAAAATGTAGAAAATACAGAATATATAAAACAGATGGCAGCGGTGATGCCTGGTGAAGAGGCTTTGGCAGTTGGTGGTGGCACGTCCAATCTCAACTGTCAGATACTGAATGATTGGAAATACCCTTAAAACAATAATACCAATAACATCTCAGATAAAAGTCTCGGGGTTGCCAGCTATTCATTATCGTGTTCTAGTTGGCGCTGCTGGCATCGCGCCTTTGTTCAACATCTGGGATTATATTTTTGGGTAATTTGGACACCGTGCCTCAAGGTCGCTACAATAATCTTCTAAAAATGTTTTATGGACTTTGATTGAATGTTAAAAATGCCATTCTGAGCGTTCCATGATTAGCGTCTATAAAATAAAATGACAAAATATCATCGAATTATTTACATTTATACTTATTTACATTTTTATTAATTTATATTTCTGAACAAAATACATGCAAGAATCTAATATAGGTTCAATAAACTGGTACACCACCTGCCTCAATGTTTAATACTCACACTTCATTTTTGATTTGGTATCTATGTTATTTGATTTATTAAGCTATATATTAATTTTCACTAGTAAATAAACCGTCTTTCTGGGGAGCCTAATATATACGAGTAGTATTTCCGGCGACACACATAAACACAAAGTTCAGTAGATAACTTCACCGTCCGGATATGATGGCGTTCGGCCGTCGACGGCTTGTGATTTATACGGCGCCCTTGAATTCTCCTCGATCATTGTGCGCCAGTTAAATTTGGCGTTCAAATGTCGCTTCAAAGTGAATTTATAACCTTCGCTCATTAATCTGGGACTGATGCCGAGCGGACAGTAAATTTCGGGCCCGGGTCAGCAGCTCTCCCCGGTATGGTCCTCCGAATCGATGAAAAATGAATCGCCCCGCATCAATAAAAATAACACAATAAAAATTTTATGACCGAATAGGATTTCGTGTATGGGCGGGGTAAATATACTTTTTAATTGAATTCAACCATCATACGGTCGTATAAAGTTCGTCTTGGATAAATGTTATCGTGTCTGCTGTAAAATCTCTGGTCTAAAACACATAACAATTTTTATAAAAAAAAACATTTCTAAAGGATTCCTATTCATTATAATTTGAGTTCCAGTGACTTTAGTGATATTAGTTCTTATAAATTTAGAAAACACCTGTTGTTTCTGTGAGATTTATGGTTAAAAACACATAACTATTTTTATGAAAAAATCATTCCTAAAATATTCCTGTTCACTATAATTGAAGTTCTAGTGACTTTAGTGATATTATTTCTTATAGATTTAGAAAATAGCTGTTTCTTCTGCGAGATTTATGGTTAAAAACACACAATAATTATTATAAAAAAATCATTCCTAAACAATTGATATTCACTAGTATTTAAGTTCCAGAGACTTTAGTGATATTATTTCTTATACATTTAGAAAATACCTGTTGTTTCTGTGAGATTTATGGTTAAAAACACATAATTATTATTATAAAAAAATCATTTCTAGACAATTCCTATTCACAATAATTGAAGTTCCAGTGACCTTAGTGATATTAGTTCTTATAAATTTAGAAAAGACCTGTTGTTTCTGTGAGATTTATGGTTAAAAACACATAACTAGTTTTATGAAAAAAAAATCATTCCTAAAATATTCCTGTTCACTATAATTGAAGTTCCAGTGACTTTAGTGATATTATTTCTTATAGATTTAGAAAATACCTGTTTCTTCTGCGAGATTTATGGTTAAAAACATATATTTATTTTTATAAAATAATAATTCCTAAACAATTGCTATTCATTATAATTTAATTTCCAGTAACTTTAGTGATATTATTTCTTATACATTTAGAAAACACCTGTTGCTTTTGTGAGATTTATGGTTAAGAGCACATAAATCTTTTTATAAAAAATCATTCCTAAAGGATTCCTATTCATTATAATTTGAGTTCCAGTGACTTTAGTGATATTATTTCTTATACATTTAGAAAATACATAACTGGAACGGTTAAAAACACATGACTCTTTTATTGAAAATATCATTCAAACGATTCCTCTTTCTTACAATTTGAATTTTAGTGATTTTAGTGATAATGTTTACGATATATCTAACTTACAAATTAATTTTAACGGATTTACAAAAGATTTTACTCTGTATTAAACCACATTAGGTACATCTGGAACTAACTTCATATTTAAGTCTCACTGACAGGTTTCACTTTTCAGTATGTTTAATTTCACCGAAACCCAAACGAACAATTTTTCAGTGCGTTGAAAGTAAATGTCTGAATATGTACAGAGTAAATCGCACTTGCGGGAGGTTTTACTTTTTTTTTACATAAATTTGAAGAAAATGGCGGCTTAAAGTCAGCGAATGCTGTGGCAAGCTTATTTCAACCATGCTTCATCGATTTCAGTATGTTAATTTTGACAGTAAAGACAAAGAGCGTACTGGACAGCCAAAACAAATTTTAAGACGAATGTTTGAACATAAAATCACCAATACCGGTGAAATCATCAATAGGAACCACTATCGACTGCAATTGATACGTTTGTGTCAATTGCAGTCATTTTTGGCTACTTGGAGGAATTAAAATGCAAAGTGCTATAAACCTGTTGTGTTTTACAGGCGTCGCTCTTTCTGATTGCTAATTCTTTCAACAAACGAGTCGTTACCTGTCTGTGCGGCGCTGCATTTCTTATGAAGATTTTTAAAAATAGTTTGATTTGTGATGTAAACGTAAACTGCGTAAAAGTGACAAAAGGCAGCGGCTATCGCTGGATAATACCTTGAATAAAGTAGATTGTCCGATTTTTAACAATAAAGCTTCAAATTTAATTAATAAAACAGTAACAATTAAAACTGTTTTATAACCCTAATATATAAAATCATTAAGCAAAACCTTAAAAAAGTCCTCTATATTAAATAACCGTTACTTTTTAATGAGAATATTAGTAATGAAGTAATTAACACGCAAAATTATAACTTTTAAAATTCATACTCACAATATAATTTTTATTAGAAGGCTTTTTTGATATTGATATTGTTAAACATCATTATTAACTTATTCAAAACTATCAACCTATTGGGGAGAAAATCTCACACATTTGATAAGCTCTGGACTAGTATCATTGGAGATGATAAAACGACAAATTAGTTGATATCAAATTAGCCTTCACTAGGATTTTGTTATTCAGTTATTTTCTTTTATTGATTGTTATATATTTATAATTAATATTCTAAAATTATTCTCCATCACTTATTGCTATTCTTTCTCGTCCTAACCATAGATCATGTTGGCAGAACTTTTAAAGAAATATCTTGCTTCTAGCAATTCTTCATAGTCCCCAACTTCAACTTTCGTCCTTCCCGTGTATACGTAATGCATTTTCCTACTAGATTATAGGGACCACTATCGTCTGTAATTGATACGCTTGTGTCAAGCACTCCACGGAAAATCGACGGTATACAACCATAGACACAACAATGTTAATCTGCAGAATAACAAAACCCGACCATATGTTGCAAAACCGATGAAAACATATTTAGAGGCATTAAAATGCGAAGTGCTATCCACCCGTTGTGTTCTACAGACGTCGCCCTTTCTGATTGCTACTTCTTTCAACAAACGAGTCGTGACCTGTTTGTGTGCGTTGCATTTCTTATGAAGATATTAAAAAAATAGTTTGATTTGTGGCTAGCCTCCAAATATACATAGTTATTTCGAGATGGAAACCGTAAACTAAAACGTAAACGTAAAAGTGACAAAAGGCAGCGGCTATCGCTGGACAATACTTTAAATAAAATATATTGTCCGATTTTTAACAATAAAGCTTGAAATTTAATTAATAAAACAATAACAATTAAAACTGTTTTATAGCTCTAATATATAAAATCATTAAGTAAAACCTTAAAAAAGTCCTCTATATTAAATAACCCTTACTTTTTAATGAGAAGATTAGTAATGAAGTAATTAGTTTATTATAATTTTATTAACACGCAAAATTATAACTATTAAATTTCATACTCAGAATATTTTTATTAGAAGGCTTTTTTCATTTTGAAATTATTAAACATCATTATTAACCAATCCAAAACAACAAAAAAACTATCAACCTATTGGGGAGAAAATCTCATACATTTGATAAGCTCTGGACTGGTATCATTGGAGATGATAAAACGACAAATTAGTTGATATCAAATTAGCCTTCATTATGTTTTTGTTATACAGTTATTTTCTTTTATTGATTGTTATATATTTATAATTAAAATTCTAAAATGATTCTCCATCAGTGATTGGTATTCTTTCTCGTCCTAACCATGGATCATGTTGGCAGAACTTTTTAAGAGATGCTTCTAGCAATTCTTCATAGTCCTCCTCAACTTCAACTTTCTTCCTTCCCGGGTAAACATTACGCATTTTCCTACTAGATTAGACTCAACATACACATTTTGTATTGATAAAAATGTCAGAAGGGCTAACGCCAAGACAATATGGAAGATAGTTCTTATAAATGTTTCAATGAACGCTTTTATTTATTTTTTAAAAATATTTTAAAGTCTCTTTTTTAGCAACGCGGGTTTATTTGGAGTGGACCTATTGTTTAACGTGGGCCCCGAATGACGGCCCTCGGCAGTAAGCCTACCGACTGGCCAGTGCCTAACTTAGAGACCATCCCAGAAGACATCCGGTCTTACCCAGCCTGGTTATTGACGTGACTGGGATGGTTATTTCTTGTCGGATTTTCTTCTGCTGCTTTTTAAAGACATCTATAATTACTATTACAAATATAAAGTGCAGTATCAAGTACAAATACAAGCAACAGTAGGAGGACGTTCCTGTCGCTTTGACCATTGCACCAACGAAGCCAACATATATAATTATTCTTAATATTTTTTGAATTGTTTCAGATTAATTTATTTTAAAAATTCAAACCTTAAGAAGCATCTTTGCAGTATATGTTATAAACTTTATGTTTCATCGACTGAAGCAAATTATATTGTATATTTTGTGTGCTGTCATTGTTATATATAAATTTGTTAGTTCAATTCTTTAATTAGCAATTATCAAACTTATTAAATATTCCTTTTTGATACGTAAACTGCTAATAGGCCTTCTATTCCATTCCCCTTTTTTCTTTTTATTAAATAAAAAGGCGAATAACGGAAATGTCGAGATAATGAAGACGATGAAAATATTCATATTTGTTAATTCCCGAAAAAAAAGCTCCGCTCTTTCGTTACAATTCCAGTCGCAGGAATTATTTCGGAAATTTGCCGAAATAAGAGGAATTTCCATTTTCCATTAGCGTAAGGGGGCGGAATTAAACGAGGGACGGAGAGGGAACGCGCCGAAGGGTTGTTTCGGTTTTATAACGAACAGATTTAGTGTGGAGCTCTGGGGCTTGGGGAGCAAATAAGGGGATACAAATCGGTTGGGTTACGATGTGTTGTAATTCAAATTAATGGAAGTCTATGGTTTCAGGTTGCAGCCAGCTGTTTGAGCGCGCCTTGCGCCTTTGGGTGTACATCTTCTGGATCAGGATACAGTTGCGGATGTCCTCAAGGCTATCAGAGAATCGGGCAGGGCCACTGCTTGTCAACTGTTACTCCTGCACTTGCCAGCTATGACATAGGAGATGTTCCCACTTATCCAATAGATGAACGTTATGGTAGTGCATCTAATGATAAGCTTATTACTACGGAAGGATGCTTCTCATGCCAGGTAAGAACTGATTAGTAAGAATAACAATTTATAATCGAATAAAATTGGAAGATAATTTCTTTCCTAAGAACTTATCAGCATTTTTTCAGTTTTTCTGATTTGAAAATAGAACTGATATATTCCAATTACTATGTGAAAACATATATCTTTGTATTAATTTGAAGAACATTTTATTTATTTATTTTTACGCTCATTGTGTGTTATTGTGAAGGTTTCATCCGTTTATTGAATGTTCTTTTACGTTGTTAATATTCTGTTATTGCGAAGGTTTCATCCGTTTATTTAATATTCTTTTACGTTGTTAAGATTTGCTTTTACAGTTCAATACCCTGTGCAATTATATATAACACTGACTGTGTTATAAAGTATTAAGGGCTATACGGTGGGTTTTTAACCAAAAAGCCGAATTTCTCAGTCACTGGTTTGATTTGTGTGTGATTTTGCAGTATTAGTTTACCAACAACAGTATTGTTTACAAGTTTACTGAACTACGATAAAATTATCCACTAGTAGTTTTCAATTGTGTTATTTCACCACAGACAATACTATAGATTTTGTAGTACGAGTTGTACTACTAGTTGAGTAGATAATTTGACCATAAAGAAATAAAATGATCTAAAAACTGATTATTGCAACGTCGACACATATGAATATGAATTTGATGAAATTACACTTTAGTAAATCATTAGATTTTAAAAGTTATCATAGAGTTGACAACGACGTGACTTTAACTATTATAATGTAACTCTATAATTTAACTTATTAGAATTATTAGCCTTATTAGCCGAAAATAACGAAACAAGATATAAAAATAAGAAAGGCTATTAATGTTGACAACTGTCAAGTTTTATGACGACCTCCCCATACCTTCTTTAACCATTTCTTCGAATTATTTATCTGTAGATATGCCTTTGGTATCGATTTCTGAGTAGAAGTTAATCAAAGTACCATAATATTGATTCATATATATAGTGCCTTTTAAGTATTATACCTCGTGTTAGCGCCTTTACCCCTGTTTTCGAATCACCAAAAATTTAAGTACTTAGAAATGAACACGCTCATCAAACTCGAATAATAAAATATGGTTTGAACTGTTTATGAACTACTATTGAATAAACTTTTAATTCAATTAATTAATTGTTATGCTAAATGACTTTATTATATTTTATGTATATACTACTTGCTTCTTTACCATATATCTCCTTACTCTCTTAACATAATTTTTTTATATATGTCTAAATGGTACATTTCATTATATTGAGGGCATCTGAACTACTTTCAAACCATAGACGGAAGAAATATTTCCCATCGACGTATCAACTACAAGTAATAAAAGCGTCTTTATATTCAAATTCTCTCCTATAAGTTACAATATTACTTGTGTGACCTACCTCTGTTACTGTTTGAATCATATAATTAGATTTCTCTTAGACCTATAACGTCGACGATCTTTCAACAACTCGTATACTTGGCAATTGGTCGTATACCAAACACGATTGCACCAATTTTTGACTGGTCAAACTTCTACGCGATACAAATGCATCTTATGATTTGTTGTACGACGGTGCCGAGGACTAAGAAGTTAATCATTTCGAGTGATTCGACTTGGATTGTACAACTTTTCGTACAACAAATTGCATAGTGTGTCGGTCGTTTAGCTGTATGATACGACAGAAATTTCAATTGGCAGATAGTAACAGTAGGTTAACACAATTTCGAAATATAAACGGCCCGGCCTCATTTAAATATCGTTTTTCTTGAAAACTCTTCGTCGTTTAAATCGATTATCTATTTAAGCGGGACATTACTCTCACTTCAGCAACTCCATAAATATAATCTTCCTAGCAGTACAACCACTTCTCGGGACGTAGTTTAACCTCTCTGGCCCCTGCCACCCCGTTTTCCACCACCGACAACGAGTATTTAACACTCCACGTTTCCCCAACGGTCCCCATCCATCAGGGCACGCTTTACGCCCCACACCCACGACCTTCCACTTCAGTTGTCAGGTATCCGTTCCCGTCGTCCCTTTCCCTAAGCAAGTTTGCGAAAATAAGATTTGCTCATTGCGTCTGGAGCTCAATCAGAAACGGAAGCACATAAACTACCGCCCCCCTCATCCCGCCCCGACGAGGTCTCCGGGGGTATGTGTGTGCGAGTGTGGGCGTGTGAGAGTGCCGGGGGATATTTCCTGCTCGTCCTTAACCTGACCGTAGCCGACGGCCGTGCTCCTAGTCCTAATCAAGTTAGACCCTCCCCCCGCCGCTCTTAACTTGTCCGTAAAGGGGCAGGCGGATTAAGTTAAATCTTGGCGGTTTGGTGTGAAAGATGACGGCGATTTGCATGAAATTATCCGAGGCTTCAGAAAACTGAACCGTTTTAATGATATTTGTTTTCAAAGTGTTAACATTGGATGTTAATTACTTTGAACTATTGAAAAATCAGAAACGTATTCTCGTTTTCCCAGTGATCCGTCTAAAACGATTTAATATTGCTATTTGTTCTTATAGTGGCTCCATTTAGCCACTTTAATTTTTTTAAAGGTTTGCCAACAGATGAATATATTTTCCTTAATTTTTAGTTTATTTTTACTTTAAAGTTTTAAGGTTCATGAGTTGTATGCAATTATATTGTTATTTAGTTTTACGGTCTTCTTCACGTATTTTTATATTGGTTATTGTGCCTTCTTAGTTTCTTGATGTTTGTCTATTTCGCTCGTAATCCAAGATATTTTAGAATTTTAATACTTGAAAGAAGGTTGATTTACAGATGAAAGAACATAATTATTGATAAAGCCCAATCTTCGCAGACAGTGAATACTATCACGGACATTAATAAATTAAAGCACGTTATACTCCATTAAAAAAAGTAGCTCTCAGCTCTCTTATGCCTTCAATCAAAATACATTATAATGTGGAGCAATCATATTTGATGAATACGACAATTTAAATATATTAGTAGTTACATAGAAGTTAATGATGATTATTTTGTAAAAGAGTAATTATCATTTCATATTTATCCATTGCCTTTGCTGCAAATATATATAGTATATTCAAAGTTTTTTTGTACATACGTCATCAAAATGTTTAATGTATTGCCTGCTGCAATTTGTAGATTCGTTTGAAAATCAGACAAAGTATGCCTTATCATTTGATTATATTTAAAAATAGACACAATGCTGTCTGATTAGTTCGAACACGTAAACAAATGTGCCTGTCAAGCTTGTCCGGTTTTTAAACGTATGCAAAATTCTTCAAAGCAATAGTAATAAGAGGTTATAATTCTAGCCTATTATAATCCAATATACTGCTGTATAATTAAATATAGTTAGATGTACTATAATGTAAAACTACATTATATTTGCTAACATTTGTGTTCAATTATTTTATTTAGATTAGAATTTTATTTCATGTCAAAGTCAAACTGAACTAAAACTCAGAGTTGATGCGGCAGCATTGCGACGATTAGACATCAGAAATTTAGATGACGTATGTACAAATTAACTTTAAATAGACTATATATTCCGTTGGCTGACCATTTTTAAATATACATTTATAAATGTATTTAACATTTATGAAATGAATCTGAGAAATATATTATTCGCAGAACCTATTATGTATAGATTTCACCTATATGCTGTTCTCCATATAACCTTTGACAATGCTAAATCTCATATTTCTTAACAATATTCTTAATGATCCTTTCTATATCGTGTTAATTTATTGGTATTAATAATAGAATGTTAATAAGATATAATATTTATTTTAATAAATCAATCTCATAATTACGTATAAAAATGAAATGAAACAGTTTTAAATGACATCTTATGCTACACAGAAATCTCATGTCCAACCGTTTATAAAAAAATAATTTTTTAACGAACATTAGTTTGCTTCTCTGTAGGATTCCTGTCACTATAACTTGAATAAATTTGTTTCCCAGATTGAGATTGATTTTCCTGTTGTCCAGTAACGTAAATCCGGACAGTGTATTTCTTAAGTCTAAACCTCAAATATTTAATTTACGGTTATGAAACTGTTAAAATTATTGTTGCAAAATCAATTGTATCTCAATGCATAATAGTGTAGCAGGTGTCTGCTGATTACTGGTATTTTTAAAATCCTCATAAAAATTTTTGCGGATTCTTTTGTAATACTACCTGAATAACGGGCAATTTTCAATTGTTATGTTGAACATTTGAATATAGTTTATATAAAGATTGTTAAAAAATTGTTGGCATATCAACATGTTTTTAATGGTTGCTAATTAGATAAACATATTAAGAAGTTGAATTTGTTTTCTTTGTTTTCTTCCGGTGCAGTGATTCGGCTTCGTCTCGTCACTATTACAATATTGTCATTAAAATAAGTATATTTATTGTGAAGGTGATAATATTAATTTAGTTTTCTTGTTTGCTTTTCGAATGTATTTTAAGTTAGAGGTAATTAATATTTCTGTTGTCTTATGATCAGTTTGTAGACCAAAATGAATGTTGAAATGGATCGATATGACATTTCTACATTCCTTTTGTATTTTTTTCTAAGCTATTTAAAACTATTTTTGAAGTTTAGCTGGGATTTCTTCTAATAACTTTTACAAATGATGGTGTTTGAACATTTTTATTCAATGTTCAAATGGAATATGACGCAGGATTTGAAAATATAATTTTGTAGTAAATGGTAAACTGTTATTTTATTTAGAGAACCGCTAAAGTCATCGAATTTAATGGATAGTAGGTTAAGTTGTTTAATTGTTATTTAGATTAATACACTCTCATCGCTGATCAAAATACATGCAAGCACCAAAGAAGTACATAAATTTGATTAATTGGTGCTTTGCAATCACAATTGTACATTGTATCATTTTATTTTCGTCAGTCATTTACTCGATTTATAAAAAAGCCTATGGTTTTTATGCGCGTTGTATTTAATATTTGTAATTAAATATTTTCTCCACAATTAATGTTATATATTTAATGGAAATTATAATATATATATATATATATATATATATATATATATATATATATATATATATATATATAATTTCTAATTATTTGAATGTTAATTTTAATAAATATTTATTATCCACTGTTCATTTTCGAGCATCCCTCTGCAGGAAAACGCTGAAAGAACCCAAGATATAATACATCTTTCTTGAGACCTGTATTTATTATGGACGACTCAAATTGGCAATTTGCCTTTGTTTATTAAGTTTTCTCATTAACGAGCTGAAACTAATTACGAAAACATTTCATTTAATCACTTAATATTGTTAAAAACAATTCGTTTCTCATCAGGCTTCCATCCAATTAGCCGAAAATAAGCGTACAATTACGTCTCCCATCCAGCCTCTGCCCGTTCCCTATCGGCCTCTGTCTCCACCCCCAGCCCATCGGCAGTTGTTTCCGAAACCCGGAGCCGAACCCACCCTGCGAGAAAACAAAACGGAGACTTCCAATTTCTTACTCGAGCGTTTTTACGGCGAAATTCTATTAGTTATCTCATAATGTCGGCGAGCAGCAATTTATTTATCCTTTAAGTAAAGGGAATTTCCTGCGGTTAATAGGTCGATTATCAGGCGGGAAACGTACGCCGAATCTACGAGCGTGGAGAGAAAAAATACTCGATAAACCGGAAAATGGCGCTGGTGGATTTTCGGGTTTGTTGATGTGCTGTTTTTTTTGGGTCAATCTCAAATGAAACACAATCGGTAAAAGATTACACAGAACCGCTATGGCGAGCAATACAGGGCCACAAATAGGCTACAAATATTTATCTTAGGTTTCATTATTCGGACGTTCAATCTGACGGAATACTATACACAATCGCCGAATTTACTTTTCATGTTTATTCTTGATTCTGTTTTATGCGGATCTAAAATGTTAGGATGAATGGTAAATGTAGTTGATGTTTTTCTTGCATCAGCTTTAATATCAGTCAATTTCTTTTAGGCAATAAAGTCTACCCTGACTATATACGACAAATCCTGATCTCTCTGAGAGTTGCTTGGCCTAGGCTAGGCTAGACTCATTGAGAGCATATTTACCTTTTTGGTATCAATTTAGCTTGCGATTTGTACTTTACTCATATGGTGTGGAGACTCTATTTTCCAATATTTTTTTCGACCATGCTAGTGAGAAATAATTTGTCAAATTTATTTGTCCACGCCCTTGTTAAAGTTATGTATTCGGTAATGATAGTGATATATCTGCTGATATAGATTTTGAGGCTTCGGTCGTTCTTCACGATATAGGTCGCATTGCATAGCTATATGGCTTGAGAATGTACCACAATAAGACATATTCATAACTAAATGATTACTATTATAAGTCTCAATGGTAAAAGTAATAAACAAATAATAAAAAACACGCCCTGAACGATACTGAGTAAGAGATGTGAATAATTTAGGAACCATTGACGATCCAGCATAAAAATGTAATACTTTGAAACGAAAGATATAACAGGTCAATTGAAAAGTTCCCGGCCTAACATTTTGTGGATTTTTAATTTTTTTTTCATTGGTAACAACCTCTTTTGGGCGTCCACTGCTTTCACCGTTTTTTGGAGCTCACTTCACCACCTTTAAACTTATTATACCAATCCTTGATGGTTGATTTTGCTGGGCCAGTAACCGGAAACTCGGCATCAAGCCAAGTTTTTGCTTCAACTGTATTTTTTCCCTCCAAAAAGCAATATTTTATCAACATGCGAAATTCCTTTTTGAAAATCCATTTTTTTTTACAATAACAAAAGTTGCTTCACTCAAAATGCAATAATTCCTAAAATAATGGTCCGACAGCTGTCAAATTTATAGATGCATCTTCTGAGGGTTAGGGCTAACTAAAAAACTTATGGATTTAATACTAGTTGCGCCATCTATGTGTCAGGCCGGGGACTTTTCAATTAACCTGTTAAATCTATGACGGTGTTATTTTCGCAAAATATAACATGTATAGCTTTCAACCTTAATGTTAGTGGAATAAAATGACATATGTATCAAATAACAACATTGCATATTTAAGTCTAGCGACATCTGTTAGGAAACCCGATAATGCTATTCCGGTACACCTGGTATTGATTTATTTAAACTTCTAATATAACTCAGAATAATTGTTTATGTACATGGGATATAATGAAAGTCATGTTAAAACGCTTCAGTCTGGATTGAATAAAAAAACCTCCACGATACCTCTGTGCTTTTCCCTTGCAGATCGCCGCGTCGATGTAAACGATTTCGAGGAGGGGGAAAGCCTAAAAGAAAAGGCAATTAAACCGAACGGGTAACGCCGCAAACTCCACCTAATCCTGCACAAGCGACCTCTTCCGTTCCAATTAGCAACACGGTCGGCCTTTTTCCCTAACGACTTACGTGTCTTGTCGCGTTCGTCTCGCACAATAATCGCAACTTAATAAACATACACATACGAGCGGAGAGCGCTAAACACTTTTAAGCCGCTTAAAGTTTCAAAGCGTCGTCTGTCGGGACAACCCTGCGGGAAAATGGGGGATTGAGGGGGGCGGTCGAGCAGGTTTTTATCGTCGCCGCCCTGATTCTGGAGGAAAATAGTTAATTCGCTTTAGCTGACGTCGAGATTGTCCGGCTGTTGGGGCTGTACGTGTCCGATACAGTACGCGGGATTAAGTCTCTTCGTTTCGGAACTTCGTCCGTGTCATCGGCCGGAGACAGTTGAATTCTTGCGAAGCGGTAACATAATCTATAGGTTCTGAGCCTATTATTATGTAACCTGAAACTCAGATGCAACTTTAAAATATTTTTAAATTATTTATTTTGATACACAAATTAATTTATTACTACTGATTTGTTCTACTCTTAAATTTCCAAATTACATTAAAATTAAACTACTTAGGCTTAAGTTAAGGGAATACTTTACATAATATAAGTTTTAGGATAGACAGGAAATACGAAATGTATTTCCTGTCTATTGTCCAGTAGCGGTATTGTTTTCACCAGGTTATGATTTAGTACCCTTATTTTATGTTTAACGGCGAAAGCTTGGATAACTTCGTAAATTCATCGGATTTAGAATCATCTTGCAGTTCTGCTTTTGTTACATAACGATAAGGATTGACAACTAATCGTAGAATTTTGTTTTGGCAGTGAAGGATTAGTTGGTTTGATGTTTTAGTGCAAACCCATATTTGCACCCTGTAAGTCGAAACTGGCTTTATGATTGTCCAATATCTTTCATTTTAGGAAAGTTGAGAGTACCTTCTGACTAACCAGTACAGTTGCTTGGTTTTGCCATCTCTAACATGATGTTTCCAATTTAGCCTACTATCGAGATGTATGCTAGGGTATTTTGGGCTTCCGTCAAGTGATATAACTAGGAATCTGTTATTTTGCCGCAATGCAAAACTATCATGGAAATAAATTAACATTTTGAAGCTATTAAGCTGCATTTCACATCTCTAGCCCATTTGTAAATCATATTGATTGCCACTTGTACTTTTTCTACAGTCTTAACCAGAAACATCTTTTGCTATAACAACTGAGTTGTCGATGGATAGTCCTACACTACCCTGGGGAACTCCAGCCTCAATCATAGTGTTGAGAATGCCACAGTTTTTTTTTTCAAAAAGATGTGATTTCAGCAGTTGACAATAGTTCCGCGGTAGCAATTAGATCATTGGATTGGTTGTGGATTAGTACCAAATGCCATACCTGCTCAAAAGCTTGTGAGACCTCTAGGAACAGCCTCTGTTCAACATACTATGAGCTCTTGGTCGATTGTTGAGTGGTGATTACAAAATCTAAACGCAAAATCTGCCAGTTTTATCAATAGCTGTATAATTAATTCAGTTACCTTAACATTTTCCGGGACATACTTCAGTCTCAAACAGGCATTAAATAAGTATGCCAATATGATGATTGATTTCCGTTGGAGCTCTTTTAATAGGTGAAATATCAAAAATTCTAGTAGTCTTTCTAGGATTTAGATTATCAATTTCCGTGACAGTTTCTATGGGAAGTATCAGATTTACAGCTACGCCGAACTGGTAACAGGAGTTCTATCCATTGTATATTCTATATAATTGAGTTCGGTAATATAAATATTTTGCGAATATTTCAGCTCTTTCGTCGTTGCATCTAACCCATGCATTTCGATCATTTTTAATAGGCGGTACTCTAATAATTGGTCTTTTAGAACCTCATAGCGAGCAATCCAACTTCGTCTTTCTTTTATGAAATTCCTAATTTCAATATGGTAATTTACGTCATATTCTGATCCTCATTCTCTTGACGTGATTACTTCGTTTGTAACTGACCGGAATTGTTCAAGTTTTTTTTCGGATTCGTTGCTCAAGCTCGTCTATACTTTTCAATCTTATGTTTAAAATGATTTATTCATGGAATGTTTTTTTTAAAAACTTGTTTCATTTAGTAGATTTGTTAGTAATGTTGGTTTCTTGTTCAGGATTGTCGTACCTTGTGTTAACAATACTGGAGTGTGATCAGATATTATTTAGTACACGCTTTCGAAAATAAAATTAAAATGATTTTATATAGCGCTTAATAATTTTTGTGATAACATTGTTAAAATATGTAATATACATTTAAGGCGATGTTATGTCAGTCGCTTGATGAGCCAATTCGCCTCATCTTGAACTTTTTAATTTTCAACTTTCTTCAACTTTTTAATGTTTTAATTTCTATTAAGGAAATATCATTTAGTTTGCTACATTTAATTGTAGTTCTTACAGTTATAAGTGAATTGACCAGATTTATATCAAAGTCGAGTCATAAGGAACCAAGATATTTTAGAGATTATGAATTAACAATTCAAAGAGTTTATTCTAAATCTTTGTCTAAGTAAGTTTTTATCGAATCGATTAAGAGCCATCATGGTCTTGAATAAATAGAAAAGGTATGGGCGATTTTCAATCTTTATTTTAACTCTAAAACGAGAATTGATATATCAATGTGTTACATTGTTATTATATAAAGAAAGTTAACTAACTACATTTACCTCTACCTCTCATATAACCTCTACTATATGTATCACATTTCCTGTATCACTGTTCCGTAGGCTCTTCGCTTACATTACTAAATATTTGCATAGGGAAGAATGTTCATTGGACCAAGAGCTAGTACTAATCGTGGAGGTGAGTTTTGATAGTATTTCAGATTATTACTTCAGATTAAAAGTTTAGCTAGATTTTGATCTCAGTGGTCTGATCATTTTTCTGAGTTCATGTCTTATAGTTGGATGTTTGGAATTAATGTTTTATGTTTCATATAGAAATCTACAATTCAGCACTACTTTGGCAACCGAAAATATATGAATTGTTATATAGATATATATATATATATATATATATATATATATATATATATATATATATATATATATATATATATATATATATCTATATTTCAGTGTACTGTACGTTTTATTCTGCGACAGATAAAACAAGGGATGTGTCAAATGTGTGATCAATAAAATCATTCAACCATCGTTTACATTGTTTTCTACAAACGTCCGTATTCATGTATGGAGAATCCCCCCCAAATAAGCCTATAAATCAAGCATGGAAGAGGTTCCATTAAGATTTGGGGGACAACATCGTGGTATTCATCTGGTTCTTTCATTCAAATCACTAACTGTATTACTTGCAATTAATATCACAACAATAAACATAAGAATGGGAAAACATTACGTTGGAAATTATTTGGACAGTCTACGAATCTGTTATGCGAAAAATTTCAGTTATTTTAAATGCAAATGGTGGCTCAACGCCTTATTAATAAATATATATTGTGTATATGTCGGGTATACATATTACTTTGACCATCTCCTGTATATATCACTTATTGCGATAACTATCAATTTTATTCTGGATCGGAATATGGGGTTAAAGCTTTTCTGTTCGAGAAAGAGCTCGCAAAGAAACAAGCCGGGCAGCGCAGGTAGGATTTAGACCGACTCGCGGTTATGCATATAAGATTCTCGCACTCCGTCAGTTAACGGAGTAACTTATTACAGAAAGAAATCGCATGATTGTTGTCCAGTGTTCGCTTTTTACTGTATATACTATCACTCGCTTTGGGCAGCTTCGGGCAACATATTCTCATAAAAATATTAAATTTCTCAGCTGCGTACGAAATGATTTGCCAGATTTATATTTGATGGCGAGCCGGTGTTCGCCAAGGATATGTACTCTCTCCGCTAGTTTTCAACAGAGTAGTGGATTCAATTATATGAGAATTGTTTGAAAAGGGGCATGGCAACTTCTACGATTCAATGAAGATGCGGTAATTAGTGCACAGTTACGGGACAAATCCCGAGATGCAGATTGCAATGATTTGGCATGTTTTTAGAATAAAAGGGGAATGATGCTTTATGTATGGAAGATGCAGATAGCAGCTCCGAAAAGACAAAATCATAGAGAGCGGTAGGAAAAATAGGAGCAGTGGCGAGATTTGGTGGAAAACATTCGATTACCGGATGCAGATTCATCATTATTATCACCAATTCGTAGCCGGCGCTGTTGGTGCTGATGGACAAATATTATTCGCTAAATATCGCCGCACTTGGCGGTTGGCTGCAGCTGTTCTGCTCTCGGAAATACAAGTCCGCTATTTTTCATATCGCGGTCATATGATCTTGGCCCATGTGTTTTTCGGTACTGTTCGCTGTATCTTCCATGGAAAAGATCGATTTCTCCACATAATTCTTTGAGGAATTTGTTCACGTTTCATTTAACGGACATGTCCAAACTATTTCAATTTAGGCAATCTAGGAATCTAGAGAATCTAGTGTTCCTCAGCTGTGTGTTACTGAAGGTTGCATCTTAAAATAATGCATTTATTTCTAATACGATCTCGGAAAGAAATATGTGCAGTTTGCCTTAGACATCGAATTTCAACGACTTTAGGTCTACAGATGTCAGACTAACAGTGTCCAAGTCTCGGAGTCATAAAGAAGGATTTCCAAGATAAGCTTTGTAATGTAGCGTGTGTGTCCCTGTCGCTTGGCCTATTCTTCCAATTCGGTTTATTACTTATTGCTTCAAGCGCAGACTATGGAAAATTTCCAATTATCGCCTACAGTAATTTGAACAGTAAACAAGTTATAAAAAGATACATAAACAAATAGTTTAAGAATGTTACTGATATCAATTTAATATAATAAGGATACTCTTGATTATATCTTATGATTATAATAGACCAAAACTAGGTTGACAATATTAACTTTATTACACCTAAGTAAAAAATTGCCGCTATTTTTGTACAGCATAGAATTCGGCTATTTTTACATCCGAGACCTCTACGTATTTAACCTCGTTACTGTACCAAATTAAACAACCATAAGGTAAAACCGGGCGATTCTCTGAACACACATCTACGCTACACTATTCCATCCCTTGTCTAATCTCCGGATTTCGTCTTTTTCGTCCTTGTCGAACGGCGCGGCCCGTTTCCCCTCGCCGTATTTAATCAGAGTTAACCCTCGACCACCATCAGCATTAAGAAGTCCCCAAACAAGCGTTTAAACATTAAGCAGACCGTTCTTTATTGCTTTTTTATTTGCCGGTCGCGGTCGTGAGGCCACTCGGACCGACACAATCCGTCTGATTGTCCGGTTAATATTTAATTTCGGAAGGCGAACTTTGTCCCCTTCGCTGTTACTACCGCAAAAGTCGTCGAAAGGTCCATTAAAATTCATTAGAAGAAGATTCCAATTAGCTATTTATCTCTAATTTATATGAAGTAATATCCAAACAAGGTTCATTTGTTTTCATATTATGTTTCATTTATTATCTTGAATACTATATCTAACAGGTCAATTGAAAAGTTCCCGGCATACCATAGAAAACCACATGTTTTGGCAAAATTAGTATTTTTATTCAACATAATTTCCTTCAGGAGTGATTCACTGATTATAGCGACTCTCCAAATTTTCAATACCGTTTTTGTAGTACGATTTGTCCTTTGCTTGAAAATAGGCCTCAGTTTCGACGATCATCTATTCATTTGACGAAAATTTCTTTTCAGTGAGCATTCTTTTGGGATCTGAGAACAGGAAATAGTCGCTGGGGGCCAGATTTGGAGAATATGGTGGATAAGGAAGCAATTAGAATCTCAATTCATGGATTTTTGCCATCGATTTCACTAACTTGTGACATGGTGCCTTGTCTTGCTGAAGCAGCACTTTCTTTTTCGTCAAATGTGGCCTTTTTCGGCAATTTCGTTCTTCAAACGGTCCAATAACGCTACGTAATAGTCGCGGTTGATGGTCGTTCCTTTTACAAGATAGTAAATGAAAATTATTCCATACGCATCCCAAAATATAGATGCCATAACCTTGCCAGCCGACTCTTGCGTTTTCCCACTCCCAGGCTTTCGAACGGGTTCATTGTCTACAGTCCACTCGGATGACTGTCGATTGGACTTTGGAGTGAAATGATGAAGCCGCGTTTCATCCATTGTCATATATCGATCCAAAAACTCAGTTTTATTACGCTTGATCATTTTCAAAAACTGAATGTGTTTTCAATTTCCGAATGATTAACTCGTCGTTGTTTTTGGTCAAAACTGTGCTCGCGCGGCTCCCAATTTGCCCAGAGCTTTCTCCCTTTTCCCTTTCTCCTCATTTTCAATTATGTTGACCCATATATTCGTGAATAATATGATGTACACGTTCAGTTCAGTTAATATCTTTAGAGTGTCTGTTGTTTCATTCAATTTTAATTTAGGGCCATTCAAAATCATTTTGTGGATATTAAAAAATCCAGTTTTCGTCAGTAAGATCCTCTTTTGGGCATCCACTGCGTTCATCGTCTTCGGTGCTCAATTCACCACGTCTAAACTTAGCATACCAATCGTTGATGTTTGATTTTTCTGGGGCAGTATCCCGAAACTCGGCATCGAGCCAAGTTTTTGCTTTAAGTGTATTTTTTCTCTTCAAAAAGCAATATTTTAAAAATAAATATAAATGAAAATGTAGCTGAGTGACCACTTTTCAAAGACAAGGGTCAAATTATATATTCATAGGAAATATACCCAGAATTGGTTGATACTTCTTCAATAACAGACAATGACAATGATATTCAATAGTAAAGATGGAATAGCCGGGATAATTAACAGCAATATTAGAAAGAAGCAGTCAATAAGTCTTATAGAATAACCATGATGGTTATCAACAACGTCATTTCACAGTAGTCAATAATAAAGACTGACAATCATAACAGACAGCGGGTAATATCAATAACTAATAGCAATGATAAACCATGAATAAATTATATCAAAGGAAGCAGATACACGAGTTCCAACCACTGAGGTTATTAGGCCTCGCTATTTTCAAAACCTATAATCTCAAATAAGCCAAAACTCTTGATGTTGTGCACTCATTTCCCCTAACTCTGATTATGATGAACGTGCAATGTGCACAAAGGAAAAAGCCAAAGGCAAACATATTAAATCTGCTGCCACCAAGAGTCAGCAGAAACTACATTGAATGACCATGAATGGCATAAATTAACAGGTCAATTGAAAGGTCCTCGGCCTGACACATAGATGGCGCCACTACACTTAAGTCCCTTTATTAAGGTTAGCCTTAACCCTCAAAAGATGCGTGTATAATTTTGACAGCTATCGAATCATTAGTATGTGAAATATAGCATTTTGAGTGAGCTTTTGTTATTGTAAAAAAAAATGGATAAAAAGTAATTTCGCATGTTGATAAAATGTTGCTTTTTGATGGGAAAAAATACAGCTGAGGCAAAAACTTGATACCGAGTTTCCGAGTTGATTTTGAATGACCGTAAATTGAAATTGAATGAAAAAGCAGATACTCTAAAGCTATTCAACTGAACGTGTATCGTATCATTCACGAATATTTGTGTATGAGAAAGCTCTGTGCAAAGTGGCTGCCACGCGAGCTCACTTTTGACCAAAATATGTCACAATGGATGAAACATGGCTCCATCATTTCACTCCGAAGTCTAATCGACACTCATATGATGAACCCGCTCCAAAGCGTGGGTAAACGCAACAGTCAACTACCTTCAAAAAGGAAGGACCAATAACAGCGACTATTACATAGCATTATTGGACCGGTTGAAGGACGAAATCGCCGAAAAACGGCCGCATTTTAAGAAAAAGAAAGTGCTGCTTCACCAAGATAATGTACCGTGTCACAAGTCCGTGAAAACGATGGCAATAATCGATGAATTGGACTTCGAATTGTTTCGGCGGAAATGTTCGTCGAATGAAGAGGTGATCGCCGAAACTGAGGCCTAGGACTTTGAAGCAAAGGACAAATCGTACTACAAAAATAGTATCCAAAAGTTGGAGGGTCGCTATAATCAGTGTATCACCTTTGAAGGAAATTATGTTAAATAAAGAAAACTAATTTTGCCAAAAAAAAATGTGTTTTACTATGGTAGGCCGGGGACTTTTCGATTGACATATATAGTTGCAACCATAAAACTATTATCTTTAATTTAGACTAATTTAAGAATTATGGAAAAGATACGAATAAATAATAAAATACAGGATAATAAAATAGATAAAACACAATAGCGACATGTGCGACAAGAACCATAAGTATAATACCATAATAAAGGAAGCAACAGTCCCGCCTGGTTCACTTCACATTATCATCTAAATCTTTTTAATATATAAATCGCACAGAAATAAAAAAAGGTTTAAAATATCCAGTTTCAGACGGAATCATCAGTACCATGTATATTCAGAACGATTTAAGATTTTATAAACAAATAAAACTCTCTTTTACAGTGTAAATTATCAAATGAATTGAAATTTATATAAAGTTTAAGGTGAAAACCAAATATTAACAGTGCATATTTAATTAAATTAACGTGGCCAGCTTAAGGATATTTTTACAATTATCTAAACCACCAACTGATAATCCCTTCCGCTCCGAAATTGACTTTGACCCAGGACAAAACAAAATTAAAGCGATACGGCCGTCCAATATCATCGTCGTACGTGTTTCTTCCACTATATCTTTATCGGCCACCGTTCTACGTGAGCTGTCGTTTAGTCCGCGCGTTTTATTTTATTATATATTGTTTACGTTCTGTGGTCCGTTAAGGATGAATCAATTTTGTCAAGATTTCTCGCGTTGTTTGCTTCATATCGACCGGCAGGAACACGCAAATCGCCAATCCGAATCGAATTAATAAGATGTAGCATTTTTCCCCGGTGAAAATAACCGTTCTAAGATAATTTTTCATCCGTCAAATTAGACGTAGCAATATCCTCTTTTTCTCCGTTATGATTCCTGCTTTTTTTCTCAGCCCGCTAAATATAAGGCCTGATAAAATTCCATTTGGAAATGTGATTAAGTATTAGCCGGCATAATTTAATTCATGACCGTGTGGCTCATCAATCATTGAAATTGTGGCTTTTTTATATTAATTTTTCGTGTACCAAGCTCTATCCGACATAAAGGGGGTAATCATTATAATTTTTTAGTCTATTATTGTGATAATATTTAGGGCGTATTACTTCTAACAACACCATTGGATACAGAATAATGATTTGCCGTACTGGATACATTTAGTCGCAGGTTAGCACACCTCTAAAGGAGATGTAGCATATTGCTGGAAGGATTGTTTGGTTATCTCTGTAGAAAAAAACGTTTAGGTTCGCTAATAATAGCCCATCAATAAATATATAGCGAGTTGCTGACATTTATCCAGATAAAGTAATATTTTTCCATTTAGTATTAACAGGTCAATTGAAAAGTCCCCGGCCTATAATAGTAAAACACACTTTTTTGGCAAAATTACTTTTTTTAATGCAACATAATTCCCTTCACGGGTGATACACTGATTATAGCGACCCTCCAACTTTTGATACCATTTTTATAGTACGATTTTTTCTTTGCTTCAAAATAGGCCTCAGTTTCGTCGATCGCCTCTTCATTCGACGAAAATTTCTTCCCAGTGAGCATTGTTTTGAGATCTGAGAACAGGAAATAGTTGCTGGGGGCAGATCTGGAGAATACGGTTAATTGAGGAAGCAATTCGAATCCCAGTTCATGGATTTTTACCATCGTTTTTACTAACTTGTGACAAGGTGCATTGTCAGCCGACCTTGCCAGCCGACTGTTGCGTTTTCCCACGCTTTGGAGCGGGTTCATCGTGTGCAGTCCACTCGGACGACTGTCGAGTGGACTTCGGAGTGAAATGATGGAGCCATGTTTCATCCATACAAAAACTCGGGTTTATTACGCTTGATCATCTTCCAACACTACTCCGAATCATCAACTCGTCGTTGTTTTTGGTCAACAGTTTAGAGTGTCTGCTATTTCATTCAATTTGCATTTATGGTTCTCGTTGGTAACAATCTCATTTGGGCGTCCACGGCATTCATCGTCTTCGGCGCTTATTTCATCACATCTAAACTTAGAATACCAATCCTTGATGGTTGATTTTCCTGGTGCAGTGTCAGGAAACTTGGCATCAAGCCAGGTTTTTGCTTCAACTGTATTTTTTTCTCTTCAAAAAGCAATATATTATCAACACGCGAAATTCCTTTTTATCAATTTTTTTCACAATAACAAAAGTTGCTTCACTTAAAATGCTATAATTCATTAACTAATGATCCGACAGCTGTCAAATTTATACAAGCATCTTTTGAGTATTAGGAGTAACTAAAAACATATGGATTTAATTCTAATAGCGAGTATACAAACATTAATCATGTTCAACAGTCCATTATCAATATTCATATGGTGATGTTGCCCTGTTATATCGTAACAGGGCAACATTGATTTCTATGATTGAACGGTGGAGATTTTAATATCAATGACTAAAAAATGCCTGGAGGATAAAAAAATTAACCTATTGTAATATATAACATAAACCTATTGGATGAAAACCAAACACTCTAAAACTTTTAGATAGGTTAGAATATGATGAACAAACTGTTTTGTTGTCATCAAAATGTCTATCACAACTAACGGAAAATGCCATTTCAAGCCGTTTCAGTATTGCGATTTCTTTACTTGCCAGGGAAAAAAGAAGAGCTCTCTGTAACGTATTGCGACTGGTGGTAAGGAGGCATCCACTGCGACAATTCCAAGCCGAAAATGTAATGGGTTAGCCCAGGAGAGCCATTCACAATGATACTCAAGGGAAATTCATGGACATAAAATTGCAGCAGAGCTGCGAAAATAAAAACTGTTGCTACACATGTGTACCAACGTCAATAAACCTAATTGAATGACGTACCATTGCAAAAAAATGCTACCAAAAGTAGCCAGTATTAAACGCCAAATCCACACGTTATTAGAGTTATGTAGAATATACTGCCGCAACTGGAATGAGAATTTGTGATTACTTATTCAGATCGATGTGGCAAACTAGAGCGTTTCAGAAGTTGCGTTTAATCACGCACTCGAATTCTACCTGAACATGATTGTAAATTATTGTTTTAAATTTAGATTTTTTCTAAGTTGGCAAGGACTTTCGTTTTACACACACAATATACTACACTACAATACACATACTACACAATTTTCAAGAACATGAAAAAATATATTTCTTCAAAATATTAAAATCCAAAATATCGTTCGGATTTTCCCCATTGCTTGTAATCGGTCGCTAATCGTTTCTTGGGCCACATTTAACGATTTTGCATTATTTTTGAGTTTGGGTTGGTTCTTCTTCCAATAGCTTTTCAATTATATATATATATATATATATATATATATATATATATATATATATTTCCACGTCCAAGGAAAGTTCTACGGATAAACATCCGGTGCCATTATGGGTTTCACCATACTTCCTATCATATATATATATATAATCGACAACTTGATAGGATAGTTTAAAAAAGATATATTTTTGTGGATTTATGAAGTCCTATATTCTATGACCCAAATAAATTCTGGCCACATTTCCCCTAGATATTATATAATAAGATTAGAAAGAAGTTCATAACCTACCTATTCTATATAATCTAACTATTTTTAGTTTTCAAAGAAATCGAAAAGATTGAATTACCTCCAACTGTATTAATATTTCTTCGAAAATATATGCTGCAAAATATGTGAAATATATTTGTTATTGGTAATATTTCCATATCTATGGAAGATTCTATAACAACGTCCAAAATAAAATTCTTTAAAATTAAATACCTTAAATATAAAAATTGCTATTTTTTCGTCTTATTTTCAGGTCAATGGTCGACACCGGCGCGATTCGAGACGTCATCAGTTGAATAGATCGACCCTCAATGATACAATCGAGCATCTATTCAAGAGACACTTGACCAAACGACGCACACGAAGACATCATCCCACTGACGAATTGAATTTGAAAATTACTTTGGAGCAAACCAAACATCGCATCAGGATTTTGAAAATGCAACCATCAGTCAAGGTAATGCCATTTTTCTATAAATGGGAATTTCGCTGTTTCATTCGTTCATTGGCTGTTTTGGCACCACATCAAGATAGAAAATACTATTCAAGAAGAGCAACTATACATGTTTGATCAACAATTTTTGATTTCCTCCTCTGAGTGTATTAATGTGGGAAATTTAGTAGATGAATATTTTAAACACCACCACAGTTTTCCTCTAATCTGCATTATACTCAATAGTTTCAGAGTTCGAAGAGTTCAGTAAAATTGTGGTGCTCCAGAGCAAATCTCTATTCTCAAAAAATAATCATTATATTGCCGTTTGTTTCAAATCGCAATGTATGCATTTTTTTCTAGATAATGATTTATGATAATTGAGTTGAGAGCATATATTGAAAGATGCCTTGAAAATTAAACTAAAAATTATTTTACCACTTTTGATTATGTTCTATTAGGTATAAAGAAAAATTGGGGTACTCAAAGAAAAATACTTATCCTTAATCCTTGACTAAATAAGTTCTAAATTCAAATTTAAACTTTGGTTTTACGAAAAATGGTATAAAATTTTAAAAGATATGGAATCGACTGATCTATATTTATATAAAAAAGTTGATGTAATATAGTGAAGTTTCCTTAATATATTGAGAACTCAAGATGCTACTTATTAATATTAAACTTCATAAATTCAACCTTGGCTTAACACTCCATAAAGAACTATAATTGCATTCCAAGACAATTTCTGGATACTTTGGAGTACGTTAGTTTCTAATTCTTTTTTTGATACTATTTGCACCCTATCCATACTTTTCCTCTTTATTTCACCTATCGTTGTTCTTTTAGCCCATTTGTTCTTTGAATCTGTTCTTGTAATTGTTGTAGCTTTTTATTAAAATACTTACTAATAGTTCTTTTGGCTACTGAAGGTTCTATACGATTGGTTTATTCCAATTTGTTGTTTTTTTAGTTTCATTTACTTTATCCGCTTCTTTGAGCCCTTCTTTTCGCTTTTTTAGTTTTCGTTCTTAAATATTAATAAATCTCTTATATTAATTTATTCTTGAATTTTTTGTTCTATGGCTTCTATTAGATATGGTTTTATGAGTAGTGAGTTTCCTCATCTCTCTTCAATGTATCTAGATTTAATTTTGTTGTTTATTGTTTGTTATTATAGTTAATTCAAAACAGCAGTGAACCCACGTGACCTGCATTGATGACGTCAAAACGTTGCAATGTTGCCGCATCAACCTTGAGTTTTAGTACATTTTGAATTTAACATATAACAAAATTCTAATCTAAAGAAAATAATGAAACAAAAATGTTATCTGATATAATTTATTTTAACATTATAGTACATTTAATGCTTATAATATTGAAGAACTTAAAATTACAATTAATTTTACAGCCACAACAATTTATAGGGTAGAGTTGTTTTATTATATTTACAATTAACTCTTTTCCATACTAGTATAGGTATTTTACTTTCACTAGAGGGCATAATTACCTTGTACGCTTAGTTCTGGTTTTCTTCGATACAATTTTTCCTTATAAAGTCATTTTGATATTACTATATCTCTCCTTAGTTTGTTCTGTTACCATATACATCATTTCTGATAAAACTAGACTTAATCACTGCATTCACCCTAATGTATTTGCCGTATCTGCCGTATCTGCCATATCTGCAAAACAGTTATAATTATTTCTTTCCTCATACATTTTAACCAAACATTCATGTATATTCTGAACAATAACACACATTCACATAAAGCTTTCAGACTCTACAATGCAATTTCCTATAGTTAAAGTATATTAATTATATACTAATATTTATTTGTTTCCTCTTTCATCACCGTGTCTTGGTAATTGTCAGCATAGAATCATAAAACAATATTCATAAAGTTGAATTAAATCAATGTCACTTTCAGGATGACTACTTATGTGAATAACTATGCTGTTTAATTTCCATCTATCAAAAACTTGCTCACGATTCTACCATTTGTCAATTTCTTCTTCAATGTGTCTGATCAAGCTCATAGAAACCGAAGGTGTTGTTGATGACTATGCTTCTTTCCATAAATCCAGAGAGTGGTGTTTTGAATATCCTTCTCGGCCTGAATGTCTATTGTAATAGATCTTTCCAATTCCCGATGTCAACTCAATTGGATTAAATATGCAGTGATAGGGAGGAACACGTAATATTCTGTGGTCATAACGTTCAGCAATCTGATCTACCATGTATCTTTTCACAGGCTTATATCTAAAAAGGTAAATTACATAAAATGCAATTAAATATTTCATTTATATTTAATGAATGCTAATTTGATATAGATTGTTCTTTAACATGGTTGCTTCAAAACTTATTTTATGTACTTTAAGCCATTCCTTAATTGCAACCTTTGTTGATGTACTTGTTGGGATCTTCTCCAGCAGTGTAATATGATATGGTGCATTGTCCATAACAATAATTGATGGCTCCTACAACTTCTTTAAAAGCTGATTTTCGAACCACCGCATTAACAAGTTACGATTCATTTCTCCATGGTAGTCACCGACTTAGAGAAAAACACTAATTCTGCACCAGGAATAAAACAATTCCTGTTTCCAGCATGAAGAACAGCAATAAGTATGTGTGCAATGAATTATTAATAAATGTTATGACTAACGAAACCTAATCTACAGTTATTTCAACGTTTACCTTTTTCCGTCAACTTTTTTTGTCTTTATACTATATTATTTATTATCATCCTGCCATGTACCAGTGACCCAATGTACCTTACTGAAATATCCATGTCTTGTCTAAATATACAAATTGATATAATAATTCTTATTTGATTTTGTTATATGTTTTTAAAAATTGTATTCTTGTAAAATCAAGCTCCACTAAACCCCTTCGTGGGTTATCTTTAGCCCACTTAAATGTTATATTACCCAACAGTGTTTGAAGGGATGTTCTGCATCCTTCAAATAGCTGCATATCTTTCAGCTTTATATATATATATATTTATATATATATATATATATATATATATATATATATATATATATATATATATATATATATATATATATATATATTCACCAGACTAAGAATTTTCTCTGAAATAATTGTATTAAATTATATTTCGATTGAAAAAATTTCTTTCCTTTGACCTTTGATACAGCTAACATCAAGCTGATCTAGATTCGTTACCTGTTTCGCATAAAACGGTTTCTTTCTGGTGAATTTAAGGTTATATTGTTTTTTATTTTCTGAGATATTTTTGGTGATCATGCCCGTAATATTCAGTGCAGCCGCAACACGCTAAAAATATTTTCATTGTAAACCGCATCGATTTGAACTTTATTAAAACAAAGCGTTAAAACAATGTTTACCGGTTTATAACCCGTAATTATAATATATTCAAGAATTTTGTAGATGTTTGACAAACTGACGACTTTTGCAGGCTCATTCGGTTATATGTTCGAACTTGTCAAAGATCATTCTATCTTTTTTTAAATAGAATAAAGTGAGAAGAAACATATTGTCTGACTGTAAAACGAATTTATAACTTTCGACAGGCATATATTGATGACATGAGTTCTCTGCTGTTTTGAGTAGACTACATATTGCCTTGTTTGTTTTTGCAAATATATTTATCTTTATGTCTTTATTCTTGTCACTTTTTATGTTTTTTTATATGTTTATATCTTATTTATTGAATTAATCTATTTTTTACATTATTATGATATTCGCCATTATTATAAGAATTTATTCTAACTTTGATCATTATTTACTATCATCCCACCTTATCATGTGATTTTAAATTTATGCAATTGTAAATATAAATCTCTTGCAGAAACCCATGGTATACGAAATCGTGAAAGGAAACGAGCACAATAAATTCCAGCTGGTTAACAAACATGGTATCTGGGCGTTGCACTTTAAGAGGCGTTTGAAGAAACCCGAAGAGTTCAGCCTGCTGATCCATGGCAAACCTGAAGATGAGGAGAACGACACCGCAGAAGATAGTTCTTACGAAAAACCCTTAACACTAACGGTGAACATTGTTGTCACCGAGTGAGGGATAGCTCTACAGTTTAGTTAATTTATTTCAATGATATAAATCTCGTTATTACAGAAGTTAGACACTCCGAAAACGAATGTTTTCTCTATACATCACTGCCAAATTAGAAAAAATATTCGACCAATATAAAAACAGTAACATTCCCGAGAACAGTGATCTATTTATCGTCTGTCTTTTTTTGTTGTTTTTTACTAAATATTTATTCAGTTATAGTGTGCTACTAATAAAGGTATGTCGAATATTTTAGACGATAAACTGCCATATGCTTTTTTTTAATTTGATTTTTCCATTTGTATAATACGTTGTGTTCAATGCTAAATCCCCATTCACATGATAATCGTTTAACGTGAATTCACAACTATACGAATTTTATATGATGTGCAAATGGGGATTAATTGCTATTATAGTTATATACTAATTGTATTTATAGCCTATAATTAATAATGTAAACGATCAAATAAAATAATTTAATCTGTTCAATATATCCTGATATTTTAATTGTTTTTCTGAAGCTATTCTAAGGTATATTTATGAACAGCTGTACAAAGCCTTTAATGAAGTTACCCCAAATATATAAAAATGAAGAGAAGCTCGCTAAAATACGTGTAAAAAAGTGCTTTTAATTCTAATTGTAATAAAATAGATTTATTTGTATATTATGTTCTTTATTTTATTTTTTTTCTATCCTTTGGTGTTTGGTGATGTGGTATCAAAACGATTTTGTTTTATTATTCTGTTCAAGTTTTGAGATGTGAAACCTTTTTATTAGGGTTATATATTTGAAGAAATACATTGATTGATAATCTTGATACACGTAATAAAAGTTCGAATTTGTTGGAAGATGCAGTTCAAAACAAGGTAAATTTTCATGGAAAGTCGCTGAATCATAGAAAGATAGATTTAATATCATATCCCGACAAGGCTACGTTTACACCCTCCGCATAGCTCGGACCTTGCCCCTACACATATTTATTTTAATAATATAAAGTAGTTAGACGGCTTGGTGGCGCAGTGGTAAAGGCGATGGGACGGTCCTCTTACTGTTCCGATAGCTGCGGGTTCGAATCCTGCTGGGGCATGGTCGTAAATTTATGTTTGTGATTGTTTAAAATTTGTGAATGTTCTAGGCAAGAGTGTAAAATCTGACAAGGAAAATGATCGCAGTCACGCCAGTAACCAAACTGGGTAAGACCAGATCTCTTCTGGGATGATTTCTAAAGTAGGTCACTCGCCAGTCGATAGGTTTAATGCTGAGGACCGTAGTTCGGAGCCCACGTTAAACTTTAGGCCCAGTTCAGATAAACCCATTGTTGGTAAAAGGAGACTTTGAAATATATATATATATATATATATATATATATATATATATATATATATATATATATATATATATATATATAATATCAATTCTGAGAAACCTTTTTATTAGGATTATATATTTGATGAACTACATTGATTGATAATCTTGATACAAGTAATAGAAGGTCGAATGTGTTGGAAGATGAAGGTCAAAACAAGGTAAATTTTCATGGAAAATCGCTGAATCATAAAAAGATAGGATTTATCAATATCATATTGACGACAAGGCTACGTTTACACCCTCCGTATAGCTCGGACCTTGCCCCTACAATGGACACATGAATTCATTTATATATATATATATATATATATATATATATATATATATATATATATATATATATATACATATATATATAAATATGCTATGTAGTTTTTTTTAATGATGTCCAAGGTATGCAAAGCACTTGATATAAATTTAATAAAAACTTTATTTAATATATCTGCTAGACGTATTTTATATTCTACTAGATACATACAATTTAGCCTAAACATATTATATATTTATAATATTATTTTAACTACTACAAATAGATCACTTTGAAGTTAGTTTCTTATTTATTTTTTGAAGTCGGTTAAAATGTTTATTATATTTTGATTTTCTCTTTTTAGTGCTAGATATTTAATCAATAAATTACGTAGTTATTTTATTAGGTATTAAAATGAAAATGGGTAGACCAAGTAAAGAAATAATTATTGAAGATAAGGAACGTTTTAGGCCACGGGATCCGTTACCTAGCCTAGATGATTTGACAAATGTTCTAGCTAAGATAAGCTAGATAACAAAAAGTCAACCGGCCCCCGCCGGGAATTGAACCCACAAATTCTGCGTGTTAGCTGAATGCTCTAATCACCACATCATAGAGGCAGCTGTTTGCAATTTATCTACCACATTCCAGCTGGTTAACAAACATGGTATCTGGGCGTTGCACTTTAAGAGGCGTTTGAAGAAACCCGAAGAGTTCAGCCTGCTGAATCTCATATTATATATTTAGTGCTTAAAAAGCAAATTGAACCGCTTTTGCCTTTAACGATTTTGGTAGGCAAGGGCTTACTAAGAATTAATTAGCTTACTTATTATACAATTAGTTGTCTGTACGTACCTATAATATTTAAAGAAATATCCTCTAGCTCCTAACCGTTGATGAGTTGTGTCTTCCGTCACATTATGGTTAGCCATAACATTATACATAAATATCTCATTATTTTAGATAATCATTAAGATCTCTCATTAAGATAGATATTTGAAAACTTTGTAGGTGCCTTTTAAATGTGAGGGTATCCCTCAATTTCCCCGGATTCCACTTTCAGATTCTGATTGAGACTACAGCCAATGGGACTATCTCAGAAGTGCACAGTTTCGAATAAAAAAATAATTTTGAAAATTGGTCCATAATTGACGGAGAACATTCTTAAAATATTATATACAGTCGAACATAGAACCTTGTGCCTTTTTTGAAGTCGGTTAAAAATAACAGATTTTGTAGAAGATAATAATAGTTCGTATTAAAAAAATATTTACATTTCTTGGCACAAAAGATACTGTAATTCACAAGAGGCACATTAGTATATGTGTAACACTGTTCATAGTTTACGTATATCTATATTTCAAAACATGGTGAAAAGGTTTACTGGGAACCATGAGTTCCAAAATAAGAACATGGGGTTACCTGAGTTACCAGATGGATCAAATATTCGATCTATTTCTGGTATAATACGTGCCACACTAGATTATGGAAGCTTTCTGTACAACACCTCTTGCCCATGCTACGAATGCTTGAAGCAGTTCAAAATCATGCCCTAAGACTGGCTCTTGGAACATATAAATCTGGCCCAGTTGTTAGTCTAGAATGTTTTGCTGGTATTGAACCGTTTAAATATAGACGATTCAAGCTAATTCTTAGAGTAGCCTCCATATTTTGCTCCATACCAACAAGCAACAAAATACTAAATCTATTCGTTATTCTAGAGGACCCATAAACAGCTATGCCTACTCCCTCGGACCACTTCTGGAAGGCTCTGCAGATTGTACAGGAGGATGAGCCCGGCGATAGGTTGATTTGTACTCATTTCCTGGACTCTATTCTGGCAATTTTTAAACACTCTATTATTTTTTGGATCCCCAGTCATGTGGGCATAGAGGGTAATGAGAGAGCAGACAAAGCAGCTGAAGGAGCCACTCTAAGTGTTACATATATTCGTAGCTTTCCATATTATAAGGATCTATATCCCATTATTACGACTAAAATGGATAGTCTTGTTCAACTGAAGTGGGACTTGCTACAGGGCAATAATACATTGTGGTTTATTAAGCAAGGTTTTTTTGCTTCTTTAATATTATCTACTAATATTTATAAGTACGTCCTGTTAAATAACTAGCTTCTTTAGGATAATAATTGGGCATTGTCGGTTCTCACATTCGTCTCTTATAACTGGCGATGTTCCTCAGTTGTGTGATTATTGTGGAATAGTAAATAGAGTTCGACATGTTTTACAATCATGTGAACCTCTACGGTCTATTCGAGATAGAGATAACATACTTAGAAATCTGGAAACTCTTTTCACTTCAAATCACATTTTCACACAATCACATATTTAATTTTATTTTGGAGAAACCAAACTATTTTATATTCATATAGCTTTACGTTATGTTTTATCTCTTGCTTTGGTTTCAATATGTTAATATATTATGTATTATGAATTATATATTTTTATATTATTATTGGTCTATAAGTGCTTTCAAGTTAATTTTTTTATTTATCTAGGTATACTTAATAATATATATCACAGTCCTAATAAAATAAATACACGTTTAAGTCACTAAATAATGCAACAGTGTTGTAGTCACTATAATCAAAAGAAAAATCCTGGTATAAATTTCACCGTGAAAAAAAAAATTTGAGTGAAATGTTAAGTCAATAATGTTAAGACTGTGACAAGTGATGACTGTGCCTGCATGGTAGGTTATATTATAGTTTTCCAATTCCACGGTTATATTTGAAATTTAAGTACACTAATGTAGACAGTAGCTTTTTTTGAGAAAGGTTTCATTGTTTGGCAGCAATACTGATTTCTATTTATGGACAACCGATTTTATCAATGTTATTTTTACTATAAAAATGTTCAAATATTTGTAACTCTTAACTTAAAATGTAAAATAGTTTTTTTGAAGCTATAAGCATATTAAAGTTAGATTTTATTATTAGGTTATATTTTTTTATTTTAAATTAAAACCTAGCCGATATTGAATTATGAATGAAATAAAGAGGAACTAAAAAGCTTATTTGATGATTAAACATTTATTCTAATTCCAATACAATTTGTTTTACAGGTTCATCAATGAATTATACATATTCTATTGTTTTGGCCTGAATGTGCGATTTTCGAACTGAATGGCGACATCTTGAACTCTCATGTTTGATGTTAAGAACTGTTGTAGCGTATCGACTCCGTCTCTTGGCATCCTGTCAAATGGATATCCCATAGAACGCCTGTCGGGGTATAGTTTGTCCTTTACGCCACAGTAAGAATAAGCATCGTTACATGTACCAGAGGTATCTTGCTGAATCAGATCGTCATTAATATTAGATATCATCACAAACAGCTGGCAAGCGAAACCTTCGGCACTGCCCTTAGGTATCAGCAAATTAGCCGGCCAACCACACCCGCAGAAGTTAAATTGGGCTAAATCGTTACCGCCAACAGGCCTTGAAGTGTCCAAGTCTCGGTAAGTCCTTTCGAAAGGAATAGTAACAGACGACTGATTGGAATTGCGAGTAATTGTATTCTGGCCTTGTTTCAAATTAACTAAGAACTTATCCAATTCAATAAACATTAAGCGTTGATCCCTGAAAAGCCATGGGTTGCCTCTTTCATCAAATTTGGGAGCCAAGAATATACGACAGGTACCTTGGCGAGCGTTATTACTTTGAACGCTAATTTTGTAACTGAAGGGGCGATGCTGTAAGTGAGTGAAACGAATGAATACCGATCCTCGAGGCTGGAAGTCCATGCCTCTAGAAAGGTCAACATCGGACTGTTGCCAGAATGTTTGCAGGCGGTTTGCGGAACCGCCCTGAACCTCCAGTTGAATATCCTGAATGACGACACCGGGATTGTTTAATTCGTTCTCGCTGTATCTTGGTAGAGCGGATTTAAATTCCTGGAATAAATCGTCAACAAATGCATGCCACCTGTAAAATATTGGGTCTCTCATGGCGGTGGCGGAGTCTCCCATAACACCGAAGGATTCCAGATGACGATGGTCAGGATCATGAATGTACGACAACATAACGTGTCCCATGTTGTGCACGTCGCCGTAGAAATCTCTGTTGATTGAGATGACGCTGGATTCAACGATATTACCTAAGATGTCAATGCCTTCAGTAGCGGTTAAAGGCACCGAGTTACCACTTTTGTCTCGTACAGCTCCTGAATGTATGGCGTTGTAGATACGATCTCTCCATCGTTTTAAGTCATCAACGTCGACAATAATTCCATCTACTTCACGTCGAACATTTTGTAACGTTTGGTTGGTAACACGAGAAGGCCATGATCTACTTGCCACCAAACTATCCAGCTTTGGAAAATAGGCTTCTTTGATTGGTCGATCCCAATCGATCAGCCGCTCAGTACGCTGCATTCCGTTGCACAACCTCTCAAAATTATAACGAGCCATGACTTGTTGGTGCATGTAATAGAAAAGTTCTCCTCTTCTGTTCTTATTTACAACGCTAACGCTGGCTTCGAAGGGATACACCAAGTGCCAGTGCCAGTGGTGAAGATTAAGACCAATGTCCTCACGGAAATAGGCCAATTTATGTTCCTCCTCTAAATCGGAAGCGGTGAAGTCCTTAGGGATTTCAATGGGCATACGGGAACCTTCAGGTACCACGTTGGCTTCCTCGCGAGCCTTTTCAAATACTTTGCTGTCAACGTATTTGTCAGGGAATAAGCGTATGATTGATGGTATATCCAAATCCTGGGTGTCACTACGGTGCAAGATGGCAACGGACAATGCATAGTTGAACAAATAGGGATTAACTCGTTCTCTAGCATACACTGCGACGGCTAATAGATCATCGACATTCCTGACGCCCAAGAAGATGTCAATCAGTCTACCAGCGTACAGGCGATGTTTGGGAATAAATAATGAAAAATTGGCATCTCTTTGAAGTTCCAAAATCTCTCCTAAATTCGGAATAGAAATTCGGCTCACTGATACGACTTCGTTGGCTTCTTCGCCAAAACGATTGGCCAGCTGAGTACCAAGAGGACGATACCTGTCGCTGAGATATTCTGCTGGAACGTCGAATGCCTTCCTTTCGTCACCCTTGGGAATGAAGATGGGCTCTTTCGGACGATCGAACAACAGCAGAAGGTCTTTCTTGTTGGAAGTCATGGTTGAGTAACTAAGCACAAATGTTAACTTGACTAGTTCAAAAGTCAAACTGTGATTTGAGCAGTAAATCCGTTCAAATTTATACTGAAAATTTTGGATGTGTTGACCACAACTTCAGAGATAAGTCCCAAAATTTGTTTTTGGTGCTACGTAGTAAACAACAGTGAAGCGTGAGATATTTTTCTGATATCGAATATCTAACTGTATTATGCAATTAGATATATTTCGGTCTTTTGAATTAAGTATTGTGTAGAAATTTTAGAACAAAGAATTTAGTATAAAAAATATTTCCTCCTTATTTCGAAAACATTACATATTAATCGTATGTTGACAAGAACGAAACATTGAATATTAAATATTTGGACAGTTGTTACATATAGAAAGAGAGTTGCAATCTCCAGTTTATGTCCTTTGTTTTTCTTCTTAGAAAAAATAAGCAGATCTTGTTATCTTTACATGGAAGTCCATCACTCTGCAAGACACTATTACTGTTACCTGAGCCTTAGAATTTTTGCCTACTCTCGTTGCAAATTAATATATCAAATGGGATCACTCAATTTCGACTCGCTTAATTCATGCTCTTAGTCATCTTTATTTTGAATCTCCGTATCATAGAATGGCGAAGACTTGCTAGGTTTGCTTTCTTTTAAGCTATCTATTTTTCATATTAGGTGTATACATTTACAGGCTATCAGATGGAAATTTGACGCGTTTCACTATTCCTTTTATGTATTGATATTTTAAAGGCCGGCCATATGAAGTCGTAGAATATGCAGTATGTAAAACGACACTTGTATTATTTCATTTAATTTAGTAAATGAACATAAATGAGAACAGTCTATTTTTAAGTGAATAAATTCGTTTTGAGCAGTGCTATTAGTAAGTTAACAATTGATACACGTCCACATTGTTCATTTAAAATAAATAATAAATTATTAGTCACACTTAAATACATGCATTGTGTAGTTTAAACATTTTTCCATGTGGTTTTTACTCATATTTGTTCTTATCTAAGTCATTGTCTAATAAGCATTTTAATTATAAAGCACTAACCCCTCCTTTTGAACTGATATTAGGTTTTTCCTTAGTTCCAGGATTTTACGCGGGATTACGAGTACTATAAAGATCCTATATTTTTCATTTAGAACAACAAAAAGTTGTTAATTAGATTGAAAAATGTACGATAGTAAAAAAACGTTGCGATAGTAAAAAACGTTTATAATTTTTTTAAAATGCCTTATTTGGTCGGACTCATAATTTAGTATTTTAGTACTATATTATACTATTCAAGTGTTCATTTTCAAGTTTTTAATTGTATTGTGTTGTATTAATTTTTAAGAGGCGACAAGTGATATATTCTCATGTAAAAATTAATATATTAATTGATCTAGTATTTTATCCTTATACAAATCAAAATTGATATAGCCTATGACCCTCCAAATTTTCGATATCATTTTTGTAGTACGATTTGTCCTTTGCTTCAAAATAGGCCTCAGTTTCGGCGATCACCTCTTCATTCGACAAACCTTTCTTCTCAGCGAGCATACTTTTGATATCTGGGAACAGGAAATAGTCGCTCGGGGTGAGATCTGGAGAATGCGGTGGATTAGGAAGGAATTCGAAGCCCAATTCATGGATATTTGCCATCGTTTCACTGACTTGTGAAGCGGTGCATTGTATTGGTGAAGCAGCACTTTCTTTTTCTTCAAATGCGGCCGTTTTTCGGCGATTTCGTCCTTCAAACGGTCCAAAAACGCTATGTAATAGCCGCTGTTGATGATCCTTCCTTTTGAAAGGTAGTCAATGAAAATAATTCCGTGCGCATCACAAGATACAGACGTCATAACCTTGCCAGCCGACTATTGCAAATTTCCACGCTTTGGAGCGTGTTCATCGTGTGCAGTCTACTTGGATGACTGTCGCTTGCACTTCGGAGTGAAATGATGGAGCCATGTTTCATACATTGTCACATATAGATGCAAAAACTCGAGTTTATTTTGCTCAATCATATTCAAACACTCCTCCGAAACATAAACTCGTCGTTGTTTTTAGTTAAAAGTGAGCTCTCTGCATCCAATTTGCATGGAGCTTTCTCATACCCAAATATTCGTGAACGATATGATGTACAGGTTCAGTTGATATCTGTAGAGTGTCTGCTATTTCAATCAATTTCAATATATGGTCATTCAAAACAAAATCATTTTGTTGATTTTTTAAATGTTTTCGTCGGTAACAACCTCTTTTGGGCATACACTGCGTTCACCGTCTTCGGTACTCATTTCACCACGTCTAAACTTAGCAAACCCATCCTTGATGGTTGAATTTCCTGGAGCAGTGTCCGGAAACTCGGCATCAAGCCAAGTTTTTGCTTCATCTATATTTTTTCCCTTCAAAAACCAATATTTTATCAACACGCGAAATTCCTTTTTATCCATTTTTTTCACAATAACAAAAGTTACTTCACTCAAAATGGTATAATTTACTAACTAATGATCCGACAGCTGTCAAATTTATCCACACGTCTTTTGAGAGTTAGGACTAACAAAAAACATATGGATTTAATTTTAGTAGCGCCATCTATGTGGCAGGCCGGGCAGACTTTTCAATTGACCTGTTATACTTCTAATGATTTTAAAAGAGTTCGATTTTTTTTCATGTCTTCAAAGCCTAGCCCTCTAAAAATATATCTTTAAGAGGATTTTTTCAATTTTAAATTATTTTAGGAGATATAGTATTTAGCGGCAAATATTAATCGCAGTTACCAAGCGATTTGCTTAAAATTTGTTGTAAGCCTTTCACTATTCCGTCTTGTATCGTATCGAACATAAATCATGACAAAAATATGATATTTCCTATTTTTACAAGCTCGGTTTTTCGAACAGTCTTAATTTGGCGAGAAAAAATTATTTGGCTCAATTTAAAGCTTAGAAAATATGAAAATGTTTTAAAATTTCTAAACTAGTATATTAAATATATTTTTAATGCGTATATAAAGATTCTACTGATGAACAAAAAAAAATGATATAATAGTTTTGCAAGTTATAAATTCATATTGTTGGTCAAGCGATCATAAGAAATATTATTTGTTTATTGCGTCTGGTCTGCATTAAGCTACAATAGGGGGATATTTTCACATGGAATTGGGCTATTAAGGGTCGGTTGAAAAAGTTAAAACTGATTCGAAGTAATAGTTTACAGGCTATTCTGGAAACTAAGCTCTACTACTGTTTTAACGACTGAAGCACATTTGTAAAAATAAATTTTTTTATATATAGCATTAAAAATTGAATCTGAATTCAAGACTGAATTATTAAATAGCTAATATAAATAGAAAAAGTTGAAAACATATCTATAATTTTCAAAATAAATTAAACAATTTATCTATTCTCACGGACGTTTATACAGTTATCACTCAATTTCGTATATTGTGTTGGTGTCAACATATAATATTTAGATGAATCTACAACACAAACATGTACACACCTTATCTAGTTTCTCGGCTTTCCAAACTTTGATAATAAATTATTCTCATCGCCGAATAATAGAAAACCTCAAAAATATTTTTCGGAACACTAATAGAAAAACAACCATTCAACGAGAGATCGTTATTTCGCTTCTGTTATTGATAAAATTCTTGTCTTCGTCTAGACGTAAATATGTTCAAAATATTTTATACATATATTTGAAGAAATAGGGTTGTAAAAAACACTAGCAAAAAATTATACGATTTCTTTTTATTGCTTCTTTATACTGACGGATCGAATTTAAAATTTCTTGTATTGCGCTTTCGTCTATATATAGGAATATGGATTTTGTCGACTGATTTTTTTTAGCCACTGGGTCAAGAATCATCATCATCGAGGATGGAGGTTGATTGTATATGTGCTCAGAAAATTTATCTATTATCTCCTTCTATAATTTGAAAGTGTTTATCCAGCTGCTTAATAATTCTATCAATAATGACTCTTTATAGAATTAAATAATATAATTGCATTTTCTGTCTTCTTTAGCCAAATGTATACGTAAAGAACTATTTATTTTAACATATTTATTATGAAACAACTTAGAACTATATACAAAATGAAATATATTATATCATATAAGGACATTTAAATTCAAGATAAAAATATTGTATTGTAAAATTCTACCATTGCGATGATATTGATTACGTTGCTCGATATTTGGTTTGAAACTTTTTTAATACGATTAATTGATGATTGCGAAACGTTTAAAACAGATTTTCGAATTAGTTGGATATATCGTGTTAAACGTTGTTCCTTCTACCTCGAGTTCCTGATGGTGGAGGTATATCTCTGGGGCGGAAAATCTTATTAAAAAATATAATTGCATTTTCCATCTTCTTTAGCCAAATCAATACCTAAAGAACTATTTATTTTAACATATTTATTATGAAGCAACTTAGAAGTATATACAAAATGAGATACATTATAAGATATAAGGACATTTAAATTAAAGATAAAAATATTGTATTGTGAAATTCTACCTTTGCGATGATATTGATTACGATGCTCGATATTTGGTTCGAAAGTTCCTTAATATGATTAATTGATCATTGCTTAACGTTTAAAACAGAGTTTCGAATTAGTTGGATATATCGTTTTAAACGTTGTGCCTTCTACCTCGGGTTCCTGATGGTGGAGGTATATTTCTGGGGAGGAAAATCTTACGAAATTGGGTCATTCTTTCTTAGATCCTCTCAACTTTTTGGGAGCACCCTTTTACAACCTCTTAACTCAACTCACCGGGTTCGAGTTGAACATTTTACCTATTTATTGACATGTTATGATTTACTTCTAATGATTTTAAGAGAGTTCGATTTTTTCATGTTTTCAAAGCCTAACCCTCTAAGAATATACCTTTAAGAGGATTTTTTAAAATTTCAATTATTTTGGGATATATCGCTACTTTAATGACGCGGCAAATACTAAACGCGGTTACTAAGCGATTTGCTTAAAATTTGTTGTAACCTTTTCTATATTCAGCTTCTATCGTATCGAACATAAATCATGGCAAAATTTGGATATTTCCTATTTTTACAAGCTCGGTTTTTCGAACAGTCTTAATTTGGCGAGAAAGAATTATTTGGCTTAATTTTAAGCTTTGAAAATATGAAAATGTTTTAAAATTTCTAAACTAGTATACCCCCTTAAGCTCAAATAATGTTATTTTAATGAAATTTTTTCTAACAAACAATGTAATTCAAGTATATATTTTTAGTACATAAATAAAGATTCTACTGACGATCAAAAAAAAATGAGATGATAATTTTATAAATTATAAATTCATATCGTTGGTCAAGCGATCACAAGAAATATTATTTGAGTATTGCGTCTGGTCTGCATTAAGCTATTATAAGGGGATATTTTCACTTTGGTTTAGGATATTTTTGGGTGAGTTGAAAACTTTAAAATTGGTTCGAGGTAATAGTTTACAGGCTATTCTGGAAATTAAATTCAACTACTGTTTTAAAGACTGGAACACATTTGTAAAAATAAAAAAATATATATAGTTTTAAAAATTGAATCCTAAAGACTGAATCATTAAACAGCAAATACAAATAGAAATAGTTGAAAACCTATCTATTGTTTTCAGAAGAAATTAAACAATGTATCTATTCTCACGGACGTTTATACAGTTATCACTCAATTTCATATATTGTATTGGTGTCAACATATAATATTTAGATGAATCTACAACACAAACATGTACACACCTTATCTAGTTTCTCGGCTTTCCAAACTTTGATAATAAATTATTCTCATCGCCGAATAATAGAAAACCTCAAAAATATTTTTCAAAGTATTAATAGAAAAACAACTATTGAACGAGAGATCGTTATTTCGCTTCTGTTATCGATAAAATTCTTGTCTTCGTCTAGACGTAAATATGTTCAAAATATTTTATACATATATTTAAAGAAATAGGGTTTTAAAAAAAACCAGCAAAAAATTATACGATTTCTTTTTATTGGTTCTTTATACTGACGGATCGAATTTAAAATTTCTTGTATTGTGCATTCGTCTATATATAGGAATATGGATTTTGTCGACTGATTTTTTTTAGCAACTGGGTCAAGAATAATCATCATCGAGGATGGAGGTTGATTGTGCATGTGCTCAGAACATTTATCTATTATCTCCTTTCATAGTTTAATTATCCATCTGATTAAGAATACTATCAAAATATGACTCTATGGAATTAATATATACGTAAAGTAAAATAATTAATACGTAAAGACCTATTTATTTTAACATATTTATTATGAAACAACTTATACTAGTATACAAAATGAAATACATTATAACATATAATGACATTTAAATTACAGATAGAAGAATTGGATTTTAAAATTCTACCATTGCCACGATATTACTTACATTGCTCGATATTTGGTTTGACACTTCTTTGATACGATTAATTGATGATTGTGTAACGTTTAAAGCAGAGACTCTTTCGAATTAGTCGAATATATCGTGTTAAACGTTGTTTCTTCTACCTCGGGTTCCTGATGGTGGAAGCATATTTCTGGGTTGGAAAATCCTACCAAATTGTGTTTTTGTTTCTTAGATGCTCTCGACTTTTTGGTGCATATGATTATTTATTTAATAAAATTCTACAGCCACCTGGTTCACCTGTTTAGATTTCCCCACAAATTTGGTAGATATATTTAATTTTAACCCATTTAAGCTATCATTATCTTTCTGTAATTTACCAAATGGGTGGATAAAAAAACTTTGAAATAAGAAATCAGACTCCTAAACTATCCTAGACTAATCCTCCATACATATTTAGAAAAATACATAATCAGATACATTATTTATTTATTTCAAATTAATTAAACAATAAAAGAAACTATGAGACTTAATAATCCACAAAACCAATTCTAATTCCTAAACCACTTACATTTTTCTTTACAAATGTTTATTAAATTCAATATGCTACATAAATATTTCATATATATAGGTTTAAAGCGATAGGGTAGTAAAAAATTAACATAAAATTGTACAGTCTCTCTTGATTGCTTCTTTATAAGGTGATCTAAAAAATAAAATAGATTGAAAAAATTAATCTACTTAAGACAGTGAAGCTATTAATAAAACAATAATACTGTGTTATATAATTTTTCAAACAAAGAGAAGATTACTAAGTGTTTTGAATTCCTTATTCCATTATTAAAATCATTTTCTATTAATATGGTTATCTAATACGTCACGTTTCTTAGTAATAGTGTGAATAATATTTACGCTAAAAGCTGTTTTACTTTAAAATGGCAGCCGATATCTATCCTTCCATACCTATTGCATAATCAGTGATTTTAAAAGAAAAGTATGTTAATATCAAACTAATTTTAGTATTAACCAAATACAAAGAATACAATTGGAAGGTTTGTGCTAATTTAAAAGTTGTTACAATATAGCTTGGACTATAAGGAGGATTCACGAAGTATAGTTGTTTCCCCCTGTTTATGGTATAGTAGAGACACCTAAAATTACTATGAAGATAAATTTTGGCCAAAAGGAACTAACTTTTTAAAATGACGTTTGTAGTAAATTAAACGTTAAATATGAATCTCTTAGTCCCCAAGAAAATCTGGTTCTTCTACAATTAGGTTTAATGAAAAATTTTGTCAAGGCCATGGATAAAAATAATAAAAGGATTTTTGTATTTGAAACCTGTTTTCTCTGAATTAAGTGATACCAAATTAAAAGAACGCATCTTTTAGCGTCTTGATTATCTCTGAAAAAAGTAATTTATGAATTTTTAGGTAATCTTAAAACTGAAAATGCCGAGTTTTTAATGAATAACTTGTTACAAAAATTTTAAACGATGGGGTACAGAATGTCTTTTAAAATATATTTCTTGCATTCTCAGTTCGATTTTTCCCCGCTAATCTTGGAATGATGAGTGACGAAAAAGTGAACGCTTTCACCAAGATATAAAATAGATAGAAGAGCATTGTCAAGAAAGATGGAGTTCTAAAATATTAGCAGATTACTGCTGGTTTGTAACGAAAGAGGATTCTACTGTTCAGAATATACGGTTCATTTTTTCTATTAACCACTTAAACCTGAGCTATCTTGATACATTGTCAATTTGTAAATATATATTACTAATTTTAAATAAAATTAATAATATAAGTATATAAATATAATTTAAAATTTCCATACTGTCTTCATTAATTTATATTACTTTAATTTATCATAACCTTTTATCTTAAAATGGTAGGTGTCACAAAAAATCCGTTTAAGTTTTTGTGTTTAGCAGTTACTATTTGACAAAAAGCCGTTTTATTTCATGCTATAGAACAAAAAAAATTGTCGTACAGCCTAATAAAATAATCCCAGGGCATCTATATGGCTAATATATTTTGGGTTTGTAAGATATGGCATGAGATATTTAATTATGAGTTAATCAAGATGTTACTTTGATCGTTTAAAGAATTGTTAAAATCTCGGAAACGAAAGAAATAAGAGAGATAAATACAAGAATAGAATATTATTAGGATATTATTTATCCAAGTGCCATATGCTAAAACAGAAAAATATATAGGAATTATGTTGGACATGAAGCCCCGCTGAAAATTTAGAAGAATATATTGGCTATTTCGAGACATTCTATTCTATCAAAATACAATAAATGTACTCGATTCTTGATGGACATGTTTCTGCCTTCTAAATTATATGTTTTTTATGTTTAGTAATTTAGGACTGCATAATAATAATCATTATCAGATCGTAAGTATATTTTTAGATTGTAATTTGGTTACATCCTTGAAATATTATGTAATAAAAAACTAAATGAGCGAACTATAATAAAAAATGAATAGAGGAAATGACTTAAATTATTATATTTTTCATTATTAGATATCTTCTAATTTAGAGTTGTAGAAGTGGTAAATTTCTACTTTATCGGTATTGGTAGATTACAATTTCTTAATTAAACTTAGTTTTTTTATGTTTTTCCTATTTTGCTATTTTGTTGAGTTTTCTGAATTAAAGATAGTTATAGATACAGTAATTATGCAGATTAGAATGCAGTTTTTTTTAATAATGTACGACTGGTATAGATGATCACAAACAAAATAGGATAGGAAAAATGAAAAAATAGCATACAAACTATCTTTATTGTTTCTTTGTTTTTAAACTTTGAACATGTTTCGCGGAATATACCACTAGCATTTTAGGTCTGCCATGATTGGAAGCGGCCCTCAGGGCTTCTAAAACAAATAATTATACATGAACAGTTTGCTAAACTACTAAATAAAATAATACTGTACCTTCGCCGTATTTATACTTAAAGCACAATTTTGAAATGTTAATGAATGGAGATTCGAACAATAAACACCAGACTAGGCCCATGCCTAGGGTGAATGGTAAGTCACCCAGGAAATCATGCAGCTAAAATATGAATAAGAAAACTATTGTTTTATCGTTTGGGCTAATATTACCGATTTAAAACTGTCATTTGATGTAACTGATCTTTTACTGCCTTCGAATATAGCAATAACAGCAAAATGCACAAGATATATGCTGTAGGAGAATCTTACAACAATTTTAAATGGTTTCCATGATAAAATCTCATTGAAAATTCCTAAAATGAAAATTATTATAAATATTTATAAATATATAATTATATATAAAACATAATAAACAAGTTATACTCGTGACGCGTCGACGCGATTGTTCGCCCGAACACTCATTACTATTTTTGTTATATGTTCACATTTGTTCGACAGGACGATGGAAAGGATATTAGGATAGGTTAAGGAAATACAGAAGCGCTATCAGAGTGGTACTGTTACAGAGGGTAGAGAAAAGAGAGAGAGGCATCGTCGTGGTGGTGGTCTTTTACAGCCGGAGATCGCATCGTACCAGTCCACCAGCATTACCAACATTGGAACTTAATGCAGATGTAATAGTAGTGGCCTAAATAGTAGTAGGTAATAGGTAACTCTGTAGCGGTCGCTATATAGTTATAACTAATATATTTTAAAGCTGTTTTCAAAATTTATTAATAATTTTTCAAAACATTATTTTCGATTCATTTTGAAGGGCAGAACTGAAGAAGTAACGACGAAGAAAGACGCAAATTAAATAAAATTGAGTATTATGTGATGGGTTTATGTGTTAAATATATGTTTTAACTAGGATTTTAACTTCAAGATATTATCATCAAGAGCAATTAACGAGAACAGAATATCCAAAAGAATTCTATTAGATTCATTCATATATTGAGAAAGATAAAAAGAGAGGGAAAGTTACCCCTACACGATTTAAAAATTTGAATCATATTAATTTTCATCCCATTATTTTGAATCGTTTCAAAATTACGATTTCATCCAGGTAAAAAAATTATTGTGGCGATGAAAAATGTATATATATATTGATTGAATCATGGATTACGCCATAAGGTTTTCCTGTGGAAATGGTGGGATCAGTAAGGTGTAGTAAAGTAAACCAGCTGTATCTAATAACCCAATAAACTGTTACTGCAGATATCCACCGATATCAATTGAATAAACCGATCTACATATTGTTGCAAAAAAGACTATCAATATAGCATCTCATAAAAACATGTATGTATTCCATAGAGCGATAAAATGACATGAAAATGTTTAAAATAATGTTTCAATTGCCGATTTGTAGGGTCACTTTTCAGTTGAACGAGTTTACTTACAACCCATTTTATTAAACATATTGATCATGTAGATTTGAGTTCCTGTAGTCTCTAAACCTTTTTTCCAATGTCCAATTTAATAGGCGATTTTAATAAAATGTAACAAAATATTGCTTTGATTTTATAATTCCACATTGATGAAAAGGTTAATAGCAGTTATCCAAATTGAACATTATTTCAAGGGATTGGAGTTGTGATTTGTTGAATCGACGGTACCTATGATACAGACTATTACTATTACAAACAAAACTATTAATTGTAAACATATTACTCATATAATTATACTGACTCACTATATCGATTTCTTGAACATACTTTAGCGTATTAGATGCGATATATGAGAATGAAGTAAGACTAACAATGCGAAATGGCGTAAATTATGTTGATATAATACCTAATAACTCCAAGGGCATATGTTATATATAATATTACCTTATATAATAAGATTTTACATTATAAAAGGTCTTAAAAAGTTTATTTTATTAATATATATATGCAACTATAAAAAAAGTAACAGCTTTCATGACTCACCTCCATGGCCGGTCGAACAGAGGAAAATAATGGTACAGATCGCCAACGACCAAAGCGGTCCGGTCAGCGAATTGTACATGGCGGAGGTGTGTTCGTTGTACGGTTCGCGGATCATTAAGTTGCTGATTAGGGCTATGGCGAGAGGCATGCAAATGGAACACGACCAGAGAACGATGACCAGGGGCTGAAATTGCGAAATAAGGACGCAATGTATTAGTGCTGATTTATCGGAATAGGAACTGGAGACAATGAGAAACGATCTAGACTACTCGCTACTGGATTAACTCCATTTCATTATGTTCCCCCTTTCTCTCCGTTATTCTGTTATTTTCGAGTCATTTTATCCAATATCGAATTAAAGTAAAATTGTTCCTGCCAACGCAAAAGTTTTTCATGGTTTTATTGTTTAATAAAACCGTACAAAAATGTAGCATTAATAGAAGTAAACATTGATGTGAGGGTATCATATAAATATTTTTAACAAGTATAACACATTGAACATTCCTCCCAAAAAATCTGTAGCCCCTATTATTGAGAAGTATTGAAAAGTATTGACTAATGGCGGATGTTCAGCTATTGTAAATCATTTAGTTAAGTAAGTGTAAGGCATTTAGTTAGAGGAAGTGTAGCAGTTCGAGCACCAGGTATCACTAGTACTTTTGTGATGAAATAAGCCTTTCGGGTGAAAAAAGCAGCGGGCAATTCCTGAAAAGGCTTGGAGCAAGATTACGTCATAGAAACAGATCTGAAATGTAGGAGACTCACAGTGTCCGAAGCTAAAATGGTTCCGGCAAATTATCAACAGTGGCGAGATTTAGTAAACATGTTCGTATTTCTGCTGCGTCAACAGATGTGTTGGATGATAAAGAGACATCTTTCCATGCGCCGGTTATATATCAATGATGATGATGACTACCTCCATATTTTCCAATATGTGTAGCATGGAGCTATATCATAATAATACATATTACTATAATTGGCGTTTGGGAAATATCGACTGAAAATAGTCGAAACAGTCGATAGTCGTAAAACAGTCGAACTCGATAGTCGATAGTAAATAAACTAACGACTGAAAAGAGTAATTAATATATCAGTGAAATGCACACTTTCACTGTTTCTCTGTTCAGAGATAACAGACGGAGATATACGAATTCCTTCCCATACTAATTTTGAGAGAGTAAAGGATGGAGATAATTGGGTGATTCTTTATGTTGTACAGATCAGTTCACTTTAAATAATTTTAAATTGGCAAGTAGCAGTGTGGAAATAGGAATAGAATAATGGTCGCAAATATATTTAATAGTATAAGGTTTCTTTCTATTTAATTCCAACATGTGCTTACTATTTTTTTTTCAACAGTGCTGTACGTGAGACGGGGATGCATATATTTGTTTTTAAATTTCCTTTAAGGAAGAAAATGAAAGAGGTAACTGCTGTAATTTATTACACTCAAAATAATAGTATCATTTTGAATAATGTAAAATTATTTTTATATTTTATATATTTAATGATGACCACTAAATATTAATGTCGTATTTTCTCAATTAATTTTTATTAACTATTTAACCATCGCACCCTTTTTAAATACAATTATATTTTCTTTATAGCTAAGAAGGAATATTTTATCATTAGGAATATTATTACTAGTTAAAACTTGAAGAAACATCGAGAGTCTTAGAAATCTTGCAGTTAATATTATTTTTCTATTGGTCTATCAAAATATTGTGTTTTTACCTTATTACATTAATGAATAATCTTGAAAAATAGAGTTCCAAAATTGTGGCATATTAATGTACAATATATTGTTATTTACAATCATACTACAAACAGAACATAAGACCATATATATTACTTATTAATCTAGGTGAGCATAAATTCGGCACATTATTTTTAAGGTCGCGTCTAGGATGGTAAAGCGAAATCGTTAAAATCAGTCGAATGAAAATAGTAGGTCCGAAAATAGTAACTGAAAGTACATGACTGAAACACTCGAAAGTAAAAAGTAGTTAAATCAGTCGGGCCGGATATGACAACTGAAACAGTCAATAGTAAAAAGTAGTCAATTACTAAACAGTCGATAGTCGTTTTCAGTCGATAGTTCCCAACGCTAATTGTAATATTTCGACGGTTCTGAATTGTCTATAAATTATTTCAATTTTTGAAATTTCAAAAAATAGCTACCAATAATTAAAATATCTTTAAAATCAAATATAATACTCAGCTTTATCAGATTCGAATTGAAAATATAGCCCGTCTATATTCCTCAGACGTATTAGAATATTGAAAAATCAGTTAGACCTTTGTATATTGCAATTATTGATATTTTCGAAACATTTCTCTACACATAAGTAATGTCTTACGAATTTGTGTATGCACTTCTTCTAAAAGTTGATAAGCTTAGTTTTTTGTTTATTTTTTTAAATTTGAATCGCATTGTGTTGTATAATTGCGAGCACTAAGTACGCTGATGCTGATGACGATCGGATGGTATACTATTAAAAACTTATTAAACAACATAAGTGTTACTTGCTATATTGTATACCGTTAAAATGTCATAATTTAAGATGTGTAAGTTACCAAGAGACATTATTATTTTAAAACATTCTGGAAATACTGTATAATAGGTAAATCTCTCAATGTACCCAATCAATTTTTAACTTAAAATTAAATTATTTAAAAGGTGATATTTATTGTTATAGGTATCCTTTTTTATGTCAACACGTAACAACATACCTTATGGATTCTTATGTGCTGATAATGGTAAAGAAGATATCCTGTGATAACTCCAAATACCCAAACTGGTAATCTGGAGAATGTCGATCCGTATACCATAAACATATAATCCTTAAAATCTCGGGACATTCTGAAAATTCACAATTTATTTATAAAACAAATAATCAAGAAGAAATCATACGGGTAAATAAATATTCAATTGTATAAACAATTAAAAATATATAATATTAAACTTTGCATTTCAAGTTAAAACATATGTTGTCAACTATGCACTATCAACACACGGGATGGGAGACCTTCATTTATCTTCATCATTCTTTTATCTGTAATTAGAATCTGTTCTGAATATTAAAATAAACATTTGTCTGATTAGCAGAAGCGATATATAGCTGTATATAGCTTACAATATAACAAGGGTTGCTCTTCTTTAAAATGTGAATGGTTCTTGAACAAATGTTTCAATTTAGCGACTGACGTTTCCTTCGAAAATTTTAACGTTAAATGTTGTCTATTCTCAGAACATCTTTAAACGCTATTTGTATCGTTTATAAATTTACAGTGTTGTAAAACTGACTTACTCTAGTAATGTCCAAGACAGCTTGTAGTGTATAGTCACGAAGTGTGTATAGATTCTGGATAGAAAAGACAAAGCCAATAAAAGTGTGATGGTTTTTCTTGGATATTTAACAAGACCCATTGTTACAAGTGGTGCCATCATATATAGCTGACTATCCATGGAAAGGTACCAGCTTTGAGGGACACACTAAAATAATAATATATAAACATTGTACATAGCAAACAAAAAAAGGCCTAAATATAAATCTACTATTAAAACCATATAAACTATCACTTATTTTTATCACATGTTATAAAAATGCAATACTTTTTAGGAAAAGAGTTCCTTTAAGCTTGAAATTTACACAGTCGTTAATTTCTTAATTATTGGCTTGTTAAGCAAACAATTAAGTTTATTCAGCAATATCGAGGATACAACCTACAATCTTGCTAAATACCTAAACTAAACTTCTCGAACAGATAACAGTCCGTATCAAATTAGTAAATTGCTGATTCTATACATAAAATACGGGCTATTCGTTTTCCCTTTCTTTATTTATATTTTAGTATATTATATTTATTTGTGCCTCATCAGTAAGACTTTGCACGTACCAAAAAACCTCCGCCTCTCACAAAACACTGTGTTTCATTCCCATAATTCCACTTCCAAGGAAAGTTCTACGGATAAACATCCGGTGCCATTATGAGTTTCACCATACTTCCTATCATATCTAGAATCTTTGTGGAATATTTTGAGAAGAGGTCACTAGCTAGTTGCTCACTAAAACTTTCTAAAGACTTTAGATATGCAGACACCTTTGTCATTTGGAATAATAAAATAGACGAATTCAACATCTTCTTGATTAAGTTCATTCAACATCCAATTCACCAAAAAAACACATCGCAGATTCAATTCTTAGAGGAAAGGCCAATTATCAACTACTATATTACGTTTGTAGTATATTAAAAAATAGGGATAGATATCCTCATAGTTTTAGTCAATAAACGCAGCCCCAATTCTGTCGTTGAGATATTCATAAAACAAAACAAATTTATTTTACATCCTTTTCATTTACAAATCCAAATTACTAAGTATACGAGGAATTAGGAATTTTAGTACTTAATTTAAAGGTTTATTAACAATACGCTAATAATAAAATGTTTTGAGAATATTGATATTATTTTTGGACCAATATATCAATATTTTTACTTTTTATACCCATATTCTTCTCGGAGGCCAACATGTAACATAATTAAAATTCTTCAAAAAACATTTTTTTTGACTTTATTTCACTAACAAAGTCGCCCAATCCACTCCTGGATTGTTATAAAAAAACAGTACCTGTTTAACTTGATTGATGACTATCTGATCATTTAAATGTGCATTTATTATTATTGCTATAAATTATATTAAAATTAAAATTAAAATTATACTAAAAATAAATAAAATGTATTTATCAACTTACCATATATTTCGGCATCCAATTATTGGTAAATGTTAGAGTGAGCCAACCGGTATAGCGACAAAAATGCGACGATCTAAGTACGATCATAGACCACAGCGGCCCGTCTGTAATATATTTGATAATGCTAACGTAGAATAGGATAGTAGCCAGTAACGCCGGAGACAATCTGCAAAAACCCAATACCAAATGAATTCAACCCGATCTCATCGAACGTCGATTATCTATGGAAATGAATGCAAAGTGGCCCGTGACACTCACCTAGTTATCCGCATCAAATAAAATATATACCACGGTACCGGCTCGCCTCTCGGTAGAATATCCCTGATTTGCATATATTTGTATGCTAAGAGCAGACCGCTTATGGCTAGAAAAGTGTCCACGGCAAACGGAGCCATCAATAGAAACAATGCCGGAAATGTCTTACGCCACTGGAAAACATCCGAACTTTTACATGTGGAAAATATTTTCCGACTCAGACCTACCTCGAAGATGTCGATCATGTTTATGTTGCCATGGAGTGTATTGAAAGCAAACCGGTGTCCGTATACGACACAGATCATGCTGATAACCTTCAGTCCGCTCATACATCCGAAAATATCCTCGTTGGTGTCCTTGGGTCGTTCCAGGACTTTACGAAGGTTTTTATTTAAGGAGAATGCCACGAGGCAGTCCTCCAAAAATATATTCCTAGGATCTGAAAATTATTTCGTATGAACTAACAAGAACAAATCTAATTTTTTTTACCTTCGACATACTGGTAAATGAGTACATCATAGATTGTGGCTAATCCAACAAAAGCTCCAAACAATATGGCTGCTAAGCTAAATATTAAAAATATACTGATTTATTAAGTGCGTGCTTGTATTCTGAAGAGTTTTTTAACATTTAAAAAGAATTTATTGGGAAAATTGTACAAAGTATATGATTCAAATTATATTGCATATTTTTATACAAATTCTTTCCATCCTTTTGAAAACATGGCAATACCGCCTCGAAAGAATGATGTTCGTTTGGTAGCGATCCAATGGTCCACACTTCTTTGGCATTTAGGAACCGTATGTCAGACAAGCCACGCTGAATTGGTTTCAACAAGTGGTAGTCAGAACGATGCCTGGTGAGTACGCTGGATGCGATAGAACTTATTCAAAATACAGCAATGTATCCTTCTATCTTCTCTCTTGCAATATATATGGACGAGCCTTATAATGTGAAAACGTTTTTCGTCTGTTACACACTATCTTTTTGTAACAATATGTCGTTCAATTCGTTCAAGTGATGCTAGTAGATATCAAGAAATCGTATTATATTAAACTTTGGTGATTCATCTATATCCACAGCACCATTTTATGCCCATGAATGTCCTGCGTCGGCGAACTGAGGAGGACATCGACATCCATGAAGATGGCTGTCCTGATTTTTCTGCCATAACATTTTGCGCTTGGTATTGTCCGAGTATATTCATTTTTAATCGCCACTCATACTACTATACAGAACACTCATAATTTTCCGCCTGACACACTATGAAACCAAAATTCTGAAACGGTTCGAAATTGTTTTTTTTTCAGTCAATTCTTCTGGAAGTAATTCTCCCTTCTTTTAGATCCGTCTAGTAACAGTTCTTTCTAGGTTCACTTCTAAGCTTTCAGAAAGTACTTAAAAGTTTATGACGCGTTTTCATAAAATTAGTCCTGCAATTCATTGACTGAAATGTTTAAGACCTTCATGTCAGTTTAAACCAAAGTTCACAATGGAGATATGACGGGTTAGAGTAACGATAGCTTGTAGCAGGGTTTGCATTGATACTTCTTATTTTCACCTTCGGCAGAATTATTCAAATCAAGAACAAAAATAAGGAATATCAAAAAGGTAATGGTGAGCGTTCTATGATTAGCATCTGTATGTATTAAATAACTCAGTAATACAAAATGGAAAACAGTCACTTTATGTAATGCCATGTAAAAACCATCAGATTTAGTAACCTAATTTGTCTAACTGTTGTTTGCATTTATACTTCTCATTCTCACCAACAGATATAGCTGGCAATACTACAACATCTACAATACACGCAATACTTAATAAAAAGTTAGATATATGATTTATGCTATTTATTAAGTAAGTTAGGAATATTGTCTCGAAATAAACTTGAAGGCTTTGAATACGATTTCATCGTTAAATTTATGCACACCAGCTATTATTTTGAACTCTTCTTTAAGGTATCTTGCATTAGTTAAAACAATTAGTGTGATGAATATAATATAGCATGTGTAGCAGAAATTCTCATCTCGATGTTCGATGCTGGGCAAGTATTTTCACACAAGCGATGCAAGGCCTAACATTGTTATGCAATAGTGTTCCTGCTTTCTGGCTTCTGAAAACTTTGTACCAATCCAGTGTATCAAAAACACTAGAACTGAATCTGAATATTCAGAAGATGTTTCCCTTGTTCAAATTCATGTAGTTTCATCAGTGTATATCAATTTCTAAACTTGTCATTTGGCTGTAATAAACTTGTCATTTGGCAATATAATATTGCGTCCGACAATGACAATATTTCGAATAAATTGAAGTCTTCATTTAATGTACTTAAAATGGTGGAATTTAGGTCAATTTATTGCCACTTTGAAAGGAGTAATACTATTATGCCTCTTTCGTAGAAGGCCTTGCCTTTACTGTAAGAGGACCTGATATGGTCGATTTTATAAGTCTGTCTTAGCGAATTTTTACCATCAAAATAGTTCCCGTTAGACAAGTGCAGGTGGTAAAAATAAGGAACTCTCAAAGCTTCGAACTAGTTGTTAGCCACGTATTTAGCCTGGCGTTAATATGATGAAAACCAATTCTTATACTAGTGATGATTTTGGACGACCGCTTCCTTTAGATGCTTCTGTTCTTCACAGTAAAGATTCGAATTAAGAGTTTGGCCGTAGAGGTGTAACTTATAGTATATCATTACTCGCCAATTTCGCCAAACGCACAGTAAAGTCTTCGTGATTACACCGGCTCACTGCACATCGACCACAACTATATTTACTTGATGATATCTCTAGTGATCCACTTTTAATTGTCGGTTATTAGTTGCTTGAGAAACTTTTGTTGCTGTTCAGTGAAGATTCACATATAGAAAGTTTCTGTCCCGGAGATTTTTTTGGTTTAATTTGTGCGGAATTTATGCATTGGTTCAAATTGGATTTTTTTGTTTCAATATATAGTTACTGGACAATAGAAGTAATATTTATATGACTACGGTCATTTCCATTGTATTATTCACTCAATTCACTTAAGAAAAAATTCAAACAAAAAATATTTTTTAAAAAAAAAAAATGAATCGACTTATCAAACAAAAATATCAACAAGTAACTCGCTAAAATGTATATAACAATATAAACTATATAAAATAAATAATAACTAATATAAAAATAATAATAACTTAGAGTATTAACATAAAGATACAAATGCAAAAAAACAAAAACAAATTAAAATAAAATATGTACATAATAATTGTTGAAATAACTAAATAGAAATTAGTTTGATGTCGGTACCCTGCAGTTATATTAAATTACATTTGTTTTACTTCTATTTAATTATTTGTTTATCACATGAAAGTATATTATCATGAAAGTATATTATCATGAAAGTATATAATTTTTGTATTGTTTGATGTCCCCGTGACCTCCGTGTGTGAGCTTAACGTTCTAACTATTATGTTACACCATAGAAACAGTTGCTTTCCATGTTTTTACGACTTTCCATATGATATGGTAAGTGTTTAAAAAGCACACTGAATAGCTTTTACACTGAACTACATCCGAGTTTTCATCATATCAGTTCAGCGGTAACTTTATACACAAACATCTGATTATATTGTTAGATAAAAAATATCATTGTGCGTGCCTTCCCCCATCTGACCCTAACTGGTTCCAATGGAATTTGGGACCACCTCGGAAGGGCACTCTTTCCAATAAAAGAAGAATTTTGAAAATCGGTTCATAATTGACAGAGAAATCGGCGAATATATATTAAAGAAAATGTACAACCGCACATGGAACCTCCTCCTTTCTTGAAGATGGTTAAAAATAAAAGTTGTCAAATAAGTATTGTTGTATGAAATGCCAGCGTTCCAATGCCATGTAGTGTAAACTGATCGAACTTTTACAACCTAAGATAGATGACTATCTTGGGTTGTAAATTGTCATCTATTAGAAAAAATAATGAATTTCTTTTCATTACACTTAACACATTGTTGATGATTACAGCAACTAATTACTAATTATACTTACAGGACGTAGTAGTCGAATTCATAAACAAATGGAACTTTGCCTTTATAAATGCAAAGATTATCATTTAACGTAACATGCAACGGTATTTTTAAAGTATTCTCAATATAGTTCCATAACTTTTGAATGTTGGTAGTACTGCATGATTTCGGTAAACAAACTCCATAAATTATATTAACAAATTTTAATAAATTATCCAAGTCCATCCCTTCCATTATTCCATACTCGTCTTGTATAATCTAGAAGGAAATAAATCAAGAAACTGTAAATCTGATATCAGTGCACATACATGAGCCAAATTAAAATTCCTGGAATTATTCTTCTCGAATGTTAAGAGCACAGTACAATATTGACCTTCGATGAGCGGACCATCTCCTTCTTCAGTTCGTATAGCAATACACTGATCAAAATTACCTAAGTTGTGTGTTAATCCATTTAATATACCAGGTTGGAGTTTGGCAGATGCATCCAACACTACAATTAAAAACAACAAATAACATGTACATTAAAAATATATTAATAAACTGTAATATATTATAAAACTACTTCAGACTTAAAATGAGTAGATTTAAATGTGTTTAGGGTATAAAATATATATTTTTAAAAAGTGGTAACTTGAGAGAATAAATCTTGTAGCATTTTTATATATCACATCTCTCTCATCGACAAAAAGTGATATTCTTCGATCTATTGCTTCATCTAGTTTCGTATCGTAGGAGCCAAAACTTATGTGTAATTGATTTATATATTTGAGTATAGAGTTATAATATAGGCCAAGACTTAGTTCATTGTTAGCTCATAATGTAGGTGTTTTGGTGATAACTGAAAACTGTAAAATGAACGTTAGCATTATAATGTCTTTTTCATTTGCTGAAATACTAATATTAGGTCCAATACTTTGTCTTATTTGTAAATTGATTAACTTGAAAATATTTTTAGAGCATTTTCGAACAATAATATATCATCGACATTGTCGTCGATTTTTAGAAAATTTTAAAGCATTTTCCTTTTTAACAACTATTCTTGTAACTATAATTATGCGTAAAAAATTATGAAAAATGGTAAATTTCGTTGGTATAAGTATTACGGTTATCTAGTCAGATTAATCTTTTATATTCTAACTTTTATTGATGACTGTCGACATACATTTCCGAGGCTTGATCATAAACGCCAGATCTCAACACCAAATGCATTCTTACATCAGGTTTGAGATCATATATTTTATATCTACCGTCGGATACCTTGACAGTTTTTATTACAAACGATCATTGTTATGATTAAGAGTTTTATTCTTCAAGCAGATAGTACTTAGTGATATAAAGCTTTTTAAACAGCAAATAGAATTGATGAAATAACATATCTTTTTTTCGTTTAAGTGATTTTGTGTTAATTCTGTTTAATAATATTCCGTTTCTTGAATGAACTTTCAGAATACCGTTTTTATAATTTTTTTCACAAAATTTCGTTACAGATAGATCAATTGGCGATGGAAGCACTAGAAATTAATTTTAACGTGTTTTTTTCGACTTGAAAAAATTCGACTTCTATATTCGGCTGTAAATATATTTTTTTTATGTTTGTTCGCCGTTTTCTCCGTCAATGATGAACCGATTTTAAAAATAATTTTTTTATTCGAAATGTGCACCTCCGAGGTAGTCCATTTGGAAGCAAGTCAGGATCTTTTTTTGTGGGGGAGGGGAAGGGGACAAATCGAGGGAAATCCTTAAATTTCAAAGGCATGTAAAAAGTTTTCACATATTTTTGTTATCTGAAACGATCAAATATTTGTATGTCATGTTATTGCTGAACTCATATAATGATGGAAAATCGATAGTAGCTCAGTTTAAAAATCATTCAGTTCGCTTTTTAAGCACTAACTATAGCATATAAGGAGTCGTAGAAATATTGCGCAAACAATATAAAAATAATAATAAAATTTTGCGATATATACACAAAATTAAATTACGAACAAATATAATTTCTTGCTCGGTACCGACTTCAAAGTGATCAGATTGTAGTAGTTAAAATAAAATCGTAAATAGATAAATATGTTTAGGTAGGTATTAAGCTAAATTGTGTGTATATAGTAGATTATAAAATACGTGTTGTAGATAGGTTAAATAAGGTTTTGTTCATTTTTATTTACTTATTATAACGATTATTATGTACATATTTTATTCTAAAATATTTTTTTGTTTTAAAAATCTAAGCTTAATTATATTTAAACTTTAAACTTTTAGTGAGTTTATTATTAATTTTTGGAAGTAGGTTAATTTTTTTTGTTAAAAATATTTTTGCTGTTTAAGTCTATACCTTATATTGTTTACTACAGCTATGTCATATTTAAAGACAGAAATGCTAATAAAAATGAACAAATCTAGTGAATATTATATTTGTTAGCTGGCTTTTATTACATGGACAGTTTATTTGAGGTTAAATAATTTTATGAAACGTAAGGCGCTGACATAAATATATCTATAGATTATTTGTTAATTAATATAAATTTCGCCATTTTTATATATTTACTAAATTAATTTCACTCTGTTTAGCTAATCATAAAGCAACTCATATTCTAAAAAAAAAGAAGTAGGCGGTGAAACAAGAAAACAACACAAAAACAAATAGGCAGTAAGCGTAATTCATTATTTACCGATTGTTTTCAATGCCATATTTCCCATCTTGATCCGACGGGTAAGAGAAAAGCGGCCAAGAGAGAGCAAAAAAAAACCACGCAAACTAAAAATCTTGATTGGCCACTTCATTCGTTAAATTCGTGAAAAATACCGTCAATTTTTCCAGCGATTTGCCCGCCAGACAAGCAATTTAATCCGGCGAAACCATGGAAACATTTTTCTCCTTTCAAATTAAAAGACGGAATTCAATTACGTCAAGACACTGAATAAAAGTATAATTCTTTCGCACGATGAAGAACGGTACGGATGAAGAACGAGCCCGGAAAACGTTACCGAGGCGGTCGGAGCAAAATCCTAAGAAAAAATTAGCGGCGATGATAACGTTCCCTTTTAATTGCCGTCGTCGGTTTGCTTCGTTCTCGTTATAATTGCGTAGAAAATTGGAAAATTCGCAAAATAGGCCGAATAGAAAGTTTAACGTGGGATTAGTATTTATAATATAACACATTTGTTGTTCCACATATGAACCAAATATATTGGCTCACAAGGCGTAAATCTAAATTATGATAAGATATTGCTCTATAAGTCAATTCTTAGGCCAATGTGGACGTATGATATCTAAGTGTGAGGTATAACTACCAAAAATCCAACATCCTTCCAAAATAAAGTGCTAGTGGCCATCGTTGACGCCTCATATTATGCCAAAAATAATTCAGCGCGATATCCCACTGGAAACACGATTGCGATCCGCACTCCGAACCATGGTCCGTGGTATTCATCATCCCAGAAGATATCCGGTCTAGGTTACTGGCGTGACTGGGATAATTTCCCTTGTCGGATTATTCCCTATTGACTAAGCCAATAACAAATATTATAAACAATCACAAACATAAATTTATGACCATGCCCCAGCAGGATTCGAACACGCAACTATAGCAGCAGCATTTGGACCGTCTTGTCGCCTTTACCAACGCGCCAACCAAGCGGGCAGGAATATATTTAAGAAAAATTATTTTAGTACTGAAAAATTATTTTAAATAAAATGTATAATACTCTATCAACGTAAAGGTTAGTGCTGCTTTTTATTGCAAATAAATTAGTAATATACGGATTGATGTTTTACTTAATTATAATCTCAAATCTGATTGCAATTGTAATCTGTTTCTATATTCGTTTTTAGTGTAAACAAGAGCAGATATGTGTATGCGAAAAGCAGTAAATGCTTCAGTGTTACTTCTGTTATATTTCATAAACTTTTTTAAATTCACTCAAAAATTTGATAAAGAAGTTTCTTTCGAATTACTTTTAAAAACTGAACCACATGATATTTCTAATAACTGATTGATTGTCATAGCGCTGTCAAGCCGATGTTATCTGAAACATCTGCGTTGAAAGAGTCTGCTATCTTATTATTATTTCTGTCAGGTTCCGGAAAATAATCCCGAAAAGAAGACCTCACTACGATTAATCCAACATCAAGTTTTTTTCTTCATAGTTTCTATGTTATCTTCATCTTGGGAAATGTTATTGTCTCTTCCTTGTAGACAGCTCGTTCAGGACACTAAAGATATCAGACAAATATGGCACCATATTTATACCGTTATTATTAGCTTATCAAAGATATTGAAATAATTAAATGTTCATAGAGATTGCGGACCCTCATGCACATACTTGCGGACTCCTAGCAGACTCCTAGAGGTTAAAAAACATTTCACTAGCCAAACCAAACCAAGCAATTAAATGTGCACGATGTCAGTGAAGTGCGTAGGTTAAAACGTTTACTACAATTAAACCTGATTAATAGACACATATAATAGATTTCAGAGTAATATAGAATATATAATAGTAAGTATATTAAATATAATATTAGTTTATGTTTGTACAAGAGATGATTTATTGAAGGGATCTTCTGCATATCATTGTTCAACATATATGATCAAATACCTATCGCCACTTTGGTAGATTGTGAAATGCTAAGTAATTTCCTAATTTTCTGGTTCAAAAAATCAACTAACTGAAGTTTCGACCGAATTATCTGGCGTGTTTGAAGGATACCTTGTAATATATATTACTATATTGCATAAAGACATGACATATTCGTTGAGAAAATTACATTTATAAAACAAATAGAACTTGTATTGGCCTATAGATTTGATTTCAAGATTTTTTTAAATTTGAAGCTTTATTGTGAAAAACCATTGATAGCCGCTACTTGTTCCCATCTTTCAGGAAATGTATGATTCTCTCGAAAGATCGAGCATCTTTTGAGGTTATCCACGAATTGATTAATTTTTGATATTTTGTAAGAAATTAAGTCCTTTTTAGACAGGTGGAACCCATATGCCGGAATAAATAGTAATTATAAGGTGCAATTAAGCAGTCTTGCTCGTATTCCGGCCGTTTTCGTGCATTTCTCTATACAGACCCATCAATTTTACTCCATAGCGATTCCCATTGATGGTTTCATTGAGTAATGCCTTCAGATCCTCATATATATATATATATATATATATATATATATATATATATATATATATATATCTGTCTGTTTATATGTACTAATTTAAATTTTCTTATAAATTAACTTCATGTTTAAACTTTAATACAAGGAAATAAAACAGTATTTATGTACAAGCATTTAAAAAACAAAATTATAATAGTCATTTGCTAGCATCCCGAAATATATATGTAGGGCAATAGATATTTGCGTCTAGAGGCGTATATAGAAAGGTATATAAATTCAACATGATGTTGACGGTTTGGAACTGGAGACACTCCCCAGTCTGCACTTTCTTAATAAGCGATTGATAGTCATTGTTTCCACACTTATCGTAGTTAGGGGAAGGGTCTCCTTGTAACAAATACGCATGTATCAGCCTACAGTGACCCATTTTTAATCAAGCTATATCCCAAAGGTTATACGTACTAATAGCTGTTGGATGTATATCCTGATAGAAAGTTTATTGACACAATGCAAGTTATTTAGCCCCTGAGGTCCCAGTTTAGATCATCCAGCTACTTGAAGATACCTGCAGTATATGTCCTTAGGTTTTTGTCCACCAAGTTTATTGCTCCAATGTTAGACAATATGTGTTTCCAGCCTATTAAGTTATTTCTGTAAATTGATTTTCCTCACTTTTGAAGTATTCTTTATTTCCAGTGTATAACAGATACCAATGGGTGAAGAATCAAAGCGAGAATAATCTATATATTAATAGCATTAAGCCTATTGAGACCATAGCAATCACTATATTTTAATGACCGGCGTACCTCGTGAATCGCCAAGAGCTTAAAGGGTAACAAGAACATCACCACTCAATATTCATGTTATTGTGAGAAGTATTACTGTTGTAAGTCTCGATACTTGACCCAATAGTATATTTTATTACCATGCTATTATTATTGTTAGTAATAAAATAAATTATATTCACTTGTACGAAGAACGTCTGGTGAATTTGAGAAATTATGTCTATACATAAGAATATTAAGGCATTAATTCTAGATTATATTAATTCAGGCTAGTTGCCACTAAAACAATACAAGACTACACTTTTTGCTTATCGAGTTCCCCGAGACAACATTCGTTAAATATATCTTAACCTTCGATACGGAAGCAGTATATATCACACTAACTAATTCATTTTGAATTACTAACAAATCTAACAAATCAATATATTTTAAGTGATAAATATAAGTGGCGACTAGTTGAAACTATGAATGCAAGGTGTATATATATGTGGCTACCGCCACGACCCTTTAGACCACCATGAATTCACCACCAGCAAGTAAAAAGGTTGTGAACGCCGGTGGATTGGTATCATGCAGTTCCAGGCGATGAAAGACCATCACGACGACGTCTCGTTCTCTTTTCTTTTCTCCATCCCCTTGTAATAGTACCACTTCCACAGCGCTACCGTACTTTCTCTACCTAACCTAATATCCTGTCAATTCTACCGCCGACCACATGTATAATTTAATATTAAAAATAGACGGTATTTCTTCAACCAGTGTTTTCAGTTCTCGTGCAAATTCCTTCCAAAAATAGTAGTGAGTGTTCTGACAAATAATTACAGCGGCAGCCACACATTTCGACCGGTCGACCCGACGAACATTCCTACATATATATTATATAGAAAATTATCTATACAGAACTAAATCGATGTTGATATGTATGGCTGGAACACCACATTATCGATAAAAACCAAATATAGATTTTTAACTCGATATATATGATATAACAATTTTCTATTCAAACTTGTAGACTAAACTTTCTATTTACTTACTTCTCAAAGCCCATAACTTTTTCATCTGAAGAGCGTCTGTTATGAGAGCTTTTAAATGTTGAGAACAATGACTCTTGGCCGGTATGACTCTATCGAGGATTTCAGCCGCTTTTAGCTTCAAAAATTTCACGTAGAAGGGTAATATCGAATACGCCGAGAACACGAAACAGAACAGCAGCAGAAATTTTATTACTTTCATTGTAATTACACCCGCGTTCACCTACTTCGTACTTTCTGGTTCCTGTTTATTATCAATTCTCGAGTCCATTAGGAGTATCTTGTTTGCAATTATTTCCAGGTCGATAGCGGCGGTAATTAGGCTTGTGGCTAACAACATAATAATTATAAATAATATCCTAAAAATAACATTTGCGTATATTTTTTCTTTTGGTTGGAACACATTTTATGATGAGCGAGGAAACGAGTAGGAAAGAACTAGGAAAAAAATAACGGTTATAACAAAAATAATTTCTTAAAATGTTTTTCAAGGCGAGTTTGTCTTACATAAATTTCAAAAACTAATCCGTAATATATGTGTCGTTTGGATTGATGACCTCTTGCATTCTCGATAATTTCAAGTGATTTTTGTAAGCATCTTTTGGATCCAGCCTTAAACCATTAAGCGAGTTGTTAAGAGAGTCGAACAAATGGCAATCGAATGGGACGATGTTCGGGCAGTAAAACTTCTCAGCAAATTTCACTTTATTTTTATACTAAAATGTCTGTGAATATTGTTGTTGTGATAGAAGAAAACTCAAACTATCCATTTTCACCAAACACTTAACATTATATTCCTTAGCATCAATGTGGGCATTGCTAGTATTTGTTAATCCGTCGCCTTTAATCAGTCGTCTTTCCTTTGCTTCACCTAACGAATCACAGATCGAAACTCAGTTTATAAAATTCTTCACTGTTGTGGAACTCAAGTACCGATATTTTTCTGATATCCAGACTTATGCAAAGGGTTGAAAACTGTTAGGTGGTTGATGTTTAATTCCACGGTGGTGTTACGAGATGAAATATATATTTTCTATATAATTTTTTCATAAAACGATTGAGCGAGATTCACCTTTAACATGGATTTTTCTGGAATGAAAATGAGAAAATCGATACAGACAATAGCATTCACTTAAGCACTCATGATAAATAACATAACTGTTCGATGAGCCTGTGCTCCGTTTTCCCTTTATGAAATTCACATTATGACAATTAATAAAATCCTTTCAGAATTTTCACAATTTAAGTTTCAAATGCACGTACAAAATTTTCAAATATTTTTTATCTAAAATAATCTGATATTTGTTATCGCTGAGCTGATGTGACGGAAAATCAGAAGTCATTCAGTACAAAAGCCATTCAGTTTGCTTTTTAAGCACTAACTATAGTATATAAGACATTGTAGAGAACTGCTTTTATGGTGTGATGGTTAAAGCGTTTAGCTCCCAAACGGATATCGCGTGTTCGATTCCCGGCAGATACAATAACTTTTTGTTGTTGTTTAGTTTGAACATTTGTCAAATCACCTAGGCTAGTTAGCGGACTTCGGAGCCTCAAGCGCTCCTGATTTTCATTCATTGTTTCTATATTCCTATTTTTCCTCATACGGGCTGCACCATTACTTGGCCCAGCCATTGTAATGTTAAATTAAATAACTGCGTAATTTATTGAATAAATATCTAATACTAAAAAGCGAAAAATAAAATATTTTTAACAAAAAAATTGAACTTAGACTTTCAACACAACAAAAAAACATTAGTTAGGTCCTTATTTGTTCCTCCTTATCCTCAGATGTTTATCAAGATATGATAAGAAACGCGCTGGCGCGTTGTGACTACTGATGAAAAGTGTATCCACTGTGACAATTTCTAGCATAAACATCTACATCGAAAACAATCCACATCGACACCGAAGCGTGACCATCGCGAGCATAATCGTGGCCATCTGTCAAGTCTTGCGGTACATGTTAGTGTAGCAGAGATATGTAGTATATTACGAGCTGCTAAAACCGTATTGTATTTTACTTTCGTTAAAGAGCATATTTACCTTTTTATATTTAGTTTTTTTTTCGTGCAGTGTAGTGTTGCCTTATCAAGTTATTTTAATATTACTCTATTTCTTCTGTTACTACTGGTATAAAATCAGACTTAATCATAGCATTCTCCTAAATGAGTTGCTATATCTGCAAAATAGTTAGCATTCCTCTTCTCGTCATACATTCTAACCAAATGTTTTTGTATATTCTCAGCAATTACAAATCTATCTATGCATAAAACTCTACAATATTATTTTCTACAGTTATCCTATATTATATACAAATCTTTAGTTATTTCCATACTCATCACCCTGTCTCGGTAATTGTCAGCACTGAATCATAATCTCGCATCCGGGAAGTGTCTTTCAGTCACTGTCTTATTCTAATAACTATTCAAATCACTAAGTTGTTAATTTCCAATCTATCTAACATTTGTTCACGATTCCATCATTTCTGTATTGACAGACTTGCTTGTATATCCTTCTCGTCTATTTCAACAATTATTCGCCAGTTGATTTGTGAATTCATATTCATGTTATTCGATTGAATTGAATATTGTTTTGAATTGGTTGATTTGAATTCGCCATATTGTTCAGCCATCTGTTTTTTCTATATATTTTCTTTAGACCTATTTCTAAAAAAGTAAAATATATAAAAAGCAATTAAACATTATATTTATATCACTGAGTAATAATTTGAAATAGTTTAGCATGGTCTCTTGTTTTATTTATAATAAAAAATTCCTTAATTACAACATTTCTCGATGCATTTGTTTCGATCTTTTCCACCAGTGTACAGTTCATTGCGCATAACAGTATATAGGGTTGTGCAGTATATAACAATGTGCCAGTAATGAAACCATGCCTATTTCCATGAAGGACAATATATCTACAATGATTCATTAACAAATATTATGACTGACAAGATCTAATCAAATGTTTTTCAAACATTTACCTTTCTCAATCAACTTTTGTTGCTTATACGCTATTATTACTTTGTTCCATTTTAAAATAATGCTATCTCACCTAAATACACAAGGTGACATAACAATCCTTCCTTGATTTTAGTATATGCTTTTTTCAAAACCATTCTTGTAAAAGCAGTGTCTAAAAGTTAGATCTCTTCGATCGTTAGATTCCTTTAGATCTCTTCATGGGTTATCTTACATTGCTCGAAGAGCTGTATATTTTCAAGCTTTCAATGGATACTTTCCAACTTTTTTTTTCTGATTTAATTGATTACATTATGTCATATTCATAGTGAAAAAATTACTTACTGTTTTCTTACATTTGTATTCGGCCAATCCAAGATTTTTATTTTTGAGATATTTAGTCACAGAGCAACTGTAATACGCTAAAAAATATTTCCAATTAAAACCACAGCAATTCAGTACTTAAAATGTCAATACTAACCTCACCAAGGAATTTTACTGGCAATAAGGAGCCTCAGTTATCTCGGTCCTGTTCGATGTTACTGATTGGATACGCAGTTTCTATCTGACTCTGACTATCGATTAGCTTCGTCATTTTCTATTAAAGTAATTGTAATTATTATCACTAATGTTTTGAAGAATTTTGCAAACATTTGATAAACGGGCGCATTTTGTAGGCTGATTCAGTTACATGTTCAAAGTATCAAACAGTACTGTATATCTTTTTAACTAGAATAAAATGAGAAGAAAAATATTCTTAAATTCTGAAACAAGTTTTAAAATTGATGTAGGGAATATACTAAATAACTTGAAGAAAAGTTATCACTGTTACTTCGAATAGACTACAGATAGAGCTTGAAACCAACAGTATAAATCTATTATTTACCTTTAGGTTTCTAATCCACTTAAATTAAAACCCGCCAATAAAATGTCCTATCGTAAAAATTAGAAAACCCCCAGTAGAAGCGTTACTGATGGTTTTCCAACCACAAGGAACTTTCTTTCAATTTCCACTGTTCTCCTTTCAGGAGGGTGTCACTAATCGGTAATCGCCCAGTCCAGGCAGGGTTCCAACAGAAAATCAACTAAACGCTCCCCGGCGTACCTTTGCAAATATATAGTAACTCTCGATATAATTCTTAAATTGTCTTTAGAGGATCAACTCAACCGATCCATCTGTGGTAAATCCAGCAACATAAATTCAGATTTCCAGGTATTGTCTTTGAGAAAAAAATTATTTAATTCGTTATTTTTGTATCATGTTATAACAGGTCAATTGAAAAGTCCCCGGCCTGAAACATTGATGGCGCTACTAGATTAAATCCGTATGTTTTTTAGATAGCCCTAACCCTCAAAAGATGGGTGTATCAATTAGACAGCTGTCATATCATTAGCTTGCGAATTATAGTAATTTGAGTGAAGCAAGTTTTAGTTCCTTCTATCATATTTTGTACTCCAAAGTACGCCTATTAAAAGTACTATTCGCATTTTGATAAAAATATTTAAAAAATTTATGCCAAATGATTTTGACCGTAAATTAAAATTGAATCAAATAGCAGACACTAAAAATATCAACTGAACGTGTACATTATATCTTCCACGAATATTCGGGTATGAGAGAGCTCTGTGCAAAGAGGGCGCCGCGCGAGCTCACTTTTGACCAAAAACAAGGACGAATTGATGATTCGGAGCAGTGTTTGAAGGTGGTTAAGCATAATACACCCGAGTTTTTGCTGCTTGAGTCGATATGTAACAATGGATGAAATATGGATACATCATTTCACTCCTAAGTCCAATCGACAGTCATCCGAGTGGACTGCACAAGGATTATCAAAAGCAACTATTATAATTGGCGAAAAATGGCCCCATTTGAAGAAAAAGAAAGTGATGCTTCAACAAGACAATACACCGTGTCAAAAGCCAGCGAAAACGATGGCAAAGATCTATGATTTGGGCTTCTAATTGCTTCCTCATCCACCATGTTCTCCAGATCTGGCTCCCAGCGACCAATTCCGGTTCTCAGATCTCAAAAAAATGCTCGCTGCGACGAAATGTTCGTCGAATGATGAGGTGAACTGAGGTCTATTTTGAAGCAAAGGGCAAATCGTACTACAAAAATGGTATCAAAAAGTTGGAGGGTCACTATAATCAGTGTATCAACCTTGAAGGGAATTATGTTGAATAAAAAAAATTGCAAAAGAAATGTGTTTTACTATGGTAGGTCGGGGACTTTTCAATTGACTTATTATTATTGTAATTATTTTGAACTATTTCTAGAACACTTTTAAAATAACGCATTTTAAAATCGTAATTTTTAATTTTTAAATCTTGATGGTTATATTAAAAGAGTGAGTGATAGACGAAGGAGCGGTACAGAGCGAGAATGAAAAAAAGCGAAAAAAAGTTAACTTCGTCGCTTAAACCAAAACACCCCTTTTTAAATGACAAACTTCTCCCCTTTTCGACCCCGACGCGCTGCAGTCATAATTCGTGTCGCAGGCAGCAGAAGGAGCGGCAGTTCACCTGCTAACTTTACGCCTTTTTCCCACCCAGCAGCTCCTCTGACTGCAGCGGCGTCGGCGGGTGGCGTGGCAAGGGTAAACTCGTCTGCTCGTTAACTCCGGGTCTCCCCGGCGAAGAAAATTAAAATCATCGACCGGCTCAGAAATAAATCAGTCCCCCGGGCTACAAATCCAAAGCTTTTACCGGTCTTCGGGGTCATTAGGTAACAGACGGAAAAACAAGACAAAAACGGTCAAACCTAAAAAAATAACAAGGGTTTCGAACCGGTTTCCATCGACACTTGATTGCTGCCGTATCCAGAATTGGTTACGCATTAACGATAAATTGTCAAAGGTCATTTTCTTTTGGTTAAAGATAAATTGACTAAATACGTACAAAAAACCACTGTAGGATTTTTATATGTACAGTTAAATTACAACATAAAAACATAGGTCTGCAAAAAATCCAGGAGCTATAGGTTTCGTGGCGTAAACTTTATGCTTTTGGGTATGCTGAATCTGAAAATAAAAATAAAAATGTTTCATAACAATTTAGCTATGTTAAACTATTACCCTATATATGTTTTTATTTAATATACGTTCACTAGCATACACTAAAACCTCTTTTTTTCAAGTGAGGCTCCTCTTTAAAGAAAGTTTCTCTGTAGCGTCCCAACAATAGTCTTATATATAAGTCTTGATATATTTTCATCTCACCCATCTCTTTAATATCCTGACGTAAGGTCTTTCAACTTGCTCTTCACTCACATCTTCTAAATTTTCCGGAAAGTAACCAAGGTAGTAATGAAGAAAATGTACTTTTACACTAATTAGGAAATCTGCAGGTTGAAATGCTTTTAGAATTTTTTAACGATTTGTTTATAGTTAAGGTGTTTATGATTACCTAAAGATTTTTCTATGACGTCCTCAAAAACAATCCATCCTTTTTTAAGATCCCTCATGGTTGTGATGAACTTTGGGTCAGTAATAAGCCTTCTAATATCTGGTCTGACAAAAACACTTTCATTCGCCTTTGTTTTTGGCAGACCAGGAAACTTCGAATATGTATTTGTTGAAGTTGTCTTTTACAAATTGTTTCATCACTCCTAATTTTGCATGTTCAGCGGTGCCTTTTTTAAAGTGTACCGTTGGAACTTTTTTTTAGAATATCTAAAACAGAAGAAAGGCACAACAGAAGAAGTATTTTTCGCCTTTTGAGCCTTGAGGTAGGCAACTTAGCAGTATATTTGGAAAGATACAAGTATCCTACAAAAATATTTACGCGAATCTAAATAGTGGCAATGTTGACCCATTTGTTTAGGAAAATGTAATAAAATAACTAATTTGATGATAAGTTCAGATGTACTTAAATATGTCAGAATTTTTTTATGAAAAAGACCAACAGTTTCAATATGTGACGGGTTCTCAAAATCTTATAAATCATAGAGCCAATTTGAGAAAATTTGCAAGGGGAAGCTGGATAGTTCTCTGCTTGCCTATTGGCAACTTAAAGCAACTTCAACTTATTGGTTGCCGTGATTTTCATTAAAACATTGTTTAATTTTTTTACATAATATCCTTTAAGTTCAATACACTTGGTGCAACGTTGTTCAGAATGTCATAGAGATAAATTAGTGTTTTTAGTGTCGCTAACAGTCTAGCATTACTAGTTCAAAATGGTTTCGATAGTTTGTAGACGGGATATTAATTCGTTTTGCTATGTATGTGGCGAATTCATTAAAGTAAGAGAAAAAAGTAAGATTTAAGTACAAATATAAATATTTACAAAGTCTATCAAGCTTACTTCAATCTACCTGTTAAAAAGCAAGGCAAAAATATATCATGTAACTCTTGCAGATATGATCTGGAGGGTGCGTCTATCTTCATTTATTTTTTTATTGTGTTCATTTATTAAGTAATGTATTACATTTTATTGTAAAATTTACAGTGCCACAAATTTGGAGTGAACCAATATACCATCGCACTCATTGTTATTTTTGCATTGTAAATCCACTTAAAGGTAAAAATTCGAAGAAAACATTTTAATCTACCATCGGGATCCATGGCAATACCCTATACATAAAAAACTTCTCACTCATTCTCAAGATGTATCATCACATAATTTATCACTATCCGCACATTCTGAATTCGGTAATGAATCTGAACCAAAAATATCACACCTCGTCAACTCTGAAAATCATAATGACTTAATAAGAGATTGAAATCTTCTAAAAAATAAAGCACAGTTATTGGCATCTTGGTTAAAAGAATAGAATTTACTTGATTCTGATATTCGAATAAACAGTACAGCACGGAAAATTTGGTGAACCTGACAGGAAAAGTAAAACTGGTCATTTTTGCACATTTCAAGTATATTTTAAGGCTTATAAATCATAAATGGCAGTTTCTTATATTTTAATAAAAAAAATTAGGTAAAAATATTCTGTATTTTTATTGAGATGGTTTTTAGAATTTTTCACACCTAAAATAAAATGCAGAACTATTTTTTGTTCTTATTTCTAGATATGAAAGAAACAAAAATTAACTACATATGTCAGGTGATGGAAAGTACGACCACCACAAATATAAAAAATCATGAATTAGGCCAGGAGAGCCATTGGCATTGACACTGAAGCTGAAAAGGGATCGAAAATTGAATTCCCGCCAAAGTAATATCGTTTTTTCAACACGATATCTCCATGTTACCAGAAAGATAGGAAAAAGTTGAATAAAATATTGGAAAATAATTTGATTGTAAGAGATAACAATAATTTTCCATAATAAAAACCTTTTCAAAGTGGAATAATAATTAGAACACCTGCAAAAACACATTAATTGGAAGTACTTAAAATGCATAAAAACTATGGACGTAAAGAAAAAAAGAAAAGTTTAATCGTATAAAACTTACCTTGACAGTTTATTTAGACGTGACGAACATTATACTGCCACAAAAACCATAGCTGTGACTAAAGTCTACTCATTATTCAAATATATAAAACACGAGACTCAACTATAACAGCGTCATTCCTATTTGAATGAGAAAACAAACCTTAAACAAAAGCTTAAATCGGCAGTACATTCGGATAACCCTTCGCCGTCGTAAAGAGCGAAACGTTCAATAGATTTAAATCAACAGTCGTTTGCAGACAATCAGAATTTGCATAATAAAAAACAAAACGCCGCCAAACCATTGTTCCGGATCGTTTTAGATGAGGACAATTTCATCTTCTAACGCGCCCCTCGCCCCTGTCGCCCGACGAGCCCTATAAAACACCTTTTCTCCCGTAGGAAATTTTATTATCGGCAGTTGTGCCCCTCGCGCACTTTCTGTTTTACTGCCAGTCGCTGAGATCGCGTAATTAAGCTGGTTTACGATCACTTCAAGAATGTTCGTCAACATGTTCGGATCCAATGTCTTGAATTTGACGACTCAAACTTCATTATATCAAGTTTATACCTGTAGGGCGGAAACCTATGGGTACTGGTCCCATCATTCATTTTTGACTCGATTAAGTTTACTGACTTGCTACCGTAGAAATTACATATTAACTACCGACACAAACCTTAAAGTTATGTAATATTCTCGTTTTCCTTCATGCCCGATGTTAATGAAAAACTAAGCTGAATTAGTTTTTCTCTTCGAAAGTTTTTTAATGGACTGCCGTTGGAGCCTTTTCACTTGCTTTCAATTCACTTTTTGCCCTGATGATACAACTGATGATTTCAACTAGAATTTCTTGCACTAATTACAATTTAAGTGAACCACTGCTTCCTTTCATACGGGTCTTTCTTCTCGACACTGACCTCATGAATTATCGGGAATTATGAGTTTTACGAACTTAATTGAAAGACTTAAAAAGTGAAAGAGGATTAAAACATCTCGGTTCGAACTATTTAAGGTGACATAACAGGTCAATTAAAAAGTCCCCGTCCTACCATAGTAAAACACATTTTTTTGGCAAAGTTAGTTTTTTTTATTAAATATAATTCCCTTCAATACACTGATAATAGCGACCCTCCAACTTTTCGATGTCATTTTTGTAGTACGATTTGTCCTTTGCTTAAAAATAGGCCTCAGTTTCGGCGATCACCTATTCATTCGACGAACATTTCTTCCCAACGAGCATTCTTTTGAGATCTAGGAACAGGACATAATCGCTGTGGGCCAGATATGGAGAATACGGCGGATGAGGAAGCAATTCGAAGCCCAATTCATGGATTTTTGCCATCGTTTTCATTGACTTGCGACACGGTGCATTTTCTTGGTGAAGCAGCTTTTTTTTTCTTCGAATGCGGCCGTTTTTCAGCAAATTTGTCCTTCAAACGGTCCAAGAACGCTATGTAATAGTCGCTGTTGATGGTCCTTCCTTTTTCAACGAAACATGCGCATCCCAAAATACAGACGCCATAACCTTGCCAGCCAACTGTTGCGTTTTCCCACGCTTTGGAGCGGGTTATTGTGTGCAGTCAACCCGGATGACTGTCCATTGGTCTTCGGAGTGAAATGATGGATCCATGTTTCATCCAGTGTCACATATCCATGCAAGAACTCAGGTTTACTACGCTTGATCATCTTCAAATACCGCTAATTCGAATAAACTCGTCGTTGTTTATGATTAAAAGTGAGATCGCGCAGCACCCACTTTACACAGAGCTTTCTCGTACCCAAATATACGTGAATAATATGACGTACACCTTTAGTTAATATCTTTAGAGTGTCTGTTATTTTACTAAATTTCAATTTACCGTTATTCAAAATAATTTTGTGAATTTTTTTAGTGTTTTCGTCGGTAACTACCTCTTTTGGGCGTCCACAGCGTTCACCGTCTTCGGTGATCATTTCATCACGTCTAAACTTAGCGTACCAATCCTTGATGGTTGATTTTCCTCGGGCAGGGTCCGGAAACTCGGCATCAAGCCTAGTTTTTTCTTCAACTGTATTTTTTTCCTTCAAAAACCAATATTTTATCAACACGCGAAATTCATATTTATCAATTTTATCACAATAACAAAAGTTGTTTTACTCAAAATGCTATAATGCACAAACTAATGATCGGACAGCTGTCAAATTTATAAGCTCTTCTTTTGAGGGCTAGGGCTAACTAAAAAACATTAATTTAATTCTGGTAGCGTCATCTATGTGTCAGGCCGGGGACTTTCCAAATGAACTTTTATATGTCACTGGTACTTACAAATTATACTGAATTTTCCCATCACCTTCTGTTCTAGTCAAAGAACAATTATAAAGGTTTTTCCTTATATCAAATAGACCAGAGACCAGGTAGCGGTCACATAACATGATCAAATACTAACTGACAATATGCCGGAGAGACCAAGGATTAGTGTTTTAGGAAATTTTACACATTTAAAAAATATAAAATATTTTACACATATAAAATATAAAGAATCTTGTCTGAATTTAGTTGTGTGTTTTTTATTTGTCTGTCCAAGACAGTATAGGGTCGTTAGAATAAGTCGTCACTTTTTCTATTAATTCTAAATAATTTTTAAGTAGATTACATATTTTCCTTTTAATCAGACACGTTTTATTACTTGAAATGTAGAAGTAATAAAAAAATAGCAACACTGTAGCATATTTGAATGGATAAAGGTAATAAAACTAGTACTTGTATTGAACACAATAGTTAAATGTAATAATAATTCTTTTAACATTTTATATAATGACCATATTAACTGGTTGATTAGTTTTTAAATATCCCAAGGTTCAAAGATTTACTGCCAATTTATAGTCAATTACTACAAAAAGATGATATGATTAATAAAATTAAAATATATATATATATATATATATATATATATATATATATATATATATATATATTCACTAAATACACTTAAGATATTAGGAAGTACTTGCGATCTTCCTCACCATTATATATAAATATTATCACTGTTAATTTTTTATTATAACTTTATCAGCGAATATATTTAAAATAATTTTTGGACACCTGTTATTTATTATATAGTTTTTGTTATCTGTTGGAGCGCACTAGCAAACGAAAAATGGTGACCGCATGTAATAAAAACAGTAAAATATTAAAATACCTATAAGCTGTCGACTTGACATTGATCAAAATGAGTCGTGGAATGCTTATCGCAATTTTAGTTATGTACATTGCCTGTAAGTAGAACGCCAATTCCCTTTTAAAAATAAGTAAATATATAGATAATTGTTAGAAGATTATAAGAATTAAAGTTATATATGTTAAACTTATAGCAAACCTATAATATTGGTAAAGTTGTAGGAAAATACAATTACACCGTAAGAAATATTTTATTTCCATATTATTTTACTATTTTTTAATAATATAGAAATAATATTTTCTACTATATTTCCCAGTAGAATTTATAATATTTGTAGAATTATAGATGATAAAACCGCCGATAACCGAACAAAATAGATTAACATTATAATCAATATGATTTTTCATTATCGTAGAAATCAATCACTAATAATTGTATAAGTAAAAAATAAATATTCCGAATCGAGTCCGATTATATTACAACATAATAAAAATTCAATTATAATCACAAAGAAATGTAGCGTAAAGACAGTCTTGGTCAAACAAACTGTGCGCGATTCAAGAATATGACCTACTTCAATATTAAGAGAATAAAAATAAATACCAGGTGATACTGTAGATATAAGAATATTTTAAATAAAGTTATGATTTGATAATTTTATCGGTCTTCCAATAATAAAAATACACACAGTAACTGCAACTATCCTGTGGCCGTTCGCGTCCTGGCTCAATATTAGGGATTCCAGAACAATATCGATATTTTTGGCCGATAGATTTTTGACCATATCGGTATTTATATTATTCCATAATTTTTCAGGAAAAATTTTAAGATATTTCTTTAAAAAATTAAAATTCTTTTAAATATGTTTAATAGAACTTTAGAATTGGTATTTAGTTTTAAAGGTTAAAAACATATGTATATATATATATATATATATATATGCTATGGAATAAAATATTCACAATCTTGTAGCTCAAAGATACATTTATGTTTCTTATTCCGTTATTAACTTGTTTTGATAATTCAATTTAAGAGAAAAACATATTTATATATTTAGTTGATGTAAAAAGCTTTAAGACAGTTACTTCTTGGACTGAAGTCTAGTTCATAGTCTCTAGTCTAATTCATAGTAACAGTATAGTACATCGATCTATATAACATCGTCTTTTTTACTTTCATGTATCCTTTAAATAAATAGTTTTTGTATGGTTGTATTAAAGATACAGCATATGTCAAATATTTGCTAAAAGACGGTTAAAGAAAATTAATAGCTTCAAAGATAAAACCATAACAGATTAATTTCTCGATCGAAAAGAAAACGAACACAAAATTTTCGATGAAATCGACCTAGTCGATTGCAAGATCAATATGTTCTTGCATACACAAATTCCAAGTGTAATATTATAAGTTCTATGTTTGAACTCTCGAAACCTTCAGCATATTTTAATACATAATTCTGTATGAGTTTTTAACTTTATTTTTTATTGGTTTTAATTTTGATGTAAACCGGTTTGGAATTTAACAGCTTTTACGCTTATGAGTATCTCCTGACCAAATATAAATGTGAGTAATACTAAAATGATACTAATACTAATATAATTATTAATTTCAGCTATTAATGGATTCTTGATATCAGTACGTTTTCTTCCTATCGAACCAAGAGTAACCAACATCATTTCCATTCCTGGCTTACACCCATCGAATCTGGTAAAGAGCGTCGAAACGATAGTTGTTGATGCTTTAAGGATCAAGGAAAAAATTACACTCTTTTATAAGGGAAGGATCCTGGACGTCAACAAAAGATTGAAATATTATAATATAGGCGACAGTTCGGTCTTGACAGCCAAACCGGCAAATTAACTCGGTTCATTTCGTCTTTCCATTTAAGATGAATAAATACGCCGCCATCGAAGACGGGATCCAACAAGGCTGTCTTATCAATTGTGATATTGATCAGCCGCATGTCATCAAACAACGATAAAAAGTATTTTTCTTTTTCATTTCTTTCCCTCTCCCTTTTCCGACGGCCCAAGGACGCAGCTGCAAAAGCAGTAAAATAACACGAATGGGGATTTTTTTATGATCGGGGAACAATAAAGCGAACAAATGAAAATATCTGAATTAGGTGCTTTTATAGAGTATCGGGGTTAATATAATGTTCCGGACTTAATTGGAAACAAAAACTTTATAGTTATTTTGCGATCATAAATATCGCCGTAGGTAAAATTATTAGGATATATATATATATATATATATATATATATATATATATATAATTTTAATTTATATATAGGAGAGAGAGAGAGGACATATAGGAGAGAGAGAGAATTTCAGTATAAACATTATCGTCTCTTGTGTTGGGTTTCTCGGGTTTTTTCAATCTCTATTGCTTCGTGTATTGTTCTTTTTGATTTTTGCAATATGCTATCTTTTGTTTTTGAATCGCTTTTTACCAAAATCGCTATTTACCGAAATGGTCTTTGTGCTCTTTTTATGTCCTTCTTATGGTAACCGTTTATTTATTTTATTAACAGTCCCTGTGAGAAAATAATTACTTACTTGTTATAGTCTTTACTGGCTGTAATTGCATTGGGTAGTGGTTGGTGACTGTTTGTACAGGTCTGTTTGCGGTATAGTGGCATTCCGAGGGGTTTAATTTTGCTGTCTATATAGTAGTATATCCATTAATACAATCAAGGAATTTTTATTTGCCTTCTTATTCATACGAACATATTACAAAATATCGTCATCATATCTGGGATATAGGAGTAATTTATGGCTTGCTGATTTATTACTCCCATCCCATCCCTACTTATGAACTGCTGCTTCTATGACTTGTTTATAGCGTTGTTTTTGAAGATGAGGTGGTTTGTCAAGTTTGTGGAATTCAGATATATTGTAATTTCTTAGGAAGGTTATACCTGTTTTTGTCCATTATACAGATGCGTTGGTGAAGAACGATATAATCTTGAAGCACTATAGTAGAGGTCTAGTTCAACAGTGTTGTCTCTATGCTTTTGGTGAAGTAGCTTGCGTTTTTACCAAACGATTCTGCTTATTTAGCATAGAGTTGTAGCTGTTTAATTGAGAATCTGGCAAAAAATGATATAGTGGAGCTTGCAATTGGGCTCAGTTCAGCAGTGAACACTTTTCGAATACCTACAAAGATTTTTCAATTGAGATCAGCTGATTTTGTCCATTCTAATGTCAATAAATCTTGTCAATTGTTAATTATAGAAAATAGGAACGTTTATATTACTGAAAAGGGTTTAAAAACCACCATGAAATGTTCTTAACGATCTGTTCATTTCGTTATTAAAATATAATCTAATTTTAATAAATCTATGCCCTTGATGAATCCGAACGAACAGTCCTTCAGTTATTCTGTTTTATTTTACTTTAAGGCCTGGTTGTAGATTTTCTTCTATATTAGTAAGACTCATTGCACACGGGTATTAAAAAAAATAAAGTAGGGTTATTAACCCATATGGGGACAGTACAAATCAAGAGTAGACAGTACAAGAGTAGATTCAGTAACAAAACTAATAAAATTAGTTACATGCTTCTGTAAATTAATTAAAATTTTTGTAATTAGTAATCTTACAATTTATTGGTCATTTAATTTAGTATGTAATTAATTAGTCATGTGAATTTGACTTACAAAAATAATCAGTATGTTATCTAACTAAATACTTTATTTTCAAAACAGTTTTTCCGCGTTGTTTGTATACATGAATATAAATGTGTGGAAGTCTATTTATAAGGGACATAATGGGCTAAAATTCTTCATAACTATTTTATGCATTGACTATATTATGAATTTAAAACGTCTACGACATATTTAATAGTCCGAAAGTTACAGAATGATAAAAAACAAAAATCTAGTTCCCGTATAGAAATCAAAGCCTAAACTGGCGTAGTTTAGCAATTAAATATATAAGTACTTTTTAGTGCTGTTTTGTACATTTTAGTACTCTTTTATACCTTTTAGTAATTTTCTGTTATAAAATGTTATAAAATATTTATCTTTTTATCCAAAGCGGTTTTGCAAAATGACGATAATATTTTGATGTTATTTAAATTTCTATTATAATAAATGTTATTATTCTATGATAACTAAATAACTACTTAATATGTTTGAATATAAAGAGCACATCAACAAGCTTATAAACAAAAATATCTATAACTAAATTTAAAACATTGCCTACTTTAATAAGCTACTTGAACAAAAAAAATTGTATTAATTTTTTTTTCGGAAGGGAAGAATTGGCCCATTGTTGTTCTCTATACATTTATCTTGGTTAGAGTATCTCAAGGGAAAACCACACGATAAGAGATAAAATGGCAGAAGTCTCAGTAGGTCAAAGGCATTAAAAAGGCCTTTTCATTCAGTGGATTATTAATTACTTAGATTACTTGGAAAGTCCCTTTTTATCCCGTGATATAAAGATCTTTCGTTGACTCACTGACCAAAGCTTCGGTTTCGCTACTACGATATTTAATATTCATTAAATCGTTGAAATTAAAGTAAAGAATAGCCTCTCCTAAGATAGCTTACACAAATATGATGAAACAGCAATGCGATTCAACACAATTTTTTTATATTAGTACATATTTTAATATTATTTTTATAAATAAATATAATAATAGGTATCTTAAAAGTAATAGTCCTTAAATGTTTTTTCACTATGCATTTTTGGTAGATTATTTTTGTTGCATCACAACATATTTTTCTATATATTTTTTCACATGTAATAAAATTATTCACGCCGGCTTACTTGGCGCAGTGGTTAAGGCTACAAGACGGTCCTCCCATTGCTGTAACAGTCGAGGTTTCAAATCCTGCTGGGGAAAGATTATAGTGTATTTATGTTTGTGTATTTATGTTTTTGTTAAGAAAATCATTCCAGTTATTGCCGTAACCAAGTTGGGTCAGACCGAATGCCTTCTGAGATAATCTCTACTACTCGCCAGTCGATAGGGTTACTGTCGAGTAAGTATAATGAAGTCAAAAATGCCAAAAAGATAATATATGTTCTCAATACATGAATATGTCTTGTCAAATATAACGCACGAAAGTTTTTTCTTCAACCTACTTACTATCCAATCACCAAGACATTCGTTAAAAACTGTAATAAACATATTTTGACTCGGAAGCGAGATAGGGTGTGGCCAAACAATTATTAGTTTTAATTTTTTGGGATTAAGAATACATTTTTTGTGGATCTTTTGACAAAACAGTCTCAGTTCTCAGTTTGTTCTTGTGACTTTTTGTACAAGTAGAATGTAAAATTCAAGAGTGAATATCTGATTTACAGCATAAAATCATGTATTTTTTTACCAAGAAAACTTATCCTAAACAGCACAAAAGCTCACTGAAAATTAAATCATAGAATTACGAATTTTTAAGCCAGATGTGGTTCCTTCTTAATTCTTGATTCTGTCAAATCTTTATTTTTTTTTTCAAACTAATTTTTTTGTTGTTTTTTATCAAACTAATGTTTTTATCAACTATTCAAATCACGCAATAGTGGCAAATCTTAATTTATAAAATTAATTTATTGCTATTGTTCTGTCGTATATATTGATGCATATATTTGTATGTATATGTTCAAGCAGGATGAGTGTGTTATAAATACAAAAGCATCTATTTTCCAAATTAAATTACACTACTTAATTCAAAGATAAGATTGAAGACCATACAATCTCATTTCGTTTGGTGCGCTATAATATTCTGATTTTCTGTGTGTTGTATAGTAGCTGAATATTTTCTACGTTGTTGTAATGTAGGAACCTTATTTCATTTTTAAATCGATGTCCTGAATAAGTATTCGTAAATCTATTTAATTTCGATGTTGTGTAGGTGAGATACGTTGGTGATATAGTGACAAGCGTTGTTAATCTTTTTTAATTATTTATTAATTACATTGCTACTAGTCGTTTACGACTCTCCTACAATTTGACTTTATGATAACTTAAATCTAGGTATATAACTAGGAGAACCCATCGGCCCTATCTCAATCTCTGGTCAAATAATATGTATACAGGTCACTACTGTATTTTTTATTAAATGCACCTTACTACACAACACTACACAAGATCAGATGGTTTGATTCTTATGAGTCTGTGTCCTGCTATCGTGGTATCCAAAAGTTGCAATACTTATTGCAATATTCTCATGAGAATGGAGTCTTTCCTCATGCCCCCTTGCAATTCTCTTGATTTCTTGACTAACTGTGGGTATCTGTAATATCTGGGTGCGCCCACAATACTTCTCAGGACGTTGTTCTGACAAATTTGTATTTTGTTTATGTTACTCTCTGTAAAACATCCCTATAATTGAACTCCGTATGTCCATGTAGGTTTCAGTATATGATTATATAATAATAATTTATTATGTACTGATAATTTTGATTTTCTTCCAATTAGCTAATATATTTTCTTTTCTTTTTTTTCATTATATGTTCCTTCCAGCGAAGTTTTGCATCAAGATTCATTCCTAGACATTTCGTATTGTTGCTAATGGAACGATAGTATTATTTAATTATTTTGGTGCTTGTACGGTCTGATGGTACGGTTGCCTGCATTAGTAATTTATCAAAGAATTTTGCTTTGGTATCGTTGGATTATTGGATCGTTTGACGCTTTAGTGCAACCTTATGTATGAACCTCATAAGTTCAAATAAGTTTTTAATTGATTAATAAACCAATCTGCTTTGCTTTTTGGCTACCGCGATTATTTCGAAATGTGAATGTTAACCATAAAATGATATTATAGCAAATATTTTGAGGAACGACGTAAATTAGAGAACAATATATGTATAATTATAGAAAAATTAACACATCAATTGTTTTTCTAGTTACATTTAGAAATTGCAAATTATTGATATTGTTGAAGTAACTTAGATAAAATATTGTTTTCGTCAAAATTTAATATTTAATAAAATTACATCAATATGTTTTAAAAAGTATATCTGAAATGTTGTATTAAAGTATATAGATATATGTTATACCAGGTTTTCTATGTATGTGTTAGATATTCTCGAGAATTATCGTTTCGTCGTGTACCTTTCAGGAGAAAAGATTAATATGTTGAAGTTTTCAATAAGTTTCCGTTAAGACTAATTAATAACATCCTCTAAGATGGGATCATTTTAATGGTAGCCGGGGAATTTTAATCGCTAAGTAAAATATTCACGACGACAGAAGGGAAAATTAATGAAACTGCGTGTCCTTGCTTTTCATCGAGAAGAAAGACTTTCATCAAAACTGGAAGTTGCGGCTGGAGAAATGGGTGTGGAATTTTAAATCTCCCCCTCTAGCCAACCGCCGCCTTTAACGCCCACTGGGCAACATGAATAACTTTCTTGATAATGTGTGTTAACGTTTAAAATGAGGTTTGGTTAAGATTCCTCGTCACATAATCCACCAAGCTGTTTATACAATCTGCCCGCTTCCTGTTATTTTAGATTTATGAAGACTACAATCAATAATTTAACATTCAACATTCATTCATTCTCACTGAAAGTAATAATTAGATTTTAGTAGTAATTTCTTTAATTAGATTACATTACATGTGAATTTTAATATTATTGATCAATGAAGTATAAAATTTTTTAAAGGGATTACTATTTGTTGTTTATTTTAACTATTTTATCTAGTATGTATAAACATTAACTCTATCATTATCATTTTAGATATTCTGAGTACACTACTTCACAAGATAATATAAATCTATCTTAGCAATCAGTGATAAGTTTATTTAACCTTGTCTTAATTTTCTTAACTTCTATAATTGGATGCGATAAGAGGTAATTCTTTCACTCTTTTTATGGTTAATATAATTAAATTTTATACGGCGAAGAACTGTATATAGTTAAAATTTAAATATAATATATACTACAAATACATAACATTAAATAAAATAATTGCACCTATAGATAGGCAACCGCACATGCCTGTTAGTTTGGTTCCCGATATTTTTTCTGCGTTGCCGATCTGCGTCTATATTATGTAATAGGTTCATGCAACTTGTCGATTCTGCCAGAACTTTCTTTTATACAGTAGATTCACAGTTTTAGTTTTGTTAATTTTCTTTTAGCACTCTAACGTAAAATTACATACATTTTTCTTGATTTTAAACAATACTATTTAAGCTTTATTACTCTTAATTATGTCACATTATACAACATATTAATTAAGTAATAATGGCAAAGCAATTAAATTTACCAATAATTATTGTCAAAACACAGAAGTAACTGTTCTAATCTGTAACTTGAAAGGTTTTAAAGGATCAAGGCACAAGCCAAACAGGTGAATATATACGGAATATAATGTGTCCATGTTCGCACCTAAGATGAATAATTAAATAAAAAATATATATTCCATAATACTTGTTATTCTTTTGAAAAAAAAAACATTATTAACTTAACATATTTCGAAAAACGTTCGTCATTTTTATACAAAATTTTGTTAGTGCGGACTATTTAAGACTGAATATATAACTGGGAAAACCTATTGATCCTTTACTTATTATCTACAATATTAATCTTTATTTGTTGATTTATACTTTGCTTAAATATGTTATTATAGGTTCTGTTAAATGGATTAAACACATTGCGCAAGATAAAATAATTTGTTTCTTTTGCGTTAATCCTCTTCCTAAAACTTTTCAGCATTTAGTGACACAGTTTTTTAAAATTGATATAATTCAATGCTAAAGAAGATATAATATATTCTGATAATTTTAAAAATTAGGTTCAATATTTAAACATATTAAAAGTTCTTTGATGTGAATTCTGTTGATAATAAATTTTGTTGACATATTTTTACCTAAATATATCTTCAAATAGAGGTATTCTAAAATAAAAAGTAGACATTTATTGGCTGAATTATGTACATATATATATATATATATATATATATATATATATATATATATATATATATATATATAAGGTGCTAGTATTTATACTTTTGTGATCTGATGGGATATAATCTATGCTTATGATATTTTCTTTTAACAACTACTCTAAGAAATATTGTCTTATCTGCTTGAATTTGACCTGATTAACTTATCTAAAATACAATAATATTCATGAATAACTCACTCTGAAATTTTACACAGGGTCAAAAAGAAAATTGGCAAATATTGTCCTTTCAATTAAATGGTAAATTCACGTCTTATACATTTATAACGTAGCAATGTTGCCTCATCAACTTTTTTTTTTGTTTTAGTTCATTTTGTTTTTGACATATTAGTAAATTTTAATTTAAATAAAATAATGAAACAAAAAAAGTTAACAAATATAATTAAGTACATTGTAGAACATCTAATATATCTCGCTCCTGTTGAAAGTAACTAATTACAGACGCAATCTTCTGACTCTAACTATCTAATGGCTTCGGCATGTTCAATCAGGGTAAAAATATGCAGCACATATAAATTGCTTAAATTAAATTGAAAACGAGCAAAGCGCCAAAACAACGTTTGATGGTTTATAACCTGTAATTATTATCAGTAACATTATGAAAAATTTTGTAGACCTTTGACAACCAGGCGAATTTTACAGGCTGATTCGGTTATATGTTTGAACCTATCAGACAGAATTGTATTTCTTTTTAACGGGAATAAAATGAGATAGTATATTGTCTGATTCATTCGATATCGTGATAACGAGAGTTCACTATTACTTTGAATAGATCATACTATAGCATGTACACTATTGACATGGTAAGTTGTTTACGTAAAAGTTCCTACTTCGTATAGATGTAGTAACCACACCAATATCTTTCATCTTATTTTCAAAACCTTACGTGATAAATATATTTTTAATTTTGTATATATTTATTTTAATAACAGATAAATAATAAATCATTCATTAGTGAGTAAATGAGCAATCACAATCGGGTAATTTTTTTTGTAATTTTTATTATGTATTTAAAATGCGATATTCAAAATATTGTTAAGTCATGTATTTAAAACAGTATGTTGTAATGTAGGTTTGTTGTATAATGTTTGTTTGTAATTATATGTTGTATATAGATAAATTGGTTTAGATAGATATTAAACTAAATTTTGTGTATATAGCAGTATATAAAATACGAGTACTAGATAAGTTAAATAAGGTTTTTGTTTATTTTTATTTAATTAATTATTAATTTATTATTTAGTTCAATATCCAAGTTTTATTGTGTTTTATACATTTTAGTGAGTTTCTTATTTAATTCTTGAAGTCGGTCCAATTATTTTGTTAAAAATATTTTATTTCTTGATGCCTGTTGTTGATCACTGCATGAAAGAAAAACAGTACAGTAATCATTCTTTTTACTAGTACTGCTACTCCTGCTACTTCTAGGCATTATTTAATGTTTTACATGAAAATGTTTTACATTTAAATTAAATCTAATTCATTATTTAATTATTTCCTTCTTGCAATCTGTTGAATTTATTTCATAGTGTTATTTTTGTGGAAAATGCTCACATTACTCCAAAACCATACGTGATAAATAATCGTTTTCATATATTTGTTTTAGCGTCTGATAAATAATAAATGACTCGTTTCAATATCGTTCTTTTCAAGCTCCTTCATAGTAATATTAAACGTTTTGAAGTACCGAACAAATTAGAATTTTAATTACGAAATAATATCATGGCCATCTAAAGTTTAAATATTACCATTCAATTTCGAATTCTTAAGTACTGTAGGTACAACTGTATAATGAGATGACTATTATCAAATATATTCAGCCGTTTTTGTCAATTATAAACTCTATATAATATATTTTGCTGAACCGGCCAATACATTTTCAAGTAACCTCCTTCATTAGCATTTCCATTTTTACCTCTCAAAGACAAACTCGAACTCCAATCTCCGAGTCAAAAGCGTTTTCCGGGAAGTCATCATTAACTTTTTACATTCCCTTAACGACAATCTCAACTTCCGCCTCCTCCCACCCCTTTCTTCGTTCCGACATTCCGGTAAAAATCCCCATTTACCCCTCGGTTTCCATTAAGCGCCCGCTCCCCCAATCCCACCTCGTCACACCAGACTAATTAGTTCCTCATTAGATCGAGATTTACAAATTAGCCGTCGCCGAAGAAGAACCGGCACGTCACAAACCGATTGATTCGGAATCGAATCCATCCAAGACGGGCGCTGGAACGCTGGGGTGGTTGGTTGGTTGGTGGAGTAGATTCGTAACAGGTTGACGTATCGTTGTTCTTTGAATGGGTGTCGGGTGGAAGTCCGCCCCCGCGGTTGCCAATGGTTTTAAGAAGAGGGGGCGTGAGGGGCAGGGAGGGCAGGTAATTAAAAAGAGCTTCTTCGGGCAAGCTGCAGAGAAAGAAAATCAGGGAGGTTTGATATAATTAAACGAAATTCGCCTTCGACGGAGTGAAACAACTTATCCAAACGAATTAATTATTTAATTTATAAAGTTCTTGCGCCGGAGGAAACTTTGATTGTATATTTTATCGTGGAGGGTAATGGGAATGTTTTATTCTTAAGTGATATAGTTTTGGAAGAATGTTTCTTAGACGGTTTTGGGCGATATCTTATTGGTTAATAATGCGTTATTAAATCAATATTTATTTAGTTTCCAAATAAACTCTTTGGTCATTAATCGTAATTAGCTACATATGAGGCATAATAATTTATATTAGCGAGTAAATGGCGAAGGTGCTTAGTACACCTTCGTATGGATTTGAATGATCAAAGCTAAGCAATGCTTGTTTTAAATAAAATAAAAGTTGATTTTGTAATTTTATCTATATATTAATCGGCCTAGCGAAAATTTTGCGTTACTTTTTGAGGAAAATGGGAGCATCGGGAGAGAAAAATTTGAAGGAACACAATAAATTATTAATCAGTAATACTTTTTTTGCGAACACTAATTTCAAATGTACTATCAGGCTAACAGTTCATGCAAACATGGAAAAATAAAAAAATAGCCTGAAGAACACAATCTGGTATTATTATACAAGGATGGTAAGTTCTTTTTTATTATTTTTAAGTCTAACTTCACTTCTGATGCCTATGGTTGATCACTGTGTATGGAAAGACAATAAAATCTTAATTTTCTTTACTAGTAGAAGTACTTACTCGTTACATTATTTCATATTTTTTAAATTTGCATCAAAAGCATAAATTAAAAGGTATTAGGTTCCTTGCTTCTTATCCGCAATTTTGTGAATTTATTGAATGAATTGAATTTATTGATATCAAATGATATAAAAGGCATTATTATCTAATTAAAACCAGTTTGGGGTTATTAACAAGCATTCAACAATTGCCTTCAATAAGATATGGCATGACGTGTTTGTACATAGGAAAATGTTACCGAATTAAACCCACTGAACTATTAAAATCCAACATTACATCCCAAACTGTTAAAATTAAACTAGGACACTAGGAAGCCTACTTTACAATAAAAGAAGCTAAATCAGCTGTACCACAATCTGTAAATCAATATTTTACTTACTCTGCACACGTACCATACCACAAAATATTACGATGCTTATGATACTGCCCCTCCTACTGTCAGACAGAATAGCGAGGAAGCCACCCGAAAAATACAACAGGCAGTTGACAATACAAATAATTTGAGCAAAACCAGGAAAATAAGAATAAAATAAATTAAATAATTAGGCCGCATTAGCACCAGTTACGATACAGTTCAATATAGTAACAACGCTAAATATCTTCAGAAGAACCGTAACTTAACTTATGATGTATATGTAATATGTACAAAATTATAGGAAATAACTTGAGTTCAAATATAACAAAATGTATTAGTTAATTGAAAGAAAATTAATGTTATCAATACATAATAAATTGATGTTATACAAGTAGCTATTCAAACCTATACGGACATACGGATTTTAATTATGCTCAAAATGTTATATATATATATACATATATTACAAGTTTTCTAGAACAAATAAGTGAGAAGTAAGTACACTCAGATACTGCAGGACTGATTATTTATACCGAGAACTTTAGATATCAACTATCACTCGGGAAATCAAAATAATCGCAAGGAAACATGAGGACATACTTCGTCTTTATCTCATTGTTGAAATATTACAACTTTTATACAACACCAGAACTGAACACATACTCAAAAGAATCAAACCATTTTATATTGTGTAGTGGAGTGTAGTGTAATGAGGTGCATTTATTAGAAAACAGTGGCGTTAACACAGAACTATTATTACACTAAAGATTAATATAGAGCCTCCAGATGGCAACGACTAGTACCGATGCAACAAATAAATATTAGCAAATAGTTTTAAGAAATTATCAATTATATTTTTAAGAAGAATCTTATTAAATTACAAATACCAAAAACTCACAAGTAATTCAAATAATGCCCAACTCTGTTAATGATCTTAAATCACTTAAACAAAATACTTCCGATGCAGTATCTAAAGTTATTAATATACAGTATCTCCAATAGACTCTTCAGGATTAAAATATGGACGAATATTCTGACTATAACATTCAAAAGTGTTCCAGACAGTGTTACACACTGGGACATCCTCTATCCGTTCTATTTCAGTAATATATCTAAACCAATTATAATAGTTTCGTTCGCAAATTGCTACTAGCAGTGGACAAAAACCAAAACTTCATACAGTTAACCATACAGTAATAAATAATTGCGAATATAGATAAACTAACTCAAATATGTTCTTGCACACTTTGCCAACAAGAGACTAAGTAACACACCGCTCGGAATTTAAGTAATGTATAGCACTAACATACCTTATGAGAATAGATGTATGGAGCGAGTTAAAAAGACTTATTTTGGAATAAAAAGATACATTACCAAAGAAATATATTTGTGTATTTACCTAATGTGGACTTGCAACGAGATCTAGGAAGCTTTACATTTAAATTAAAGAAAATGTTTCTCGGTGAATAGCTAAAATGCCCAAGTGTTTTAAGTGCAATATATGTAGAATGAGATAATAGAACTATAGCTTACGGTTAAATGATCTTAATGTATCTTAACTAATAATTGTTAAAAATAAGTTAATGATTGATCTTAAAAAATCAGTTTTAAATCATTAGATGCCACAAAATTCAACTCACTTTATTATCTATTTAATGAGCATATCACTGTTTAAAATCAATTTATACGAAGATATATGTTGAGGAAGTTTTCCGAGCTTTTATCTACATTGGGTTTTTAAAACAACCTATACGTTTCTAAGCTTGGTAGTTCAGTCTTCACCCAGCCTTGATTGCCAAGATTGGCCCACCCTGTGTAGATAACAATATATTACAATTAAACATATCAATAAATATTTAGTACTTTAATATATAACTTTTAATAGTTAACAGAACAGCAGACAAATGAATAAAATTGATAAGTTAGACGTATAACCTAAGGTTATTAATATACGGTATGGAATAAAAAATTATGGAAATTAGATACTAATTATTATTGTAATATTAAATTTATATTAATAGATAATAAGTTTATTGTTGGGTTACCGAAGTTTGTGTCAAGCCTGGGTCTATATTAATAAATCGCACTTGGGTTCGCTGGTGCTATATCAAGCTTGGTTCTTTTGTCGAAACTTGACAACTTCTAATTTGTATATCTTAACAGTAATTATTATTTATTCCTCAGATTAAAAATGGAAATCATAGAAACTATCGGGGAAATTGATACTGGATCAAAGATCTAAACCCAGCAGGCTAGATATAGTACTAATACTGAGAGAGATAATATTAAGAACCCGGTTGTTTGAACAAAATCAAAAGTATAAAGGAGTGGTAAAGGTCGTACTTAATTAATATTTTCATATTTTGATAAATAATAAAAAATTTAAGAAAATTGGTATCTTAAGTCATTTTATGTTTCTTTAATAAATTGTAATAAAATATACCTATTATCGAGTTATTTCTTTGTTTTTCTATATTGTACCTCTTTTCAAATCTATAAGGCTTAAGCAACTTGAAACAAAATTAAGATAAAAATAAACCTGACGAATGAAGAAAAGCAAACGAAGAACATTCTTAATTCAGTATTAAAATTATAATTTAGTTGACACCATATATTTTAAGATCGGTAGAGGATTATTTCATAAAAATTGCGTGTTTAATTTTACGGCATTTTTGAGATATAATATTTTAAACTCCTTTGAAAGACAAATTCTTCTTTGATATAAAATAAAATGGGAGCTTTGAACAGAATTATAAAGCAATTTAAATAATCAGGAAACATTAAAAATGTATTGTTTTTCGGACAATAATTCTAAATTTATACAAAGCCCATTTTTGTCCCTATTTTTGTATTTCGTTTCATTTTTATTTAAACAATATTGTCAAATTTGAAGTTTTGGCTATTATTCGGAGATCATCAAAAATATTTATTTATTCTTACTTGTTTATGTATATAAGTTATAGAATGTGAAAGGGTTTAACTAAAAAAATATTCACTTTATATACAATTTTATATTTTTATTTAAACCTTTTCGACGTATTTTGTTTTCTTTGATTACAGTATAGTCTGTAATGGTCACGCGATATAACCATCCTCCTAAGAAAAATACCTCAGGATGTACGTGGTCATTGTCTCATCTATAGCTTATAGTTGTGGTAAAATACGTTGGAATATCGCCTGCTAGAGGTGAGTACCTTTGCCCGCGAATTTAACTTTAAGAAATTTATCTTCTAAATTTCTGTTTCTACTCAAATTTCTAGGTATCATATGGAATGGTTTTGGTGGCTCCTAAGGAAAAAGTATTAATTTACTTTATATTTTATTTTATGTAAATAAGAGGCAAAGAGATTGAAGGCCGAAATAAATTGGCATTGGGTGTTAAAGCAAACTCATTTCAATTGTTACGCCGTTCAGTCCTAAAGCATATGGCCCTCGCAATTTTTCTAATATAATTGGGGCCGTAACAGTTACATGATATAACATGTCTATGGGTTTTATCTACATCAACCTCGTGGATCTTTTAGTGACTCGTCTTAATCCTACCGACTAGACAATGGCCAATGTACAGAAAATCTGCCTTTACCCAGCCTGGTTACTGAAACGATAGAGATGATTTTTTTGTTGGATTTTAGGCACTCGGCCAGGGATAATCTTCGATGATTACAGCTATACAATATATATGTATATATGTATATATATATATATATATATATATATATATATATATATATATATATATATATATATATATATATATATTAAAGCTGTTTCTTTCAACACACATTCCTTTACTGTAACATTTTGATTGTTATCAAGCACCTCAAATGTTTCTTTAGAAGTACTCTAGAAATAGTCATTTGGATTTAAATAAAGACTATAAAGAGAAATTTCATGTTGAAGATTACATTTTTTATGATATTAAATTGTACTGGGAACTATTGATAAAAAAAGTCGTAAAACATTCGAACTATTGGATTGTCAAAAACGGAGATTAAAATTAGCAATTTTTATTATATTCGAATGCACACTTATGAGCGTTTTTTATGATTGTGACATTGTTAGAGATGTTCGTATTGCTTTCCCGTACCAATTAATAAGTTTGAAAAGCTAAAAAAAATTAGAAAGTCAATCAAAAAGGGCATGTCTTACAGTTGAAAAGAAAACATATAAACAGTAAAAGGTACTTTATTATTTATTAAATTTATTCAATATTAACCAAAATTTTATTAATTTTATTCTGTTACATTAAACTTAGTCTTGAAGATCTCCTAAATGCTGCTATATTAATGTACTAATATTATTTGTAATCATAACACAACCAAAATTAAAACTATATGTTTACATATAAACCCATACAAGCATAAATTGACAAAAACTAGTAGTTAGCATAAAACTAGTAATGAATGAAACATTCGAATCTTTAAGTAAAAAAGTAAAACGTAGTCAATTACTAAACATTTCATAATTGATTTCAATGAATGCTTTCAAAAGCTATTATTAAGTACCTGTGATGATCCTGTGGTCGATATTGGACCACAAATAATTAAGTTAATCATGTTTCTCACAAAATGGGAGTAAAGGGAAAGAATAAAGAGAATCGTTTGAAGGTAATATCTGTAACTGTAACACTCATTAACATTTTTAAGAAACATGTAATTAAATATAATTTTCATTAAGTTTCAATAATCAACAAAGTGTTGATAAGTTTGATTATTTTCAGTATTAAAATAATCAAATATATTATCTTTCTTTACTTTTATATTATAGATATTAATAATAAGTAATAATAAGACTAATAAATCAAGTAATGTTTGTATATTAAAACTGACGACATATAAATAAAACCATTTTGATATCCATATTTGACTTTCGGATGCAATAATGAAGATAATTAGGTAATATATCTTTTATAATTTAGAAATTTATATTAAAGGAATGTATTTACAATCACTAAATGAATTATTGATTTTTAAAAACTTAGATCTATAAAGTAAAAAAATAATCAAAGTAATTGATACAAGGTTCAAACAATAATATGTCATATATCATATTGCATTAATCTCTAAACGCCTTTATATTTTCAGTGCCTTAGAATGTTTATAAATTTACTGTTAATAATTAAAAGTATTTCTTCTATTGCTCTGATGTGTTCGATGTATGCAAATTATATATTTAATTTCATTTTAGCTGCCGCATATCTGCATATATTCAAGCAGTCTATATCTTTTATCTATATTTCTCACCAACATTAAATCATCAGATATCAAATTAAATCAAAAACTAATTTTGAAAATGGTGTTTGAAGCTGATTTTGTAAACACAGAGGACAGACGATTCTTGTTATTCTCGAATGTTGTTAATCTATATTGGAATGAAATTTTGGGTATGTTGGGTTTTTCTTTCACAGCTGTATATACCTTTCGATAAAGTGGCCACATTAATCTGTTATCTCTACAAAAAGTGTAAAATATAAATTTACGTTATCATAATATTCTTAATCGTTCTTCATCAAAACTTGCCCAACTCTGCTAAACTTGCTAAACTCTGTAATATGTTAGTTCCAGCAATACCGAAATAACGGAAAGTAACAAAAATACTACTTTAAAAACACTAGTACTGTTGAAAATGAAAAAAATTTCGTATAATAATGTTTTAACATCGTCACTTTCCATTTTAATATTGTTTCAAATGTAAAATTGCGTGTCTTCCGTTTTATTTATTTTTTTTATAACATCTTTATTAGATAGGCTTAGTACAATCTTAATTTACAATTAGTTTATTACTAATTTTCCTATGTACTTGGATTAATTAACAAGCAAGATGAGTGCGAGAAAATACATCAGTATGTATTCCTCAATTCCGTTTTATTGGCATTTATTTATTTGTTGTGGATATTTCGCAAAAAGTTTAGACCAAAAATTTCTTCTTCGATATATGCGCTAACCGTGCCCTTCATTTAATTTTACATTAATTGTTTTTAAATCCAAATAGTTTGAACATAATATGAACTAATATGCCTTCTCGCTTCTTGTCTGTCTTCTATCTTGTTAAATAAACTAAGAAACATGAACCAAAAACTTCATTGTTGTTGTTCGACAAGTTCTCATAAACTTTGTCTGCATAATCTTCTAGCTACGTGGTACGTCAGATTATATGGAAACCTGTTAAACAGTTATTAATATCATGATGAAATATTAAGATCTTCATAGGACTAAATCTGCAAACAAAAATTGCTAAATCGATTTAATGGCTGCCCAACAACACCCGCTACAATGCCCTGGATAACAAACTTGCCTACAAAATGCATTTCCAACCCTTGTTCTTAGAGGGGGCGGGATATCCCGTTTAACTATCTGCTAGACGTTGGGGCGATTATCGCGACTTGCCGCCGTCCTCTTTTTACGTTTTGCAGCTCGTCTGTAAACTTTGAGCAATTAAATTCGTCCGGGAACAGTCGTAAAAACACGACAAAGGGGATGCCGCGTGGGAATTATATCCTACTTATATTAAAGAGATAACGGGCGGCCGATGCGGAATTTTGAGGCGCGGCCTGATTGTTTCTGAGATGGAAAAACATGAATTTATGCACAGCGTTCCCAACGCAGGAACTAGAGATGGAGCAGGTGGTGTCGGATGCCTTTCTCAATTCGAAATTTATTCGTTAAGGTTAACTGACTGATTGTCAAGAATAAGAGAAACAAATTTAAATATGTGTATAGTCCATCAAAAGTAGCAGTGAACTCACGTTATCTAAGTACATGACGTCAATACGTCGCAATGTTGTCGCATCAACTATGAGTTTTGGTTCATTTTGGGTTTGATATAAAACAAAATTTTAATCTAATAAAATATTTAAACAAAATAATTTTGTCAAATGTAATGTACTTTAACATTATAGTGTATCTAATGTATATGTCAGCGAATGATTGAAACTACAGTCACATTAGTTTGTAGGTTACAGTTATTTTATTATATTTACATTTAATTCTTTTCCGAACCTCCTATGATATCGCCTGGATATATATAACCTATAGTATAATAGTAAGTAATGTATTTTATATTCATTAGAGAAAATATTTACCTATCTTTATGTTTAGTTCTTTTTTCCTTAGCTGCTGTGTTTTCTTTCTTTCTGATATCACTACTCAGTTTAGTTTCTTCAGTTGCTACCTGTGTACATTTGTCTTATTATTATTATTTTCAGTTACTACATTATTCTTAATGCATTTTCCATATATGCAAAACAGTTGGTATTCATTCTGTCCCGGTACATCCATAAAGTCACAGCTTCTCTTATTGCTCTTTATGGTTATGACGGCTAAGAAGTTTTCTTCTTTGAATCCTTCTATAGTGCAGAACCGCATAAAAAGTGAGTACTAATATATAGAATATATATCCTTGCTAGAATCGTATGCAACACTAAAGTACTTGCAATTTTTCAACCTGTAAATTACCGCCTCAAGCATGACGACCACTGCTCTACAGGAACATGTTGAGACTGGGGATGTCGGCATTCTTAAACCGCACGTCCACTTACTTCACTCAGTGCTACTGGTTTTTATACTGTTCAAGTCTTGTCTATTACTTTTTTATATAATTTATTATTTGCTTCTTTACTGTCCGTACACCGAGATTCAGATACATATACGTGCTTGCTGTGCGCCATAATTGAATGCCGTATATCCAGATTGGCTTGATGATGGATTTGTAGATCATCATTTTGTTCTCATTGCTTAAATGTGAGTGTCGAGTAGTTAATCAACTTAAACTACGGTTCCTGTTGTTAAGTTATTTCTGCTTGGTTCAATGTGCTTCTGCCATCTTAATCTATGATCCAAGTAAAGGAATAAGTATATTCAATTGGATAAACCATTTCTCGAGTTTTTTCAGATAGCATTGGAGTTGGAATACAGCAGTTTTTGCGTCGGAATACACTGAAAGGACGGAAGTGTACGGATTCGAGTGTATTTCGTCCAAAGCAGAATATTTGTCATTATACTTGATCATGAAGCTCCTTCGGTTGAGGTTGGATAAGAGTATATGGTAATATGAATGTGGAAGCGCCTTTTTTAAATTGCATGCCAGTCCATCATGCCAGATTTTAACAAATATTTGACTTATGATTAGGAAGGTAACAGAGCAATATAATATATTTTCCAGGTATCTACTGGTGACGTCTACAGCGCGGTGTATTTGGTCGGTCGTTTCATGATCCTCGCGGAAACCAAATTGGTCACTGAAAATTATGTTGTTTAGGTGCTTCGTCACTCTGTTTAGAACATATTTTTCTACTACTTTACCAATTACAGAGAGCAGACCAATATGTCTCCGCGAGATCCTCTTCTGTGGTGGTGTGCCTAGTTTGAATAAAATTGGGAGGACTTTTTTCAAAATTTTAACAATTTTCTATTTTCCTGGGTTCGATCTTAAAACGGATGTTAGATATTTTGAGGACGCTCATGATTCCCTTAAGTGGTAGATTTTTTAAAATAGCTGCGCCGACAAGATTCTAGCCTGGTGGTTTTCCTTCTTTGAGAATTCTTATTTCTCTCATATCCTCTTTAGGTTCGACTTCGGCTGTGTGTTCTTGATTGGACTCTGAGAATGGCTGAAATACTATCGATAATTAAAGGAAACAAATACAAAAAGTCAAAATAGTACCCCCAAATTTTGAGATTATATTTTGAACAATAAGGGCCATATACACATCAGGGTGGGTAACTTTTGAGATAAAAGTATTGCTCTAGATCAGTGTTACGCTCTCAAGCTCAACACTTTTGAGAGCTACCAAATTATTACAGTAAGCCTTTTTACACACAAGTTATTAGTATATGTAAATTATTTAATCGGAATTCGAACACTCAAATTAAAACATTCTAAGTTGTACACGCATAGGTATTTCCTTTGTAACAAGTAAAAATATAATTTAAAAGTCAACTGCTGCAATACTTTGTAATGTTTCTCTCTCACCGTCAACATTATACTCGTGTAACTAAACATTATAGAAACCATGGTGATTAGAACGAGCGTATAGTTTATTGTCAGATTAAAAAATTTTTTATAAAAACAATATTTTCAATAGAAAATTTACAACTCACACATATTTTGATTTTTAGTGGTTGATACTCTCTGCCTTTATTCAGAATGTTTCGTTCAAATTTTCCCTCAAAGTAAGTTTCAATTTTCTAAAGCTCTATACTGTTGGTTTTCTTTAGCCAACATTTTATCGCCGAACCACATATCTTCGTCGAAAATGGCCTAGAATTCTGTAAAACATGTTTAAATAAATACATTAAATCCGAGGAAGATTGCTATTACAAGGAGTAATATTTTAACATAGGCCTCGTGTTTTTCTTGTCAAAGTTACTTTTTCGTATTGATTTTACCACTGGACTATGATACGTTAATGTTAGCGTGTTGTCATAACTGTTTTATTTCATCTGAGATTCCTATTGCGTTCAGTTATTTTTTGTTTCATTCCATCAGTACCTCTGCTCCTATGTCAACAATATAAAATGTATTAAAATAAATATCAAAATTAATAAATTTTTATTGAGAATGCTCAATAGATTTTCAAATAGAATTTTCAATAGATTAGGAAGTGATGATATATATATGCATTTTGAACCCTCTCTCACCCTTTGAAGCATCTTCAAAGCTGAGAAATGCTAAATTTGAAGGATTGACTAACATACACATGCAATATAAAAAGAACGTAACAATAGGTTTAGGGGGGATAAAGTATACAATTCTTTTAGTGTTTAATAAATGCCATCAGCGAGATATATCCATAAGAGGTTCGCAGAGAACGTCCATCATGGGGAACACCTTATTCCTAAAACCACATGTCGTCCAAAAACATATCATTAAATTTGAGCGAAAAGAAGTTGGTTATCGCCTTTTCTCATTGCTGGGAAGAATAATTAAGAATTAATGACCAGTCTAAAGTTCGAAGAAAATTGCACTTTTTGTGGAAGCTCTGTTACCTAAAGAACTGAAGGGTTGGTGCCGTTCCATGTAGTTATTTATTGTTAACCACAGACTTATAAGGAAATGAAATTTTATTTTTTGAACGAACCACTCAATCGTAACAACTCGTACGTAATAAACAACTAGTTCAAACAAACGCCAACAAAACAACGTGGTCTCCACATACCGCTCGCCTTTGTCGAAAGGCTCTATACTAAAAAATCCGTTTTATAAAATATTCATAATTTCATGGATGGTAATATACGAGGGCGGTGCAATAAACTCGTAGTTTTATTTTGAACGCGTGTGGACGCGGACCTGTCGGTGGATTTTAGAAAAATGGAAAAAGAGCAATATCGGTAGCCGATTCGATTCTTGTTTTTGAAAGGAAAATCGCATAACAATCACAGCAATCAAATAGTAATTATATGCTGTGTACGGTAATACTCCTCCTTCGATGGAGACTGTCAACATGGTTTAACGAGTTTTAATATCTGTCGATTTTTAATGAGCTATGTCCAGGTGCCATGGAGGATAATATGAAAAAAATCCACGAACTGGTAATGAAACACCGCCCATTAAAGATGCGCGAGATGTTTGAGACAACTGGCATATTAATATTAAAGGGCATATTAAACGATCGCGTGGGTCATATCCTGTATAAAGCTTTGGGCGTGAGAATGTCGGTGCGATGGATGCCTCGTTTGCTTACCCCGGACAACAAACGTAACCGTGAGTGTAATTCAGAGCAGTGTTTGACGCTCTTTAACATGGATTATGGATAATATGGATTCATTAGTACATACTAGAGACCAAGGAATAGTTAAAATAGTGAAAGAAATTTGAGTCATATGAGTAGGTATTCGCCTCCACGGAGGTCTACTTTGCACACCTCGAGAAAACGTATTACTCAGACAGAATAAAAAAGCTGGAGCACCACTGGTTCAAGAGTATCGAGCTAAAAGGAGACTATATAGAGAAATATATCGCCATTTTTCGATTATTTTCGTCTTTCTTTTGTAGGCTAAGTACTTACTGGACCCTTTCGTATTTAAAGTCTCGCATGAAGGGGCACTTTCAGCATTTAAATTTATTTTGACTGGAGTTCCCCAGGGTAGTGTCTTCGGACATAGTATATGTTCTACACTGCTGATACCCCAACAACAAAGGAACAGTACTTGGAACACTTTCCGACGATACAGTTATCATAGGCGGTACAAAAAGTAGAAGTAGCAGTCAACTAGATCTCCAAATGTTGATTTTGCTCTCGGAAGGTTCTCTCAATTTTACGTAAAGAGATTGGTTTACCAGTCAACCCTAAAGCCAATTTCGACCTATCGGGTCCTCGAAATCACATGGGTATATGAAGCGATACAAGATTTCGCCTTAAAATATGAAATAAGATTACTAATTTACCGCAAGCTGGAAGCAGTGAAGCTTATGCAACACGCAGGAAATCAGAAGATGGAAGTGAAGCAAACCACACGAACTGGTTTAGTGTATAAGTATATTCTTAATTTTTAACTTAAGTAGTTTAGATTTATTTTAATTTGGAAAATCCATACTGATGTACTAATGGCGTACTCGTCTTGCTTGTCTATTAATGCAATATTAAAGTAATAAATTAATTTTTTTATTAATCTCCTAGAACATCAACAATCTGCATTAAATATTATTGTATGATTTCGGATGTATAATATAAACATCCTGACATGTAGAAGATCACTTCAGTAAGTGATCTATTGTACAAATTATAATCTAAATCTTATTCTGGATACTATCCTAACTTATTCTAAAACTATCCCAGCTTATTTTACAGATTATTAAATATCACTATAGTGTCTATTAATCAGTTCGTATGGTAGATTGCGTTTGAGCCTACGCACTGTTATCACGCACATTTTAACTGTTTGGTGAGTGCATTGGAATGCTCTAATAGTCTTTCAGAGTACTTGGTACTAATGCTCCGAATCACATCCGTTATACGTTCTATGGGGATGTCGCGCTGAATCAGTTTGTCGGACTAATAAATTAATTTCTAAATTAAAATTATACTAAGTATATTTAATTGAACATGATAATTGACGTTGATATAATAGGACGACATCGTCATGAAGTACATAAAAACCATAATTTTTTAACCTGTGACTGAGTTGAATGAGTTTATCTTTAACCTTTGAGACTTGATGCCCAGCATCACCACAATAAAATGAGAACTAAATTAATTAACGGCGAGAGAATCGGCTTCTCGAGCTGCCTCAGAGGCTTGAGGATTCCAGGTGGGAGGGAGAAGAGGCGAACAAAAAACACGGTCCTGCTGCACACGCCACAGCAGGTGCGGGCATAATATAATAAACTTTTAGGCGAGGACTAATCCAGAATAAGCAGAAAGCTCAGAGAGCAATACGGGAACGGGTGGGAATACAAATAGAGGGGGTTGGAACGGCCGCTGCCATCGCCGCCGCCGCCACCGTCGACTCACCCTCGCAGCAGTTCGGCGGCGCGATCGCTGCCAGTAACTTGTTGCCTGTTAAAGGGTGCGCGTCGCTTCGCAGACCTACGTTGAGGGAGTTACGCCTCCTTGGTCTAACGTGTTGCTCCACTGTTGGAGTCGGAGTTCGGAGGTTTGATGGCTCGTGTTGAAGTGTGAGGTAAAGTGGAGGTGGACGGCTCCAGACTTCGACAGTCGTGTAAGTGCTTGTTTCCGGACAGAAACCGGTCACTCAAGCCTGGTACTATATTAGCATATATTACTGGATATGTTACAATATTTGACAACTCTTGAATTGGTGTTAAACCTTTATATACATATACGTTACGTCCGTTCGGTTATAGTCTGGTAAACAAATAGTAATTTAATTTTTCCATCCACGTCCAAAGTAAAAATTCCATATGTTTCTGTACATTATCAATCAACAATATATCACAATTAAAACTTATCACTAGTTGAAAATGTATGTATTATTTTATAGACATACGAATTCGTCCAATGTTTCTTGAAGTAACCATGTTATACCATGTTATATATTAGACCATATTCACATTAAGTTTAAACAGTTTTTATTACTAAATATAATCTTAATGTTTTATGAAAAAGCAAATTTTGATTCATAAAAACATTAAATAATGTGTTATATTCAATGTCAATCAATCCCCCTCATTCAGCACTAATGTAAAGGCTTCCAATTGTACAACATTTAATTGTAAAATATACGTAAAATACTGCTCTTTGAAATCGTGCTAACACTTCTTATGCAACACTTAATCATTATTTTTCTTATTTAAATGTCTTGTTGATGATGCCTCAGTGAATTAAATGCATTAAAAAGAACACAAGTATTTGCAGACATAAAAGAAGATTATTATATAATTTAATTTTATATTTACTTATAATTTCCTTCTAAATAAGTTTAGGTTAAGGATCTGTGTTAATAATAATAGAAACGTTATGTATTCTATATAAATATATAATTTTATAAACTACTCTACATCACATTTTGTTGTTATGTCGATGTTTAATTCTTAAGACTCATACATTATTATGGAGAGTAAGTAGTGTATACATGTGTATTAAGAAACAATATATTGAAGTCTGATTTCTCAAATATTTTTCAAATATTTTTAATCGCCATCAAGTATAGAAAACAAAAAACCAGTTTGATGATACATCTGGCTCTGAATCTTGAATATTGACATTCTGAACGATTTTAGTTGCTTCAAATGAAGTAATTTGGAAGCAAGAATTGAATGTATAAATTGTACGCAAAAACAATTTCGTTTGAGTTTAGGATGTCCAGATAATAATAATGGTTTTGGTGACATCTTAAAAAATGGAAACGAAACATTTCCTAGGGCGTAGCAAATACCAGCACACCCATTTTTGTGTTTAAATGCGTGACAATGTTTGAATTTTTTCTCCATATTGCTAATGACGACTTGTTCATATGCTGAATGCTCATATACCTTAGCACATTGGGAACAAAACTGATAAAATCACTATATTTCTCTAAATTAACACATACTATATTCCATGAAAACGCTAAATCACAAAATATCTATAAGGCCTAATGACTACTCTTCAATATTACAAATAATTTATCAATAATATAATATATATATAGTTTATTCAAAACAGTAGTGACACACGTGACCTGTAAAAACGTCGCAATGTTGCCGCAGGAACTCTGAGTTTTAGTATATTTTGGTTCTGACATATAACAAAATTCTAATCTAAATAAAATAATGAAACAAAAATGTTATGTATTATAATTTATTTTAACATTATATTACATCTAATGCATATATTATCGAAGAACTTAAAACTACAATTAATTATACAGCCACAATCATTCATAGGTTAGAGTTGTTTCACTATACATACATTCGGCTTACATACATTACCACACTAGTATAGGTAGAGTTCTAAGCGCATTTTTTTATGCAGTGGTAACCCCCGAAGGCCTAATCCACTTAATTAACAATTGTATATCTGAGTAATGTATTTTACTTTCATTAGAGAGCATATTTATGTTTTACGCTTAGATCTGATTTTTTTTTGGATTCAATGTTTCCTTTTAAAGTCATTAGGATATTACTATATTTCCCTTTAGTTCATCCTGTTACTACCTGTATACATCTTTCTTGATAAAACTACATTTATCCATTGCATTATGTTTAACGTATTTGTTATATCTGCTGAAAACCGTATTATTTCCCTTTTTCCACATTTCAGCCAAACGTTCATTTATATTCTGAACAATAACATATGCTCATAAACCTTTCACACCGTATAATGCAATTTCCTACAATTAAAGTATATTAATTGTATACTGACCTTTAGTTGTTTCTTCTTTCATCATCCTGTCTTGGTAATTGTTAGCATTGAATCATTAACCAACATTCCTTCAGTTTTATTTAGTTTCCTTTAGTCCTTTAGGTTTATTTAATCACTGTCACTTTCAGAAACACTAATCAAGTTAATAATTAAGCTATTTATTTCCAATCTCTCAAAAACTTGCTCAAGATTCTACCATTTATTAATTTCCTCTTCAATGTGTCTGATCGATCTCACCCAAACTAAAGGTGTTATTTTCGACAATGCTCCTTTCCATAAATCCAGATAGTTCTGGTTTGAATGTCCTTCTCGAATGTCTATTGCAATAATTCTTTGCAATACCCCATATCAACTCAATTGGATTAAATATGTAGTGATAGGTAGGAAGACGTAATTCTCTGACCATAACCTTCAGTAATCTGATCTAACATTTATCTGTTCTCAGGAGTATTTCTAAAAAAGCAAATTACATAAAATGCAATTATATATTTCTTATATATTTACCGAGTAACAATTTGAAATAGTTCATTCTTTAACACGGTTTTCTTGAAACTTATTTTATGTACTTAAAACCATTCCTTAATTGCAGCCTTTGTCGGGATTTCCTCCACCAGTGTACTAGGATATAGTGCATTATACATGACAATAACTGATGGTTCCTCCAATTTCTTTAAAAGCTGATTTTCAGACTACTACAAAAACATGTAATAGTTCATTTCTCCATGGTAGTCACCCTTGGACTTTAGACCTTTGACCTAGAAATTCTGCACCAGGAATAAAATCATTCTTGTCTCCAGCATGAAGAACTATATGTCTGCAAAGAATTATTAATAAATGTTATGACTAACAAAACCTAATTAATAGTTATTCCAACGCTTAACTTTTTCCATCAACTTGTTGTCTTTACACTATATTTTTTATCATATTGTCATGAGGCGAAATATTCATTTCATAATGGTAATTAATAACGGTCTCATTTATTATCTCAAAAATTGTATTCCTTTAAAAGCAATCTTTAGAAATTCCATTAAATCTGATGGTGGGTTATTTTCACACCACTTAAATCCTTAAATATTGCCAACAGTGTATGAAGGAATGTTCTATATCCCTCAAATAGCTCTATATGTTTCGGCTTTTTGTGGATACCTTCCAGTATAACAATTTTCTCTGAAATAATCGTATTAGATTATGTTTCGATTCAAAAAACTACTTACTGTTTTTATACATTTCGTATATTTGATCTCTGATACAGCTAAAATTAAGCTGATCTTGATTTGACACCTGTTTCGCATAAACACGGTTTCTTTTTGGTGAAGTTAAGGTTATATTTTTATTTAGATATTTTAGTGGCCGTGCCCGTGTAGTAGTTGGCCCGTGTGTTATTCAGTGTAGTTGCAACACGCAAAAAGTATTTTTAATAAGAACCGGGACGATTTGTAATTTATTAAAACAAAGCGTTAAAACAACATTTGCCGGTTTATAACCCGTAATTATAATATTTTGAAGAATTTTGCAAACAAAAAAAAATTTGCAAACAAAATGGACAACTTTTGCAGGTTCTTTCGGTTACATGTTCAAACATCTCTAACAGCATTCGATTTCTTTTTAAATATAATAAAATGGGGATGATAATATTTTATATCTATAAAGCGTATTTAAAACTTTCGATAGGCACATATTGACCACGTGTGTCATTACTGTTTTGAATTGACTATATATCAGCGAGCATCATTACGGCGGTTACCATGAAGTTGTCCCTCTGTTAAATATAGCCCAGTTTAAATCAACAATATTCAAATAAAAGATAAAAGATAAAACCCTTATCGTAGTCTCCTACTGGCTCTAATTGTGATTATAAACTGTTCTCAAATCCTCAAAAACGAAAGGATAAACGTTCATCAATATCGGTTTAACCGTTTAGTAGTTCAATTATATATACACACAGACAGAAGGATTATATACATTGAGATAGAAAATGATTGCAGATATTTTTCGACAGCAACTATATAAGTGGTGAAATGGTACTATTAAATCCGGGTTAGTCGGTGGATATACCCGACCAAGTTCTCCCGATGTCTAACTGTTTCCGAGATGGAAAAACATGAATATATGCATAGAGCTTTCGACGGAGGAGTCGGGAAAGGAGCAGGTGTTTGGATGCCTCTCTCGACCCGAGTTTCTTAGAACTATCTCGGTCTAATTGCAAGGCATTAGAGAAACTAATTAATACACGAATAGAAATTTTGGCAATTATATGTTGTTCTACATTTTTAACGTGTTAATCAAATCAAATTACAAATCTTGTATAGCTTATTCTAAGAAATGTCTTATTTATGCTTACAAATATGACTGTATTAGAAACTTAACATTTGTGTTGTTTTATTTTTAAATTTCTGTAATAGCATATAATAATTATACATATATATTCTTTTAAATTTATGTGATAAATCTATTCAATCGGTATATTACATAAGTTTATATGGGTTTGGACCCGCTCAACCAAATTCTGTTTATAATATGTCTTTTAAAATTGCTGCTAGTTTTCTAAATATTCAATAACTTAATTAGTATATTATTCTAGACCATCAGCGGCAATTTACTGAACGAAAAAGTATAAATCAGAAATTAACAGAGGTTTAAGTGAGTCTTTTATACTGATTGGGATCTGTTTCACGTATTAATGATCAACAGTAATACCTCATCATGACTTTGTTCCAAAACCCCTGGTATCGCCTTTCTATTTTTACTACATCTTGATATAACCGCTCGTCAATGAGAGCTCGTGTTGCTCGTGTTGTCCAAGTATTGTCGGAAAAAATTAAGATGTAAACGCAGAAAACATATTTTGAGACACTTTCAAGGTCCAATCTTCCTGTAATATTGCAATAAATTGTCGATTACGTGCTCGTAATCCGTTGATTTGTGGTTATCCAGAGACAGTTTTGAACAACAATTTGAAACGATGACCATGGTACTGCTTCATCAGGACTTTGCGTTAGCTAATAATGTTCGAATATGTGGTCCAACAAATATTCCTTAATAAATTAAATGTTTTTCTTCCATAACACTTTTACCTAGACAAATTGACAATGAATCCGTACTGTCCGTACGTGGAACTGGTGTTGACACTCAATATTGATCGGGATACTTATAACGTGCTATATTCTTGCATGTATATCCACGACATTCAACGAATCAAAAGTACAAAAGTACATTAAAAAGAGCAAAGGCTTGTACTACAGCATAACCAAAACACTGTAAATAGGCTTCTGTGAGTGTATTTGGCATGTTTTTTCAACGTTTCCCGGGCTTATAACACCCACCAAGGCAACAAAAACACTTTGAATCGATTTTGCAACACTGTCTTTGCATTTTCACACGTTTCGAACAACAAACACAGCACACAACAAATTCCAAATGAAAGTTTCAATGCATCATCATCAACTGACTGGAAACTTGAAACAATCTTGATCGACAGATTGAAGATCTGAATTCATGACATTAAAGAATGTCAGGAATCATTTTCATCTGCTCGGGTCCAAATATTGACACATATTTCTAAACTTAGTAACTTGTGTTATGAAAACTATTTAAATATTATAGAATTTTATTGAAATAATGGTACTTATTAAGTTTGTCTTCTTTAAAGTAACCACACTTTTTTCAAATTTCAAAAATGTCGAATTTGGTTTATGTAATTTTCCTTAGAACTATTTTTGATTAAGTATATGAAGAGAAAAATAGAAAATGAGGCTCTTGTACTAGGTATTTACGCGAAATTTGCTTAAACAATATAACTTTTGCTTCAAATTATTACTACAAAAAATTGACGTATGTTTACGCATTGATGGACGCTATTATTCTTAAAGTCATACTAATATGCCATATATGAAGTTGTAACCAAATGTAACCCTTCGGACCCACCAGACTACCCGACAACTATTGATAGCGACAAATTAAAAAAGATATTTTAATTAATATATATATATATATATATATATATATATATATATATATATATATATATATATATATATATAGTATTTAACAGTCGAAACACATTCCTTACAAAGCTTTATCTAATGTGCTAATTGTTATTTTTAACAAATGTTAAAAAGATTATCTTAACATTATATAGTTTTATATAGGAATATAATAATTTTTTATTTGTAAATAAACATTAAATATAACATTTGGAAGTTATATAGATATTAACTTCATTCAACATTAATGAAAAAGTTTCTATTTGTATAACGTTTAATATAAAAACTTGGCTTGATGCTGAGTTTCCGGACACTGTCCGAGGAAAATCAATCATCAAGTATTGTTACGCTAGGTTCAGACGCGGTGAAATGAGCACCGAAGACGGTGAACGCAGTGGATGCCCAAATAGCAGACAACCTAAAAATATCAGCTGAACGTATACATCATTCACGAATGTTTGGGTATGAGAAAGTGTCTGTGCAAAATGGGTGCCGCGCGAGCTCACTTTTGATCAAAAACAACGACAAGTTGATGATTCGGAGCAGTATTTGAAGATGATCAAGCGTAATTAACCCGAGTTTTTCCATCGATATGTGACAATAGATGAAACACGATTCCATCATTTCCCTCCGAAGTCCAATCGACAGTCGTCCAGGAGGACTGCACACGATGAACACGTTCCAAAGCGTGGAAAAACGCAACAGTCGGCTGGCAAGGTTATTGCCTCTGTATTTTGGAGTGCGCATGGAAAATTTTCATTGACCACCTTGAAAAAGGAAGGACTATCAACAGCCACTATTACATAGCGTTACTAGACCGTTTGAAGGACGATATCGCCGAAAAACTGCCACATTTGAAGAAAAAGGAAGTGCTGTTTCACCAAGACAATGCACCGTGTCACAAGTCAGTAAATACAATGGCAAAAATCCATGAATTGGGCTTTGAATTGCTTCCTCATCTACCGTATTCTCTAGATCGGGCCCCCAGCGATCATTTCCTGTTCTCAGATCTCAAAGGAATACTCAAATGTGCTACAAAAATGGTATCCAAAAGTTGGAGGGTCGCTATAATTAGTGTATCATACTTGAAGGGAATTATGTTGAATAAAAAAAATTGTTAAAAAATTACGTTTTACTATGTCAGGCCGGAAACTTTTCAATTGACCTGTTGTGCAACACCTAATTATAATTTTTATTATTACAAATGTCCTGTTGGGGATGCTCTAGTCAATCAAAGTCGTTAAAATACAAGAATTTGCAGACGTAAAATATTATAGTTATATAACTACTTTTAAATATTTCTTTCAAAAACATTTTTTTGCAGAAATAACTTTTATTTTGGGTAAAACAATTACGTAAATTTTTTAAAATAGTCTGTCTAACCTATTATATGTTTGTGAATTTTGGAAAAAAAAAGGAGAAGGGGATGTAGGCAGGAAAGAAGTATGGGTATTGCATTTAGTGATCGCATATAACTTCAATTCCAACTTCAAATAAAAAAATATACATCAATATACATATGTTGACTTTGCCATGTTTCCGAATTCTTGAGCGTATATCTTTCGTCACCTCCCGTTTGTAATATGAAATCTTGATTGAATCCGTGCACGACGCCCTCCCTTAGGAAATTTTTTCATGCCCTTTGAGGCAAAAAGATATGCCTCGGATTTTTCCGTGGAACAAACACTTCATAACTGAAATTGAAATAGATTTTTGCACTAACATCCGGTTGTTTAATTTTGATTCTGTACGCACGGTTACTGTAAACAGTAATGTAAATACTAAAAAACATCGTATGAATAAAGCACGTTATATGTAGCATGAACCTTCATAATATTCTTTTCGCTCTAAAAGTTTTATTTATTGTGTAATAACAAAAATTATGATTAATATTACAAAATAAATATTTATTTATATATTCATTTATATTAGTACTACTAATAAAATTAAACATATGTCGCAATATCATCAATATTAGGTGCTTGTATGCGTGTAGCGTGTATTTTGATCAGCAACTTCTATTAGTGAAAATGAACAAATATTAAATTCAATTATTTTGGCATTTCTCTACATAAAATAATATTTATTGCATATAGGGCTAAACATGTAAGGTTTAAAATTACATTTTCAACATTCAATACTTTTAATGTTTGACTTGAAGAAATTCGCTTTCGAAGCCTCGAACACATAGCCCATATTGGATGTCAAGACAATGTTGAAGCCAATTAATTTCAAGGCTTAATGGGCGAAAAAAATCTAGCTGAAATTCTCAAAACAATTAGCAGGTATCTTAGCAGATGATGAGCGAACTGTTTTCAGACCTTTTTTTACGATGATACAGATTCAAAAAGGTAAAAATGGTTAACAATTAGTGTGACTGTAAATGTCATATCGAACCAGTTCATCATCGCAATTTAATAGCTTTCCAGACAAAAATCAGTAGAAAACAATCCACTTCCATATATCAAAACGGAACTGATGCTTACCGATAAGCTTATAAATTTCTGAATGTAGTAGTGTCAAATATTTTGGAGCAGAATTTTGAACATTTAGAGGACGTTAATTTCCATCTTGATTTCCTTCCTTTCATTGAATCTTCCCTTGAATGTTCGAAGCCTTAACCTTTGCTGTAGCAAATATCATATCAACTTAGAAGTTAAACAAACAAACAGTATACTAAATTACTTGATCGAAAAAAGACAACTAAAATCCACAAAATAGTTAGAAAGTTAAAAAGTTGTTTATTAAAGTCATAAGTTGGCTGTGCAAATTGTGAACATTGCACTAAATAGTTTGTTTACTTAGAATTATGAAAATATTATTTAATATATGAATATTATTTAAAGTAAATATCAAAAAAAAGTTAATGTATCATACAATTAGTCTTCAGTATTCTAATTTTATTACGCATTACATTTGTCTGTCATATAATCTGTCGAAAATAATCTAAAATACCTAATGATATTTTGACATAAAATTATTTTGAAACTACAGAGTTGTTAGAGACAATGGGTTTAGTGATGCTACATTTAAATTTTCCCAAATATAGTTAAAAACTTTGTGTGATAATGGTACATAAATTAATATTTTCTCTTAATGTTGTGTTTAAGTGTGGTTAACATATACTGAGCTAAATACTTAGTGTAGCTAACGGAAATTCTTATTATATATATATAAAATGGAAGATTTAATATTTACTCCATTTAATATTTCTGGAAGGCTGTCAATGGAAGTTAGAGACACCTTAAATATTTTCGAATAATGGTTTTTGGTTCGGTAGGGGGTCTAACTCTAAAGCACAGCTCCAGTTTTCAAAGCTTTGCAAACAGGAAGGCTATATATACTGTTGAAAAAATTGCGGGTTCAAATCCTGCTGGGAAATCATGGTTGTAAATTTATGTTTGTGATTGTTTGAAATTCTGATTGGTCATAAAGTCACAATATAATATTCGATAAGGAAAATGATTCCCAGTCACACCAGTAACAGGATCAGATGGACAGTGGTAGGCTGTATGCCAAAGAGTGTGGTTCATGGCGGACCCAAACCTAGGAGCGATAAACCCTAGTTGGTAAACATGGTAAATAGTTGCTCAGATAGATACAGCAGCAAGTGGGAAAATAGATCGATGATTCGGTCATTACAAGATCAACATCGTTCTTATCATGGTGGAGGGAGCTAGGAGAAAGGTGAGACAAAGAAGGAAACGATGGAAAGTATTCATCAATATATACAAGTATTATGCCATTTTGTTCAATAAATGCCTTGCAATAATGCCTCAATCTGCCAATGGCGGTGTTATAAAAGTCAGACTGAATAAATATAGAGTGACGTATTATAATTGAAATAAACCTTATTATATTATCAACTTTTAAACAAGGAACCGATATAGCGATCTTAGAACAAATTACACGACGAACTTGAAGAGCTGAAATTAATTTATTTCCGACTAATAAGACATAACTATTATTCTAATTAAAGAGAAAAAACGCAGACCTAGCTAGAAACATAAATCGATTTAATAAGACGCCTATCTTAAAAGCTGATTAATAAGCGATGGAGTTTTAGTCAATTTCTCTCGCTACTTTTGCCATTGAACTTTGAACTTTAATTGAGGCTGGGCGACGGACAAAAAAACGTTACTTCATTAGACGCGCTTTCGGTTTACCCGTTTTGCACAAGAAGCTTTGAAACCGAAAATAAAGAACACAGATTTTTAGAAACTTAATCTCGATATTGGTTTCAGAACTTTCAAATATCGAGTATGCTATTGAGGAAATATAAAACGGAAATATCTTCAGTTGATCTTTTTGTATGATCTATAAGTAATGCTAAAGTAAAATATCCGAAATACGAATTAAGATGTGTAAGATCAAGTATCTCTTTTTAAAGTCATCTGACAGAAACAATAAAATGTTGCTCAATAAAAATAAACTCTATCTAAAAAAATCTTTCTATATTGATAAATCTAGTTATTAAGTAGATAATCGTATATTTTGATCAGTGATGTATTGATGCATATGTAAACATATGTGGCTTATATTCAACAGGTACCAAGCGCAAATAATTTAAAAGAAAAAATTGTAATTACTTACGTGGTTTGATAAAAGGCGCATTAACAAATATACATAAATGTTTAATTCATAAAATAGTATATTAATGGTTTACAAAAGACTAAAGAATTTTTTTATCATTATAAAGGAGTGAGTCTTAGATTAACTATTTTATTGCATGGCACCAACAGCTGGACGTGAAATTCTAACGTATACTGGGTATATTCAGTAATTAATATAATTAATAACTGATATAACTGTCATCAAAAAAGCTCACTTAACCGAAAATATCTATTAGGAGCTCTATAAATCTTATTTGGAAACATTGCTGATATTTTGGCCGATTTGAGATTCAGAACGCTATATGTAATGTGATATTTTTGTCGTTTTTTTTCCAATTGAAGAACAAAATTTATTCATATTGTCGCCAAGCTGATAAAATAAATAGATGATATATTCAAACAAGATTTGGTAATATTGTGTTAACGAATCAGATAACATTTTATTACTCTACACCAGCATCAGTTATATTTTTCAGACATATTTTTGTACAGCAGTTGTAAAAGGTAAGCATTTTCAACACCAATACTTTTAATGATGTTAGTATAAACTACACCTTTAATACTAAACATTTCGCTCATCACATCTGACAGATATGAATATTTCAATTTTTAAAACGACAAGTCGCCCTATGTAACATAACGTGTTTCCTTTCATAGTGTTTCTTTTAAAAAAATTAAATATTAATTGCTATCCAAATGAGAACAAAAGAATAACATTTAATAATAATGTATCAAATAATATGCATTTCAAAAAACGTCATGTTAATATTACAAAAAGGTTAAATAATATCTGAACTTAAATTACATGGACATACTTACAGATAAGTTGGATAAGATGGATAATCACAGTAGGATGTATGTCCTTGTAGGATGTATGCTGTGGCGACATTAGGGTTGTGAAGTATTGACCGTTTTGATATTAATGGTCTTAAACTTTCTCCGTTGGTAATTTCTCATTTCTTATTTTCCTCCAAAATAAAGTAAGTTAAATGAAGATATTACTATCAATTATCATACGTATTTAAATATATTTTATTTAGTTGTTAATATTTATTTATATAATTTATGTTTATTTTGTTCGTATATTTTTTGTCAATTTGGAATGAATTTAAATGATATTGTATATAAATATATAACCAATTTTAGATGCTATATTTGTTTAATTACTGAAATTATCAGTATTATATGCTTATTAGGAATTATATTATTATATGCTTATCTTGAATTTTGTAGTTCAACCTGTCTTGCTTCATTTTTGAGTTAACATAAATGTGAATTAAACCTAAACTGCTTTAAGAAGCAAATTTAATATATGGTTTCAGCATTCATGTGAAGTCACAATTTGTGAGAAAACGGAGTAAGAAGTGACTATAATAAAAATCATCTTGTTAGAGTTTAAAATGGTCAAAATAAATCAGTTGCATCTTCAAGTTTTACAGCTCACTGTATAGTTCAAATGCGAATCCCAGACTATTACCTATGGTGCTCAAATAAATGAGGCAGTACCAAATAGTTGCAAATATTCCTCAAATAATATGAGGAACGCTCTATTGCTTGTATTGCTTATTTAGAGTATCTTGAAGAATAAAGTCAATTGTGTTTTTCAGTAAATTAGTTAGACGATAAATATAAGAAATTTATTTTTATATGAAATATAACAGGTCAATTGAAAAGTCCCCGGTCTGACACATAGATGGCGCTACTAGAATTAAATCTATATGTTTTTTAGTTAGCCCTAACCCTCAAAAGATTCGTATATAAAATTGACAGCTGTCGGATCATTAGTTTGTGAATTATCGCATTTTGAGTGAAATAACTTTTGTTATTGTGATAAAATGGATAAAAAGGAATTTCGCGTGTTGTTAAAATATTGCTTTTTGAAGGTAAAAATACAGTTAAAGAAAAAACTGTGCTTGGTGCCGAGTTTCCGGACACTGTCCCAGGAAAATCAACCATCAAAGATTGGTATGCTAAGTTTAGACGTGAGGAAATGAGCGTCGAAGACGGTGAATGCAGAGGATGCCCAAAAGAGGTTGTTACCGAGGAAAACATTTAAAAAATCCACAAAGTTATTTTGAATGACCGTAAAATGAAATTGAAAGAAATAGCAGACATTTTAGAGATATCAACTGAACGTGTACATCATATCATTCACGAATATTTGGGTATGAGAAAGCTCTGTATAAAGTGGGTGCCGCACGAGCTCACTTTTGACCAAAAACAATAACGGGTTCTTGATTTGGAGCAGTATTTGAAGACGATCAAGCGTAATAAACCCGAGTTTTTGCTTCGATATGTAACAATGGATGAAACATGGCTCCATCATTTTACTTTGAAGTCCAATCGACAGTCATCCGAGTGGACTGTACACGATGAATCCGCTCCAAAGCGTGTGAAAACGCAACAGTCGGCTGGCAAGGTTGTGGCGTCTGTATTTTGGGATGTGCATGGAAAAAATTTAATTAAGCGACTATTACAGAGGATTTTTGGACCGTTTGAAGGACAAAATCGCCGAAAAACGGCCCTATTTGAAGGAAAAGTAAGTGCTGCTTCACCAAGACAATGCGCTGTGTCACAAGTCAGTGAAAATGATAACAAAAATCTATTAATTAGGCTTGGAATTGCTTCTTCATCCACCGTATTTTCTAGATCTGGCCTCCAGCGATTATTTCCTGTTCTCAGATCTCAAAGAAATGCTCGCTGGGAAGACATTTTCGTCGAATAAAGAGGTGATCGCCGAAACTGAGGCCTATTTTGAAGCAAAGGACAAATCGTACTGCAAAAATGGTATCGAAAAGTTGGAGGGTCGTTATAATCAGTGTATCACCATTGAAGGGAATTATGTTGAATAAAAAAAGCTAATTTTGCCAAAAAAAATGTGTTTTACTATGGTAGGCCGAGGACTTTTCAACTGACGTGTTAACTAGAGATATTAGCTTCCAAACAGATATGTTTAAAATCAACAAGTGTCCCATCATTAACCGACATATAGAATAAAAAATAATTAATAATTAACATAAAGTATTCATTAATAATATATACATATTCGAGCGCCATTTTACGTGTAATTGCTATTGACAGTTCGGCTTTCCGTATCGACCGTCAATTCCCAACAAACCCCAGTCGCATTAATATATCTCCTTTCGATACATCATTAATAAATTCCCTAATTGCCTAATTAAAATAATACAAATACCGTTAAATATTTAATTTGAATCGAATCGGGCTTCGTAGATTACACGGCATGTATTGACGATTACGTGATTTATTTAAAATATCACGTGTGCTCGACTGAAATTGAGTTTATAGCAGCTCAAACCAATTCGATATGTTATAAACTTTTTTGCACAAGAATAATTCAAATGAACCGGATACAGTAACTCTGCTTTAGAATTATTTTAAATCACTAATATTATTTTTTATAATTTCGTAATATTTCAATTCGTAATAGTGATATTACGAGAAGGAATCAAATATAAACGGTAATTTTGTAAAATAAACCATGTGTATTGACCAATGGTATACGCTAACTAAACAATTATAATATTTTAATGTAGTTACCTCCGTGCTCTACACACTTTTGACACTGACTTGTAAGCTTGGATATTGCTTCTTCATAGAAGCTTGACGGCGGTTTGTCAACTAATTGTGCACATGCTCCTCCACTTCTTCATTGTTTTCAAATCGGTTGTCTCTAAGTGATTATTTGAAGGGCACAAACAAAAATTATTCCTTGTCAAAACTGAGGTGTTTGGGCCGGCATTTTCATGAAGTTTTATGACGTCTCGAATGGTCGTACACCATTGTTAAATGTAACAACAACTTAGAATCCGTAGTAAGCCGCATTCACTGTATACAAATTTGATTTTTAACGCCTTCGTTGGTTAAAAACTTTATGATGATTCGTCGTGAAACAGACGAAATTACCTCGCGCTTAGTCATGACTATATTGCCGATAGAATCGAGCACAGCTGCTACCCCAACATCGAATCTTCTAGATCGGAATACGTAATTCTAAGCTTAATAGTAAAATTACGGTTTATGTTTGATTCTCTCTCGTATTAACAGTTACAGTCTAGGCATTACTTATTTAGTGAGTATAATTTTTCAGTACTAAAATGTAAAGATTTTCGTATTAAACTGTCTTAAGTTTCATATATTTGCATTTGTATCATATATTTTATATATTTGCATGCACATTAGTGATGAAAAAAATATTGATATTGATATTTTTCGCCAATATTTTTTATGCGATATATCGATATTTTGTATTGTATTCAGGAATGATAGTTTTAAATGAAAGTATAAGAGTTTCAGTTGCCAAGTAAAATATCGCTAGTAAAAACCTAAGGAGAGTATCGAAGTTTTGGTGTGGGATTTATTCCCCCTCCTCCACCAGGTGTGATAAAGTAGGATGGGGCGGAAAAAGTTCGATACATGCATCGAGTTTTTGTTTTAAGGTTTTTCCTCCCTACTACTGAAGTGAGTTTTGCATGGTGTGTTATCGATTTCTTTTGCTGGGGATATATATTCCAATATCCCTAGTTTAAACTAATGTTGGCATTTTCTGCACTGGCATCACTGGCATTATGTTCTGTATTTGTACTAACACCACACTACACCAACTTAAAATCATTTTCGACGACTCGCCAAGAACTCGGATAGCCTCAACATGACCTTATTCAAGATTGTGGACCAGTTTCTTATTCTTATTTCTTATATCTTATTATTCAATTACATTTTCATGTCGATATTACTTTATTTCTAAGTACCACGGTTTATTAACAGCAACCCTCACTACTTTATTCTGAAACCCTTGAACCATGTCCAGATTGCCTTTTTTGTACAATCCCATATTTGAATGCCATGTGGTCGTATGAGCTTAATAATTTGATTATACCGCGGTACTTTATATGTCGACATGACAGAATTTCTTTCAAGTAACCAATATATTGTTGTGAATATAATATTCAGTACTTTTCTCCTTCTTTACATGAGCTTTCCAGATTAGTTGCGCGCCCTGTATCATTCTTAAATATTTTGCTGTGATAGCATATGCCAGAAATATTATATACTGGTAATTGATTTCAGATGCTTTAATTTGTTTTTATATAAAATTTTTAAACTCATTCAAACTAATTTTGTTTACTAATATTTGTAATTTCTTCGCTCCTTTCTCATTAACCTTAACTATAATTATTATGACAGTATCGTCAGCAAAAGTAGCTATCGTACTATGTTGTAATTCAGCAACATCAAACTAATAAGAAAAATGAACTAAAATTGTGTTTCAGAAAGTATAGTCACAGTTTGCACTATAATTTCACATTTACTTGCTACATGGCAGCATAAAGCGTATTCAATGAGTCGGCATCTTTTGGTTAAACGATATTATGTAGCTTTTTTACGACTTTTTTTTATCGAGTTTGAAATACAGTGCATCACCAAGAATTAATTTAATTAAGCAGTTACTTATATAATGGGAAGATCGTACTCACGAATATTGATTCATTCATACGCTATACGTTTCACACCTACTTATAGAATTGTTTACTCATAATATTTAATTAGTGTTGCAAATGAAGCCAACATAAGTCTTTTTCATATAATTTTAATTTTGACTAGCCTGCAATTTATCATAATGTTTAGATTTCGAGTTTTGATTTATACAAAAATATGTTAGTATTTCGATTGTGGTCGTATTTCGCGCATACGTTCCCATATGACACCATTTCTATTCATTAAAACAAAATAATTCTCAAATAAATTAAAAGTGTCTATTTAAAACTTATATGTTTTACAACCAATCAAGTCAAGGAAACAGGTTGAAACAAAGTCAAACAGTTCCTTGATGTAATTTGGGCAAAAGTATCGGTGTTAAAAGTCACAAAGGGTGGATTAAAAGTGCAATCAACTTTTACAATCAGGAAACATTCAAGGTCTGAAAAACACCGGTGGATGCTTGGTAGCATCAACGAGGCGCAGACTGTACGCCCACTAAAGGAATTTCATTTTATCAGACGTAGAGTATTGGAATTTGAAGCCGCCAAAACTTGGCAAACCATTCCACCCAGAGTACCATGGACATTTGGATAAAAACAGTGCTATTCAGAATATTATTTAGAAAAGATCAAAGGCAAACTGGCAGAAGAAGGCACAGACGATGCTAAAAAATTATTTTACTATTAAACATAAATTGTCCGGGCATAATTTAACCCCACTATGTTATATTTATTTGGTCGTAATTCGAAATCCTGCAAAATAAGAGTCAATGCAGCAAAATTAAGAAAATTAAAAATGTAAAAATTCGATTACAGTATAAATCCACAATCTATAAAATTAATTAATGGAAGAGTACTTTAGAATTGGAAGAATTATTTATGTAAAACATACTTATAATACAAATGTAAAATATTACAAGGGACATACAAATATTTCGTTGTTTATTTGAAACTGTAATATAACTAAACAAAAAAACTCTAACACATTCAAATATTAATGACCGATTTTTTTTGTAATATTTTTTCTTCTTGAATTTCCTACGTTCGACAGCATCCATAAAGAAAGCACTTAGGACGTATCCCCCCGTTCCAATAAATTGAAATGTTCCCTCTGATTTCCATTTTTTCGGCTTAGGCAAATGTTACCGCAAATAACTCATCCTCGGGAAAATAAACGCCCGCCCATCGAAACAACAACGGATACATCATCGATCCCTTTCAAACAAAATAATTTATGATCTGTTCGTCGACGATCCGGTCGGGTTTTTCCCTTTTTCTCCTCCGACGATGTCGTCGTCATCGACGTGGCGATCCTGTCGCTCGCGAACGTGATTGGCGTGAACGCCGGACAAAAGTGTTTGACAGTGGATACAAAGCTGAAGAGACCTGTGGTCGTCCGTCCGAACAAACAAACAACCGTGCCCGAATAAATAGTGAAAGCAAAACGGGACAGCGGCAACACGGTAACTTTTCAAATGGGTAGTAAACAACGGGAAAATAAGCTCGTTCCAAAGCGTTTCCATGTTATTAAGAATTCAAGAGCTTTTTGAAAGCCGGCCTGCATATGACATCAGGAAAAAAGCAAAGTTCGCTTAATATGCGGATACCATAAAATAAGGATTTTTATTCATGTTTGGAATATAAAATATTCAACATATACTACTACAAAGTTAGGGATATGTAATATTAAGAATTAGAGCTGAAAGATATACGATTTTTTATGGTTCCATTTTTTTTTGGTTTTATCTTTTCTTTAAATTTCTAAATGCTGTTAACGAACGATATTAATAGCAAACATATATTTTTGGTAGGAATATAGTCTATTCAAAGATTTTTTAGTAATGCGTCGTGGATATTTGCGACGTCGAAATATTACAATATTGCTGCATCAATTCTGAGTTTTAATTCAGTTTAGCTTTGACATACAAGAAAATTATAAGCTAAGTAAAATAATTGAACAAAAATGTTATCATGTATTTTTTTATGTTGTGGTATCCTCCAGGAGGCTTAATCCACATAATTAACAATTGTATATCTGATAAACGTATTTAACTTTCATTCGAGAGCATATTTAGCTTTTTACGTTTAGTTCATTGTTTCTTTCGATGGTGTGTTTACTTACCAAGTCATCTTGGTATCATTGTATATTTTATTTCCTCCACTAGTATCTGTGTACACCATTCTTCACAAAATTAATCACTGAATCCTGTCTAATGAATTTACCATATCTACAAAACAATTAGTATTCATTCTCTCCTTATACGTTCTAACCTAATGCTCATGTTTAATTTTGAACAATTCCAAAAATATCTGTCCACCCAAATTTTTCAAGCCTTATAATACTATTTTCTACAGTTATATTCAATTAGTTATGTGCATACATGTAGTTATTTCCACTCTCATTACTCTGTCTCAGGAATTTCCAGCATTGCACAGCATTATCACATATCCTGAAAGTTTCCTTCAGTCACTGTCACTTTGGGATTCGCGGTCCAGTTCAGTCACTAAACTGATAATTTATAATCTGTCTAAAACATGTTCACGATTCCACCATTTATGAATTACTTCCTCTGTATGTCTTATCACTTTGTATGTAGTCGGGCTTTCATGGGTGAATCTAATGTATTATTCTTCATTTTGTAAGCGGTGTTCACAGTACACACACTAATATTTAGCGCGGCAGCAAACTGCTAAAAATATTTTCAATAAAATTGTAGGGAATATCTATTGTATTCGGCATTTTCAAACAAAGCAATGTGATATATTACAGAGCGACTTAAAATTTATTACAAAACAAAGGGCTAAATAATGTTTGCCGGTTTATAACCTATAGTAATTACAACTAATTATAATATTCTGAATAATTCAGCAATATCTGACAACCGGACGGCGACCGGCTGTCAGACGTATGCAAAATTCTTGAAAGCAAAGAATTTTACATAATTGGTCATTGTATCTTCGCATATTCGTATCTCATGTCCGTAGAAAATAATCTATTTTGCAATCACTATGGACTCTTCTCGATATTTTTTGTCGACAATTGGCATTGTGAAAAAATATTAAATAAAACACCATGTCACGCAGGCAACATATCACTGAGAAGCTTGTTATTTGCTATCTATGGGCCCTTTTACAACAATAATTAACTTAATTTATAATAATTAACTTAATTTATTCAATTAGCATCTATAAATATCTGCAGTAAAAATTTCGTTCGATTTTAACAGTTCGTAACGCAATGAGAAGCTCTCAGTAATAATTCAATGAATGTTTGTACTTCAGATTGTTGTGGATTCACTTATCGTCGACTTCCATACAGTACAGAAAAATTATCTTTGTGCCAGTCAGATTGAGGGTTCTAATGGCATTTTCAATCAATTCATGTGGCGCCGAACCTCCTTCTTTTTTGAATATATAAATTGTCACTGACATTATAATCGTTACTTTTAAAACTGACCGTCTAGAAAAACCTTCAAACCAGACGAAACTAATAGTGAATTTGCCGGCCATAGAATCTGAAAATTCGACTATTCTCAATTAGTCACGCCGAAAGAAGGAAAGAAATATCAAAGTTGGCATTAGTTCATAGTAATCACTCAACTAAGATTCAATACCAAGACAATTACTTCAAAAATTACCTATAATGCAGCATTTCGACTAAAATATGTCCTAGACGTTTGGAAGATAGCTGAAATTATCACGATATCAAAACCTGGAAAATCATTAAATTAAAGACTAGATAAAATTCCTGTTGAAGATAACCAAACCGATACTAGAAAGAGAAAACCTAATACCGATACACCAGTTTGGGTTTATTAACAAAGAGTCGACAAGTAACTAGGTATATCGAATAGCAGATGTAACTGAAAAAGCTTATGAAGGTAAAAAGTTATATTCAGCTACGTTAGATATATCACAAGCCTTCCATAAACATGATGGCCTTTTTCATAAGCCTCAGAAAATGTTACCGAAATAACACACTGAACTGTTGAAATCTTATATTATAGCCAGAATGCTACAGCCACTTTACAATAATACAGGTGTACCAAAAGGAAGTATTTATATAGGAAAATATCAAAATGTCTATATTTGCTGATGCTATTTTGATTATTATTGCCGGAGTCAATAGCGAGGAAGCCACACGAAAACTACAACAGGCAATTGACGATATAAATAATTGGACCAAAACCTGAAAAATAAAAATTACCGAAAGTAAATCTATACATGTATAGTTTACATAGCAACAACGCTAAGTGTCTCGGAATGAATAGTGATGCAAAACTTTTCGAATATCGAAATAATAAAACTCTTGGATAACACCAGAATAGGACACAAAATCAAAAGAATCAAACTATTCGATCTTGTGTAGAATACTGTAGTGAAATGTATTTAACAGAAAAACAACAGTGTTAAAACATAAACATAATTACACCAAGAACTAAGATAGAGACAAAGGGTCCTGCTAGATATATCTAGATTTAAGTTATTGTAGAAACTAATTGTAGGTTAGTCGCCAACAACTACTATAATGTAAGATATTAAAAATTATATCATTAGAATATGACATTTAAAAATGCAGTGAACCAAGCGTGTTTGTTTTTTAACTGTCCAGCTAAAAACTTAAACCAGTAAAATATATCGTTTTAGTAAATAGACATTCATTTTAAAGTTGAAACTTCTGTAAATCAATAAATTTAGCCCAAAGCCTTCCTCGGCCAATGTATCTCCATTATCACCGACGACGACATCGAAAACGAAGAGAAACACAAAGCGAGCTCCTGGAATTACCGCGAAGCATCGCGTTGCATTCGAGGGGGCGATGGCGGTCGGCGACTATAGAAAAAAGGACGCCGGTCCGCTTTGTTCGATTTGTTTTCGAATGTGCGAGGTCAAAACAGTTCGAAAACTTTCCCATCCATTATTTTTCCGCGCGCCCGCTGCCGTTATTGCAGCAGCTCTTCCGACGTTGATTTGTAGATGGCGTCGATCCGAATCGCCGCACCGAAATTAAAAACAGCCCGAGTTTCCATTGAATTGCGGCCGCCAATTCGATTTGAACAGAATTTGAGGTAATTTACGAGGTTATACGGGGATAATACCGAACGTTCCTAAATACGTAAAGCGCTAGTTTGTTTTAACGGAAATATATGAACCTGGAAAACGTTAACTGATTGTTGTGGAAGTCCATCTACCATTAATTAACCAAGTTGTGCTCAAATAACTATAAAGTACATATAATGTACCTGGGGAAATATATCAAAGTATTAATACATTACGAGTAATATTCATTACGAGTTTTACCCTCCATTAATTACTCGTCAATGAATATTTTTTATTAATCAAAAAATGTGTTTACATTTGCAATAAAATCAGGAGATACAGATTGCAGCGACCCCGTTAGATACTCATTGAAAGAATGATATTTTGAGACTCGTTTTAAGCATAAATATTGACATTAGTGGTTGCAAAGTTGAAGGCTGAAGAAAAACAAAAAAAGATATAGGGACAAAACCTGTTTTGTAAAACAATTTTGTCCATGTTACTTGAACTTCAAGCTGGGTTTACTGTGTTTCATCTTCTCTTTCAACTTTTCTGCCATTATGCTATTTCTTCAATCGTTAATAATTTGGTCAGATTAAAAAAATACTCCTTCCGAGGTGATATATGTTGCGGGCTGATATTTTAAATGTTAATGATATAATTTAAGTAATATAATTTTATGAGATTGTCAAAAATCTAATGGCTTTTCTAAAGGCTCAATAAGTGGCATTGCCAAATATTGCTTAATTTGTAAACTTGTTGTATTACCTGGTGTAATTATTTCTTTTATTCCTACCAGTTTTTTATCAGAATATCTTCAGATGTAATACATTCTTCGTCAGTATTCGAAGGAATTGTTTTCGTGATGATTTCTTATTTCTTCTCAGCATTATTCGTAATACCAAATATTGCTTTTTTAAACAGAGAATATAAAAATATGGATTTTATTTTATTGATGACATCTAATTGCAGATAGCAGGAGTTGAAGATTCTCTTTCAAAATATTCTCAAACGATAGGACGTTTCTACCGAAAAGTTATAAAATAATAAAAACTGCTACTGTAAAAGCTTCTTCAAATTGTTTCGAATCGATGCAATTTTTGGAACTTTTCGAATCTAAATATTAAGATTTTAAGAAAGAATTTTTGGTAATCAAAAAGCTTGTACAAAAATCGAAAGAATTAGATCCAAACGAAAAAGTCAACGAAACAAAATATTACATATAAATCTACGTAAGCATAAACTTGGAAAATTTTTGTCAAGGTCGCGGCTAGGACGACAGAGCCAGAATGTTAAAAATTAGTCGAATGAAACTAGTAGAACCGAAAATAGTAAACAGTCGATAGTAAAGACTATGAAAATCAGTCGGACCGAAAATAGGTCGGACCGAAAATAGCGACTGAAATAAGTCGACTGAAACACTGACTAGTAAAAAGTTGTAAAATAAGTCGAACGAAAAATAGTCACTGAAACAGTCGATAGTAAAAAGTAGTCAATTAATAAACAGTCGATTTCATATCATTTCATATCAGTCGATAATCATTTAGTGTCAGAAAAAGAAACAGAATATAAAAATAACAGAACACCAAACATTTTTTTTTAATTTCTTATAATTTATTTTAAGTAATAATTATTTATATCATTAATTTATTACATAATATTAATCTCTTAATGCTACAGCGTGAACAATATTTTTTGTTAGCCCGTCTTTGTTTTGCTCTTGACGCAATTGCGTCATTCTCGCACGCGCTCCGTTATTTTCTTCCTGAACTTGTTCTTCGTTTCTTTGGGCTCTTCTGTTTCAAGTGCTTCTAGATTTATTTGTATCTCAGCTCAAATTGGCCCCTTTGCGTTTTGTTGGAAATGTTCATAAACATAAATAGAACTGATTGAATTATTTAATGATGAAAATTATCATATTTATAATTTATATAATATTTTATCCTTGAGTACACTAAAAACACATGTAAATATTAGAAAGCTTCACGGAAGCGAAATATCTAATTTTTCTTAATTATATTGAAAATACATATTAGTTATATTTCTTATAAGTAAAAACAAAATAAAATTCTCAAATCTAACAAAATATCTAACTTCGATCGTGCGAATTACACTCAAAATTAATAATGTTATTAGTAATTAATAATATATTATATTCAATAGCATTAGTTATTAATAAATAAATAATAAATTTACTTGAGAATATATTTGATATGAGAGTTACACTGAGATAGCAAAAATGTTTAACTACTACGCTTGACGCATAAACACTATAATAGCCGAAAACTGTAGAGGGAGTGAGAGAAGGCTTATTGCTTGAGATAAATACGAGATGTTGTTTCGTTGTTATATCTACTACGTGCTGTTTACTGGGTGAGAAGTGATACCGGTAGACACATGGAGGGAATGAATAACTTACCAAGTGAAAATAATTGATGTTATCGATATAATCCATAAAAACACACAAAAAAGTCAAAATCAAAAAATCTCAAAACCAACTGCATATAGATGGACATAATAAAAGTTTATAAACTGTAGCACCCTTTTAAAATTAAATTTCATACATAATATTTTACATAAATAAACACATATAATACAAACAGCATTTATCGATTTGTCATATTTTTTATTCAACTCTATTTTGATATATAGCTCCATTTTCTGTTCACTCTACCAAATTGCAAATTTACTAGTAATGGTTTTTGTTTCAAATCAGTTTATGCTTGGCATAATCTAATTAAATTCAACCTAAAAGTTACTTATCCTTTAATCCTATTAATCCTTCTATCCTTTAATTAAGTGATCTGGTAATGATTTTATGCTCTTAGTGAGCTGCTGAGTTAATTATGCGAATATACACCAAAAATACATCCAACCTTCTTCCTTTCAATTGAATACATAACTGAAAATTAATACTGATAGGTTTAAAGTAAATTACAACTATAATTTATTTAATTTATATTTTTAATATTCCTATTATTATAATTATTAAAAATATAATCTGAATTTCCTAAATTATCTAATAACGAATATTATCGTTTTTATGTGTGATATTATTGTGATTATATAATTATATAATCTTTTTCTACGTTTTTGGGCGTTTTTAGAATCTATAGATAATTTTCTATGCTAATAATAGAAACTTTTTTTTCTAGTGAAGTAGGTCACAGTTCGCTATACTACCCAACGCTGATATGATGCCAATAAATAAAAACTGGAATTAAATTATTAATATTTCCATGTGACGTTGATATTGATTTATGCCCGTAAATTCTACTATTTTGCATTATATTTTAATATTTACTGACTAAAAAATTCTTAAACATAAACTTAAAATTCTTAACGAAGAAGTTCCGAAAAAACGTATTTCTCATATTTGATTAGTTAGGTACTTAGTTAAGTAATGTTTTAGACCCAAACTATACATTTAAATCAGCTATGAGAAATTATAGCCAAGAAATTATCTCGAGACACGTTTTTCTAAGTTAGCTTAGGATGTTTTGTATTCCATAACATAAGTAATGGCCACTAAAACAAACGTTTTTAAAGTATATAAATACGTACATAAAAACAATATTAAATTTAAAATGATACCTCTTGATTTATTTTATGAAGCTTATTTTGGAGAATTATTGATCCATTTATGGATTAAAAAATATCAATGAAAATCATGTATATTTATTAGAAGTTTTATAAATTAAAAAAAAAAACGTCGTAATTTGTCTAATAATTGAGAATTCAATTTAGGTTATTGATGATTCTATATTTCAAGGAGTCTAAATCTTTATATACAAATAAGTAAGGCCGGTGAACAAATTGGCAAGTTCAAATGTCTGTTTCTGATCACTCATCACTTGGCATACTTTACGAATACAAAGATTGCTTATTAATCGTGGTTGACGTCTGACTTGGAAAAAACATATAATGGCAAAACGCAAACAGCTTGGGTTTAAACTAAAGCAAATATATTGGCTGATAGGGCGTAAATCTAAATTATCATTAGATAACAAGGTTTTGCTGTATAAGTCAATACTTAGGCCCATCTGGACCTATGGTATTGAACTGTTAGGTACTACTAGCAAATCTCACATAGATATCCTCCAGAGTTTCCAGAATAGTGTTGCGAGTCATCGTCGATATACGTGTACAACAAACGGATTCAAGGCGATATCCCCATAACGAGTGTGATTCGAAGTACTGGTGCAAAGTACTCTGAAGTACTATTAGTGCATCCCAATGCAATCGCCAAACAGTTAAATGTGCGCGATGACAGTGAAGTGCGTAGGCTCAAACGCGAACTGATTAATAGACATTATCGTATGATACCATACGAACTGAATAGATACATAGAGTGAAATTTAATAATTTCTAGAATAGTCATTAGAATAAGTTAGGATAGACTTTAAAATAAGTTAGAATAGTATCTAGAATAATATTTAGATTATAATTTGTACAGTAGATTACTTACTGAAGTGATCTTCTATATGTTAGGATGGTTATATTATATAACGAAAATCATACAATAATACCTATTGCCCACGGGCAGATTGATGACGTTCTAAGAAATTAATAAAAAATCGTGATTGGCCAAGGTATGTGTTTTGGATTTATATTAAAAAGGTCTGGTCTAAAACTAAATAGTCAAAGACATTTGGAACTTTAAAACCTTAAGATGATATTGTTATGGTTTTAGCTTTCTAAACAGCCGGATACTTTCAACTCCCTATAACGGAATGTTAACGTATGCCATATGCTTAGCAGTATCAAAAGGACTAAGCTCTAAGGATATCAACCAGCTACTCGTTGTTCTTTATATCAAGCTAAGGGGCACTGTCCATTTTTTTACACAGTACATTTGTACATTTTTTGCTATGGTGGGTGCTGGCATCCTGCGTAACATTATGAATAAATGGAACTCTTGATCTTGCTTGACTCCATTGGGTATTATTTTGCTATGTGGTTGTAATTAATATGGATGGAAGAACAAATCTAGGGCAGTCGAGTGCATATTTTAAAAGATCTTTTATAAAGGCAGGAAATTGCTGAGAGGGCAGTGGATTGCTTTTTTGTGTATTTTAAGTCGCCTTTTTACCAACTAGGGTTTATCTGGACTGGACCTACTTTTTAACGCGGGCTCCGAACCATGACCCTCGGCATTATGCCTACCAGCATCATCCCAGAAGACATTCGGTTTTAGTCAGCCTGGTTACTGGCATCACTGCGATCATTTTCCTTTTCGGATTTTGCACTCTTGCCCAAGGACAACCACAAATTTTAAACAATCACAAATATGAATTTAAGACCATGGCCCAGCAGGATTCCAACCCGCAACTATAGCAACAATAGGGGGGCGTCCTGTCGCCTTTACCATAGCGCAACCATGCTGGCGGATTGTTAGTTCAATACTATTATCGACAGAAGATCATAAAAAAGAAATATCGATGGTCTGAATACTATCTAAAGCTATAATAATCTATAATATTTATATATGATCAGTTTCGCAGCTTTATTTCTTTTCAATGTATGATAAATGTGTTGGATGCTATGAGTTTGATGACGGATAGATCCAGTTGTATCACAGGTAAGCATTTTTTAACAAACGTGTTTTTTTGCGTGTGGCTTTCGGAAAGAACGATGTATCTTTTGAGATTATCCACGAATCGACTCATATTCTGGTATCTTTATAAGAAGTGAATCGCTGCTTAGACTGCTCATATGTCAGAGCAAAATGTAGTCAGAAGAAACTGGGCTAGCTCCTATTTTAATTTGTCCGGGTATGTTTTCGCCGATTTTGCAACATGTAATGGAGCATTGTCATGCTACAAAATAACATTGTTAGGTCTTTGCTTGTATTCCGTCCGTTTTGGCGCAGTGCTTGGCTCAAATGCATCAAATATAGTCGATAACGATCCCCACTGACAGCTTCATTAAAGTTTAGTAGCTCTAACTATACTATAACTGCAGTGTTTTACAATAAACTGATCCCACCAAATATAGACCATTAGCTTGGATCCCTGAATCGGTTTAGCCGCTGATGTTGCATAAACAGGTGTTCTTCATGATTTTTCTCGTTTTGGATTCTCCAAATATATCTACTTTTGATCACCAGTAAAGATATGATGCAGAACACTTTTCACAATTTTGCCATTGAAGCAGCATTTCTCACATGATCAAACGCCTTTCAGTGTCTCGTGGCATCAATCCAAGCACCATATCTGAGTCATAAAATATCCAAACTTTTGGATCATTCTCACTTTCCTCAAGCTATTGGGAATGGTGTCCTGTATTACCTCCAACAATTGTGCATAGACTTCTTGCGTTTTATATGGATAATCATCGAGTAATGGTTTCAAATTCTTGTTTGAGCTACCTATAAAGTTCTTCATTTTCGATGTCAAAATCAAGAATTTTTAAACATCCAAACTAACAAGTCAATTGAAAATTTCATTTCAAAAGTAATGTGTTTTTCTATGGTAGGCCGGGGAGTTTTCAATTGACCTGTTAGTGCGCACATGTTGAAATGGAGCATGGTTGTAAGCTTCACACAGTATTCGATGACCATCAGTCGCCCTTTTCTTCAATTTGAAGTAAAAGTCAGTCTTTTCGCAAATGCGATTTACTCCGTATAACTTCAGTTTTAAAGCACTGAAAACATCTTTTGTTCGTGCTTCAATGAAATAACAGATACCAAAAGGCAAAATTGCCACAACATGAATTTTATTACAAATGTAACACATGTGATTTAATACACCATTTGTTGTAAATCCTTTAAATATATATATATATATATATATATATATATATATATATATATATATATATATATATATATGTATATATATATATATATATATATGTATATATATATATATATATATATATATATATATATATATATATATATATATATATATATATATATATATTGACGTCTATTAGGAAAATTACAAAAAACGGCGTCCGAAGAAATGGGACTCCGAACTGTACAAAAAAAACAAAAACATTTCGTGCAGATCCCTTGAAATATGCACAGAAGTAATCTTTCTCTTTCGGAGAAAAAGCCGGCATTGTTAACAGCTATTTTCAGAAGGTTTTTCCGCTCTTATGTGGGATTTCCAAGGGAAGGGGGGCGGTTGGCGGAGGAGAGCGGAAGGCGCCAACACCGCTGGCCCCCGACGCTGGCGCTTGAAAAATTGTTTTGTAAAAGGAGACCGTGACGCGATAAACAGAAAGCACGTCGGCCGGTCTTCAACCCGGTCCTTTTGGTCCTTTTTTGAACCAATTTTTTTCTTTCACAAAATGGTTCGATCGCTAAATTAATTGATACTAAGTTTGCCTTACGGAGACCTAGAAAAAGTTTGTCTATGGAGAATGTTATGCCGACTAACAAAAAAGAGACATTTAGCTAATAAATAATATTTATAATAAATAATTATATTAAAATTTAAAATTCATTTAAATAATAAAGATTCAAAATTATATGTGAATTGCGATACCACATATACTACCGTTCGACGACTTCGAAACAATAAGAGATAAAACAGATAAATTAAGATTTTTTACAGCCAAATCTTAATAAAACTTTAGACTAGGATTTAGTTAAATCTTTTTAGTACCAATTAGAAACATTGAATACATTCTATGTTATATATTGGACTGATCAAAGTTGTCACCCTTATTATTAATTACTTCCTTAGAAATTAACTCTTTCTTATTGTTAGCTTGCGCAATTATTGAAAGTCCATCTTCTATTCGTTTTGTAAGCATTCGCACAACTATGCTGAGCTCGATGGGCATCGATACTTCACTTTTGTATAAACTTCATCCCATATTAATTCCATAGAGTGAAGCCTGGTTTGGATGTAAATTCATTTCACAAAAATCGAAGAGCTGTTTAGGTTTTGTGTTTTCACTTTCTGTATTTTTTTTTTTTTGTGTTTTTGCATGTGCTTCCTTTTGTTATAGGACGACACGTTTCTTGCAAATTGGTTCATGTTCATTGAGCTATGTTAAAGGAGTTATAATATCAAAATAAAGGATAATAGACATACAAAATATTATTTTATTTATGAACCATAAATGATGCATATTTTTTTATCTTATATACGTTCACTAGTATACACTAAAACCTTTTGTTTTCGCTAGTAAGACTCCTCTTTGTACATTTTTGCTTGTACGAAGAATTAGGAAGGTCTCCCTTAAGATGCTCGATTTTCTTAGGTATATTTTCTCCATTTCTTTAATGTGGCTGTGAAATTATTCACTCTACTCTTCACTCACATTTCTCAAATTTTCTAGAGAGTATGGAGATAGGAATGAAGAAAATATACTTTTGAGTCATTAGTTAAAATAAAGCTTGGAATTCTTTTAACATTCTTTTGACGCCTTATTTTTATTTATGTTCTTTCCGGTAGCCTAGAAATGTCTCTATGAACTCTTTGAAAGCAATCGATTATTCTTTTTGATTATTCATTATGTTCGTGATTAATTGTGGGTCAGTCATGAGCCGTCTTATGCCTGGTGTGATGAAAACACCTTACTTCGCCATTGTTTTTGGGATTCCTGGAAGTTTTGAAACTATAGTCTATTGGATATCATCATGGATATTGGTGACGTTGAAATATAGAAATGTTGCAGCATTAACTCTGAGTTTTAGTTCAGTTTGGATTTCATATACAAAAAAATTTTAATTTAAATAAAATTATTGAACAAAAATATTATGAAATATAATTTATTTTAACATTATAGTAAATCTAAAACATATATTATCGAAGGATTTAAAACTACAATTAAGACACAGCTATAATAGTTTGTAGGTTAGGTTTGTTTTGTTTACATTTAACTCTTTTCCACACCATCCATAAGGTAGAGTTTCTAGGTGCGTTTTTTTTATGTTCTGGTATCCCCCTGGAGGTCTAATCTACCTAATTAACAATTGTATATCTGCGAAACGTATTTTACTTTCATTCGAGAGCATAATTACTTTTTTCGTTTAGTTCTTGTTTCCTTTAATGGTGTGTTTACTTGTCAAGTCATCTTGGTATCACGTTATATTTTATTTCTTCTGTTACTATCTGTGTACACCATTCTTTATAAAATTAATCACTGAATTCTGTCTAATGCATTTACCATATCTACAAAACAGTTAGTATATATTTTCTCCTCATACGTCGTAACCTAATGCTCATGTTTAATTTTGAACAATTAAAATCATATCCGTGCACACAAATCTTTCACGCCCTACAATATCATTCTCTACAGTTAGATTCAATTAATTAACTCTGTCTCAGGAGTTTCTAGCATTGCACAGCATTATCATATATCCTGAAAGTTTCCTTCAGTCACTTTCACTTTCCCACAGATTGTCCATTTCAGTCACAAAACTGTTAATTTCTAATCTGTCTTAAACATGTTCACTATTCCACCATTTATCAATTACTTCCTCTGTATGTCTAATCGAATCCATCCAAACCCAAGGTGTTATGGTTGACAATACTTCCTTCAACATATCCAAACAGTTTTTGATGGAATATCCTTCTCGACCAGCAATATATCTGCAATTAATTATTAGTAAATATAATGATCAACAAAACCTAATAGAATGCTATTGTAACTTTAACACTTTTCCATCAATTTTTGTTGTCTTTACACTTTTTTTGTTACCGTCTCGCCAAGAATGCCACAATGAATCATTTTGAAATATCCAAGTTTCAAAAAGATACACAAACTCAAATAGTTTATCTTCCTAGGTCTTATTTTATCCCTTTGAAAATTTAATTAGTTTCAAGGTAATGTCTGGAAGTCCTATTAAACCTCTCCGACGGTTATCTTTACACCATTTACACCATATGCCCTGTAAAAGTGTATGAAAGGAGGTGTTACATCCCTCAAAAAGCTGCATGTCCCTAATTCTTTTATGTATACTTTTCAGACAGACAATTTTCTCTAAAATAATTTTATTAAATTATGTTTAAATCGTTAAAATAATTTGTGTACTTACTATTCTTACACATTTCGTATATTTGGTCTCGAATATAGACAGTATCAAGATGGTCAAAATTCGTCACCCACTTTGTATGTAGACGGGTTTTCTTGGGTGATTCTAACGTATTATTCTTCATTTTGTAAGCGATGTTATTCACAGTACCTAGACTAATATCTAGAGTGACAGCAACCCGCTAAAAACATTTTAAATAAAATTGTAGAGACAATTATTATTTAATATTATCAATAATTACCTTTCTAATGGAATTTACCAGCAAAAGGGAACCTCCATTATCTTGTTCCTTTTCGAGATAACCTATTAAAGCCGCAATCAATTTGTGACCCTGAATATCTATTGTTTTCGGCATTTTCAAACAAAGTAATATGATACATTACGGAGTGACTTAAAATTTATCAAAATAAAGGGCTAAAATAATGGTTGCCGGTTTATAACCTGTAGTAATTATAACTAATATTTTGAATAATTTAGGGTACATCTGACAACCAGACGGCGATCCGCTCTCAGATGTATGAAAAATTCTTGAAAGCAATAGTGATAAGAGATTTTAACTCTTACCTATAAATTATTGTGGCTGTATAATTAACTGTAGTTTTTAGATATAGTATAATGTTAAAATAAATTATATTTAGTAACATATTAATTGAATTATTTTATTTAGATTAAAATGTTATTGTATGTCAAAGCCAAACTGAATTAAAACTCAGGGTTAATTCGGCAACATTGCAATACTTCGACGTCATAAATATCCATGATGCATTACTAAAAAAATTTTGAATAGACTATATGTACTATTTGAATCAATTTCCATCTTTAGGAAATAATTTTACAACTTTCCCAAAATCATCCCAATCTTATCTAATCAAGTTTTCATCAACTTTAGCTCTCTTGGCGGTGAACTTTTTTGATCCACTGATTTTCTTAATCTCTGTTTTCCATTACACACAACAAGCAAGGAAATTTGATAATATCAGATCTGTGATTAATCTATGAGAAGAAAAAAGAAATAAATATGCTGTATCCTATTGGACCTTAAATATATTTCAAAAATTCCTAACGTCCTTTTTCATATAATTTTCGTCATCATCATAGCAAAATACATAGATATCAGTTTAAGGTACTGACACATCTTTTCTATTGCTTATATTTATTTCCTGAAATATTTTCAGACAGAAATATTTTCTTTGATGAGTTTTTCATTATTTTAATCACTAAAACTTACAGTTTAATTAATAATTTTAGTCTTATCGATCTATAAGATATTTTCCCGGATTTCTCCGCACAGTTTATATGTTTTAGCCTATTCCAGTCTATTTCAATTTTTTGTAAAACTAAACGTCTTTTTACAATTATAAATGGAACTGGCTTTTCTCGTACTTCATTTAAAATTGCGATAATTCGAGATACAATTAAATATCTATTACATTTTCATATCATTACAGCAAACTTATTTTCCTGCTTTGTTGTATATTTGTGCCCCAAATAGACCTATTCCGGTCCTCATTTCCTTTAGTAATTCGTTTTCATCTAAGAAAGTAATGTACACCTTTACATGATACTCCATCTTGTTCTAAAATCGATTATATATCGATAATAAAATGGATATAGAATAATTTGCAAGCTCAAAGCACACGCAGCACTCAATATTCGGTGTTCAAAAGAAATCTGTAAATCTATGTGCTTATGAACTGTTCTAACTATGACATGAACGTCACAAGATACTCTGCATTCTGAGTAACATATTCTGAAATTGTAAACCCATGTTTATTTTAACATAAAATAACTAAAACTAATAAAAAATATGTTGCCGTATTAGTTGTAAAATTGTTAATTGAGAATAGAATGAAACGTTAACATAATACTACTGATCGACATTCAAATTGGTTGGCAATCAATAAATTGGCAAAATTAACATTTCCTCGGCAAACAAAGAATTCTAAAGCTAATACTTCACTATATAAATTAAAAAAAATATCGAAACTGGTGAATATTGGGAAAGTGACGCAAACACTTTTCTCGGTCTGTGTGTTAATTATTAATGAAATTTATTCATGATTTGACGAAAGATTACAACGAACTCCTTCTTCAAAACAAATTATGCAACCTGAATCGTTTCTATTTCATTGAGTTTTATATATCAGTCAACAAAAAATTATTTGACATATATATTTACCAGTTTAAAAATAATATATTGACTCTCCATATCAGACCATAAAATATGTTTATATCCTTATTCAATTAAATCCATCGTATCCAGTAATATCCATCGTATCACGAGTGAAATCTCAATAAATGACAATTAACTTTATGTTTCAGTACTAGTACCGGCACTATGGATGACATCAACTTTGCGGCCCAATGCTTGGTTCAAATGTCCCACAGCCGTCATCATACTCATCACCTGCCCTTGGACCTATCCCACAAAGAGCAGCTAGATCAAAACCCAGCGATTCTCGTCGAGAGCTTAACTCCCCTTCCCAAGACGCTGACTGAAGACGACGAAGATGACAACGAAAAAAATAAATCGTCGTCATATATGGTGGCTCGTATTCTCACCGACTTAACCAGCATCAAACAGGAACCGGTACCGGAAGTACCATCGGATACGGAAAATCGTCTCGACGAAGAGACTGAGACGAATAATACAGAAGCAAAGAAGAAAGAAAAGAAGCACGCGAACAAAGTGTCCGTGGTGGCGGTGCATTTGAACCGAAACAAAATCGAGAAGAAATTGAGCTCGCGTGAGAAATTGTTCAGTGTAAAAAAGGCGACCGTCGCTCGGGTGCAGACCTCTCAACGGTACGGGTTACAAATGAGGAAAGTGCACACATGTTCGTACGAGGGTTGCTACAAGGCATACGGCAAGAGTTCTCATCTTAAGGCGCATCTTCGAACTCACACAGGTAAGTTTTTGTTCCACTTTTTAAAAAATGTTTATATGTATTTGAATTCTTGTCGATATGTGACAGTAATAAGCTAGATCAGTTTCGGACAACTGGTTAATTCAATCTATATTAATAATACTCGTACTTCACAAGCATGTACATAACATTGGATTGTTATTTTTTAAATAATCAGTCAGTTTAAACTCAGAGAATGTATGTAAAGTCAGTCAAATAAGTATATTAATAGGAAAAATAATGTCTTATAAATAATGAATACTTATATTAACTTGAAAGGCAATAGTACTATCATTTTAGATATAAAGAAAGTCTTATTCATTTACTCATTCAAAAATTATTACCCTTGGAAATGAGTCCAAAAGGTAATTTTCATCATATTTTATTTTTTATTACCGAAAAGCTAGTTTACGCTCAATATAATCAAAAATTGTATTGCCTGTGTCCGAATAATTTCTCCGTTGTCGGTCCGAAAATTTCAATGTTAAAGAAGAACACGCCCTGATAACCCTGTAACCTACTTGATCCACACAGATGCGGACCATTTATATAAGACCAATTGCTTCAATTTTGAAACGTATCTATATATTAATAATCTTAGCGAGAATGTTGCTTCCCTTTTTAATGAAAACGGGGGCATCTGGAGGTGTAAAATTTGAGAATCGACAAATTTAAGAAAAATTATTAAATTCTACCTTTGAAACTAATTCCGTAGCGCGGAAAGCAAGTGTGTTAAAATATTGTTAATTGAAGTTATTTAATTTTATGTAATGTTATTTACGATTTGTTTACTTTCGGCTATTACAGTATTGTAAGATCACTTAAAGTTATATTTTATATTTTTATAGAGAGAACAAGTTAATGTGTCCATTTTATCACAATGTATATACAGCTCTGTAAGAATAACAACATTCGAGAATAACAAGTCTGTCCTCTTTTTTTATATAATATAATATTTATTATTCTTGCTTAAGGAGTGGCAGTAATTTATATGGCTTTGGAGAGGTAGTATCACTATCATTATACTAAAGGTACCCCTAAAAGTTTATTAATATTTTTCTGTAAATATTAATTTTAACAAATTGTAATTTTTGATAAATTAAATAAATTGTAATTTTCAACTGTAAATGCAGCAGAATTTATTCCGTATATTGCAGTTATTAAATATGCTAACTTGTGCATCAAGAGTTAAAATGACCGTTGCAAAGAATATTAACAATCATAAAATCTTTCTAGATTGGATAGGATTCGAGTTGTTAGTTCTCACACGGATCATAAGACAAAGTAGAAAGCAGTAGAGAAACATATATATACATGAATTAAGTAAAGAAAATATGCAGTAATTGAAAAATCAATCTAATAGATTCCTTTAATATACATTTCTCATAGTGTTTCAATATTATTTAATATTGTTTGGTTTGCTATATAAAAATCCTAAATTGTTTTTTTTTATTACTCTGTAACAAGGTACAATATGAAATCTCCTACACTTGAACATGTTAAGTAATTGTTTGGCTATGAAAAATCAAGTTAGCGAGACATAAGTGTTAGTAAAAGATATTGCTGATGGCCAAGACGGCTCAAAGGTGATTATTGACGATCGGTTTAAGATTTTTCTCTGTCTGTGAAAAAATGTTTTTAAGAGACAGTTTACAATAATGAGTAAATATCTACAGCAAACTTTTTAAATATATTAACCAGCGTGTTTTCTCAGGCTTATATTAGGTACCGTGTGGTACCAACATTATATATGTGGTTTGCGTGAGACGAGACAATGTCCTCATTTTTACTAGTGTTCCATTTTGTGAACCATGCTATTCATTACAATATAGCAATATTTTTGATCCAAAGCCCAAGAATAATACGATATATAGTCGATAGTTATATATCATCTTATATCTTATAGTCTTATATCTGTATAATTTAAATCTGTATGATTTAAATAAACTTCAACAGACTGAACAAGAGTCAAATTACTTGTTTCAGTCAAATCAATAGAATATTTCTATACCACAGAAAGTCTTAGATTTTACTTTAAATTGTCGTAGGAATAATTCTAATAACTAACTTTAACAAAGTTAATACTTTATATTATATTAAAATGAGACTGTCGCTAAGGTAATATTGAACATATTCAATGAAGCTGCAAATTTTCAGCTGTATTATTGGGGTTATTAACTGATTCGAAAATATTATTTAAATTATTAAACCCACTATTGAACAAGAATATATGGTTATACCCATCATGTACGAGCTGATGCATACTTTATATTTATTACTTCTTAACAAACACTGTTACGATTTAATCATGTGTTATATTTATTGTGATGGATAGATTATTAAAGGAATCATATAACATATGAATAATTGATGAAATAAACAAAAAAAAACTTATCAGTAATATCTCGCTAAGCCAAAAAAAATATTTTATTAAGTATATTAACTAAAATGATATTCAATAATTTTTGCAATAAATGCGAACACTTATTGTGACTACCAATGAAAAGCGGATGTACAACTATAATCCCAAGCGAAAAACTTACGGGTTAGTCCAAGAGGGCGTGTTATATATGAGGATGAGAGTGAAGCAGAATACTTATGGCCATAAAGCTAATGAAACTGCAACTTCAAATGCTTACTGACGTCAGTTGAAAATTAAGGAGGTATTGTATAGCGGCTATAAACGCAAGGTGATTCTCTTGCAGGAAAGCGCTTGACCACCTGTTGCAGGAATTGTGATTACTTTTGCAGCTGGGATGGAAACCCTGCTGCTCCAAGTTTACGTCCCAGATGTAGTGCCTATTGTAAGATGGGAAAAATTTACGGAAAATGATGTTAAATATTTTAACTAATATATATTCTTCCAGTTACCATCTCAATAAATGTGTTTTTCAAGTGAAATAACATTTACTCGAATTTTCTACTTGTTTTGTCCGTGTTTTTGTAACATATGCGCATTGCTCTTCAGTCTATCATTGTAGAACAGTTGTACTAGAATGTTAGAATCACGAGGGACCTTAATTTGTTATAAATGTTATGTCAAAAACATTGAGGCAAGTTCGAAGCAAATATTATTTCTTTGTAAATTGTTTTACCTAAGTATCTATTTACGACATATATCCGCGTCATATTGAACGTTGCAAGAGTGTAAATTAGCCGCTGATACGTATACAAGACCGGCTGAAAGGGACGAGCCGCTGAAAGGATTTCTGGGCTGTAAATTTTCGACTTTAATCTCTTATGCGCGACAGTCAAAGCCTCCACGTTGTTGCGCGAATAGAAGCGGCATGTGCATACATCCACTTCCATAATTCGGGATTCGAGAGTACGTAAAACTTTTTGGTTGACGTTTTTGGCTGAACAGTATTACTTTTTGTGCTCGTTCTATACAAAACGGAGGAAAAAAGGATGAATACAAAACTAGGGAAAAAAAAAGCTACAACGTACTAGTTACTTTAAATATTCCACTTTAATGATTTCCATATTTCTGGTCATGGTTATTAAGAATATAACGCGGGGAATATAGTTTCGTTAATTATGTTTATGAAAATTGTCTTTAATAAGTGTTTATTGTAGTACAAAATGTGTAATAAATACTCACAGAATATTGTTGATTCAATATAACAAGTTTATTGAAAAATCCTCGGTCGTACATATAGATGACGCTATTAGAATTAAATCCATATGCTTTTTAATTAGCCCTAACCCTCAAAAAATTCGTGTATAAATTTGACAGCTTTCGGATCATTAGTTTTTGAATTATAGCATTTTGAGTGAAGCAACTTTTGTTGTTGTGAAAAAAATGAAATTTTGATGGCTTTTTGAAGGAAAAAAATACAGTTGAAGCAAAAATTTGGCTTGATGCCGAGTTTCCGGATGCTGCCCCAGGAAAATCAACCATCAAGGATTGGTACGCTAAGTTAAGACGTGGTGAAATGAGCACCGAAGGCAGTGAACGCAGTTGACGCCCAAAAGAGATTTTTACTGACGAAAACAATTTAAAAAATCAAAAAAATGATTTCGAATGACCATAAATTGAAATTGAATGAAATAGCAGACACTCTAAATATATCAACTGAACGTGTACATAATATCATTCCCAAATATTTGGGTATGAGTAAGTTCTGTGCAAAGAGGGTGCCGCGCGGGTCACTTTTGACCAAAAACAACGACGAGTTGATTCAGAGCGGTGTTTTAAGATGATCAAGCGTAATAAACCTGAGTATTTGCGCCGATATGTGACAATGGATGAAACATGGCTCCGTCATTTCACTCTGAAGTCTAATCCAGAGTCATCCGAGTGGACTGCACACGATGAACCTGCTCCAAAACGTGGGGAAACGCAACAGTCGGCTGGAAAATTTATGGCGTCTGTATTTTGGGGTGTGCATGGAATAATTTTCATTAACTACCTTGAAAAAGGAACGGCCATCAACAGCGACTATTGCATAGCGTTATTGGACCGTTTACAGGACGAAATCACCGAAAAACAGCCGCATTTGAAGAAAAAGAAGGTGCTGCTTCAGCAAGACAATACACTGTGTCACACACAAGTAACTGAAAACGATGACAAAAGTCCATGAATTTGGCTTCCAATTGCTTCCTCATCTACCGTATCCTTTTTATACATTCGTTTCACAATAACAAAAGTTGCTTCACTCAAAATGCTATAATTCACAGATCCGACAGCAGTTAAATTTATACACGCATCTTCTGAGGGTTAGGGCTAACTAAAAAATATATATGGATTTAATTCTAGTATCGCCATCTTTGTGTCAAGCCGGGGACTATTCAATTGATCTGTTAAGGTTTCACTGGACTTTCACTGGACTGGACAACACTCAAGAAACTCGAAGATCGAAGCGAACCGAAGTACACGTACTTGTATAATATATAAGTGCATTCTTAACTGTAACTTAAGTAGTTTATTTTTATTTTTATGTATTAATCGCGCACTCGCCGTACTTGTTTATTAATACAAATATAACAGGTCAATAATAATAAATTAATTATTAAATTAATATCGGTCTAAGCATAGCTAATATCAGATGTAATTAATTAATAAATAAAAAGTTCAAGTAACATAACATTATTGATTTAGTCCCATAATATAAGTAATATTACACAAGAGAAAAGATGAAATATGCCAATTACAATAGTTTTATCAATTTTTTCAATCAACGAAATGCCAATTAAAGTTATAATTAAAATGAATGCAGCATGCCAACTGAAATATATAGAAAATAGCTGAAATTCCCTTTCAAAATCAATTTAAAACTATCGAGTAAAATAAAATACTGCTAACTAATTTTATTATTACATACAACAAGTAAAGTATTTGAAAATATATTGACTATAAGGACTAGAACCAGTTTCTAAGAAAAGAAGAAAAGGGTTTATATATCTAGTTTTAAGAAAATTGAAAAAACCACCAAGAAAGGAAGAGAAATGTCAACTTGAGGAAGTCTGAAAATCGAGAGTATCAAACAATTTAACATTGTATAGTAACTATAATAACAGGCTTCAATAGTAACTACTTGGTTATTTTATATGTATACCTTGTTTAAGTTTTGAATAAATTTTAGAATAATCAGCCACGATTGGTGACAATAGATGTCTAGTAAAAATATGTATACAAACTACAAAGTACATACGTCATCAAGAATTTTAATGTATTGCCTGTCGCAATTTGTAAATGTTGTTGTTTAGTTTGTAACTGTTGTTTTAGAATCAGACAATATTTTCTTCTTCATTTTATTCTAGTTAAAAAGAGGCACAATTATGTGTGATAAGTTCGAACGTGTAAACCAACTAGTCTGCCAAAGTTGTCAGGTTGTCAAACGTATGCAAAATTCTTCAAAACAACAGTGATAAAATGTTATAAACTGGCAGACGTTATTTTAATGGTTTGTGTGTTTTGATACATTTCAAATCGCTGCTTATTATTACTCTGATTGAAAATTCCGAAGCCAGACATAACAGATTGCGTGTCTAATCAGTTACTTTGAATAGGAACGAGATAAAGGAGGCCCCCTCTTGCCAGTAAAATTCGTTAGAGAGGTAAACATTTTTACTGTTACATGTTTACTGTTGTATTAATTTTCTGCGATTATTATTAAAAATATTTTTGGCGTATTGCAGCTGCACTGAATATTAGTATGGACACGGTTCCTGAAATATCTCATAAATGAAAATTATAATCTTGAATTCACCGAAAAAAACCGTCCTCATACTAAGCGGATGACGAATCAAAGTCAGCTTGATGTTAGCTCTGTCAGAGATTAAATATATGAAATATTTAAAAACAGTGAGTAGTTTTTCAATAGATACATAATTTAGTACAATTATTTCAAAGGAAACTGTTATTCTGAAAACTATCACAGAGGTCTAATGAAACTTCCGAATATTGTTTTTAAAAGAATTCAATTTTTGAATCCATATAATAAAATGAAAGAGGACTTATTATTTCAATTTATGTATTTACACGAGACAGACATTTAGAATGGGACCACATACCAATGAGGGTCACCCATGGTAAGATGATAATAAATATAGAGTTATGACAATAAAACTTGATGGCAAAAGGTAAACGTTGGATTAACAAATGATTAGGTTTTATTAGCCCTAACATTTATTAATAATTCATTGTAGATATATTGTACTTCATGCTGAAAACAGGCATGATTTATAACATCATATTTGGATGAGCTCGATCAGGCACATTGACGAAGAATTTCACAAATGATGATATTGTGAATAAATGTTATATACATTGGAAATTAAATGCTATTTTTTTATATATATTACGGGCATATTCACTTGAATGAAACTTTCTGAATATGATATGATTCAATGCTGCTAATTTTTAAGATAGGACAATGTGAGTGGAAACAAGTAAAGATGGGTATATAATTAATATATAACTATGGGAAATGCTATTGTGTAGTGTAGAAGATTTTTGGGCATAGAATTTTCTGTAACTGTTTGGAAATAAATGGACATTTAGTTAAAAAGATTGGTGCCAGACAGAAAGAATAGTAACTGTTTTGCAAATATGGTAGGAAAATGCATTAGGGACAATGCAGTGATTAAATCTAGTTTTATCAAGAAACATGTATACCGGTATTAACAGAAAAAACTAAGGAGAAATACAGTGATGTAAAATATATTTACAAGGAAACGCTGTACCGAAGGACACAAGAACTTAGCCTAAGAAATAAATATGCTCTTTAATGAAAGTAAAATGTATTACTTGGATACACAATTGTTAATTAGGTAGAGTAGGTTGACAGAGGATACAACTATATAAAAAAGAATAGAACTCTCGCTCGTAGGTGGTATGGAACATAGTTAAATATAAATATAATCTAACACAACACTAGTTGACAAACTATTGTAACTGTGTACTTAATTGTAGTTTTAAGTCCTTCCGTAACATATGCACTAGATTTACTATAATTTTAAAACATTATTTTTGATACTTGATAACATTATTTTTGCTTAATTATTATATTAAATTGGCATTTTGTTGTATCTTAAAGCGAAACATTATAAAGTTTTGACGTCATAAATTTAGATGACGTATGTACAAAACTTCACTGGATAGACTGTACAATAATAATGACCAATTTTAATATACTAACATCCAATGTAATGACTTCAAAAACTTTATCAAGATGTTTTGCAAGCTATTCATCAAGTTGTATATGAACATTGGTAGGAAACAAACATCGACACGTGTAAGAACCTACGCAACCAAAAACAGGAGATTGATTTATAAGACGTGTTTCTCGAGTATTCTTCCTCCTTCGATTTTCGCGGTTATGTATAGGAACCTCGGCGAGATATTATTTTCCCGTTTTCGGCTGCGAATAAGAACAAATTCCGTGGTTCGGATCGGCGTCCCGGGTTTAATTCTCGTTAAAGCGTCGGCAAAGCGAGGAGAGATGCGGCGCCGATTGTTTGTTCGCTTCTCGGTTTATGATTTTCGACCCGCGTCTAATTGGAAGTTATTTGTTTAATTTTCGGACGATGTAATTGAATTAGAAGAGGATTTAATAAAGGTTGAGCTCGAGTCTCGCGTCGTCTATCGGTTTCCGTTTTGCCGATCCTTTACAAACGTTTAAACTTTGCGATATAGAGACCTGTATCGATTTCTTCCGCACCGCTTTTTAGTTGATAAATTTCAATTATTAGGATTGTGAAATAACATTAATAAATTAAGTTTTAAGCAAAAATATTCTTCTACTACAAAAATAATTGAAAAATGTTTCAGTATAATTACTGATATACTCTAGCAATAAAATACGTGTACTTTGATTTAGATGATTTGGAAGTGTTATTATACAATGATATTGACATAGCTAAGAACCATTTGTTATCACTTGTAATTTATCGGTATAAGCAATGGATTTAAAAATATATATTTAGAATACTTAATATAAGCTTATAGTTTTAATTATAACTGAAAGTCCCCGGCCATATAAAAAATGCGTGTATAAATTTGACAACTGTCGCCTAGTTTTGTAAATTATAGCATTCTGAGTGAACCAACTTTCGTTATTGTGAATAAAATGAATGAAAAGGAATTTTTTGTTTTGATAAAATATTGCTTTTTGAAGGGAAAAAATACAGTTGAAGCAAAAACTTGGCTTGATGCCGAGTTTCCGGACATTGCCCTAGGAAAATCAACCATGAAGCATTGGTGTGCTAAGTTTAGACGTGATGAAATGAGCACCGAAGACGGTGAACGCAGTGGAGGCCCAAAAGAGGTTGTTACCGACGAAAACATTTAAAAAATCCAAAAAATTATTTTGAATGACTATAAATTGAAATTGAATCAAATAGCAGATACTCTAAGGATATCAACTGAACGTGTACATCATATCATTCACGAATATTTAGGTATGAGAAAAGTCTGTGCAAAGTGGGTGCCGAGCCAGCTCACTTTTGACCAAAAACAACTACGAGTTGATGATTCGGAGCAGCGTTTAAAGATGATTAAACGTAATAAACTAGAATTTTAGCGTCTATATGTGACAATGGATGAATTATGGCTCCACGATTTCACTCCGAAGTCCAATTGACAGGTGCTCCGAGTGGCCTGCACACGATAAATCCGCTCTAAAGCGTGGGAAAACGCAAGAGTCGGCTGCCAAGGTTATGGCGTCTGTATTTTGTGTGCGCATGGAATAATCTTCATTGGCTACCTTGAAAAAGGAGGGACCATCACTAGCAACTATTACATAGCGTTATTGGACCGTTTAAAGGACGTAATCGCCGAAAAACGGCCGCATTTGAAGAAAAAGAAAGTGTTGCTTCACCAAAACAATGCACCATGTCATAAATCCATGAATTGGTCTTCGAATTGCTTCCTCATCCACCGTATTCTACAAGAGGACCAATCGTACTACAAAAGAGGTATCGAAGTTGGAGGGTTACTATAATCAGCGTATCATCCTTGAAGGAAATTATATTGAATAAAAAAACTAATTTTGCCAAAAAAATTTGATTTACTATGGTAGGCCGGGGATTTTTAAATTGACCTGTTAAGTTGACAATATATTAATATATCAAATATAAAAATCAATATTCAAGCAGGACAAGTGCGTGCACGATGAATGGCATGTATGTACATAATCAGTATGTATATGAAGATGAACAGCCCTTTCATGAATGTAGCTTTATGGAACTCCTGCCATATTGTTTAGTCGAAGTAGTATTACTCAGATGTGTCACGTTTAACGCGATAGTTTGATATTTTTTGGTCACAATCCTTATTATCGTTCATCGATCTCTGTCAGGCAACTTTGAATTTTGCCTGTTGCTTCGAATGATGTTTTGTCATGCTTTGTGTATGCTATCTTTACCGTGGATATTGTTGCTTGTTAAACATTAAACAATTCTGTTTTCATAATTAAATGAAGAATGCCATTTTATTGTTCAGGCTTCTAATAGTTAAAAGTTAACTTTTGATTACGTACATATTTCGTTAGTAGTTTCAGTGGTATTATATAGGTTAATGCTTAAACATCTAAACTGTTTTTACAAAAGTACATTGTTTTTAAAAATTTCATTCTATTTGCTATATTACTATATCTTTAATTACGGTGTTATTATATTTTACAGATTAACGACTTCTTCTTATGATGCCCTGGTGCTAGTATTCTAGAAGTTATGATAATTTTGTTAAGGCTAATAGTAAGCTCTCACAAACAGGGTTAGGACTAGTATTATAAACCACTGACTTAAGGCTGCCGAAACCCTCAATAGTTACAAAGCAGGCGAACTTGTCGATAGTCAAAAATCTAGTTTCTGTCAAATGCAATCTTCGACTGTTTTTTTATACGCAATAACAGGAGGAGATATACGAATTTCTTCCCGTGTTAATTTTATGAGAGATTTTAAGTTTTATTCTCTGTGCTGTGTAGATCAGTTTATTTTGAATCATTTTATATTGGCAACGGAAGAGAAAAAAAAGTCTATTTATAAGTAAATGGTTTGTCTCTTTCATCAAACCGTGTCATAAGTGAGACGAAGATGTACTTATTCGAACTTTCTTTGAAAAAGAAAAGAGAAGGCTTTAACTATATAATTTATATGATTATAGCCTTGACACTTGCTGCTTTATATCGCTTTCATTTTGAATGACGTAAAATTATCTCTATATATTATTATACAATATTTATAGATTATTAAATCACCGTATCCTTTTTAGATACAATAATAATTTAGTAATTCGCTGAAACATTAATTAAAGAAGTTTTAGCATTCAAAATTCTTGAACAAATATCGCGAGACTTAATAAGTCGAAAAAATCAATAAAAAAACGTCCTAAAAAGTTGCCAAGACAAAAGAAATACAGTCAAAATTATTTTACTATTTATCAGTCAATATTTGGTTATGCAATCTTGAAAAATAGTGTATCAAAATGATTGAAGGTATTCGGTAGTAAAAAGTAGTAAATTACTAAACAGTTGATTCCTAAATAGTTGCCAAGACAAAATAAATACAGTCAAAATTATTTTACTATTTATCAGTCAATATTTGGTTATGCAATCTTGAAAAATAGTGTATCAAAATGATTGAAAGTATTCGGTAGTAAAAAGTAGTAAATTACTAAACAGTTGATTCCTAAAAAGTTGCCAAGACAAAATAAATACAGTCAATATTATTTTACTATTTATCAGTCAATATTTGGTTATGCAATCTTGAAAAATAGTGTATCAAAATGATTGAAAGTATTCGGTAGTAAAAAGTAGTAAATTACTAAACAGTTGATAGTCGTTTTTAGCAGATAATTCCCTACTGAAATTTTGAGCAATCAAAAATTGATTTGACTGGGAATTAGCAATCTTATTTCTCTATATCATTTATGCAAGGTCTGAAGTGACACAGTTCTTCGAAAACAATAAAATAAATTCAGGTATATGAAGAACTAAATGTACAAATTACAATAAAATAGGAGTGAAGACAGCGGTGTTAAGAAATATAATTTTGCTGTTCATAGTAAATTAAAAGATATTAAAATATGGAATTATTTATATAAGGCATGTCATTGAAATTACACAAAAAGTATAAAAATAACTATACAAAATTAGTATACGGGTTGTAATATTTTATTTACAAATTTATATTCGAATAGTTTTATGATTTGTTAATTAACATATATTATTATATCCAACTGGTATCAACATGTTGAAAATGTTAGATTGACACGATAAAACATAAATTTAAAAATACTATAGTTGCTAGGAACCAAGCCATTTAAAGTCCAATATGCCGTCAATTTCCTATTGATTTTATTAAGATATTTGCCAGTAAATTGGCAGCTAATATCGACTGGCAATAAACACGAGTATCCTATTTTAAACTAACTGAAAACGACGTTTTTTTCCTCCGGTGCCAAATGGCGTAGTCGTATCGATGCCGAACATCGAATAACACTCCCTCATAGCGGACTAAATGTGCCAATTTAAACTACTTTCTCCCCTCGTGGAATATGGAATTTAATCAAAATTGGAGCCATTCTATTCCGTCGACGACGCCGGCTCCATGTCTTTCTCTCATTCGTCGGCAACGCTTATTGCTTGTTTGGTCTCTAAGTGAGGTGGTCCATAAAAAGTAATGGTAAAAATGGTAATGCCACGTTGGCAACTGGCACTCGGGCTTTATCCGGTTCAATGGGGTCGCATTGGAGAGGGTGCGCCAAGTCAATGACGGCCGATATTAACAATTATCCTGCTGTTTTATGGGTTGCTATATCCGGTTTGCAAGTAAAGCGTTGGTTACGGGTTGTTAAAACAATAACAATTTCTTTAAAAGCCTCCCAGTGGTTTATAAATGTATATTATTATTTATTATTAAACAAATATAGAAAATCGTGTCACTCTATAGCATAAATTATGAGTTAATCTTATTTTCCCATTTGCTATGCAGAATTCGGCTGATGTCGCTTCAGGTTTGGGGTATGGTTGTTTTGCGGACGACAGAGACCCTCGGTTACGACTGGGACTGTCTTACTACCGGGATTTGTGGACTGGTGGGGATTTGACCAACGTGTTGTCGTGTTCTAAAGTTCCTATGGAGAACCTCACACTGAGCATATTTATGAAATTTTTTACAAACGGGATGCCTGATTCGAGGTGTGTATTGACGTTCCTCATAAACCATGGGGCTCTGTGTAACGTACGGACCTTTTTGGATTGGAACACTTGGAGTAGTTCAAGTTGTCTCTCCGAGACATATATATACCACACCTGTGCTTCACTGAGGCAGATTGGACGGACTAGCATTTTATACAGCGTCGCTTTCTGTGACATAACATAATATAACATAACAAAATACTAATATAAATAAAATAATGAAACAAAAATAAATTTATGAAAGGTAAATTATTTTGACATTACAGTACATTTAATACATATATTATTGAATGATATATAATATATAATATATCTGCAATGAATTATTACAAAATATAATGACTAACAAAATTTAATAAAACATTATACTTAGTTTTACCTTTGTCTATTAACTTGTATTGTTGGTACATTTTTTATTAACGTTTTATCAAGAGTAGTGAAATGTCCCATTTTGAAATATCCATGTCTTGTCTAGATACATATTTAAAATAATAAATCTAACTTAACTTTATTATATGCTTTTAAAAATGGTATTCTTTTAAAAACAATGTCTTATAGTTCCATTAGACCTTCTAGTGGATTTTATATTACTTCCCTGACTAATGGTTTTTTCCGAAATAATTTTGTTAAATTATGTCTATATAGGAAAAACTGCTCACTGTTTTTATACATTTCTTAATAAACAGAGCAGAGTTAGACATTTATCAAAACAAGTGCCAAAATAAGGTTTGCTGGTTTATAAGTTCTCTAACGGTGTCGACCAGTACCAACACAAATCGAATTCTATAGATCGATTCGTTTACATGTTCGAGCGCATCAGAATTCATCCTGTCTCTTTTTAACTAGAGTAATACTAATTAGTAAGGTGAGAAAGAAAAATCCGCTGCGAGTTTAAAACGAATTATACGTTTCTTCAAACTAAATTTGGCAAAGGATTCAATGGCATAACGTACATTGGCCGTGTTATCGGAACTACTCTACAGACATATTTTCCATCATTTTCTGCAATTTTTTCCATCTTTCTGGAAATATAGTAATATAAGGGCAAAAAACGATGTTGCTTTGGTAGCAGTTCTATCATCGATCTATTTTTACACTTCCTCAACAATTCGAAACCGTGTAGCTACATGCCTAGTGCCAAGTGATAATTTTAGAAGGCGCCATGTTTGACAAATGTGACACTTGAGCACAAATCGTTTATCCTTCACAACTTTAGTACCATGCGATCAATCGTTTTCAAGTAACTGGTTTCATTATATCTACAGCATACATGAAAAATTCCTGTATATTTCCTTCATTTCCTTGAATATTTCACTTTGGCGTCGATGCGGATGGCTCTCCTGGACTAACCCATGATATTTTGTTCATTTGATCATCGTAATAGATTCACTTGTTATCGCTAGTAACAATATGCCCTAGAAAACTCTTCAGATAAAAATAAGCAATTTGTATTTTCAGTCAACTAGTATGGCAGCCATTTTTCCTTCCTTTAATATTTCTCATTGCATAAGTTTTGGTGTATTTTATCATTGAAACCAAAATCAACACTTCTAAACTGTTGAAACCACAATCTACAAATAATATGTCCTTATAAGTCTCTAAACAATAAAAGTAATTATATAATATTTGAAAATATAATTTTGAATGTTTCATTATTATATTTAGTAAACAGAAAGAAACTGTGAAAAAAATTTTATTTTACGAATAGGAATTTTTTTAATAACATCTTTATTAGATACGCTTAGTACAATCTTAATATACAATTAATTTATTACAACTTTTCCTATGTACTTGGATTAATTAACAAGCAAGACGAGCGCGAGAAAATTCATCAGTATATATTTCTCAATTATAAAATTATTATTATTTATTAATTATTAACTTATAGCTATAGTTTACACTAATATTAAACACTAAATGTTCACACAAGTTCGTATGGTTTTGTTCGTTTCAATCTCCTGACATCCTGCGCGCTGTCCAGCAGTTGTATTGCTTCCACGTTAGTATTCTTTATTTATTTAGTAATCTTCTTTCGTGCTTTAAGGCGAAATCCTGCACAACTTCGCAAATCCGTTTGATTTCCAGGTCAGCGTGCAGTTCTTCATTGGTTACATAGCGATAGGCATTGGTAATCAATCGAAGAACCTTGTTTTGACAGCGCTGTATGACTAACTGATTTGAATTTTTAGCGCAACCCCATATTTACACCCCATAGGTCCAAATTGGCTTTATAATTGTATTATAGATCAACCTCTTTAATTTTGGATCAAGTTGAGAGTATCTTCCGACTAACCAGTATAGTTGTTTTATTTTGGTTCTAATGTGTTTTGCTTTTTGTCTAAAGTGATCAAAATATCGAAACTATTTAACATATATAGGGGATTAGGTTGTTTAACGATTGTTTAAGTGATCTATGTTATCTATAAGTTAAGTATTCTCCCACACGAGTATATTTACCCTCTGATGCTCTGCAGATTTTGATAAAATTTAAAAGAGTATTTAAAGAAATAAAAATATACTAAACCCAGAAAAACGGACATAAAGATTTCGAAAAGTAAAGTCGATAATGATATGCACAAAAAAGCGAAGTTCCGAACCGTTACACCAGAAACAATAAAATAAAATCCCCTAAGCCGTTCAGCAGGGACATACTGCCGTTTTACGAGCACTTTCAGCGTAGTAATTTAACTATGCCGCAGGAAAACAACTACTATTCAGATTTTTTCGCAAAAACAAACACCTTTTATATAACGATCAGTTTTTACTGTTCGACCTTATAAGTTATATACGCCGTTTATAAATTCTTATATTTTGTTTTGATTTGGTTTAAATCCTGAATTGTTGATATCTAACTATGGCTTTCGAAAACATTATTTAATAACATAACATAATTTGGATAATCACTCTGCATTAAGCTTGCTAACTTAGTTGAAAAGAACTATATTAAAAAGAGAATAAGAGAGCAATGTAGTACTAACTTCTTCTGAATGAGTACACTATTTTAATAGTGCTTTCTTATAATAAACACACATAAAGTAGTTAAACTATTAAGTATATTTAAGTAATGCTAGAGTTAAATTTGAAGTCAAACGGTTCCTTGAGATAATAAAGATCTTCTAGCTACTAGATAGTCAGCACCTCGTAAGCAGATTAAAGAGAATCATATAGTTTACGATGACTATAAGATTTTGATATAAGATCAGAAATTGATATAAGATCAGCACAGTCCTGGAGTGAAAATAGTATATAATTAACGGAAGAAAACTGTTAACACGTCCGTTGACAATGCTAGCGCATAATGCCAAGCTTTTATTGGACGTCAATTTCGCACCAGCATATAACGCATATGTGTGGTGGTCTTTCTAAGCCTTGTATTTAGTTCGGCATTAGCAATGTGCCCTGCAGTTGTATGAGCCTCATGTGAAAACTATAGTTGAGTCATTTACTTGGTTGGTATGGATTTTTCCATTTTGATTCATATATATTACAGAATTGCATATGGTTGGACAAAATATCCATATGTCAGGGCTCTCTCGTCTTAAAAGTAGAAAAGTAGATACGAAACGTGCCCTAACATGCTGAATTATCATAAATTTTGGAGGATGATTTGTCGGACCATGTGAATGAGGATTTTGAATCTGGGAACGACGATATTGTACCTAACGGAAGTCCGAGTGAGGAAAATTCGGAGACAGATCCCGATGAAAATTCAAACTAGAAGGGAATAAGATGTTGATATCAAATCTGAACCTGTACCTATTATAAGTTATAACAAGTATATGAGTAGCATCGATAGGCTTGTTTACTACCAATGTGAAAGGAAAACGCAACTTATTTTACAGCTCATGATGATTGCTGCCCGTCAACTTTACAATAAATATGTAGGCAATCGTATTTCAATTTAAGACTATCGTTTATCTGTCATAATAAGGTTACAAACAGCTCTGTCCAAACGTACTTTCAAAGCGGTTATCAGCGAACACGTTTTGAAAATACGAGATGAGAAGAAAGCAGAAAAGGTAATGAGAAAGCAATGTAAAATTTGTTATTTATAAAAAAAAAGAATAGACTTACTGTTCAGACCGCGTAAAAATTAGCCATGGATGACCTCTTATCTTTTATCTGAATGGGGTTTTTGTTTATTTTGTGAGTTTTAGTGAAAGTTTGTATTAGCTTATGGTTGTTCATTTATTTCTGTTGACTTCTCAATCTACTTGAATAGATATTTTATTTGTTTGTAGTAAAATTTACTTATGTTATTTTCTCTCATTTTCTGCTGATTTTATATATATATATATATATATATATATATATATATATATATATATATAAGTTTATTATGGTATATTAAATTATACCATCGACAAGTATTATCCACCTCAGTGCCAATCATGCACTTGCGCGAGACACAAAAAAATATATTTTTATCAAAAAAAAAATTAAAATCTAGACTGGACATACGTTAAAACCGTTATTAGGAATATTTTATTGTTATAATGAGAAAAACATAGTCGGCTTCTAGGATAAGTATTTGATCCCAGATCGAAAGTGAACATGTTAAGAGTGTTTAAACGTAAATTTATGATTATTCAGAGACCACCTTATAATATAAAATCAATTTTTTTAAAATGCGTTTTTTAAATTTTCACATACATTGTTCAATTTTTAACTTTTTTGAGTAATCTTCTGCTGCAATGATATTTTGTATCTTATGTCAGTTTGGTCACCGGTTAAACAAGCAGTGGTTTCAAATTATATTGATTCTGGTAAAGATCCATTATTGGTAATTATTATCTTACTGGCTCAATATTAAATATAATTGATCATTTTGTTCTGAGCACAAGCTGTTGTACATGTATGTAAGCCTGTAAAAAGATTGTTAACCTAGTGATTTTAAATTAGTATTTCAATCTATCAACTAGGTATATCTGTAGCTTCTCTCTCTAAGAGGATGTGATTTTCTTTTCAGAAGATGACACGTTCTTGAGCGCGATATGCGATATCGATCAAAATAAACAATAATTGGCATGTCTGGTTAATATAGCGGATGGAACAGAATTTTTTCATGTCGTATTTAATTTATTTTTGAAATTTTATACAACTTTTCTGACAACAAGGCGATACCGTATCAAACGTTGAGTTGCTAAGCAAGTACCTAGTGAGCAAGCTCTGTATTGAAAAGTGTAACTGAGCTGAAAGTATGAGCTGAAAAAGTGCAACTTTCTCGAGATTTCCAACGTGTAGCTTAGCATTCAAATGCAAGATCATTAAATTGAATATGTTTCTCGTTATTGGTAGTCTTTCAACTGCAGTAACATTTTCATTCGGGTTTAGCAGCTTATAATGCGCTAGAACTTCCATTATTATACATTATATATCTGCTGTACAGTGCACAATTCGCTATTTTAAAAATAAAAGCATCAATTTTGATTCTGTAAACGGCTTTAAATAACTTAAGGCATGATCTAACAATATACTAAAATATATTTAGGATTTTTTACTTACTATACAGGGTGTCCGGTAATAATATGAAGCGGCTATACCTCAAAGAGTGTATTAGTTCTAAATTACCAGGAAAACATTTAATATATCTAAATTGGTAAAAATAAAAATCTGGAATTTATTTAGTATGTCGAATGATTAGAGAGTGCAGCAGACGGAGGGCCGTGACCCACCGCAAAAGATTTTCTTGGTGTTTTGTTTTTTTTTTTAGTTCAAAATTATCTCTATCTACAAAAGGTTTGCAAGAAAAAAATACATAATTTTCCAGTTACAAGTTTAGCAAAATTGTCTTAACTGTGTAAAAAATAAGGTTTGATGTCAACACCTTTTTTGAATATTGATAATGTAATATTAAATAAGATATTATAGATTGAACGCGATTACAACACGATACCACGTCTGAAGCAAAATGTAGATCCTCTAGATTTCTGTCCGCTAACTCAGCTGGGCGTTTTCTTTTTGTTTTAATTCATACCTTTTCAAAAAGATCAATTAGTTTGGTCTATGTCCAAAGATGGCGTTTCTTGTAAATTACTAAAAGTCGCCTGCGATTTTTTCATAAACCGACTTTTTTCCATAACGTTTTGGCGCTTCTAACCAAATGTCTATTAAATCTTTATTTTTTATCGTATTATTCGCCAATAAAAAACACTCTGTTAATGGCAACCCACAGTAATACAATTTTTTTTTTGAAATACTAAATTAGTTTATGAATAGTTGAAATTGATTGATGATTGAAAAATCTTGGAAATGAAGCAAATGGATATTTTTAAAAACTCGTACAAAGTTTAAAATGCTGGAAAATTTATACAAATTTGACTAGATATTTCTAAACTGTAAAAAACTTGACAGAACTTCACGGTAGGTTTTATCTATAACAATAAGAGGTATTTACCAATCTGAAAAGAAGTCATTTCTATATTATGTAAAGAGTACAACACTTAATTTAATCATCATTTTTGGCTGATGTCAAAAATTAGAAGCGTTGTTAAACAAAAGCGCGGCCAACCAAGAAAAAGTGATATTTTCATGTTATTTAGTGACAGTCTGCCCAACAATTCAATAAAACTACTAAAATTCAAGTTATAAATTCAGTGTTTAGTTAATTTTGTGCGCTTTCCATTCAATTCGTGTGGTAGTCTGTTTCTCTTGTTTTAGATACTTCCCATCACATTTAAACCCCAAGTAATAACTGCCAAGCGGTCTAAATCTTCTCTGAAAGTTTAGTTTGATTTCTTGGTGACGGAGCATATGGGGATATGACGGGACAGCATCATCATACATTCCTAAAAATGCCTGATCAGTTTCAGCAACAAAATTCTTCAAATAACATAACAAAATGATGAAAACCGAAAATGTAATTTTGAATGTTTTATAATCAGAGTCAATATATACTCAATAACTCAATAATTCTAAATATAAAGCTGTTATTTTATATAAACAAATGATAAAACTATCCAATTTAACAGTTCTTTTATGTTGAAACTTCACCAACAACGATATTTTAAAAGCAATTTTCGTAGCTGAAATTAAATCTAATTTAAAGCCAATTTTCTTCTTTCAGCCATATCAGAGATTTGACATGGATTTAGCGAAGAACTGTCATAAATATGAAATATATTGTATGTGTGATATATGATTAAATAAAGCTAGACAGAATACATTTTCGTTGTCTGGAAGCTCGGAGCATTATTTCCACTATTTTTGATAATCCAACAATCTGGCAAGCCTCAAGATAATGAAGGGGCCAATTATCCTAGGGGAAAATGTCGGCCATACGGACAAACAAAAAGTTATTTAGGACCGCGACGGTGCCGGTTCTCTCCCACGGCAAGATCCCGTATGATTTATTCGCTAATTTAGTTCCGTTCCGCTAGTGCGGTCGGTCTATTTCGTTATATTTTATATAAGGTTCCGCGTTGTTATCTCTTTATTAATTTGATATAAACGGGCAAAATGGGAACCTTTGTAATTTTGCTATCATTTACCTATTTCCTGCGTTACGTTGAAAGTAATGCGGGTAGTGACTGTGGCCACTTTGTGTCGTCTGTCTACACAAGAATAAACTTAGATTAAGTTATTACTTTATCAGTTTTGCCTCTCTGATTCAATTGGAAGTGGCGTGAATGGTTATATTCTAATATTACTAAGGATACTAAACTGACATAACCAAAGTAAAAATGCATTTAATGTCTTCTTTGAGCCGGCTTAGTGGCGCTGTGGTAAAGGCGATAGGATGGTCCTCTTACTGTTGCGATAGCCTCGAGTTCGAATCCTGCTGGGGCATGGTCGTAAATTTATGTTTGTGATTGTTTAAAATTTGTGATTCTCCCAGGCAAGAATTTAAAATCCGATGAGGAAAATGATCAAAATCACGCCTGTAACCAGGCTGGGTAAGACCGGATAACTTCTGGGATGATTTATAATGTCGGTCACTCGATAGTCGGTATGCTTAAGGCTGAGGACCGTTGCTCGGAGCCCACGTGAAACTATAGGCCCAGTCCAGATAAACAACACTTGGTAAAAGGAGACTTTAAAATATATTTTAAAAAATCTTCTTTGTTTGCTTTTATCTAAGATTGACTTTAATAAAAATGAAAAAGATCCATTAAAAAAAAAACGGTTAGATGTTTCGAAAATCTAAGGAATTTAATTTTGGAAATATTATTCCTAATGAAATATTTTGAATAATAAGTATATATGTACTTATACTGAAACAATAAGGCTATTCTGTTTTCAATCAATTCAATTAGGAAAAGGAAGCAAATTGACATTGGATTGGCAATCTTTCCAAAGTTAGTCTAAATTTTCCTTGACTTGAGAGGCAAAGTTCTGGCTGTAAAGTCACCATAGGTGGATTGATGTTTTTCAAGCTTCTCTTACCATGAGACTTTTACAACTAAAAAGATGCATACTTTGATAAATGTACTAGTTCCTGAGTTCGTTTTCATCCATTTTCTGAAGGCCATAAGGCAATAAGGCTGGATTGAAATAGCTCATTGGCACAACTCTAGACTATTGGTAGTTACATACCCAAATTTGTTTTACGTTCATTTGTTGTTTCATATATTGTTTAACACAATAAGTTTTAGTTATATATTCTTTTTCGAAATTTAATATTTTAAAAATTCTGTGCAAACGACATTTTTAAAGATTAATTCATACTTTAAAATGATACTAGAGCTACATTGGCCGGTATACAGAACCATTTACTACTCAGTAGGTTAGATTAGTGTATGCTAGTTTAATTAGGTTTGCTAACGTCTATCACGTAACTCGACAAGTTCGGATGAATACCGTGATTACCAAGAAGGTGCTGATGCACCGTGGTATTAAAATAAATGCAGTTCTTCATGCAATAAATTCGAAAAATGAATAGTTTCTAATTCAATGTTCAACCGTTCTTCGTACCGAAACATTCGCCCATTTTTTCAGTGATGTTGGAGATCGAAATATACTCTTTACTCTCTTCTCTAGAACACATAATTGTTCGATTAGGTAGAGATCTAGTGATGCTGTTAGCTTAGGAATATGTTGATACTCTTCTGATACTTAATTATTGAGGATGTCGAGATGTTCTTTGGCAGTCATCTGACTAGTGATCTAGTAAATGAGAAGACCAACTGAATCCTACAATATATTCAAATAAAAGCGGAACTTCCTCTACACTTAACTGTAAGAAGCAGGTAGTTCCGAGAGAAGGCTTCTTTCGAGGGTCGACTTACATATACCCGGTCGTTTGTAGGAAACAATGTAAATAATGCTTCATCGGACCAAACAACATTCTTCCAGTTCTCAAGTGTTCAGGTTTAATGATGATTGAACTAATACTTCCGTTATAAAGAGCTTCGCAATTGCAGCCCTTCCATAAATACTAGCTTTGTGAAGCCTCCACCGTACCTTTTTGTTGAAACCGAGTTATTCAAGTGAGTGTTGAAATCTGCTGCCACTATTGCCGCGGTAGTTAGTTAATATTGGGTTTCACCCACTAGTCCCTTTCGTCGATGACAGATTATCATTTTTTGTGTATATTTTAATTTCAGTGGATACTGTAATTTGTCGATCAACTTGTTTAATTTTTTAAAATTGTGTTTTGTTTCAAGTATTACAATGGATTCCCTTTTTGGGTTATTTTTACTTGATATAAATGACTAAAATAAATGTTTCCTAACAGTACATGAAGAGATATATCACTCAAAGATGTGCATAGTTTTAAATTTTTTGTACATATTTCCCTAACAATTTTCTCTGAAATATTTGTATAAAATTTATTTTAATTCAAAAATAAAACTACTCACTATTTTTATACATTTCATAAGTTTGATCTCGAATAGAGCTAACATTAAATTGGTCTTGATCGTCACCCGCTTCGTATGTGGACGCTTTCTTTTCAGTGAATTCAATTTCGAAATATTTCAGTCACAGTGTCCGTACTAATCTTTACTGCAGCTACAACACGCTGCAATTATTTCCAATAAAACTCCAACTTTATATCGAATAGTATTCTTATTTATTTCTCTAACGCATTTTACTGGCAAGAGAGGGCTTCCGTTATCTCGTTTCTATTCGAAGTAACTGCAGACGCAACCTGTTTCGGCATTTTCGTTCAATTTAATCACAACTATAAAGCAATGATCTGAAAATTGTCAAAGAAAACACCAAAAATAACGTTTGCCGGTTTATAACCTCCATAATTATTATCATTAATATTTTGATGAATTTTACAGACATTCGACAACCGGACGGCTGTTGTAGGCTGATTCAATTACATGTTATGACTCATCAGATAGCAATGTATCTCATTTTAACTGGAATAAAATTAGTCGGAATACTATTTGATATTAAATTGATTTTTTACCATAGGATAATGTAATTCCTCTAGGCATTACACTCGATATCGTGATGACGTGGAGTCACTGGTATTTTGGTTAGACTATATACACATAAATGGGTAGAAAGAGACAGAAGTGATGGAGGTATATAATTATTGATTCGCTTTTGAATGTTGTCCTTAGTTGTTTCATAGCACGCAAAGTTAAGCACAAACAAACTCTGACATTTTCTAATCCGATATAATCCCGATACACGAATCGTCCCTAAAAGCTATCGAAAATACGGGCAGCGGTTTCGGTCCGTTCGCTCGCTGGCTCGCCGAACCGGCGGTAATTAGAAACCAAACGGTTTCCGTTTAAATACACGAAACGAACACTAATTACTATCTATTGTGTAAACATTCGCCGAATGCATTATGGGTATAAAGCCGTCAGGTTGGTCTGTTTCTCATTAATAATTAATTGTACTTGCACGGCGCGCATTCCGGCGCATTTGCTGACACGAATACGCTTTCAGGGGGTGATGTTCACCCTCCACCTATTTCTGTTTTCATTTTCTTTTAATAATTTACCAATATATTTTGTCTTTATTCGTCAATATAAATACCACAAATATTTTCATTGCAATCGACCCAATTACTTTCTAATATATCAATTCAACGATCTCATGGCTATATAGCCAGCGAATATAATTCTTTAACATTATAGAAACCCATATAATTATTTTTAATAAACTTTTAAAATTAGCACTTAATTTGAAAGGTTTGGCATATTTTGATATTTAATTTTAAAGGTTTGTTCTAATGTTCTAATTGTAAAGGTTTATCAAATATATTCATATATGAATATCAATATTTTGTTTCTCCGATATATCAACATATAGAGATCTTTCAAGATATCTGTAGCGACCGCTATGACCCTTTAGGCCTCCACGCATTCACCTACAGCAAGTTCAAAGTTTGGCATCGCTGATGGATTGGTACCATGTGGGTCCCGGCTATAAAAGACCACCATGACGACGTCTCGCTCTCTATTCTATGCTCTCTATTTTAAGGATTTAGTCTATTTCGATATTTAATTTCAAACTTTTACAAAAAAATTGCTACATCTTAAAATATTTACAGAGTATCTATATTTTTTAGCACGATATATCAATATATTCTTTTTTTCTAAATATCGTTTTATTCTTTATAAAATATGGAGTTTTTTATATCTGAAACGGCATATCGATACTATTTAAAATAATGTTGTGTAATTTAGGAACACTCTCACTTAATTTTTACAAACTTTAAACTTTTTAAACGAACTATAGCCTCAGCGTGCTTTGATCCTAGTACATTATTGTCGAAGAGCTAAACCCGCACGGCTATCCGTATATATGGGTAATTTTATGATTTTATCGAAAGTACTTTATATGTAGCTTTTGTTTCATTTTTGATATAGGAATCTGAAAGATTATTTAAATATCCATTTACTACTATTCGTTTAAAATAATCCAACCATGTATCATGAAGGCTTTTCTAGCTCTATAAAGCATCGGGTTTGTTCCGAGGCATGTTGAAGTCTAAAGCTTCTTTTACTTATAGAAAAGGTTAAGGATCCAGCGGATATATACATAAAAGGGCCATAGCACCACACACTTGTTCTTAGCGAGTGAAGAATTGTAGACTAGAAGTTATGCAAGTTTGTATGTCGAAAATATGAAAATGTTATTACATCAGCAAGAATAGTATAATATTTAGTTTGTCTTTAGTAATTGTTAAACACCTAGCGATATTATGGACTTATATCAAGTATTTTAATTAAGTATATGTATTTTTTAAATTGAATAATTTTAACTATCTTATTTCACCGATAATACAAATGCTTAATATTAATGAAAAGTTTGAAATATTACACAAATATCATATTCGAGCAGGAAAATAAATCGATTTTTTTTGCCTTTAAAACCACCTCAACGCAAAACAAAACTAGGCCAAATAGTTTTGGTGGAGAAACCGGATAACGATCGATGAGTGTCACAGCTGCGAACCTCATGTACGACCAAATGGCTAAAGTTAACAAGGTTTTACCTGTAACAAATATTAGCTGTCATATTGGTTGCGAATTGAAATAAACGAACTCTTTTATCGGAATTTTCCACTTTGATAACATCGGTATTATCGATAGCTCTTATATGAGAATTTGAAAATAACTGGAAAATATTAACTACTAAAGTAGGTTGTTCAATAGGTGCACGTAACAGCATCTATTGCACAACAATTGACTAAAAGTTGAAAGACCTTTTTATATTTCATCTTTCATAAGGTAACAAACAAAATATCATGATCAAATGAAATTCATCTTGAAAATGTTAAAGAAGCAGTGGGTTGTGCGCAACATTAGTGTCTTAAAATTGATCACACAAGTATGTGATTTTAACATAATTAAAGGGATTTTGTGCAAAGTTTTGTCGGTATAGATAAGACGTGGGTCTATTACCATTATTCGGAAACAAAATAAGCAACTAAGCAATCGTGTTAACGCAGCTTTTCGACCAGGTGAGCTTGTGTTCAGAAATCAATCAAGAAGATTTTAGCATCAGCAGTGCCATCTGGAAAAGCATGTATTTGACGTTAGCAATGCTTCCTTAAAGTCAGTTTTCAAGATATCCTGAAAAACGTCATATTATATTGCTCAGAGTGGTAAGATATCGTATAGTTTTATAAATATTTAAAGTAAATCAGTTTTAAGTAAATTAGAAATTTTGCATTAGTCGATAAGACTATTCTCTATTGAATTGATTTAATTAACTGAATTAACCTCACAACTCAATCAAGGAAATAAACAATTTATCAAAAAAAGAGGTTGTAGGTAGATTGTCAATCATTTTGATGTTACTCCAAGTATTTCTCACACATTTTTAGATATTTAACAGAAAGAAGTAGTGAATTAACTGTTTTGATGTATAAGAAAGAAAAGACCAAACATATGTATTTGTTCTTTTTAAATAGCCTACAATTGTGATAAACGTATATGCAAGTATAAATTGTATCTGCGTCCAATTTTCCTTTAATGATGTTCTAAGTGAGACTGTTTTAACTAAATTTTAAATAGGTTGATAGGAAATCTCGATTGAAAATGAGCTGCAATTGAGCAATGGAGCTAGTCGACATACCTTTGGTGAGAATGAACTGCAATGAACATCTAACTCAGTCCCAATAGACTAGGTTAATTAGTAACAGCTTCAGTCCGCATTTGGTAGCCTCATACCCTGGATAGCGATGCTTGTACCAGAAATCCATAGACTAGAGCCATGTTTAAAGCATGGCGAGCTTGATGATGAAAGTATTTTTGAGGCAAGTTTCCAAATCAATTATTCTCAAAAATTCTTGTGTCAAAGCTTTGACCACATTCAGTGAAAATATTTTGCTAAATTGATTATTGATGGTTATTTTTTTCATTCAGATTAGTATTTAATTCTAAGAATTATCCAAATACGTCAAATCAGAATCATTGAATCAATTATTAATATTTCTCAGGCTGAGATTACTATTCGCAAAAAATACCAAAATCTAGAATATTTCTGGAAAGCATACTACAAAGATATATGGTGGAATTATATTACCAGCTAGTAAAATCAAACGATTAAGTTTGCTTTAATATTTTCATTTAAGACTAGTTAAAGCTGTGTATTATTAAGCTATCGGTGCATCAGTAGATTTTTAAATCGATGCAGACTACCCTTAGAAATACAGATACAGATCCAAGGACTGGTACAGGTACAGACGCAGATAAGATTTATTTCATTTAAAGGACTCGATATTTTTCTAGGTTATTTCAAGTTGATATTCATAAAGTGCCTGACAGCCCGGTGGCGCAGTGGTAAAAGCAATGGGACGGTCCTCCTACTGTTCCTCCTGCGATAGCCGCGGGTTCGAATCCTGCTGGGGCATGGTCGTAAATTTATGTTTGTGGTTGTTTAATTTAAAATTTGTGAATGTTCTAGGAAATAGTGTAAAATCCGACAAGGAAAATGATCCCAGTCACGCCAGTAATCAGGCTGGGTAAAACCGGATGTCTTCTGGGATGATTTGTAAAGTTGGTAGGCTTAATGCTGAGGACCGTGATTCGCACCACACGTTAAACTTTAGGCCCAGTCCAGATAAACCCACAGTTGGTAAAAGGAGGCTTTAATATATATATATATATATATATATATATATATATATATATATATATATATATATATATATATATATATATATATATGTATATATATATATATATATATATATATATATATATGTATATATATATATACATATATATATATGTATATATATATATATATATATATATATATATATATATATATATATATATATATATATATAGGAATGTCCATGTATATATATATATATATATATATATATACTATACGAATGTCCACTTTGACATTTAATTCGTTTAATTGTCGATCATCTAAGTTTTGGGTCAATTTTATGTAAACATATTGAAATATATGATGATCTGAAGAGCTATCTTTCATCTATCTTGAAGCTCGCAAGTTTAGTGGAGAATTCCTATAAAAATACTATAAAACAGTGAGAACAAAAAGCGACAAAAAGGTGCTAGCACACGTCCTCGTAATAATTCAGATATTACACAGGCCATAAAAATTTAACGAAGTCCTTTTGTAGTCCATCCAGTTCGAGCACTTATTCTTCGTGGGCTTTTTGATGCCCGAAACCGTACGGTAGGGCGAGAGGTGGGGATTACGGTGGGGACAGGACGGTGAAAAATGGAAATTCGACTATTTGCACTAATTGCATGGCGGAAGAATGATAATGTGCCTCGCAGCTGTTGGACGCATATTTTGAAGGATTTACTTTAATGTTATAGTATGCCAATTGGTTTAATTTATTGCATTACTATGTTGATTACATTAGATGACAGTATATCGAAAGTTAAAATATTTTATTTTTAATCGGTTTGGAAATATTGAATTATATAAGGATGTTCAAATAATTAAAATGAAATAATATCTCTGCTAATAATCGCATTGGAATTAAGGATTAAAAACACAATTTTCCTCAAATTTCGCTTTTTTCTACAGAGAAAGAAAAAATTCAGTGCAGGCTCATCGAAAATAATGTAGGGATTGTGTTTGACATCAGTTGATTGATGAGTGAACAATTGATTTTGAGTTTGCGGATTAAAATCTAACTTTAACTCTAAATCTAACTACTCACAGTAACTGTTAAATATTATAAGCACAAGAATTTAGTGTATTTTAAGAGGAGTTTGAAGTATTATTTTTTAACATAGTCCTTTAATGCCTAATATTAGTTCGATTTTAGTTGAGATTTGTGCTTGATTTTGTAAGTTTAAATTGTTTTGTCATACATAGAAGTATTTTATTTATTTCAATATATTTTAATTGCATATGGTTGACGTTTAATTTCGTACTTTTCTAACTCATCATTTTATAGGCACCTAATTATTTTGAGAAAAAAAAATGTATGTATTGATTTGCCAAGTTATATAATAGTTTAACTCTTCATCATCTGAATATAAACGCAGGTATATCCTAGGATTTCGGGATTGATTCCTGATAATCCCGACAATTTTTTCAGTACTCGAATGCTCTTATTTTGGTTGAAAGCCATTATCGTAGCTCCAATACGATTATCGATTAAAGTTTAACAGATGCAATATTTGCTATATATTACAGCTCTATATTTACTAGTAAAGACAGAAGAATTTCCGCTATTATCAACAGGATTGCCCTTATCTTATGTCTCTGAATTTATTCACTGAATCGTCCTCATTGATATTTCTCAGACTGAGATTAATATTCACAGAAAACGCCAACATCTTCCGTATTCTCTAGTGTTATTTCCTTTTGACAGTCAATGATTATGATGCAATTTATCCTTACGAATAGAGATACAGACAGAGATACGGAATAGGCACAGATTCAAATGCAGATAATATTTACTTAATTTGAACGAATCAAGAATGTCAAAAATTCACATTTTTGACAAAAATATTGATTGAATATAATTGCCTTTTTCACAAAAATATCTTATAGTCTAATAATCATTGAATCAGTATATGCAATATAATTTTTGCATTTTTTTTTTGTTTCATATGTTTATTTACATTTTATATAATTTTTATGAATACCCATGTCAATATTAAATTCATCTAAATGATGATAATCTAGGCATTTTGTCAATTTTATGTAAATATATTTAAATATAGGAATAATTTTTAATAGAATTGCTTTTTAAAATAGTGTTTTTGAAAAATAACTGTCAACGAAGGCCAATGACGAAAAAATTTTTTCGATAATTTTAACTAATTTCTCGGTTTCTTGACGTGCTGATTCCAAATCTAGTGAATACAAAAGTGGTATAACTCACAAGTTTTAATATTTCAATATCAGAAGCAAGTCTAAGTTTTAAAACATTTAAGTTTTATTTCAGTCCATATGAAGGAAAATTCAAAATATAATTATAATTATAATTTCATAGAAAAGTTGTCTTCATGCTCTTTAGTGAAGTAAAAATGATTTATAAAGTTTTCATGCCATATGGCAGTATGTGAGGAGAACTCAATTATGAATCAACATTGATGCAAAAATAGAAATCCATAAGAAAAAGACCCGACAACAAGAACACTTCATATAAATCCTTGGTAGACCCCAAAAAAATTATTTTTCCATCACTATACTTATGTGTAAATTTGCACTTAATAAATTATGAAATTTTTAAAAGATTTTGATAAAAATGTCTTAAATATTTATGTAGACTAGTTCCTTATTTATCAAAATCTAATCTGCAAGGAAAGACATGTTCGTTTTAGTTTTCGTAAACTAATGTTCGATTCCTACTTCAAAGCAACAACTTGCTAACTTCCAATAGACAATCTCGAAACTTTTGGTTGTCTTGAAAAGTTAGGTAATGTGATTGGTTTCATCATGTCTTAACAACAATGGAGAGATAATTATAGTGATGATATAGTATCAATGTGATGGTTGCTGATGTTCCCTTTCCAAAGAACAGCAAAATTAATCACATTGGAGGGAAAGCTATAAATAGGGCGGGAAATTCAATAAAATAAGCAGAGATATAAAAGTCTTTTCGAGTATTATATTATTATATTAAGAGTTTCCCATTTTCCAACTAGTGCTTATCTGGATTGAATCTATTTCTTAACTGGGGTTCCGAACGGCGATCCTCGTTATTAAGCCTACGACCGGCAGATGACCAACTTAGAGATTATCCCAGAATACCTTAGCCAGCCGTAAAACTAAGATGATTTTCCTGGTCGGATTTTACACTCTTGCCTTATGGACAATCAGAATTATAAACAATCACAAATATAAATTTAGAATCATGCCCCACCAGGATTTGAACCCGTACCTATCGTGACTAATAGTATGGATACAGTCCTGCCACCTTGTAATTGCAAGTAAAAATTATAACTATATAGAAGAACTGATTTAATTCTTTAATAACCATGTATGAATATGTTTAGATACATAATCGATATCATATTAAAATATATGAAAGTCTGAGTGAACAAATATTGATATTATATATAAAATTAAGTTAAAATGATTTAAAAAGATTTAAGAAAAATTTTTGTTGGCCTGTCCTATCAGCAACATGGAATATTATAATTTAAAAAATATTCTAGTATACCAAACGAATAGGAATTTAAAGGTTAATTAAAATTTGACGATAAATATCCAATAAACGATGTTGTTATATTTCCATTTAATTACTAATCAATGTTCTGCCATATATTTCCAGCTGTCTGAAACCGGAAAAATCACATGACGCGACGTACATAATATCCGACGTTACCAAATTAATATTAAACCGAATATTTGATTATGTCCGATATATACGACGCAACTGTTAATTATGAAAGCATTTTATTGAAAATGCAATAAATAGATTGTAATTAGTACGCAGCATATTATCAGAGCCATCTACGCAAAACCATAATTAAATAATCTTTTATACGAAGTTATTAATGAACCCTAAACAAAAAATTATATTTTATAGGAATATGCCCAATTAATTAGCAATAATGCTACTCAATTTATTAAACAATTTTTCCGAGATGGTTTCTCCATTGAACTATTAATTACTCTTGTTTGCTGACTTTTGTTTGCTGGGTTGTTATTGTTTCTATATACTTTTCCGGAAATTTATTCGAATTACAACGTGGGGTAAAAGTCCCTCTACCATTGACGCAATTTCCGATGAGTGGCAATAATGGAACAATTATTTTCAATAAATATTGTCACTATTTCTGGTCGTACTTGTGGCGTATATTTATCAATAATAAAATTTGGTCGTCTAAACAACACAATGGTTAAAGCGAAACTGAGATAAACGTCACATAACCAAGATGGCCCGCAATCAAAAAGGATACGGGACTCACTTTGACGTCAAATCTAAATAGTAGCGTGACTTTTGACCCACCCTATATTAATATTTCGAATACTTATTGATTATATGAATATATAATGTCCTCGCATATATTCCTCAAGGTTTTGTTATGTTTTCATAAAAAAGTCGTTCATTGAGAAAAAATTGCAATAATTAATCAAATAACAGGTCAATTGAAAAGTCACCAACCTGACACGTGGATGGCGCTACTAGAATTAAATCCATATGTTTTTTAGTCACTCAAAAGATGCGTGTATAAATTTGACAGCTGTCGGATCATTAGTCAAATCATTGTCGGAAAATTATTCAGTATAATTACTGATATACTCTATCAATGAAATACGTGTACTTTGATTTAAATGATTCATAACTGTTGATATTGACACCACTAAGAACAATTTGTTATCACTTGTAATTTATCGGTATAAGCAATGGATTAAAAAATACATATTTAGAATACTTAATATAAACTTACAGTTTTAATTATAACAGGTCAATCTGAAAAGTGCCCGGCCTAGCCCTGCTTTTTGAGGGCTATCAAAAAATGTTTGTATAAATGTGACATCTGTCGGTTAGTTTTGTAAATTATAGTATTTTGAGTGAAGCAATTTTTGTTATTATGAAAAAAATGGATAAAAAAGAATTTCGCGAATGAAATGAAATATCAGACACTCTAAAGATATCAACTGAACGTGTACATATCATTCACGAATATTTGGGTATGAGAAAGTCGTGTGTAAAGAGGGTGCCGCGCGAGCTCCCTTTTGAACAAAAACAACGACGAGTTGATGATTCGGAGCAGAGCTTGAATTAATATCAAGTTATATCAAGCATAACAAACTCGGGTTTTTGTGTCGATTTGAGACAATGGATGAAACATGGCTCCATAATTTCACTCCGAAATCCAATCGATAGCCATCCGAGTGGACTGCACACATTGAACCCGCTCCAAAGCGTGGGAAAATGCAACAGTCGGCTGGTAAGGTTATAGGAATAATTTTCATTGACTACCCTGAAAAAACAAGGACTATCTACAGCGACTATTGCATAGTGTTACTGGACCGTTTGAAGAATGAAATCGCCGAAAAACGACCGAAAAAAAAGAAAAAGAATGTGCTGCTTCCCCAACACAATGCACCGTATCACAACTCAGTGGAAACGATGGCAAAAATCCATGAATTGGGCTTCGAATTCCTTCCTCATATACCGTATTCTCCAGATCTGGCCCCCAACAACTATTTTCTGTTCTCAGATCTCAAAATAATGTTCACTGGGAAGAAATTTTCGTCGAATAAAGAGGTGACCGCCGAAACTGAATCCTATTTTGAAGCAAAGGACAAGTCGTATTACAAAAAAGGTATCGATAAGTTGGAGAGGCGCTATAATCAGTGTATCACCCTTGATGGGAATTATGTTGAATAAAAAAAAAAATTTGCAAAAAATGTGTTTTGCTATAGTAGGCCGGGGACTTTTCAATTGACCTGTTATATTAATAATTACAACCGAATATATTGACCAAAATATTTATAAAATTTTCTATAACCCTTTCCGCTTTTTCTGACACTCAAATAATAATCAAAAAGCGATATGTCCTTCCGATGTGTAGTCTATCCTTCCGTACAACAAAACGTCGTTCAATTTGTTTCAGTGTCGGCGATTGGATTTAGAAGCTCGTAGTACAGTCCACTTTACATATTGCATTATATGCACAGTAATATTTTATAACCTTGAATATTCAGCTTTGGTTCGATATGGGTGGTTCTTTTGTCATACTTTTTATCGCTAGTCACAATACTCAACAGAAAACATATTTCCTCGGCAGAAGATTTCTTTAAATAAATCAACAAAAATAAAAATCTTTAAATAAATCAACAAAAATAAAAAATGCCCAGTCAAACTACCTACAATTACTTAATATTTTCATTTTTTTTATTAAGCTTAGAAGTTGCATTATATTAACTATGTAAAGGAAACTAAAATTCTCTTGCCTAAGTTATAAAAATATTTTATGTACAAGATAGCATTAGCGAACATTAGAAATTATGCACCAAAAAACTATCAAAACTGTATTATTCTTATTTAATTTTTAAATTGCTTTACTATATATTATTTTTGTATTAAATACTAACTGAACTATATTTCCTGTGTTTTTTTTTTAGAAGCGATTTATTTCCCATAATTTTGATAGTTAATTGTAAAAACTAAACTAAATTAGTGCATTGGAACTGAATTGTATTTTATGATAATGCGTATTTTCTGCAATGAACATTATCTACAATTTAGCATATTTTTTTATGTACTCAGTCTCATAAAATACATTTAAAAAAATATAATTTATATTAGGCTATAATATATCTAACGCATATATTAGCGACAGAGTTAATGTATGACATCGTATCCATTGTCCATAACTGACGGTCTCTCTTAACTTTTTAGCAGATGATTTTCAATCCAGGGGAAAAACTTATGGTTAACTCTATGATGGTTGTTCTTGGACGTGGAAGAAAATACTAACTCATCTAAAAGAATAAAACTATTCCTGTTTATAGCATGAAAAGCAATATATCAGTAACGAATTATTAAAAACATTGTGATTAATAAAAACTAATCAAACTATTCTAACTTTTAGCTTTGTCCATCAATTGTTATCGTCCTAATATTCTATTTTGTAATATCTATGGCCATACGTAACTAAAAATAATAAACCTTCTTTAAATTCATTATATGCTTTTAAGAATTGTATGTTTTTAAAATCATTGTCTGGAATTTCCGTTAGACCTCCTGGGGAAGTATCTATTTAAATCATATGTTTCCTAAAAGTGTATAAAGGGATAACTTACGTCCATTAAAGAGCATTTCCTTAAGTATTCTATGGATACTTCGCATACTAAAAGTTATCTTTGAAATAATTGTAGTAAATTATATTTACGTTGACAAAAACTAGGCACTATTTTTATATATTTTAACTCGAATATAACTAATATAAAAAATAAAGGTATATTAATGGTTTCTTTTCTGTAAATTAAATATTATATTGATTTTATATTTTGGAAATAGTTTGATCGCAGTGTTCATACTAGTATTAAGTGCAGCTGAAACACAATCAAAAATTTTGCAATAACCCCAGCAGCTTAATATTTAATAGTAACAATATTTACCTCTCTAACGTATAGTATTGCTAAGGAGGGACGTCATTACCTCGTTCCCGTTTGAAGTTATTCATTGGAGATATAATGTGTTTCTCGCTGATCTTTTATAGGCTTTGGTAATTTAAATCAGAGTAATGAATTCAATATAGAAGTGTATTAAAACAATTTGGCTGTTTATAACCCCTTATATATTACTAATTTTTTGAAGAATTTTGTAGACATTTGACAACCATACCAATTTTATAGGTTGATTTGGTTTCATATATGGACGTATGAGATAGTATTGTGTTTCTTTTTAATTGGAAAAAATGAGAAGGAAAATATTGTCTCATGTTAAAATGAATTTACAAATTGCGATGGGCAATACGTCCGACATCATGATATCGTGAGTTCACTATTATTTTGGATAGACTACTGTTATATACTAGAAGTATCCGTCGATAGGACTTGCGGCTATCAAGCCAGCAATAAGACAATATATGTTATTTTATTTTAAGAAAAGTAGAGGTGATTTCTTAAAAGGTGATACCAAACCATAATGAGGGTTTCTATCTATTCGAAAACAGACCAAACCCATTTCGCTCGTACACCTTTCAGTAGCCTTTGCATATAGCTGCGATTCCTCGAGTCCGTAGCTGAGGACGCAACAATCGCATAACACCTCCCTTCAAAGAAACGACCATAGTGATATATGGGTCTCATCTGAACCGATTAATTGAGCCATCATAATTTAGAAAACAATTCCATAGAAGGGTACCATGGAAATTTGGATTGAAACTATGTCATTTCGGGGACTTTCCAAGCCAAACTGGCGGATAAACGTTCAATGGATACTCAAAAATAATTTTTATAGGAATTATTGGGTGTTATATTCTATATACATCCCGTCCCTGTCGTTTTTTAGGAGGGAGTTAATACGGTTTTGATTATCCGACTATATGTGTAAAAAATACCTGAATGGTGAACGAGTGCTACTGGTTGGTCAATAGTCTAATTAACCTTCAGTATAATTTTGCATCGCCATTCAACAGTTCACGTACTCTTTCCGTAAAATAAAACAGTAAATAATTTTTAAGTAAAATAATCGCTTTTTCTTAATAATAGCTTTTCACATATAACAAATATCTAAAGAAGGCGACATCAAGAACTAATTAAATGCAAAACAAAAATAAAATTGACAACTCAACTAAAATATTTTAGCCTCGCAACAGTCGAGTTTCAATGCAAAAGACCACAGACCAATCAATACGACAGAGAGCATAAAGAACTTAAGCCCCTTAATAGAAAGTAGTTTTGTCGGAGAGTACCCTCTTCGGAAAATCCGCTTCCTTTTGAATTTTTTACTATGCTAAAGCTCGATCATTATATTGAACCGCGACCTATCCAGACGGTACAATCCCCGCTCGCAATCTATAGTAAATACTAATCCCATATTAAAGTTTTATAATAAAAGCCGCCGGCGGTGAGAGTTTCTCCATTCAGAGCTGCCGAGTCCGGCTAATGAACGAACGAGAGACGACGACGACGAAACCAACGAGCAAGGACGCTCGAAAAGGTTCTCCATAAATCTCCCGACAAATATCGGCCCGAGTTTCGTATGGAATTGATCCGGAATAAATATCGACGAGTGGTTTTATGATGGACCGAGGGTAGCGGGTGGCAGTTGGGGGATTGGGCGCGCTCAAATGATCCTTTTCCATTCGGAAACGAGGCCCCCGAGCGCATTTTGTTGATTATTATTTCTATGTATGAACATGGTTTCGCGTTTCGGAATCTTTGTACGAAAGGGTTGCGTTTGTTCGAGTTAATTTTCAATGTTTACCGTATAAATTTGTGTCCCTGGAGTTATTTGAACTCTGTCGGTGGTAGAGAAGAAAATAGAATATGGAAGGTTTTGTTGATGGATAATCAGTGCGGTCGGGTTACCATGAAAGGTTCATTGTTTGCTACCAGAGAGAGTTTCCCTTCAAGGCATCTTAATGTATATTATTTAAAGTGTTAACAATAGTATTGCAATAAAACGTGCAGAAAAAAATGTTAGAAAAACTGGCTACCACATGATTTCACTGGAGATTGTGCCTGTATTGTGACTGATGATGAAAATTTAATCTACTACGACAATCTCAAACACAAAAGGTCATGAGCTAGACTAAGAGATTGTCCAGGAGTGAAATATTCATGGTTATGAAGTCTTGCAGGGTATATTATGAGATGAGCAGGGTTTAGTGTATTATAAGCTCGCAGCGTAACGTAACGTGTAAAACAGAATAAAACTATTACTGCAGATATCTACTGATGTCAATTGAATAAATTAATGACCTATTATTTTAAAGTAGGCCAACAATAGATAGTAGCAGACGTAAAGTCATCTTCTTCGAATTACTCAGAGTAAACCCAGAGTAAACTAACAAATATTATCCAGCGATGTGAATTTATCAAAACAAGCAAAGCGAGAAAACGACGTTTACGAGTATATAACCTGACATTAATGTTTTGAATAATTTTGCAGACTGATTCGGTTACATGTTCGGAAGTATCAGACAGCACTGAAGTCGTCTTTTAACTGGAATAAAATGAGAAGGAAAATATTGTCTGGTATGAAAACGAATTTACAAATTGCAATAGGCAATACAGTATACATCTTGATGACGTCAGTTCACTGCTACTTTGGACAGACTATATATATTTAAGGTATTTGCGGCGGTATCTTTCGATTAAAGGACGATAAACATACAGAATGAGGTAGCAGCCGGTCCGAGTCGCCGAGAGATCGGGTCTTTCCCAACGACGACGATTATAATTTCATTATTCGAACGCTACGCGATATACATAGGCGTCGCCTTTACCGACAAAGGATTCCGCGTTTACGCTCCACAAATAAATTGTTTAAGGTTCACGGAACGTTCATAAGCTTTACAAATGGAATATTGTGGATTTAGCTGCTCCCCGAGGAAGGTAAATCAAAATTAATTGACCCCGTATACCCCGGCTTGCGACAGTATAAACGGATATTTTATTTACCGAACAAATATTTGCGTTCGGCGTGGGATTAGGCAACCCTTTCGGTTTTCACGTTGACGGGGTGAAGGGGGGAGTACGTCGGAGCTGATAGCGGCGCTGGTGTGGCGGAATCCGTCGCTATTTTTAATGGAGAGAATGGGAAACGGTCGGGAAAATCGGCAAATAAAAGGAAACACATTTGTAGTAATAAAATCTAGTTGACCTCCAAAATATTTCCGAGGGAATTTGTTTCCTTATACGTTTTTATTTACAATTAAAATAATATTATAATTTTTTTTTTTGTTTAAGATATTTTAAAACGTTTCTTCTTTTGCATGATATGAAGATGAAATTGTACTTAACCTGTATCATAGTAATTTTAAAATGTATGTTTTTATTTTTGATAATATAGATTCGCTAGAGCATGAACAAAATGTTTTTCTTAATTCCAAAGTTGGGTAATTATGAAAGCACAAAATTTGATCAAAGTAATTTCTAATTTAAAAAGAAATGCAAATAAAAGTTATTGAATATTTTTGGAAACACGCAGCAGTTTTAATAAAAACGCTTTAATATCAATTTGAGCATTTCACAAATGGCAATGACAATAGAGCTGATAATAAATTGTCTACGCAATCTAAAACGCCAAATGGTGGCAGTACTACCTCATCAACAAAGTTCGTCAAACATTATTAACAATTCATATTAGGTTCTTCATCTCACTAGGATCCTATATCTGTTACAAGGAACCTGCAAATTCATCTCAACAAAATCAATTTGTGGTTGAAAATATGTCATGACAAGGGAAATGAGACAAAATCTACTCACACAGCGTTCATCCTTGAAGGACTTGTTTTCCGGTAAAATTACTCATTATGGACACCAGCAGCCGCAAGCACATAATGTTAAATATCTGGGAATGCAACTTTGAAAATAATCTTAAGCTACGAAGAAAATAAATTTATATTATCCTTAAAAAACAAGTATAAGTAAATTCTTAGGCTTATATGGACGTATGGGCATCGAAATGTGGCGTACTACTAGCAAATCAAACATAGCCGTTCTTGAGGTATTCCAATAAAAAGTGTTCAATCGGTGGTGCCCTGTATTACGCCAGTAACAAAGTTCAAGTGCGATGTTCCCATGGAAACCGTAAAGAGTGTAATCCAAAGTGCCAGCGTAAATTACTGTAAAAGAGTGACAGTGCGTCCGAATGCGCCCGCCAAACAATTAAGCTTAAACAACCAAGCTTAAACGTTTACTACCATCTGATCTAATTAATGGATATAATTATTATATTAAGTAATATTTTACAAATTTCTACTAGAGAGATCTAATCAATCTATTTTGCACTTCTTTGTCATTGAAATGTCATTTTGAATTGAAACCGTGTGCCGGTGAAATCATGCTACATTAATATGAAGAATTAACGATCGGAAAGTTTTATGTCTGATAAGTACGCTGGTTGCGGCAGATTTTCGTATTTAAGTTGTAACGATGTATCCTTCACATATCTTCATATTTTGATAATTTTTTTGGCGATTATACCTCCTTTAATTTATCCAATTGACATTGTAGACATTTTCAGCAATATTTTCATTTCTTTTATATCATAGCATTTCTAGACATAGCACAAGCTTTGGGTAATATCTGGTACGATAAGGTTTGATATGCTGCAAAAAAATATGCTTCCAAATACTAAGAAACTAGCATCACATACCTCCAAAATATTCGTCAGAATGAAATAATAAGAAAAATATCAGCAGGTGTGTCTTAAAATATAAGCATATTGCGAATAAATATGTCCCAATTAAATATATCAATAAAGTATTAAAAGCTTTGAATTTAGGCAGTTCTATTATACCATATGAATATTTTGCAAATATTTAGGTATGGCATTCGATATCAATATCAAAATGAAATAGAATGAACATGTTAAAGACCACATAAACGAGCTGGAAATAAATACGGCTTCTAGATTAATAAATTTTACATAAATATATAGATTATTATATATTTTATATACAAATATAAATTTTATAAAAATAATAATTTTATAATAAATTTTAACTTTTATAAATTTTACATAGTAGAATACAACTATGGGATGACACCTGGTGCAGCAATATAAACTATGTTCAAATATTTAATGAAAAGGCAATGATTAGTTTTATCGAGAGCTAAGAATCCATAACCTCAAAGAAATCAAAAGGTTTTCTAGGAAACTTGAAGCCAGCCTACACCTTTATAGAAATATAAAAGCTTCTCAGTTACTAGATGGAAAACACATCGGTTGTGGACTGAAGAGAACTTGTGAATGTGAAAGTAAAAACATAACTAATATATTACAAATGTTAATTAATCTTAAATCTCCCGATGAATTATAGTGAATGGAAACTTGTTTTAAAATTATTAAATTTGAATTAACGGTTTATCAAGAGAACCAGTTTTAACCATATATAGACTAGGTTTTCGTCCAATAAACCTTCCGATTTATTATCTAAATGGTCTAATCAAATGATTATAATCGTCACTTGTTAAGACCTTAAATCGCCGAAATCAATATTAATATGACGGAGTAGTATCACCACGTTTCTAAAAGTGTTTGATAATCTTAGGCATTAGATTTATATGAATCAAACAACAAAATTAATGAATGAAGAAAATACAATTTTTGAGTGTTCCATGATTAGCGTCTGTATACATTGAATAACTCAATAGTACAGAAAATTGTTATCTTATGGTATTTAACAGTTGGGTTAGGTTAGTTAACTATAGTTTACATTTATATTTTGACAAATATATACCTCCGATAGAAATTGATTCAAGCACTTAATAAAAGTAAATTAATGGCTGGTCAAGATAACTTCAGTTTTGATACGGTGTTAAATTAAAAGGAGATATTCCATGGTATCGAAAATCTCATACATTTAGCTTCTAAATAGCCAACCAAGCTGTTATATTTACAATCCTGTTATATTTACTCTTTGCTGAGTTTCTCCAACTCGAAGATTTATGTTCGATTTCACATTTTTATTCCTACAGAAGTGAAACCATTATGGATATCGTAGCAATGTAACCGCTATTTGAAACGGCTCGAATAGCACTTTCAGTAATTTTGTACGATAGTCATTACTCGTCATTTTGGATTTTCCTTATCTCATGTCAACATCTGAAAACAGTTCATTCATCAACGTCTAAAATATCTGAAGCTTGCTATTTTTTGTCATTGACATCCAAATCAGCTACTTTTGTTGAAATCAAATTCAAAATTTCGAATATGAAGGAGCAACATCACCATGCATTTTTAAAAGTATTTGCTGAACTTCTGTAGAAGATTTATTTAAATAGTACAGTGATATTAATGAAAATTGAAGATACAATTTTGAATGTTCGATTATTACAGAATGTGAGTTTTAGGGTAAATTTGATATGCCTCAGTGAACGGAGGTAAAGCGAATGTAGGTGTTTGAATCCATTCAGGCGAAATGAAACAGTGGTGTTTACATTATGTGAATGTTATTTATTGGTAATATAAAAATGTAGAAAATACAAGATAAATGAAACGGATGGCGGCGGTGTTATCTAGGGACGAGGCTAGGGCAATCGATGGTGGCACGTCTAAACCAAACGATGGTCGGTTACTGAATAATGGAAATACCCTTTAATAAAATCCCAGATAAACGTCTCGGGGTTTCCAGCTATTCATTATCGTGTTCTAGTTGTCGCTGCTGGCACCCCGCCTGTGTTCAACATCTAGAATTATATTTCTGGGTACTTTGTTGACCGTTATTTTACGATGTAAAATTCGACATGCCCCAAGGTCGCTAGAGAGTTATAAAATGAGAAAGAGTTTAGAAAACAAAAATCATTTATTTTGCATTAATAAACTCCTATTTTAACAAATAGAAGACGAGACTGGTTGAAAGGCGATACAAAGCGACAGTCAGGATAAAAACATATAAAGATCATGCCCACATTTTGCCTCCTCAGATCGCAATGCAGTCCGTAGCTCATGAAGTACTAGTCGTATAATATAATATTTCCCTCTTAAAGAAAAGACCACAGGGATGGACGTCGTCGTTGTTCCCTTTGGAGAACTTATACATATAATAAAGCTATTTTTGACACAAATTCTCCCTCTATGGAATGGTTTTACAAGCCATGGTAACTCCAAAATCTAAAGTATATAGCTATAGCTAAGTAACTAAGACCCTAAACTGCAAGCTTCTGTCTAAATTTTAGTAGACTATGTTAATTTACAGCAACTTCGATCCGGCTAAGGGACCTTGAACTTTGATACGTGTGCTTAGAATCTACGGACTAGAGGTATTTTTCTAATTGAACGTTTCTTACTTGGAATAATTTCTGTCTAGAGATCTTTGAACACTTTCAATACAAAAGTGGCAAATCCACTTTTGTGACCTTATGTATTACCGGTATCTTCAAAGCATCTGATAAATTTAAATTAATGGTTAATGCAGGTGATCAATTTTAATGCAGGATTGAATTAAAAAATAAATATTCCCTGGTATCTAGAATCTCCTAAATGTAACTTCTAAATAAGTAACCGGGCTAATCCTGTTAAATGTAGTTTCCGCGTTCTTCCAACTCGAAGCTTTATGTTCTCATATTTTCATTCATTCAGTCTACGACTGAAACCATTACGGATATCGCCGGTGCTCGAAACGAGCTCGCATTCCGACACCGAGCGAATCGTTTCCCCAGTCGGCTATTTTCCTTTCCGCCCGTGCCCATCGCCAAAAATCAGGATTATATTATTCAAAATCAAAATTCTCTTCCACCTCTCCCCTCCGACAAACAGCGGCGACAGAATATTCTGCGGCCGAGATGGCGGAAAAAAGGAACGGTTACCGGCAGGGGTGAGACGTGTTCTTTTTTTTATATCGTAGCTTGTTTATTTAAAATTGACGGCCCGGAAAATTAGAAAATGAAGCAAAAACGACCCACCTTAATTGTTTTTCTATTGATCTGCCTCCTCTCTATGTGGTTGAAGAGGGACAACTGAAACTTATTTTATGATTTTAGTTATAACCATTCCTAAATACATATTGCAAATTTATCAACCATAAAAAACATTTATATATAACCTATCCAATGAAACAGTGAACTTGTGACACTAAAAGACTTAAAATTACAATTAATCATACGTTGCTACAATAGTTTGTAAGTTGTTGGAGTTGTTTTATTGTATTTGTATTAAATTTTTTTTTCAAATCACCTGCAGTATTCTCTGTAGAACAATCCACCTAATTAATAATCGTGTATCCAAGTAATGTATTTCACTTTCATTAGGGAGTATTACCTTCTTATATCTAATTCTTGTTTGTATGGTTGTTCTTAAGTCAGTCTAATAACAGTGTATTTATCCTTAGCTTCTTCTATTACTGAGTACATCTTTTTGATAAAATTTGATTTAGTTATTATGTTCTTCTTAATGAATTTGCCGTATGTGCAATACCGTTAGTATTAATTTTATCCCCAGTCATTTTAACCAAATGCTCATGTATATTCTGAATTATTATACCTGTGCACATATACATTTCACATTCTACAATATGATTTTCTACAGTTATTCTGTAATAATTATCTACTCACTCATTTTTATCACCATGTCTTAGTAATTGTCAGCATTGAATCATAATCCACATCCAGAAAATTTCATTCAGTCACTATCACTTTTTGAGCCACTACTCAAGTCAACAAATATGCTGTTAATTCCGGTTAATAGTTTCACAATTTCACCATTTGTCAATTTGAAGTCGACCGAAAGGTGTTATTGTGGACAATCTGATCGATTGTGTATCTTTTAGGCCTATATCTAAAAATGCAAATTATTCAATAAGTAACAATTTGAAAAAGATGTCTTTAACACAATATTTTGAAAATTTAACTTATGCAATGGAAGCCATTCTTTAATTAGAGCCTTGGCCGATTCACTTGATAGGGCCTTTTCCACTAGTGTGCTATAGTATGGTGTATTGTCCACAACAATAACTAATGGTTCTTCCTATATAAATCAGAGCAAATACTTAGGGTTCACTTCTCCATGGTAGTCTCTCATTCCTTTTACTGGCGTGAAAAATTGCTGAAAGAAAAAAAAAATTTAAAATATATTATGATTGACATAACCTAATCTAATGTTATTATAACTTTTAACTTTTTCCATCAACTTTTGTTGTCTTTGCAATATTTTATTAACGTCTTGCTAAGAGTGGCCTAATATTTCAAGTTGAAATGTCTATGAGTATACACAAATTGAAATAAGACCCCTTTTTAATTTTATTATATCCTTTTAAAAATTGTATTATGTTAATATGAGGATGTAATGTGATGTAGCTAACAACAACGTCTGGGAATGGTGTGGATAAATATCGAATCAACTATTGAATACTGAATATATTGTGATTTAAGAGGCAAGTGAAAATGCAGTCAATCAATTAATACACTGCAAAACAATAAAAATATCGAGTTTATCTTAGTTTACGAGAGTAACTGAGATTACAGTTAATTTTTGTTTTTTTTAATATATCAGCATCTTACTTTGTATTTGTTATATCCTATTTCTAATGATTCAAGAAGAAGGTACGTACAACGAAAGGGCATACAAAGAATATTTTATATCTACCAAGTTGGTTGGTCTTGATTGTGGGGCAAAATATTTCGAATCAAGCTGACTGACACAATTGGAATTGCATAATCTTATGTAAGACTTATCGACAGAGAAATCAAAGTTTTCTGTCTATAGCGATAACATAATGAACTGAACTGCTAAAATATCTTTTCCATGACGTTGATTAATATTTCGTGCAGACTAATGCTTGTAATAAAAAAATTAAGGTTTATGAATGGAGAAATTACTTAATTTTTTTCAATACAAATACTAATGTTGTGCAATATTACAATACTTGATATATAATGTACAATCAAGAGCTAATACTTTTATTTTCCTTTTATATTAATTTTTGTCAACTTAAAATTTATAACATTTCTTTGTGCAATGAATACAACATAATCACTACAACATAGTACTGATCTAAGGAAGAATTGTTAATAAAGAGTATCATATATTGAATTTGCTAATAAATTACGCGACATATCTCTAATATATTATTTGCAGGAAAAACACCAAAATTGAAGCTGAAAAGTGATTATAGTTATTTACGATACCCATAGTTTTGTTTTAGCGTAGCAAAGAAGAGAGGGAGTTTATTTGATGTCGACAGTGTATTTTTGTCACTCCGCAGGAGGTTGAAGTATGTTCTATCTCGACAAATATGGGAATCATTTTTCATGTCGTCCTTTTGTTTCGGTTAGAAAAAATAAATAGCTGCAACGATCTTTAACGTAGGTTATATCACATTTTATTTATTATGTGTATATCTTTATATTATGTAACGTAAAAGAATTGTGAATTGGTTTTGATTAATCTGTTCATGAATAATATATTTATAGGTTTCTACTGAGGAAATTTTGCATTTTTTTAAAAATATTGTCCAGCAGTATATTTTTTAGGATTCCATCCAATTAAATTATAATTTTATCAAGGGGTGGCAAACTTTGTAAAACAAAATTCTACTCAATCAAGCTCTGAAGTGCCGGTAGGGAGAGTAAATGAAGACCAATTATTAGAACATTCAGGGCCTGGTGAATACAACAGGTAGTGGGTCCTCTAATTTAAAAGTTTTAAACTCAAACTAGACGGCCCCAAATAGCATCGGAATTTTTCTGTAGCAAAACCTGTTTTGTCTACTGTTTACGTTAATAAAACTTATTATCAGTGAGGTTAAGTTCCTCCAAACTAAAATTCTGGATCTGCTACTGAAGCCAAAGGCAACAATCTAAAACAAAATCCTGGATAAATTACATCTAAAATATGAAATTGGCAGCAATTTATTTATAATAGTGTTTTCTTTCTTAAAAAGCTACTAATTTTGCATTTTTCTTTTGTATGCAAAGTTCAACAAAAAATTAAAATTAAAAAATGTCATTAACAAAAACGGTTTATGGGTTTAAATATTTTATAAATTTAATTGATTGGCAATATAATATAACGTTTTACTTTTGTCTCACTAAAAATTTGTTTCTGCAATTTCAAAACAGTATTATAATAACGCCTTCTTTGTAGTCATAAACTCCTAATCCTTGTTTGCAAAGACGAAGCTATTTTATTGCTAAACTTTGAAAATATATTCATTTTATTATTTACGATTTAATATATTTAACACCTGAGCCGTCTTGGGACTTCTCCTTGTATTTATATAAATTTTATATCGTCGTTAAAATTGTGGATTCATTTCTATAGACAATTCCCTATAGGTTACGCAATAAGCTCTCAGACTCTATCTGTTGCTAACTTCTTGATATATATGGGCTGAATAGCTCCAAACAATACTGCATCATCGTCTGGATTTCCAGACACAAAATGTATTGAATTGGCTGCTATTCTTGGAAAATATTCTTTTAAACATTTATAGGTTATAAGATATATAGCTGGAGTAAGAGCTGCTGCTGTTATCTCCCTAAAAGACATACATACAATTCAAGCTTAAGGTGATATTCTAATCTAGAAGCATAAATTGTAGATAAAAACATAAATTTTTCAAAGAAAATAAAAAAACAAAAATTAATTTGCAAAGAATACATAAAAGAAACAAAGGAAATAATATAAAAAACAAAAAATTTACGGGATTATAATAGCTGACACACCCTCTTTAACATGATCGCTTCCTTCCTAGTAATCGGAATCCAAAAAAAATTTTTTTTCGAGAGGTATTGTTATTGTATAAAAGTGAAACAATTTTTTTTACAAAATTACGGATGGCCTAGAAAACAAGACATTTTCTACCATTTTTTTAACTTTTCCAACATTTTTAAAAGTAAATATAGTAACAATAAAATTTTGTTATAGTTTTAATTTGATATGACAGAAGAATGTAAGGGAGACCTATTCGAATTCCAAATGTCCAGTAAATCATATGGATCATCTTTAAAATACGAATGAAGCATTCATTAAAAATAAACACTGTTCTAAAAGTTGCTATTTCATTCGTATTCCAGCATATATATGTATAGATGCAAAAATCCATATCAATAAATTCAGAGATTCGTTACTAATTTGATTTTCTGAACCTAAACATCAAATTAGTAAGTTCTCAGATGACAAAGGTTTTAGAGGATAAATATATATATGATTGTCCGTTATTCAATACGTTCGATTCGCCCTTCCAGTTTCGATGTCGCGTTGTTGAAAAAGTTATACATAAGAAAATAATTTGAATTCTTAACATTCTCTTAAGTGTTAAAGCTTTTAGCATATGGAAAAATCAGTTTTATCAAATTTCTAGACTAGAATAGCCCCTTAATAAATCGCTGATTGAGTACTGTCAATTAACTCATACCCTCCTTATGGATCAAAGAGGAAGTCCTCTATCTGCCCATTGCACGTTGAATAATTGTTCTTCCCCCATATTTTAACTTAATGGAGCGACTTAAAATATTAATTATTAGCAGAATATTTGTCTTATCTTATTACAAAATAATTAGTTAAATTAAATTTATCTTGTGAATAAATAGCTGTACTAAATATACTTTTATTTGTTTTTAGAGTCTTCTTTTTACCAACTAGCGTTTATTTTAGCGGTATATAAAAAATTATCCCAGGACCTAGCCGGCCTACTGGCGTGACTTGGGTCATTTTCGTTGTCGGATTTAACTGTATTCAGGATTCATTCAGGTCACTATTGCAGGATTCAAACCCGCGAATATCAAAGTAACAAGAGGATCGTCCTATCGCCTTTACCACTGCGCCAACCAAGCCGACTAAATGGACTTACTCCATCTATTTTTAATTACTGTATTTGTTTAAAATTATTCTTACCAATACTTTATATTTTGTACACTCTTACATAAAAAACATTAATATTTTACAGGTTTTTTTTGTTTTTGACGTAAATATACAGATAGACTCTAACTCCTTAGATTTTGTTTACTTTATTTAGTTCTACATATTCTCCAAATAATGCTAAAACGTTGAGGAAAAGATTTTGAACCAAAAGTGTTTGTGTTTCATAGTTTATAGAGATTTTCTAAGAACTTTATACGTTTTGTCAATATACACCAGTCATCATTATATTTGTGTGTAATGTCATTTGTATCAATAAAAATAATGCCTCTTCTTGCTTTAGTTATGACATTGTATTGAGTATATAAAGTAGAGATACATCCGAGATTTATTTACTAAACATACCGCATCTTTGACATTTCAGTTCAGTGCAGAATTACAATGAGTTCCAAGTACATTTTTCTCTAGCCATCATTATATTAAACCTTATAAAAGGCCTGGGGACCTTTTTCCTTTTCACGAGGACCCTTCCGATATATCTAGCTGACCTTTCTCTATGCAAAATAATTCCATAGATTTGTCTACGTCGAGTAGGAGACTATCTCTCCGAGAGGAGACCGCCGAAAAAGGATTTGTGAGCTCGAGGTCTTTGTGTGTGCTGAAAATATTATTTCAGTGGAAATATAAGTGCACTTGGGATATGAGCTTCGGCGTGGATATAGGAAAGAGGGGGCCTCGTATTTTCCTTTGAATCGTCGCTAACGAGATAAGAAAAAATTGGGTCTCTACGTAAATAATGTATGTAATGATCTCGTTTCACTTCAACTCCGATCATGCGATATTTGACGATTATTATAAAGCGAATATAAAAGTTGGTACGGTGCGATCTAATAAATAAAAATATTAGAATGATAAAGAGTTTTAAAGTTATCGTAGATTGTCGCAGATAAAATTTTAATGCCAATTATATTGTTTTTATGCTCACCTGGAAGTTTGTTTAAGACATATGTAATTTTGAAAATATCGTTAAAATTTAATTCCCTTCCTGTAATGCAATAGATGAGCTCAATTCTCTGGGTCACACTTTTAACCAAGCGAGTAAAATAAGAAATGCATCACATCAGCTCAGGAGTAACATTATACCCAAACATCTGATCAATTTAGATAAAAAATATGTGAAGAAAGTACGCGCCTTTGAAATTTGAGTGTCTCCCTTGCCCCCGCTCTTGACAGAGTCTCGTTTTCGAATCCTGCTGGGACATGGTAATTATGTTTGTTATTTTTTAACATTTGTGAATATCCTTAGGCAAGAGTACAAAAACCGAAAAGGAAAATGATCCTAATTAGGCTGGGTAAGACCGGATATCTTCTGGAATGATCTCCAAGTTGGCCACTCGTCAGTTGGTAGGGTTAAGCCGAGGACCGTAGTTTGGAGTTAAGGTTAAACAGTAGGTGCAGTCCAGATAAACTTTAGTTGTTGAAAAGGAGACTCTAAAATATAATTAAAAAACAAAACATACCTACCTAGCTAATTTTTACTGATAAGGGTAACATTTAAAATATATATAAGATATAAGCAAAATTACCAATTACGACTACAGATACCATGCAGATGTTATGTCAAGTAATACTGAAATTTTACGGTTCTGACTAATATTATTATTATTGGCGGCCAAAAGTATGGGTATTTCTTGTAGGGATAAATAATAGTAGTGATAATATCAACAATAGACAATATTAATGATAGTCAATAACACTGACGGTATAACCATGATAGTCAATCTTAGGCAACAGTGATATATATTCATAAAAGACAACAATAACAACATACAACGAATAATAACAGTAATGAATAGCAATATTAAACATGCTTGGATGGGGTTTCACATGTGCACACGGCACCAAGGGAAGGTAACACGTGACGTACCACCTTCTAACTTAACACTAATAATAATACAATAATAATAGTACAATGTAAAATGAGATCAAACAAAGCCAACGTAGGAGATCCTACCACTAGGGTTAGTAGGCCTGGCTAAGGTAAAGTCAAATTCTTAAACAAACAAATCAGAAATACTCCTGCTTTTGTGCACCCACTTTTCTTAACTTCAACAGTGATGAACGTGAAATGCGCGCAAAGAAGAAAGCTAAAGGCAAACACGGTAAATGGGCTGTCTTCTATACTTCAAATTATCAGTAATTCATAAACGTTTGTCTTTGGCATCAATTTCTGACCTATAAAGTGTATACTTTATAAGGGTGAGAGAAACCCAAGTAAAAACGCAGGTAGATCAGCGGAGTCAAAAATAAAAGAAAAACTTTTATACTACCGTATAGTGCGTTTACCAGTTCATGTTCCAAATTTTCGTTCAGTTCGTCGTAGATATGCCTTTCCTGTATGTTTCATATCGGGAGGTGAATAGAATCAAATCAAAGTAGCATAGTATCGATTCATATATATCGTCTCCTTTTTGTGTGCCTTTCAAACATTGTACGTTATAAAACATATTATTTATGCGACTTACTTCTTTTTTTTTTTCAACTTACCTTTTTTAGTTTACGCTTAAATGTTGTTCACATATTATTAATATCAATTAAGTCAATCGCTGCGTTTACAGTCGTTTTTTTTCGTTTTTCCAAACAAAAATTTCTTAACCGCATTTTATTTATGCCTATTTAATTAGACAATTTAAACTTTACATAATTTGTGATTACTTTAATAATTTTAATTTTACCGAAACGAAAAAATAAATATCAACGATGAACGTTTGGAATTTAAAAATGTTTCGTATCAACGATCGAGTGAGAATTTTTCTAAATGGCTCAACCGCGTTGTACGAATGTTATACGATAACGCCACGGATCCTTCAGTTATCGTCTCAAAGTCGATTCAACTCGTGTTGTGAAACTTGTACAACAAATTGCACGGCTTGTGAGACGGACGTTTTCTCAATGACGCGATCAACATTTGTTGAACGATTATACCATAGACTATGCAATTATCCTTTTGACGGTCGAATCGACTCGGGTCGTCTAACTTGACGTTCAATAGATTGCATAGTGTTTGAGAAGTTTTCCAAAGGATTCGACTACATTGTGCGATTTTTTGAACGACAACGTCACGTATTTTGGTCATATATTTTATCTGGACGCCGAATCAACTATGGATATGTAACTTGTCGTTATACAAGCTGGAACTTGGACGTAAGCCGCTTTGAGCGAAACATTTGAAAGACTTCAGGCTAAAAGATGTCAGACTGTATCTAAGTCTAGAAACCAAAAATGGCCTTTGAAATAATCGAGTTTTATAATTGAGTGTGATATTTCCTCTTTTCCACACACACTATCTTGGAGAAGCGAAATCTCCTGTAGATTAGCGGATTCGGTTTATAAATTACTTTTGACAAAGTCTGACGGATTCAAATATATCGAATAATTTAAATTTTGAAACAATTCCTAATATAATTAATCGATTTATTAAATGAAAATAGTGTTATTTCCCAAATTTTTTTAATATATCTATTTTTATTTATTGAATAATAATATTGTTTTGTAGATTCAAACTAATTTGAGTTATACACCTTTAATATTAAATGTGCCGCTTCTTATCTAATTTCAGTTATATTCTGTTTGGGATTTCTTTTTCAACTTCATGAATTTGTTGTGAAAAATTGTATTTTTCACCATTCTGGTAACATTTGAATTCTTCTGTTTATATTACAATTTTTCAATATTTAAATTTTTGTATCGGTGTTTTTTATGCTTAATATTTGGAGGATATTTTAATAATATAAAATTTTAATAAAAAAATAATTTTCTACATATAATTATGTTAATTATAATCTTTTCCGTACTCGGAGTATAGCCTTCCACATTATCAATTATCGTCAACAACAATATGAATATACGCAAATCTAAATAATTACCGTTACAAAATTTAGAATAATAATTAATTATTTATTATATATTGAATCATATTCATACTAAATAGTTTAATGTTCTACACCTAAGCGACGTATAAATAATTAAGGTAATTTGCCACAACAAAGCCACACTAACTACCACACATCATATACAGTTAAACCTGGCTACAGAACATCCCCAAGTCAAATTATATCCGTTCAACTATTTCAAAGTGCTCCAGCCGCACTGCACACGCCCGACGCCGTTATTGCAACGTACCTTTTCAACAACGCTCGTCTGATAGTTGATATTGTAACATAAGTTTCACAACAACTCCCTCCCTAAACTGCAAAAAGGTTCAAACTTGATCTATCAAATTACGCGTAAGGGAAATTGTATACATTATTACAACTTTTGTTCTAGAAATTCAATTATATTTTGCTCACCATTATGAGATAAAATCTGTTCAAATTAATTCATTTTATTTTCAAAAATTACATTTTTAATAACATATTTAATATTTACATAATTACAAGTATATTTTTCTATTTTACTGCAAATGTATATAGCGAGGAAAACGATAAAACAATCATTTTTATTTCTCATATAAAATGTCACTGTCACTGTCATCAATAGCTTCACTGTTACAAGGAATCACAGAATAGAGAAATATAGAACTGAAACTTACATGGTATTATCGGGTCCCATGTTTAAGCTTTCCGGAATCCCCGTTACGCGGCCAAATGTTTTCATTTACAATGCAATAGCTCTATGTGTGTATCTCTCTCGTTCGGCTTCGATATTAATAATTCTAACCTAAGCAGTTAACGGCCATTTTTGGGTGAAGCAATTTGTGGTATTTATTTACCAAATTTTTTTATATATATTTAACAATTATTTTAGATTATGCTGTGTATTTTATTTTATTAGTGTAATAAAAAGAAAACCTTAAGGGGACCTCTTTAAGATTTCTTATGTGGGTCCAGGAAAGTTTGTAATCATTTTAAACATGAAGAGTATAGACCAAAATGTAGAATGCCATGGCTGAAACAAGACCTAATACCTACTTGTAATTTAAACAGTAAGTATTTTGTTATGATTTATTGCATTGAGATAATTAAGCAGTATTTATGGAAAGATTTTTTACCTTTACTACAAAACAAGAAAAACATGCCCCAATGGCAATATTACAATCAAAGAAGTTTTTTGAACCTGTTGAGGTTGAGCCTTCAAGCTCTGATAGATATAAGGAGATTCTTCTACCCCAACAAGACCCAGAAGTATATAATAAGTATATAATAAGAAACTTATGTTTATTATTAGGGAATGGACGTTCTAAACTGGAAATTACATTTACATATTCCTTTATAGATTATTTACAGATAACTCAGCCTGTCCCATTAGCTTCGTTTCAGGTTGGATGAAAAACAATGGTTTTATCCTTATTGAAATGCAGTGGCAGAGGATATAAGCTGTTATCGAAGATACTCTGCTTGCTTTCTAGAAGAAATTTAATGCAGATACAGAATAAGGTTTCTTTTTGCTGCTGGAGTAGTACCTCTGATTTTGGTCGTTAGTGGTTACAGCTCATAAACTTGTCTGAATACACGGAACTATAGTTTTCATATTTGATGAAATGTATCTCAATTTAGGTATAGTCAATTCAAAACAGCAGTGACACGATGTGTCAACATGTGTCTGTCTAAAGTTGTCAATTCCTTTTACAGTTAGGCAATATTGTCATTTAATTCAATTTAGAAAGAGATATAATGATGTTAGAGAAATTCGAACATGTAGCGGAATGAGCTTGCAAAAGTACGTTTGCCAAACGTGTGAAAATTCTTCAAAATATTATAATTACAGGTTATAAACCGGCAAACCTTGTTTTAACGCTTTGTTTGAATAAATTTGAAATCGCCGCGGCTTTTACTGAAAATTTTTTTGCGCGTTGCAGCTGCACTGAATATTAGTACGGACACGGCCACTAAAATATCTCAAAAAATAGAAAACAATATAACCTTTAATTCACCAAAAGGAAACCGTGTTTATGCGAGACAGGCGACGAATCAAGATCAGATTGATGTTTCAGGGATCAAATATACAAAATATATAAAAGCAGTAAGTAGTTTTTTCAATCAAAACATAATTTAATACAATTATTTCGTATTCATAAAAAGCCAAGATATATACAGCTATTTAGGGGACGTATTTGTTTTTCAAGGAGTTTGAAAATCAGCTTTTAAAAACCTACAATACCATATATTTATAATACGCTGGTGGGGAAGATCCCAACAAGTGCATCAACAAAGGCTGCAATTAACGAATGGCTTAAAGTACATAAAATAAGTTTCGATGAAATTATGTTAAATAATGAACTATTTCAAATTGTTACTGTATATATATGTTATATAATTTACTTCTTTAGAAATAAGCATGAGATAAGATCGATGGTAGAGAACAGTTTACTGAACGTTATGGCCACAGAGTATTATGTCTTCCTCCCTATCACTTCATATTTAATCCAATTGAGTTGATATAGAGTATTGCAATAGACATCTGATTAAGAAGAATATTCAAACCAGAACTTTCTGGATTGATGGAAAGAGTTGTGTGAGATTTTGTGAGCTCGATCAGAAATTGACAAATGGTAGAATCTTGGGCAAGTTTATGATATATTATTTTGATATATAATAAACAGCTTAGGTATTAACTTAATTAGTGTTTCTGAAAGTGATTGAATAAAGCTTAATGAATGGTGGTTTTTGATTCAATGTTGACAATTACCAAGACATGGTGATGAAAGAGGAAACAGCTAAAGGTCAGTATACAATTAATATAGTTTAATTGTAATGAATTATATTATAGAGTGTGAAAGCTTTACGAGCATTTGTGTTATTATTCAGAATATACTTGGTTAACATGTGTGAGGAGAGAAATAATACTAACTATTTTGCAGATATATCAAAGGCATTAAGGGAAATAATAATAATCGCAGTAATTAAATGTAGTTTTATCAAGATAGATGTATAAAGATACTAACAGGACAAACTAAAAAGAAATATAGTAATATAATAATATATTTACAAGGATACATCGCATCGAAAGAAACAAGAACTAAGCGTAAAACATAAATATGCTTTCTAATGAAAGTAAAATACATTATTCAGATATACAATTGTTAATTAAGTGAATTAGGTCTTCGGGGTTGGCTCTTACCACTACATACAAAAACGCATCTAGGACCCTAAAAGCCTAGAAAAATGTTTATTGTATATATAATAAAACAACTCTAACCTATAAACTATTGTGGCTGTAAAATTAATTGATGTTTTAAGTTCTTCGATAATATATGCATTAGATGTACTCTAATGTTAAAATAAATTATAATACATAACATTTTTGTTTCATTATTTTACATAGATCAGAATTTTGTTATATGTCAGAGGCAAAATGTAATAAAACTCAGAGTTGCTGCGGCAACGTTGCGACGTTTTTAAAAAGTCCCCCGTGTCACTGCTGTTAATAGGTTGTTAATTTAGTTGATTCTAAAAAATAAAACAACAGAACTATTAATAGTTATATAATCTTATTTTAATATTTGTTTTAAGTTTGTTTTAAATATCAGGGAGGAGACAATATCAGTGGATTACGTGTTTTGAGTAATGGAGATATATCTGTGATTACGTCGATGTTTTTATGGTCAAGGAAAATTAATGTAATTGTAATATTTCAATAAAATTAGTTCAAATAGATTTTCTTTTTGATTTTCCAATAAAATTATAAGAATTTTTGAAAATTTCCCGCTAAATTTTTTTAATATACTTTTTTAAATTTCCCATTTAAATTTTTGAAATTCCCGGTAAAATTTTTTCAATATTCCGCCGTACCTAACTGCTATAAGGCGTATGCGTAAGCGCCCTCACACGGGGATTCCGAGCGTAACTTTGAACCAATTTTAAGATGGGACATGCGCCTCTAAGTCTCTATTCTATGACAAAGAATTGATATTTTTGTTGGTTGTCAAATATGTATGGGTGCAATCGAAAAATTGTTTTATGGCTACGAATATTAAAACTGATTAAGCCACTAATATCAAAGCACGATTAGAAATTATAACATATTAAACATCAAAGAACTTCTCAGCACTGGCCATTTAATACTTTACCACGATTTATATTTCATACGAATGTTGATATTTTTTGAATTGAGATTCAACGATTCGATAACATAAAAAATAATGACACACCTGTCAGATATAATATAACTAAATGCTAATGGTAATTTTGAATCGTATTTTAATCGTATCTATAATAGAGTGGAAATATTGTATTATCACTGCTTAAAGTATATTTTGTAAATTTATTTCACATTTGTTTTTATTTACTTATAAATTTAGTGCATGGGAGATTTTTTTACTTTTAATGTCACCAATATTAAGGAAAAGGCGATGGGACTTAGGTCGTCGAAGTCAGTTAAATGTGAGACGTCTTATACTAACCACACCGATGACCAACAAGAGACAGAAAATGATGATAATCGTATTGTTATCTCATTATCGCATCGAGTGAATAGAAATGAAGTCGATGTATTGTGGATTCCACAACTCGGTTACAATTAGTTACAATGAAATGACAATTGCTAGTCAATATTGTAAGGCATTAAATTATAACGGCGAATCTACTTGGTTATGTTGTTCTGACGGAAAATTAAAATTGCCACTATTGGACCCACTTCCAGATCTATTACGCTCATTAGCTTCTGAGATGGGAAGTGATTCTAGCCACTTCTTAGCCAATATTAGAAATCTAAGAGTATGCTATTGTAGGAGAAAATTTGCAAAATTGAGATACGTGGTACGAACTTCACCTCTTCATCCAGTATATTGATAAAATTGCGTTTATTTTCATATTTAGTCGGTTATATTTACAATTGTTATAGGTCAAGTTTAATCATTTAATTGTTGAAATATATATAAAGAATACGGCAAAACGCCATGAGAAGTTGAACAAAAATCAAATAAGGCAGGGAGGTCAGAAGCGTTAAAAATCTATGGTCACGCTGATTATCATAAAAGAAGATTCTTGGTTTCGAAAATAAATATGGGTTAATTCAAAAAAATATATTTTCACATTTCTTTATTTGGAAAATACAGATACGTTATGCTTTTGTTCATTTTATAGAAATATCAATATTTTTTCAACAAGGATGGAATATAAACCTAGTTCTGTACAAACTTTGGCAATTTCTGTATTTTTTAGTTGTTAATAATTGTTTTATTGTATAATTTTTAATAATTGTTTTAATAATTAATATTTACATATTTTAGCAATTATAATATATACGCAAAATGTATGATTTTGGTTCATAGAAGTTCATTACTTACTAAAGGTTGGCTGGTATCATATAATACTGATTAACACTTTGGTGCCAATTTGTATATTAAAATAGAAACAAGTGTTTCATTTTTCCGCTGGAAATAATATATATTTTCAGGACTTACCAAATTTGGTGGAACTTTATACAACTGTTTTTCAAAATTAGGCATCACTAGATAATTTAAGCCAAGATCTAAATAAAATTGAAAATGTATGAGTTCTGTTAAGACGCAGTTGACTAACCAGAACTAATAAATTTAGAAGTACTAATTTAGATTATTTATTTACCTCCTTATCACGGGTTTATCCAAACCTTGGAAATATTTACTAAGCAAATTAATCAAATCAATGGTTCAAAGATATCGAGTTTAATTTTAAGTTTTAGTTTCTTGTATTATGAAACTGCGTATAAAGAATTACTTGTTACGTAAGTCTCCGTTTTATGAGCTAGGCTTTATCTGGACCTCGGTTAACGTTTGCTCAGAACCTGGTATTAAGCCTACCGACTGGCTCTTGGCCAACTTAGAAATCATCCCAGAAGACATCCGGTCTTACCCAGCCTGATTACTGACGTGATATTCGTGACATTGGTTACATAATTATAAACAATCACAAACACAAATTTAAGACCATGTCCCAGGAGGGGTCGAACCCACGACTATCGCAACAGCAGGAGGACCGTCCTATATGCTTGCCAACTGCGCTAACCAAGTCGACTGTGTAGTGTTATAGTTATTAATTAATGTTATTGTTTTAATTTAAAAGGGAAGATATAATTAAAAAAACTTATATATCATAAAATATAAAAGTAACAGGTTCAATTTCAAGAAAACAATAATATACAAAAGCTTCATTTTATAGCTAAAATTTTTAAATCTGAAATACTAAATATTAATTTTAACTAGCAATGGATATTATTGACTATTTAGTAATTGACTATTTTTTACTGATTTTATTACGTTTATTATTGACTGTTTCAGTCGTGTTCTTTCATTTACTATTTTCAGACCTACTGGTTTCCTAAGTTCTGGTTTTGCCGTCCTAGCCGCAATATTCAAAATAGTGTGTCCAATTTAGGTCAACATAGATTTCTATATAGTATATATGGTTTTATGATTTGTTTGTAGTGTGATTGTAATTATAGAATAGAATTATATTAATTAAATTAGAATTCTATTAATTATATAATATATTAATAGAATAGCATTTTGGAACTATATTTTTAAATAATATTTAATAATGTAATAAGGTAAAAAGAAGGAACAGCATTTTGACTGATATCTAGAAAAATAATTTTGAGTGCATTAATGTTATTTTAGCAACTAGTGATATTTTTTTATTAACTTTTTAGATTTTCTCAGCCTCCCAATATTTGTTCAGGCCCTTTGAATGTTAAAATTTATTTCAATTTCAAAGTTTACAAATTACAGCCATCATCTTTTTCCTTCTCTTTTACAACTTAAGTTCGAAAACAACTCAAAAAAAGTAAACACTTGTTAAAATCAAACAGAAATAAACCAATTAGTTTTATTATAATATGTCAATACCTTGAACTGAGGTACATGCACCTGGAATCCACGAACTAAGGATGTATTTCTAATAGTTTATGGCTAGAGGTGTTTGTGACCTTACAGCTTCAGTTACGCTAGTTTTGGCCAAACTCCACTTAACTACATCAGGAGATACAGCGGTTAAGTGCGGAACGATTTGCAATCCAATAGCAACCTGTCTTCTTGATAGTCAGTTTGATTCCGGTTAAATGAATGAATTTAAAAGAGAACTGCCTTATGATGTTCCCTCTGCCCCATACGCACTTTCAGCTACTGAAATTGTATTTCACACACAGACATTTTATTGTCAAACAGGTTGAAATTTATTGAATACACTGACCGACATCAAATATATTCGGGTGTTCCGCAGGCCAGTGTTCTTGACCCAATGTTATATCTATTGTATATGCTGACCTACCGACCTCACGAAACAATATTGTTGCAACATATGCTGACGATACAGCGGTTTAATCACCACACGAGGATCCAATATCTGCCACAAGAAACCTCCAACTTCATCTTGACAAAGTCGAAATGTGGTTGAAAACGTGGCGTATAAAAGCAAATGAGACAAAATCTTTCCATGTGACATTCACTCTTTATAGAAAAACATGTCCCTCAGTAAAATTGAATAATCATGAACTTAAGCAGACAACGTTAAATATCTGGGAATGCATTTTGATCAATGTCTGACATAGAAAAAACATACAGTGACAAAACGCAAACAGCTTGGGCTTAAACCAAGCCAAATGTATTGGCTGATAAAGCGTAAATCTAAATTATCATTAGATAACAAGGTTTTGCTGTATAAGTCAGTACTTAGGCCCACCTGGGCCTGTGGTATTGAACTGTGGGTTACTACTAGCAAATCTAACATGAATATCCTCCAGAGGTTCCAAAATTAAGTGTTGCGACTCATCGTCGATGTCCTATCTTACATACAGGTAAATGTGCGCAATGACAGTAAAGTACGTAGGCTTAAATGCAAACTACCTTACGAACTGATTAGTAGACCCATAGAGTAAGATCTGCTAATTTCTAGAATACGTTAGAGTAGCCACTAGAATAAGTAAGGATAGATTTTAAAATAAGTTAGAATAGTATCTAGAATAAGATTTAGATTATAAGTTGTACAGCAGATCACTTACGAACGAAAATCATACAATAATACATAGTTCCCACGGGCAGATTGTTGAAGTTCTAAGAGATTAATAAAAAAATTATCTCCATCCTCTCTTCTCTCTAAATTAGCACGGGAAGAAATTCGTACATCTGTTATCACGAGGAGAAAAGTAGTTCAAATGTGCATTTCAGTGAAATATTGATTACTATTTTCGGTCGTTATTTTCTTTACTATTGACAGGTTCAACTGTTTTGTGACTATCGATTGTTTGTACTACTCTCAATCGATTATTTCCAATGTTAATTTCAACTATATTTTAAAAAATATCGTTAATATTAAGAAAATTTTTATTCTTTGAACCAGTAACATAAAAATAAATTATCTCGGTTATCTGTTAAGAACTACATTTTACTCTTGCAACAACGCCAAGCTTCAAAAAACTTTTGCTTTTTTTAATTTACTTGACTCTAAAGTAATGAAGCTGCGAAAGTGAAACGGTTTGAATGAGTATTTGCATATATTCAGTTGATCTATAGATTGTTAAACTGTTTTTTTAACTGTTCGAAAGTTCCTGGAGGGCTTGAACCAGACCAATAAGTTTTGCATTTCATTGTATACGAACTCTTTTGGTCATCCTAGTTATTTTTCATTGAGGTGAAAACCACTACTTGTGAAACATTGAAACAAAAACTGATAATTGAGATATAACTGTAATTCTCTAAATGCGTTTCACGAGTTTAGGCAAAAAACTTTTTAGATCAAACCACAAAGTTAATTAATATCGAAGATGATATTTTAAACGTTCCATAATTAGGATCAGTATATATCGAATAAATGCATAATAGTTATTGAAAAGCTAGAAACTTACTATTTTTGGTCGTTATTTTCTTTACTACTGACAAGTTCAACTGTTTTGTGACTATCGATTGTTTGTACTACTCTCAATCGATTATTTCCAATGTTAATTTCAACTATATTTTAAAAAATATCGTTAATATTAAGAAAATTTTTATTCTTTGAACCAGTAACATAAAAATAAATTATCTCGGTTATCTGTTAAGAACTACGTTTTGTTCTCGCAACAACGTCAAGCTTTAGTGCCGCTAAAGCGTCAGCTATGCAGCCAAGAAATCCTAAATTGATTATACCTAACAAATCCCATTACCATTTGGCTGGGCCCGTCGCAATAAAACTCATCGCAAACAATGCTCCAACCCGACAATAATTACATTCCCATTACGATATCCAAAACTAAGCAACGTTTCGCCAAACGAATTAATTCGCTCCCCGCCTCTAACAGATCTTCCGCCTCCCTCGCCGACCACCACCTTTCCGGATCGGGGACCGGAGGGATTCGGGTCGTCCGGCAACGCGAGATGGCACGTCCAAACCTCAGTACCTTATACGGAAAATTTAATTTGGACTAATAAAACATTCATAAAGGCGGCATTTATCCTCTCGCAGGAATCCGCCGCCCCTTAATATCGTCGCGCTGCACCCGACAGGTCAGAAGGAACGTTCCGGCTCATAAGCAGATGGCTTTCCAGACTTATGGACTGAAATTGCTGTGCGAAGCAATTGCATATTTAGCTGGCGCGGAATGGAGATGTTGGGGAATTTCGTCTAATGTCAAGACAAATCTCCAACTCCAAAGTACCAAAATGATTTTCACTGTTAAGAACATTTAATAACGTAACATCTTATTTTATTTACACATTTTTTTGTCACTTTCGACGATTTTATCGTCACTTAGCGATTACACAGTTATGCTTTTGTATTTAAAACAGGGTACTAGTCACATATAGTGGAAAATTTATCTTATTATATAAAAATAAAATATATGACAAACAACAAGGTAATATGTATGTCAAGGTTCAGGATGATAGAAAGGGGTAAAAAATTAAAGGGTACAAAAACAAACGATAATTATAAGGAGTTATGGCAACGATTCAAATGAGTTAAATTCTATAATGACAGAAAATTTCTCGTAGAAATACCATCAGCCGATCCCCACTCTCGCCAACTAGAGTGTGCCTATAGTTATTTAGTCTGAATTTCATTCTAATATAGGAAAGGCAATTGTAGTCGCTCAAAAGGTGAATGACAGAGACGGGATAATAGTCACGTTATGTACAGCCTGTTGGAGCATTTGAGTACATCAAGTGGCTGTGCGGAAAATGCCCAGCGAGACTTTCCATGCATGAGAATTGATAGGGGAAACAGGAAGGAGACTGAAGAAGTCATTTTTGATTTCAAGGTATTTGTTTGATCCTTCCTCTAAGACCCAGTCTCTTTGAACTGCGCCTGTACTGAAAGTTGTGATAATGAGATAGAAGTCACTGTAGATAAGTACAGTACGGTGTGTTCCCGATAGGAAGTCGAGATTGGACGGAAGACTTCGTTGCGACATCTGCTTGTTAATTATTAAGTATATCCAAATGTGAAAGGGGATTCACGAAAGCGTTAAAAAATAAACATTCAGCAAGAGCAATCGTAGGATTGTTGGGATTTGGATACTAGAGGATGACTGTTGAAAGAAACCGTGCAGCGATCTGTAAAGTGTGAACGAATAAGCCATTTGTTGTGTGGTTGGGTAGGCACATAAGAGGTCAATTGAAAAGTCATCAGCCTACCATAATAAAACACATTTTTTTTAGCAAAATTATTTTTTTTATTCAGCATAATTCCCTTTAAGGGTAATACACTGATTATAGCGGCCCCTCCAACTTTTCGATACCATTTTTGTAGTACGATTTGTCCTTTTCTTTCAAAATAGGCCTCAGTTTCGGCGATCACCTATTTATTCGACGAAAATTTCTTCCCAGCGAGCATTCTTTTGAGATCTGAGAAAATAGTTACTGGGGGGCAGATCTGGGGAATACGGTGGACGAGGAAGCAATTTGAAGCCCAATTCATGGGTTTTTGTCATCATTTTCACTGACTTGTGACACGGTGTATTGTCTTGATGAAGTAGCATTATCTTTTTCTCCAAATGCGGCCGTTATTCGGCTACTTCGTCCTTTACACGGTTCGATAACGCTATGTAATGGTCGCTGTTGATGGTCGTCCCTTTTTTCAAGGTAGTCAATGAAAATTATTCCATGAGCATCCAAAAATACCGACGTCATATACTTGCCAGCCAGTCTGTTGCGTTTTCCCACGTTCTGGAGCGGGTTCATCGTGTGCAGTCCACTCGGATGACTGTCAATTGGACTTCGGAGTGAAATGATGGAGCCACGTTTCAATCCATTGTCACATATCGATGCAAAAACTCGGGTTTATTACGCTTGATCTTCTCTAAACACTGCTCCGAATCATTAACTCGTCGTTGATTTTGGTCAAAAGTGAGCTCGCGCGGAGCTTCCTCATACCCAAATGTTCGTGAATGATATGACGACACGTTCAATTGATATCTTTAGAGTGTAAGCTACTTTATTAAATTTCAATTTACGGTCATTCAAAATCATTTTGTGGTTTTTTAAAATATTTTCTTCGGTAACAACCTCTTTTGGGCGCCCACTACGTTCACCGTCTTCGGTGCTCATTTCACCATTTCTAAAGTTAGCATATTAATATTTGAAGGTTAATTTTCCTGGGATAGTGTCCATAAACTCGGCATCGAGCCAAGTTTTTGCTTCAACTGCAAACTCAAAAAGCAATATTTTATCAACACGCGATATTCCTTTTTACCTATTTTTTCACAATAACAAAAGTTGCTTCACTCAAAATGCTATAATTCACAAACTAATGATAACTAAAAAATATATGTATTTAATTTTAGTAGCGCCATCTATGTGTTAGGCCGGAGACAATTCAATTGACCTGTTATTATAGGATATTAACCTGGTGTAAAGGCGTATAATTCAGCGGTGGGTATCCTATCCTGTTCAGTGAGACCGAAAAGAAAAACAAAGGCACAACCAAGTCCCGTACTGGGTTTGGAGCTGTCAGTATATATGCGCCTCTTCTCCGGATAGAGAGGGAGTAGCTCAAATTTTTCTCGCGTGCTACTTCTTTCGCTAACAGTTACTAGGTTCCGGCAGCTCGCAACACAATATATCTTGCTGGTTCCATCAAATGACAATAAAATTCCTATTGGGTGTCGATAGAGATGGCTCTCCTAAATTAGCCTATGACTTTTTGGGTTTGGGAATTCCACAATTGTTTTATTTGACTCTAAAGTAATGAAACTGCTAAAGTGAAACGGTTTGAATGGGTATTTGCTTATATTCAGTTGACTTATAGATTTTTAAACTGTTTGAAAGTTCGTGGAGGGCTTGAACCGGATTTTAGACCAATAAGTTTTGCAGTTCATTGTATACGAACTCTTTTGGTCATTCTAGTCGTTATTTTTTATTGAGGTCAAAACCACTACTTGTGAAACATTGAAACCAAAACCGACAATTGAGATATAACTGTAATTCTCTAAATGCGTTTCACGGGTTTAGGCAACAAACTTTTTAGATCAAACCACAAAATTAATTAATATCGAAGATGATGTTTTAAGCGTTCCATAATTAGGTTCAGTATATATCGAATAAATAAATAATAGTTAATGAAAAACTAGAAAAGTGTTAAAACCGTCAAATTTGACACACTGTGTAAGATTCCCAATACATGCAAGCATCAGTTCTTATTCAAAACATATGCATCTGTAATGTATTGATGTAATTGAAATTTTAAGCAAACTTCTATTATGATTTACTTCTGTTTCAACTTTCCATTTCACATCTGTTTACACTTCGGGCCTTTTACTATTTGCTTATCTTCGGTGACAAAATAACGGATCATTACTATAGTCAATTCAAAACAGTAGTGACATGTGTGTGAATATGTGCCTCTCTAAAGTTATAAATTCGTTTTACATTTAGACAATATTATCCTTCTCATTTTATTCTATTTAAAAAGAGATAGAAAGCTATTAGAGAAGTTCGATCATGTAACCGAAAGAGCCTTCAAAAGTCGTCCTTTAGTCAAACGTCCGCAAAATTCCTCAAAATATTAATATTATAATATTATAATTACGGTTTACGGTGTGTAAACCGTATAACCATATCTACCATATATATAGTACACTGGTGGGGAATTGGGAATGGTTTAAAGTACATAAAATAAGTTTCGAGGAAACCATGTTAAAAAATTAACTATTTCAAAATGTTACTTGGTAAAAACAAATATACTTTTTTGGAAATAAGCCTGAGAAAATATAAAAGGTAGATCAGATTACTGAACTTTATGGCCACAGATTATTATGTCTTCCTCTTTATCACTGCATATTTAATCCAATTGACTTGATATGGGATATTGCAATAGGCATTCAGGTCGAGAATGATATTCAAACCAGAACTATCTGGATTTATGGAAAGAGGCATTGTCGAAAATAACACCTTCAATTTGTATGAGGTCGATCAGACCTATTGAAGAAGAATTTGACAAATGGTAGAATCTTGAGCAAGTTTTTGATAGATTAGAAATAAACAGCTTAGTTATTCACTTGAGTAGTGTTTCTTATAGTGACAGTGATTGCATAAAACTTACTTAATGTTGGTCTATGAATCAATGATGACAATTAAAAAGACAGGGTGATGAGAGAGGAAACAACTAAAAGTTAGTATACAATTAATATACTTTAATTGTATAAAATTGTATTATAAAATGTGAAGTTTTTATGAGCATGTGTGTTATTGTTCAGAATATATATGAACGTTAGGTTAACATGTATGAAGAGAGTAATAATACTAACTGTTTTGCAGATATGGCAAATGTAATGAACATAATGCAGTGATTAAATGTAGTTTTATCAAGAAAGATGTATACAGGTAGTAACAGGACAAACTAAGGAGAAATATAATATTATTATAATGACTTTACAAGGATACATTGCATCGAAAGAAACAAGAACTAAGCGTAAAACATAAATATGCTATCTAATGAAAGTAAAATACAGTACTCAAATATACAATTGTTACTTAGGTGGATTAGGCCTTCGGGAGATACCACTGCATAAAAAACGCGTTTAGCAACCTACCTAGACTAGTGTTGAATAAAGTTCAATGTATATATAATAAAACAACTCTAGCCTTTAAATTGTTGAGGATGTATAATTAATTGTAGTTTTAATTTCTTCAATAATATATGCATTAAATTTACTGTAATGTTACGATAATATAATACACGACATTTTTGTTTCATTATTTTATTTCTATTAAAAATTTTTTATATGTCAGAGCCAAAATGTATTAATAAAACTCAGAGATGCTGCGGCAACATTGCGACGTTTTGACAGGTCTCCCGTGTCACTACAGTTTTGAATAGACTATATGTACTTCTACAAATGGCTCCAATATGAAAGCCAGTTGCTCAAATACTAGCAACTGCGTAAGTTTCTAGTCGGACGGTAAAAAGTTTTTCCCAAATGAAAAAGTCACGCTGATACAAAATGGCTAATACTTGCAGGTTGTGTTGTTTTACAAATGTTTACTCTGACGTGTTGGTTTCTTGGAGGAGCACCGATTCAAGCCAAGCTAAGAGCATGTGACAGGCAATGTATATTTTGGCATGAAATCATGTTCTATAAAATAACAATTATTCACAAAACTGGTTAATACTATTCAAAAATCCTAAAAAAAATATAAAACTAGATTTTTTACAAGTTTATATAACCAAACATTGATTTTTAAAATTCGTTTCCAAAAGTTGTAAAAAATGTTATGAAATGAATTATGAGACTAGTTTCCAGTACCGTTGGGACGGGTAAACTTATTGATGGATCGGAAGTATAATACTAAATAATAGTTGCGGAAATGTATTAACCAAATTATATAATATCAAAATATTAAATAATATATTTTTAATATACTCTAACTATTACACTTTTTACTAAAACTATTTGCTACAGATTCAATATAAACGTTTAACTAAATATGCTGAAAGAGGCTGCATAACTTCAACTACGCTTTAAAATTTTTAGAGTAGCAATCCATTTTACAAAAAAATTGTTTCACATTTTTGGATTTAGTTAAGGTAAATATGGTTGCCATCAAAATTAATGCCTATTATAACCACAATTAATTTTAATAATATTGAAAGTAAAAATATAGTTATCATGATATTCTTTATTTGTTAGTATACTCTACCTCCAACACTTCTTACTAAACTTATTTCCTATAGGTTCAATATAAATATATAATTAAGTATGCTGGAAATGGCACCATCAAATCTCAAAATTCCCCAATTCGGCTCCCCATGCCACCGAAACTACCCCGAAATCGACTGCAACCCCCTTATTTATTTTCCCTTTAAAATCAATAAAGCAGATTGAAATATCACTTCTCGAAATGTTTATGCTTCTTTTCTGGCCGCCCTAATCCGACGCTATCAGGTTTCAAACTCCAAACTTTATATATATCCAAAATGAAATAACGGTGCGCCTTTTTCTCAGAGAGATTCTTTTATCAAAGACGCGAGGCGGGCCCGGCAAAGTTAAACTAACTTTTAAATGAGGGAAATCCTTTAGGAAATTCGGATTAGGTTCAAGGCACGGCCTCGTCTTTTTTTCTCTCGCTGCTCTCGCTTTAAGTAATACTTCAACGCTGCCAAATATCCGTACGTTAACGGTGTCTTAGAGGGAAAGAGAGTACCGAATAAATAGCAATAGTTAGGGTGATAAGATAAGAATGTAAGGCTTTTATATTAAGCACTTGGAAAGCATAAAATGTGCGAAAGTTCCATTTTGAAATTTGCTTCCTCTATAAAAGGAAAATTGATATGCATTGTGTAGTACTTGATTTATTAAATAGGAACGTAGATTATGAATAAGGTTAATAATATTCCAAAAATAGGAAAACAAAGAAAAAATGGTTTCGTCTAGTCGTTCTGGTTTTTATCGCTTCTGACCACATGGTACCAATTGTCATTGCCAACAGTTATTCATTCATCAGTTCATTCTTACATTGATGTAAGATTACAATGAAACATAGATGTACTTGATAGGCACAGCATGTACTCAAGTAGGCACATTCACTCTTAAATAAAATGAACCACACCTATGAGCTGTATATATACCTTTTGTGTTTGGGTCACTCTTATAACACTGTATTTTATACTCTAAGAATACAAAATATGGTGTGGAACAGTACAGTACCCATACATTCCGAATATATTCTTATCAAATGTTACACTTTCTTAAACACTATGAACAGTTTCACTAATATTGACATATACAAATTTAACATACCTTAGTAATTAGAATTAGTGGTCGAAATTCGATCACAGTTTATAACGTCAAAGTCTCTCAAAATAGAGTAAAGAGAATAACTTAAAATTGATACGTTAATATTACTACAACCGTTTTTGGCAATATTTTCTATATAAGATCAGAAATATATTTGGTATATATAACATTAATTACAGCACAAAAGGTCTGTATATAAACATATATGCGAACTATCTCGAGAACTAACACTCCCTAACGTTTTTTAAATCATATTTAATAAGATTGTGTTTCCTTTAAGTTTTAATCATCAACAAAGTATTTATAAGTTTAAATTACCACTAATTAGTAAGTTTAAGTTATCACTGAACATTATAACATAGCATCATGTATCATGAATAAAATTATTTTCGGAATTGAACTTCGGACTATCAAATATAAGCATATATGATTTTTATTAACTTTTATGTCAAAACCATAAACAGAGTAATATGTATTTATAAATTGATTAAAACTATAACCAATAAAAGTAGGTAATTTATTTTTTTCAATATATAAATTATGTTAAAGTAATATATTTATAATCATTGAATGAAGTATTGACTTCCCAAAATATAGGTCTAATAACTAAAATAATTTATAAAAATTACAAAGAATAAATTGTTATATAGTTACATATTTTATATTCTGTTAATAATTAATAAATTTTTCTTGTCGCATATGTTCCCTCAAGGCAAATTATAGAGTTACAGTAATTTACCTATATATTTTCGTTACTTCAGTTATGTATTAATTTAATTTTTATCTTTTATATATATTTTCCTATAAAATATATATTGAAAACATAAATTGTATAAAAAAAAGTATACTTATTTCATAGAGAATAATTTTTAAGTAAATCTGCACCGTTCTGTTCTTATTTATTCCACAATTCAATCTTTAAGACATTAGCTGCCATATTTTTTCTTGTCAGTATATTTATTTATTTCAAACTATCATTTTATATTTGAATATTCTAGAATATCACCATTATAAGATAGCTGCCCTATAATTTGTCTTCTTCTTCTTGATACTTTGCATCGCGTCTCATATGGGAACTAAAAACTCACCAACGAATGATAAATGAAAACTTTGGAAACTATTTTATAATTGCTAATATTAATTAGAACATTAATTTTTACTCTTAATTCATAAATTAATGTATTTATTGTCTGAAATATTTGGTTACTGCTATCTCACGAAATACATTTACTTATAAAATCTGAATAAAATCTACAGAAAAAATTTAATATATTTTACAATTACCTCTAATACAAAAATATGCTATGTCTCCGGAACCTTATCAATTGCTACCATTAATTTATTGTCTCTAGAAATAATCTAAAATGTAATTTTATATGATCCTTAAATCATATCCATAAATCAACTACCATAACTATTTAATAGTTCCAACAATATGGGAATAACCACAAATAATATAAGATCTTAAACAACATAAAATTAAGTAACATCATTTAATAATGTCTGAACTCACTCACTTTCAGTGTCAATATCGCTTCCAATACAAAGCGCTAGGGTTTGTCTTCTAATTTAAAACTGCCCTGTCAACATTTTGCGACACAGCGTTGCGAAATTTACGTCACAACTAGTGTTGGGAACAATCGACTGAAATCCACTATCGACTGTTTAGTAATTGACTACTTTTTACTATCGACTGTTTCAGTTGTTATTTTTGGTTCGACTGTTTTTAACTAGTGACTGTTTTCAGTCGCTATTTTCGGTCCGACTGATTTTATTACTATTTGCTATCGACTGTTTAAGTCGTTTACTTTTAGTTACTATTTTCGGTTCTACTAGTTCGTTCGACTGATGTTTAACATTCTGGCCTTGTCGTCTTAGCCGCGACCCTGAAAGTAATGCGCCGAATTTATGCTTATATAGATTTATTATATATAATTTTTATGTAATATATGTGGTTTTATGTTTTTTTTTGTAGTTTGTAAATAACTATATATTGTAAATTAATATAGCAGTATTTTGGAACGCTAGTTTTCGAGACCAAAAAAATTAAATTATAAATGATAAATAGTAAGATACTTTTGACTGGCATAATAAGTAATACTTTGGACTGGTATAATAGGTAATAATTTGCTGATAAACTTTCACGATTTTTGTCCAAGCCTCTTGTTTGTCAAAACTTTTTTCCTAAAATCTTGAAAACTAAATTAGGTTCAAAGGTTTCAGAAATTGCATCGATCCAAAAGATTTGAAAAATTTTTGCAGCAGCAGTTTTTAAATTTGTTTTAAAAATATTAACGGTAAAGAGGTGGATAAAGTATATTAAATATTTGCAATAAATACATTTTCTGATAGGAAAAGTCTACTTAAATATTCAACAATTTATTATGTTGGCTATTAAGAAGAGCGTTAACAAATGGACTACCTTAACAGAACTTTTAAAACCCATTGAGATAATGACCTCAGAGTTGTCTGGTGAAAGTTATCCCAACGATGTCTTTAATTATACTGTTAATAAGAGGACTGCAACATTTCATCAAATCCAGGATTTTAACAGGTGAATGGGGAGAAATGACAAAATTATCTATTAGATATCATCAATAAAAGACTGGCAATTTTAAAAATGAACAAGGTATGCGGGAAATTCACATTTTTACATCCTAGATTTAAAAAAGCAGGATTTGGTATTGCAAATAATGCTGAGGCGATACAAAAAGTTATCACAAAAGAGGTATCTTCCATTTTAACTTCAAAAAGTACAAATATAGTTCCACAACTCGAAATTCAAGACACAACTACTGACCAAGGATGTATTGACATCTGGAGATATTTTGATAAAAAAATGACTAGAATGAAAGAAGTAATTACGCCAAAGACTGCAGCAACTTTACAGATTTAGCAGTATTTGGAAATTCCATTTATTGGGCATTTAAAAAACCCATTGGATTTTAGGCAAGCCCATAAAATGAAACTACCTGAATTATATCAGTTACACGTAAAATATTCCTCTATACCCGCAACCTCTGTACCCTGGGAACGAGTTTTTTCAAAATCTGGGCAAATAATTAACGATCGAAGAAATCGCTTCACGAGAGAAAAGTTGAGCATGATCATGTTCAGATTAATTAAATAATATTTCCGATCAAAAATAAATAAAACTTTTATTTAAAAAGGGTCTGGTAGTTATTGCATGATCATTTTTAGATTCATCATGGATTAGATATTTCTATGATTAGGTATACGTTTACATTTTATTTAGTAGTTATGGTCATTGTTGAGTATCTTTAGTTTTTAGGTTTTGTTTAGTTGTATTGCACTATTTATATTTTTATACTATGTTACTTAAAAATAGCAATTAATATATTAAAACATGATAAAACATTTGTGATGTTATTATTCCATTCCTTTTTACACATCCACAGAACATTCAATATTAAAGTAATACTACCTCCTTTAAAATTATATATTTATTACATGTTAATAAAAATTAGTAATTTTTTTCCTTTTCTTTTTTAAAGTTATCAGGTCAATGAATATATATATATATATATATATATACCTCTCTGCCTCGCTTATACTACTATTGAAGAATATAAATACATTTAAAATTAACTGCTCCAAGCATTTATCTCCGTCCATTCCTATCTCACATTTTATACAGACAAGAATTCGTACATCTTCGTCTGATATCACGAATGGAAAAAACAGTCGAGCCGTGCATTTGACTGAAAATAGTAATTACTATTTTCAGTCGCTATTTTTTTGACTATCGACTGTTTTGCGACTATCGACTGTTTCGACTGTTTTCAGTCGATAGTTCCCAACGCCAGTCACAACCTAAAATTACACGTTTGTTGTCGATATACTTAAAACACAAATGGCGAATAATACACCGTTTTGGAACGTTAACTGGCGGCGGATCGGCTAAGTAATTTTCATATATATTTTCCATCATTTCTTCTCCTATCTCTTTTATTCGTTTGAACAACTCATTCATTAAAAAACACCCAGCTAATCTCGTTAAACATAAAGCATCAAGTCATGAATATTCATTTGCCGGTGATGGACCTCGCGAAGCCCACGGTTTTCTAAACTTAGGTATTACAATAGGGTGTCAATGTTTTATTGATATGCGACTGCTGTCTAATAATTTTGAATAACTCTAACTGCATCTAATGGCTTATAACTATTTACTGTCCAATGAAAGAGTATGAATACAGAGTTCTGTGTTAATAAATCTAATATTATCTATATGATTTATTTTAACATTATACTACACCTAATGTATATATTTTCGAAGGACTTAAACTAGTTGGTTATAGGGTCACAATAGTTTGCAGTGTCGGGTAGTTTTATTATATTTACATCGAACTCCTTTCCATATCCATCTCTGAGTTAGAGTTGTATGCCCGTTTTTTATGTAATAGAATGCCCTGCAGAACTAATACATCTAATTAATAATTGTATATCCTAGTAATGTAATTTATTTTCGTTAGATAGCAATTTATCTTTTTATGTTTAGCTCGCTGTGTTTTCATCTTGCGTTTTCTTGTCAAGATATATTGAGATCAATGTATTTCTATTACAACATGTGTATATACAACCTGTATAAACTAACATTATATTCTTCTTCTTTTTTGGAAATATTTTAATCACAGTTATTCCTGCTCAAAGTTAAGGATTAGAGACACCAGTTTATAACTTCTAATTATTGTCATTAGTGTTTTGAAGCATTTTGTATAGATTTGTCTACAAAGCCAACCAGTAGTAAGACAAATCGAATTTTATAGAATGATTCGGCTACATGTTCCCACGCAGCATTCTATTTCTCTTAATACTTGGAGAAAGCATGTGACTTTAATTAGGATAAAATGAGAGGGAAAAATCTACTCGTGGTTTAAAACGAATTTTCCACTTGACAAACTATAATTGGCAATATAATGGGCGTCATCTATGACATGCATCGGTTGTTTTATATCCTAAATACCTCACCAGTTCCAGCGTTAAAGCAACAAGCGTAAACTCCAATGATATGAGTGAGTACCTTTATTGGGAAAGAATATCTATTAATAACTTAGTAGGACAAACAGTTCAAAACATTGAATAATGTGAGTACATCCGTTGATAACCTTAAATTATTGATATTTAGGGTTATTTATATGGCTCGGTGAATGCAGGTAATACGAAATGAAACTGTGATGTTTACATTATGTAACTTATTTATTGGCAAATAAAAGTATCGAAAATACAGTAGATAACAGGGAGCGGCACTGGGTTAACTTCTAAACGAAGCTTGGACAGTTACCAAGCTGCCCGCGTCGCAGCAACCATCTACCAGGCACTTATAAAACGTCGCAAAGCTTGAACTATCTTTCTAGATGTTTCTAAAGCTTTCGATCCAGTATGACACAACGATCTAGTCTTTAAAGCGAAATAACTAGGTCTACCCAATTACTTAATCTCCCTGATTTATGCGTAGTTGGACTATAGATCCATTCAAATAAAGTTCAGCGATGCAGCCTCCACTCGAAAACAATTCCCCGCAGGAGCCCGGCAAGGTGCTCCTCTAACCCTAGCTCTGTGTAACCTCTATTTGGCTGATTTCCCACCTCACAATCGTTCGCCGGTTACAGTCCCGACGCCATTCGAGACAGCGAGTCCCTATCCCCTGGCTCCATAAGGTATCATAACTCGGTCTCCAGTTGGACTGCCGTTTCCAATGGGCGGTTCAAACACGGCACGCTATTTGCAAATGCAATGGCGTGAACAGCCTACTATTTCGACTCCTCTGCAGAAAAAGCAAACTCCCAATCCCCCAAAAAGCGAATCTGTATAAGATGCTAGTCAGTCCGGTCTGCCTCTACGGAGGACAGGTATGGTACAGGTGTGTCTCTACGAGACAATTAGTACTACTCCAAAAGTTTCATTTCAATCCTGTTCATCCTGCATCCTGTTCGTGAAAAGCTTCCGGAACATGTTCAGTGTAATCTGTGCTCAGTGTTCTCTCTGGGCACTTTAGAATACAAAAATAACTTTATCAAATCTCTACCCATCCACAAACCCAATTCCAGTCATATTCCAGGGTCTCTGTCGACCGCAAAATTTCTAAATCCCGAAAAAATTCTTGGCCAGTCGATGGTGGCACGTATTGAACGATGGTTAACCACTGAATTGATCGAAAGTACCCTTCAATAATTTCTCAGATAGCCGGCTTGGTGGCGCAGTGGTAAAGGCGATGGTTCGATCTTCCTACTGTTGCGACAGCCGCGGGTTCGAATTCTGCTGGGGCATGGTCGTAAATTTATCTCCCAGATAAATCTCTCGGGGTTGCCAGATATTCGTTATCGTTTACTAGTCGGCGCTGCTGGGACCCCGTACGTGTTCAACTTCTGAGATATTTCTGGGGATTTTGTAGGTCGTTATTCTAACATGTAAAATTCGACATTCGGCATCAACGTCGCTACAGACATATTAATATTTTCTGTACATAAAAAAATCGTATACGTAATACATGTTATAACTGGTATTGCTAAACAAGCTATATCGATTTCCCTTCAATTTGCTATAAATTCTAGCGTTAGTATTTACGAGTAAAAGCAAGAAACTCTCAGTATCGTTTGTTGGCATCGCCATCATACCAAGTCCTATTAAATTACATCCGCGACAAAATAGAGCCAAAGCCAGTCTGTTTAGCAATTTCGAAATTAATGTTTGCATTGGAACGGGCCGCGCCCCCGTCCCCCTCGAACGACGACGACGTCGCAGCCCCGGCATGCCGCTTCTGTTTACGTCTTTTCATAATTCATTAGGAGGAACGGTAAACAAGAAAACGGCTGGGAACTGAGGATGTTCACGTGCCTCCGTGATTAAGCGGAACATCAGCTTTTTAGCGTCTTTTTTACCTGGTTGCCAGCCGTTCAGCTTCGAAATATTTGAATATCAAATACCATACAATAATTCGGAAATTATGATTTTAATAATGAAATGAGAAATACCACTTATTTGATATGTTTCAGATTTTTAGATATAATATATATAGAACGAATTTTACTATGAGCGTAAATCAAAATATAAATTATTTTTAAAAAACATTTGTTTATTTTAGTTACAAAAAATATATATATATAAAGAACAATAAATCGATTAAACTAAAAGTAAACAAGAAAACGTCGATTGAGGAAATAGTCGGGCGACAGTTATGAAATGGATAAAAAAGTACTTGAGCAACCATTTTCGAGAATAACAGTAAGATATAAAGAACGTTAAATCAGCCATATAATTATTAAATGAATTATCGATTAGGTTGACTAACAACGGGGAGAATACTGATAATTAAGGCCAATTGACTGGTAATTAAATTTATACCTTGGTATGTTAAGTTTTCAATGCCGATAGTGATAACAATGCCTAAACGTGTCATTAGAGAATAATTTTGAAAGACAATAGCGATATCTGATAGCCATGATAAGCTATGCTTGGATGAATTATAACATGTGCACACGGTACGAAGGGATAGCACGCGACGTACCAGCTTATATCCTAACACTAACAATAATGACGCGCAATGTGATCAAGGAATAACGCGCGAGATCTACTGTCACTAAGGTTTGTAGGTCTCGCTGGGATTAAGCTGAATTTTTAAAATAAATAAACAAATTAATAAATGAACAGTACTGTTACTAGTGCACTCACTTCTCCAGCCCCAGCTATGATGGATGTTACTCTGACGGTTGCGGCTGCATAAATGAACTTTCATAAAGCTTGAAAAGCCCTTGGGCATGTTAAGTTAGCGCATTTGGCAAAATATTATAAAAAACTAAAATATTAACATATAAGAATATAATATAATATAAATAAAAAATCTTTATTCGTTATTCGTTATATACTTAAACATTTTATTCCTCTTTGCTTTCTATTAATTTTTTTTCATCTAGCAGAATAGTCTCTTATTACGGTATATCATATCTGAATGATAATTTTCGTTAAATTTGATTTTATACATTCTTGTGCCAATAACTAAAAAGTTTAGAGATAGCTTCGCACACCAGTGAAATAAAATACTTTAGTGGCAGCGTTAAATAATCGTAGAAATATGTGTAACAATTCTTGCTTACAATATTACCAGATACAAACTTAGTCCTTAGTATCTTTGTTGTTATTCAGTCTGTTTTTTATCTACATAAAGTTTGAATCGCACAGATTCGTCTCGTTCAAACGGATTTGCGAAGAAAGGCTTAAAAAGGTTTTATATATTTTCATTTTTCAAATCCCTCAAATTCTTTCTTTAAAAAAGTTATATTTGTACTTAATTTCAATCATTTTTGAAGGTTCTAACGTGGACTGAGCAATTGGTGATTAAAATATTTAATTTATTTTCATATTTTTCTTTTAGATAGGTTAAGGGAAATGATCTGTGAATATACACATAATTTGGTATTAATTTCTAGCAGGGAGCTTAAGTTAAGTTAAAGTAAATCTTAAGTAAAGCTTAAGTAATTACTATTAATTTGTTAAATATCAATGAGGTGATTGTGTAGTGCCCCTAAAAGTAATCTTGTAGTATAAAATTGTTTAATCAATTGTATTTTGTTTATTTATTTTGATTTAAAAGTATCTAATGACATTTAATAACACTTTGTTTGCATAAGAATGGAAAATTATAATCCTTTTATAATTACTATTTTGTATTATGGTTGGCTATTTTAATAAATAATGCTAATTTCCCTCACAATATAACACTGGTAAAAGAGCTTTAGTTAAACGCATCTCTAAAGTTAATGATGGAAGAGTTGTTCAATGAGCTAGGTCAATCTGAAAACATGAATTGGCAAGTGTGAGTATAGTATTTTCGAGATCAAGAGTCCCATAACTGCTAAGCCATATCAACATTTTTTCGATAGCACACCTACTGAAATATTGAATGGTGATTTTAATATAGAGATGCAAGTATTTTTTAAGAGCTGCCAAGAAGCTAATTTTATATAGCTGAAAATAGCTAAAATTCAAAAAAGTTTAAGCGTTTAGCAGGTTTTGGGAAAGATGAATTGTGTATGTAGATAAATAAAATTAACAGGTTACAATTTTGAAGTTTATTTCAATAATAGCTTTAGAAATTTATAAGAGCACATGTAATTACAATACCTAAAGTACTTTTACGAAATCTGTGCTTAGATATTCTATTACATTATTATCTTTCCAACATCAATTCTTGTTTAAGATTATCGTAAGTATATACAGTAGTCTGTACTTAGTTTCTTGTACTTTACTTGGATTTAGTGACCGCACTTGAGGTTCATACATTAAAGCATATAAGGCTGCAAGAAGTTGACAAGTCGTATTAATCACCCTAACATATATGACTTACTCTTATCTTGGTCTATTCGTTAAACTATGTGACGACGAAAAAGCAAATATCTGATAATATTAGCTCTATATTGTCTAATAATATTGGGCCTATATTAATTTTTTGAGGGTTTCAATATAATTCTTAACTCAGTCAAAAATATAGTTATTAAGCCTTATTTACATGAAAAAAAATACGAACAGAGACGTCACCTCAAAATTTAGATTATAAAATACATCAGACATTCACAGAACCATCATAGAAATAAAAGTTGAATCTATATCTCTGTCATAATTAATTTCATTTTTACAAAACAAAAATATATTTACCTATTCTCCTTTATAATAATGCATTGTATTTTACTTGTTTATCATTAGATCATTAGAGTGTCGTTGATTGTTTTATAATTTGTTTATTTGATCCAGGCCCACCTTTGTTAGTAAATTCAATTATTTCATAGTATCACTGTCCACTGTTCTTGCATCCTAGCAAAATCCTCTCTAATTTCTTCTTATCTGATTCTCTGAATTTCACATTCTTCGCCATTGACTCTCAACAAATTCTAGCTACATCTCACCTATCAAATAAAAATTAAATCATTACTAAAATATATCATGTTTAAAATAAATGTCTAATTCTTACCAGTTACCGCAATTTTTGCTACTATTCTTGATGGACAAACATTGTCAATAAATTGACTATTTCCAAAACAACACGAATCATTTTCTTTTATTTATCATTAAATTTTAGCATATATTGATACTATTCGATGTCATTAAAAATTATGTGTTATAAATTTGACAATTGACATTCCCACTGTATATAAAAATATTGCTCTTTGGATTTTATAACTTTTAAAAATTTTACCTTACATTCTTGCTCTTATCCTTGTTCTTTGACATTTTAGAAACAAAATATGTTAAATCATCAAGAATAACAAAACTATTTCGTGATTATTAATAAAGAATTATTAATTTTACACAAAACATGAATACCGTACAAACTGTCCAGTACGACCAAATCAACTGCTACTACCAACTATACGGAATAATATTATTTCAAGTGTCGTTCTTTCTTTCAAATTCTTTTTTTGCGGATATATTTATATCATGTAAGTATATATGAAGAATTGTCGTGAAGTTTTTTTTTCAAAATGAGTCATCATCCCCGTTGAGGAAATACCCCTTCATTAATTTTATCACACTATCGTATATTTTAAATAAATACAACTTTAGCGTGAAAAATTGATACCTTTCTTTTTTATCTGTAAACCTCCCTCTACAAGTTCTCTGAATTCCTTTTCACGATATTGTAACGACCCCTCCAGAACGATCCCGATAATATTCTGGAAAAAGGAACATAATTTCAATAATATATTGCCGACGGCGGCAGCCGTAAAAGAAGAAGCAGAAGAAGAGAAGGGAGCCGGAGGAGAGAGAGCGAGAAAAAAAGAGGCGGAAAGCCGAATCGATTCGTTCTCGAATTAGAATTGATTGATTCGAATGTCAGTAATAGAACGTCGATAGGACGGCGGGGGTTCCGGCTTATGCGAGACGTGGATGTTGTTTGGCGCTCGAGAAACAGATTGTGCGTGGGTTTTATTAAAAAGAAAATTTCGTCCGTTACTATTTTCCTTCGTTTTCCGCCATTATTGCCCGGGAATAAATGGAAAATATAAATATATCGGATGGACTGCCATCGGGTATTGTTCGATTCCTCGTCTACGACTTTTCTCGATTTTATTTGTACGACAAACATATCGTGGATGCTGTCGTCGGTTCGGCTTTGTGCTATATTAAAATGGAACTTCCAATAGCATATCAGTCAATTTTAATATCCATTTATTTTGAAGAGGCCATAAAAGTATAATATATTTATAAAATTGTAAAATAATTATGATGAATTGTTTTTCTAAGTTTAAGGTTTTATATTTATTCTTTCGTTAGTACATTATTGCTCTCTAATAGATGAGATGCAGGAATAGCAGAATAGATTCCAAAATGAACCCAGGACAATAAAAAATATATAAATCAGTTTTAAATTTCAAATTTCATTGTGAAAATCAGCGTAATGCATTTTATCAAAAGTATAGTGTATCAACAGTCGCTACTATATCCTATCTTTCAGGTAATTTACCAAATCCATTTGGAAGGAACAATGTATATTTTGGGGCTATGTACAAATCGTCCTATTTTCTGATATTTCCATAAGAAGTGAAGTGGTGCTCAGACATGTCATGACTTATATGTCGGAACAATTTATTACTAGAAGGTGTAGGGTCTGGAGAACGCAGCCGGTGGGTATCCTTGCACATTTTAATATTTCCAAGTATATTCTTACGGCTATTGCAATATGTGGTCGAGCGTTGTCATGCTGAATAACATTGTTGTGTCTTTGCTTGTATTTTGGCCATTTTGCGCGAAGTTATGTTTAAAATCGTATAAAATTAATTTATGAACGCAAAAACAAATTAATTTATACAGCATAAGACATACAGTAAAAAAGTACAACACAAAAGAAAATAAACCTAGGATTCATTCATTTCGAACAAGCATTCGATAGAGTAAGAAAAGTTATACTATGGGCCATATTAGAACAAAGAGAAGTGCATAGTAACATTGCGAAATTAATTCAAGAAGTATATGCAACAAATAAATACCCTAAATGCATACAGGGTATAAAAATATAGAAAAATATTGGTAGTAGCTTTTGCAGATGACGTACTAGTAACAACTGAGAACCACATATAGAAAGTCTTGAAGATATGCAATACGGAATGTTAATGATATAGTATATACGGTCTTTTAGAGCTGAGAACCGCATGGTACCAATCCAGCAGCGTTGTCAACCTTTGAACTTATTGTAGATGTAATAGTGGTAGCCTAAAGAGTTGTAGCGGTGGCTAAAAGTAATGTTTACTTTAAAAAATATTTTATGTCATAGAAAGAAATGGCGAATTTTATGAAATTCAACAAGTATCTCGATGTCTCACTCGTTTCACCATTTAGTCTTAAAACCCATGGCCGCAATTGCTTGAGTCTATAGCAAGGATCAGAGTTAAATTATATAATATTTGTGCTTCACTATAAATAGTAAATTTATTAACAAAAATAAATATGCAAAACTACAGTCAAAGCAAAAATAGACATACGCAAAGCAATATAAAGACTAGCCCTAACCTATTTGGTTATTTCGAAAAGAAGATGCTGTCAAGGAGGGATAAAAGCAACATATAAGAAATAGAAATAATTCAGAATATTCAGGGATACAACAAAGAAAAGCAACAGATATATAAGAAAATAACTCAATATTGGACCAGTGGAAAGGTACATAGAAAGCAGACAACACTATTGATGGGGACAGCTATAGAGAACCTGAAAAGTAAGGATGGGGAGCCGAAGAACCAGAGGGTGACCAAAAACACTTTGGGACGAATATAGCAGAGAGATACTGCAGAAAAATGGAAAAACAGACAGAGAAAGAAAAATAGATAATTTCTCTAGTATCTGCGAAATCTCTTATGACTACCTTGATTCAAAACATTATTTTATGTATATTACTTTTCGGGGATTATTTTCATACCTGAATTCCATCGGGTTATATCGGATAATTGTGAATTACTTTAAATTTTTTAATGGATTATTTTGTACTTTATTTTCCTTTTCTTTTAATTTGCTCCTTTCAATGGAGTTTTGCGTGGAGATTCATCCTAAGATACTTAGCATTGCTTGTTTATGCAAAATTTTGTTCAATAAGTTATCAGAAAGGACATGGATATTTCCGGAATTAGAAATGGAATACATAATTTATAGTTATAATTAAGTATAATTTTCTTGGACTTCTACGTCTAAGCAATATATTGAAACAAATAGCTAATTGATATAACTATTATATAATCTGTGTTTATATTTTTTATTTTGGAAAATCAGTTAACAGCAACCGATGAGATGACACTGAATGAGATGATATTGCATGTTATTATTCTATGACATATTATAAATTTTTGTCCCATAATTTAGAAAGTATATACCCTATCTATATCCAAAATATATCAACATATATATCAAAAGATCAAATATCTCCAATGCCAGCTTATATGCTTAACAAGTATTTGCAGCAAGTATTTAATATATTAAATAAAATCAGATAAATATTTTATTGACATTGTGAAAATATAATACAAAAATATTTTAAAACAACGATACTAAAGTTACTTAAAGTTGCATGTAGAAAAATATAAGGGAAACCATTTGATGAAATAGTAGAGAAGAATCCAGGTCTGACCCTAATCCGAATTTCCTAGCGGATTTCCCCCAGCCTAACTTAGTTTAACTTTCCAAAGTCCACGTCTTTGACGAAAGTATCTCTTTGAGAAAAAAGGAGCCGGATTAAGTTTTTGCATATATTTTCGTGTATTTCCTCATAAAATATTCCCAAAACATATCATTGGATTTATTACTATCTTATAAAAAATGTAGATGAATGATACCAGGTTCTTATTTTCGTATTCTTGTCGACCCATACTGAGTCAAATTTTGTATTAAAATAATTGACTTAAAAAAATTGGTATCAACGTAAGCAATTAACAGTTATTTACAAGCTAACCCCAGTTTTAAGTTGGATTATTTTAGCCTTACATAAAATAAGAGTGTTCCCTTAAGTGTTATTCAATTATTCATTATATATAGACGCTAACCAAGAAACATTTAAAATTACATGTTTTTTTATTACAACTTCTTATTGGGTTTCAAGATATTTGCTACCGTGTATTGAAGCCCATCAAAATCTCAGGAAATTTAGAAACTTATGGCGATGGTTGATCCGTCATATTCCAGTTATTGATATAGATTTCAACGGTTTAAAAGTGGTAATTTTGATGTGACAAAGAACGGCATGCAATGCAATTCGTTCAATTTGACTTGCGTTATCATCGTTACACAGTTCATTCTCTTACAACAAAAGCTTTATCATTGAAACTACCTGTTGGAATGTTTTTTGATTGATCAACGGCTATCGATAGTCACGTTTGTAAATTCGTATTTAGTGAATATCATAACCCTAAAAAAACACAGTTAACTTACCCCGATTCTTATTTATTTCATTGAAAAGGACTTTCCATTATTTATACGTAATTAAGTGCTGGGAGAATTTGTATTTCCGTTAATAGTAAGATTCTTGGAAAATATAATATTCCCTCAGGATGGAGTTGTATACCCGCCACATTACGATGCAACCAGAGAGTATCGTAGTGTATTGTTGAGTCACTTTGGTGTGTAGAGTGTAATTAATAAATTAGTAGTAAAATCGTGAGCTATGGGTAATCAAGGCAAATAGAAGTCGGTAGCGTCAGTTTGTGAATCGCTGTTATCGCCCAAAGCAGTTTCGCTGCGGGAGCTAACAAAGAGGTAACACAGTATCAGCAGGAGAACACAATTTGTTAAAACTACTACAATTTTTATATTGAGCGCCTAATTGGTATAATAATTTTATACACTCTGTCAGGCACTACTCATTGAGTGGTGTGTTACATATCCCTCACTGTAGTAAATAATTACGGACATAGAAAATTGACACTATTAAATAATTAGTACCTGAATAAAATTATGATGTTCAACTTGGAGCAAAAGTTCCGCTACCATGTATGCAATTTCCGCTGAGTGGCAAAAATGGAACGAATTTTCAATAAATATTGTCACTAATTCTGCTCTTTCTTGTGGCGTATATTTATCCACAATAAAATTTGGACATTTACATAACATAATGGTTAAAGCGAAACTGGGGTAAACGTCAAATAACTAAGAGGGCGTACAATCAAGATGGTAGCGGGACTCTTTCCCACCATATATGACTAGGTAAGATTAAAAAATAAACATTTTCTGTAAGTGGCAATTAAGATTTCATAGTAACTATATCGTCATGAATTTTTAAATACTATTTATTGTCTCCATAAATAAATGTTCTGTAAAAGAGAACAAAAAGAAAATGGAAGAATATCACGATTTGAGCATTGGGTATACTAACACGCCACTAAAATATACATGTAGACTGTAGCGTATATAAATATATCAAGATGAAGGTTTTATAAACGAGTAGAGCATATATTTTCTCCATACTAAGTAAATGTTTAGAAGGCGAAAACGAAAAAAATTGGATCACGTGCTAATATCGGTAATGGCGACCTTATTTTGCAAAATAACACGTGAACTAGACGTAAAACGACCGTAAAATCGAAGTGTACACGCGCACCCTCTGCTTCAATCAATCAATTCTAATATGGGAGGGCTTTGCCTAGGTAAATTTTATGATACTCAGGGGCACGACAATTTATAGCCCGTTTTGTTTTTTTACCAGGCTAGAAACGCGACGAGGGAGAGGGAAATATGACGGGGGCGATCAAAAATTCTATCAAATTATGACAATGGCAGTCCTTTGATAACAATATAGATTGGCTGACATATATTGGGGTGCTCCTTTTGCATATCGTATTTATTCAACTATTAGGAGATTAATTAGTTTATTCAACTGGTCTTCCTTTATCAGCACAAATAGCGACAACAATCATCTGAAATGGTCTTTGCAAATAGTATAGTATTCCTCAGTACACAAAAGGTTTTAACATAATTATGGAATTTTTAACACTGAGAAGAGAAAATGCCCAAGTTCAGCCCTCAATCAAGGACACAAGGAGGAAGCTGAGCCTGTAAAATCGACATAAAGGTTTTTCTCTTTTAGTGTTGCAAATTCCATAATTCGGTTAAAACCTCCTTTCTCCTGGGGAATACCATACTATTTGCTACGACCAATTCAGATTGTTGTTATCCCTGTTTGTTACCTAGTAGTAATTAAATTTAGTCTCTTCTATGATAACAGTAGGCTCACGTTTCGTTATCAAATAATATTGATATGAGTATATTTCTCCTTATATTCTTCTGTTGCTACCTGAATACATTTTCTTGCATAATTATACATATTTTCTCCATATTTTCTGATTTAATTACTACGTTTCGCTTAGTACATTTGGTATATGCCTTAATATATTTTTCCAAAATTTCAAACCCTATACAAAATACTATTTTCCACAAAGATCATATATTAATTATACTACTCATATTTAGTTTTTTCCGCTTTTAGCACTCTGTTTTAGTAATTGTTAGCACTAAGCCATAAGCCCTATCAAGAAAGTTACATAAAGTTAATGTCGTTATCAGAATCACTGTTTAAGTCAATTACTAAACTTAATTAACGTTAATTTCAAAACGATCGAACACATGCTAGCTACTCCACCATTTATCAATTTTTTCTTCTGTATGTCTGATGGAACTATGCCAAATCTAAGATATTCTTTTAGATAGTGCTTTTTTCCACAAGTTAAAATAGTTCTTCATATTATATTCATTGTATATCACTCCTATTAAATCCCATTGTATATCATTATACTCTGCCACGTCCCATATCAATTCAGTAGAATTATATGACAAGAGTCCAGTTTTGGAGAATCCTGGTATGGGCACAAGAATTTGAATTTGAAACGTTGCCAGTTGTTGAAAATTATACATACTTTTGAAGAATATAATATATATAGAATAACATATCTTGAATTCACAAATTAACCAAATATTTCTATTCACAGTCCCTTTTGGAAAAATTTTCATCTCTTATAATATAGAAAATATAATATGATGGAATTTTTAAGAATATCTTTCATTTTAAAACAATTTTCAAAAAAAAAACAGAAAATAAAACATCTATTTAGCAATATGTAAACATTACAATAACAAACCAAAGTTATAGTTCTTGTAAATTATTCGTATACATGAAGAGTATAATCATAGAGAAATAGAGATTTAACTTCATAGGAAGTTTTGGCGAAATCTTTTGCGACGTCCAACATGTAGGCATCGCTACGTTTAACATATTACTTGTTTTATTCGCTATATTAAGAGTCGCGACGGAATTTGATTGTTTCAATTCGTTCTACGGTTTGTTTACTTTGCACTCCAATTTCAATATATGGCACATTAAAAAGTGTGGTTAGCTTTTTATAACGTTTATACATGAAATTATTATTTTATTTTATTACTATATACAAGTGGGTAGTTGAAATGCATTCCCGTTCTAGGAAGTGTTGTGTGTTCGGATGCAGAGATAGCGAGGAAATTCATCATCGTTTTTCGTCAAAAAAGTGATCTTTAAGATATGAGTAGAAAACATTAAAAATCCTAAACTGGTTAGGTTAAACATGAAACAGATTTATGATCCTTACCATGTTAGACATTTTTGTTATCCATTTAAACTTTCCTTTAATTACTTATGAACAATTTAGTGATGGTGAAAATAATACCACGAGCCCAGAATATGTACAAATGGAAGTGGAACAAAATCAAAATTATATAGAAGGTAAATTGAAGGAGTCAGTCACATTTCTGTTCATAATTGTTGCCATTAATTTCTAGACTGTCTTACTATATTTGTAGTGCCTATTTCCATCGTTCCAGGCCCACAACCAGGGTGTTCGAAACAAGTATCATCGACATGTGAACAAACTCCAGAAGATAATGGTAAAGTTTGTATTCATTCAGCCAGTATTCCCCTTTCTGCTCATTCTTACTATTAATTAATTGACTCTATAACTTCTGTCCAGATGTTCTTATAAGAGCAAAGTTTTATGTTGTACCGTAGTGTACATCTCAAGTTATGTAGTAAAACTTTTTAAAAAATAAATTAAGTGTAATTTTTCTTTACATACAATTGTGAATAAATCAGTAGACACAGAAATTGAGACTCATTTTATAGAGGCAAGACAATATCTTGTGCCCCAGACTCTAACAAAATTGTTTTATTATACTGTCAGTAGGTTTTTGAGCTATGTCTTATTTTATTCAGCGATTTTGCCACGTCGATAATATAACAAAATATTTGTCAAATGTATAAAAAAAAGTAACTTTAAGACCCTTTAGTGGTACATTTCATAATGATCTTTCGGATAAAATATTAAAAGTACTAACCGAGAGGTGGAAGAGATAATTTTGATTTGCAATGCGCCAAAGTAGTTCGCTTATGATTTTATATATATGTATATAACATTTATATTTTATAGATATTTTTATTTTTATATTATATTTATATTTTGTAAATACATTTACATTATAAATTTATACTTATTTTTAAATATTATATTTATATGTATATTTAATTGAATTTAATTTAATAAATTGATTTCACGTGTCAAACATTATTAATGAGCCAATTAAATGTCTTTACAGTAAAATATTTTTCTTACAGGGGTCTGTAATGGAGATTTAAATTGACCAATAAAATTCCTTGAATGGCCCATTATGGCTCCCGCTGGATGTTGGTCAAAGCAAAACTTTGCGCCAGAGACCCCTATTGAGTTGCCTCTCTATTACTCTATTACTCTATGAGTATAATGTAACATATATTATCGAATTTACAAATTAACATAAAATTTCATTTGAAGCTCAAGTTCAAATGTAACTAAGTTTACTGTGTATTATATTAAGTTTATATATTATGTTTAAGTTATTGAACCTTTTATAAACATATTTAATTTTGAATTATTTTGACTACATTTATTCATGCTTAAATACTTGGAGCGTCGCTTTCACGTTTTACACGTCTGGAATTTAATTCCTTTGTTTTCTGAATATTATATAAATGTTTACGAGACAATACATTTAGTCTTTTTAAACTGCCACCACTTAAATTAGCTCGAGTTTCAACCAATATAACATCCATTGGAATTTATTGATATCCTATAATTTTTATTTTTATTTAAAAATTAAAAATTGCTAGAGATATTTAACACAAAAAAAAACCATTTTAAAATAAAATATGTACATACATACAGTTACATAAATTTACAGTTATATTAACTTTGATTTGTTTTGTTAGTAATTTAATCTTTTGAATATGCCACAAAATTATATTATTATTTGTATTGTTTAGGCTCGGCATCGACTTCAAAGTGACCAGTTGGTAGTAGTTAAAATAAAATTGTAAATAGATAAGTGTGTAGTAGAGAGGTTAAATAAGGTTTTTGATTATTTTTATTTAGTTATTATAAGGATTATTATGTACATATTTTATTTTAAGATGTTTTTTTATGTTAAAAATCTAATTTTAATTTTTTGAATTTTTAGTTGTGTTCATTTTTCGTTCTGTTTCTCTTAATTTTTATTATTTTTCACTTTTTAGTGTTAGATATATACACGAAAAATTAACCAATTATTTTATGTAATATTACAATAGATTGGTCAAGTAATGGTGCAGCCGGTTTGAGGAAAAATAGGAATAAAGAAATAATTATTGAAAATAAGGAGCACTTCAAACTAACAAAAATTAAAGAACAAAAAGTTATTGTTCCCGACGGGAATGGTATCCGCGTCCTCCGTTTGGGAGCTAAATGCATTAACCATTACATTATAGAAGCATTTATCTACAATATTTCGACGTGGTCGTTTATGTCATAGTTAGTATTTAAAAAGCAAACTGAATGGCTTTTGCACTGAACGACTTCGGACTTTCCGTCACATTAGCTCAGCGATAACATTATACCCAAATATCTGATTATTTTATATAAAAAATATGAGAATTTTTTTTACATGCTTTTGAAATTTTAGCCTTTCTCTCGAATCCCCCCCCCCCCCTTCCTCTCAACAGAACCTGATTTGGTTCCAATGGGACCACCTCGAGAGTACCGAATATAAAACCTCCTCCTTTTTCGAAGTCGATTAAAAAAGGAAACTTGTTCGTGAATTAAGCAATCAATGTGGTAAGCTGGTACTCAAACAATACATTTATTACGACTTTTTGTTCTGATTCTCAGACTTAGTTCGATCTACAAAAGCAAAAATCCGAATCGGAATTAAAATTGTGAGTTGAACATTAAATTGTGAGTTGCTCCAACATCTATCACTCTGGCTCTTTCTCTGGCCACTTGAAAACAGTATTTTTTATAATAGAAGAATGCATTGAGGTTGAAACTATTACAAATTAAGCAATATTTATAAAAAATTCCATTATTTCATGAACTGTTTCAATTTAAACTATGAATGTTTTCATACTTCTTTAGTAAATAATAATAACATATCATAATTTTCAAAATTCTTTGTATCCTGCTTCAAAATTACTGTATATTTACTGATATCTAAAAAAATTCAATGCATATAATCTAAAGGAATCCGGATTGGAAACAGATAATCAACGGATATCAACAACTCATGTCCCACTAGTCGACAACGATGTGGTGAAGCGAGCGAGGGCAGGGGAGGACGACGGCTTCAGGGACCGTTGGTAATTTAGATTTATTAGATGGTCGGCCGTTGACAGTAATTCGTCGTCGAGACCGGGGGCGCCTTATTGACAGCCGTGACGTATAAATTTGTCAATACGCGCCCGGCCCAGCGTCAAAATTGAATTTTGTAACACGAGCTCACCGGGATCGGAATTTGAAGGCGACCGAGCAGGAACAGAAATTCCTCTTAGGAGATCGGCCGGGAATGCCGCCGTCGCCACTACTATAGATCGATGGCCAGATATATCGAGAAGATACTGTAAAAGTATGGAATTTAAGGAAGGCGGCGGCGAGTTGTTGCCTAATGGCTCGGAAAATGCAGGCGTGTATGCGCCCTATATATTCGAGCGTTTCTTATCGTATACACTCTACAGTCCTTATTTCGAACATTATTCAACTTCATACTTATTCACGAAGACAGTGAATTATTGATTTGTCAAATTCTATTATATTATATTGTATAATTTTATTATAAATAAATATTAACGATTGAAAATAACAGTTCAACTGAAAAGTCAAACGAAACACTCAAAAGATGCATGTATAAATTTGACATCTGTCGGATCATTAATTTGTGAATTATAGCATTTTGAGTGAAGCAACTTTTGTTGCTTGTTGATAAAATATTGCTTTTTGAAGGGAAAAAATACAGTTGAAGCAAAAACTTGGCTTGATGCCGAGTTTCCGTACACTGCCCGAGGAAAATCAATCATTAAGGATAGGTATGCTAAGTGTAGACTTGGTGAAAAGAGCACCGAAGACGATGAACGCCGTGGACGCTTAAAAGAGGTTGTTAGCGACGAAAACATTAAAAAATACACAAAATAATTTTGAATGATCGTAAATTGAAATTCGATGAAATAGCAGACACCCTAAAGATATCAAATGAAAGTGTTCATCATATCATTCACCAATATTTGGGTATGAGATAGCTCTGTGCAAAGTGGGTGACGCGCGAGCTCTCATTTGACCAAAACAACGAGGAGTTGATGATTCGGAGCAGTGTTTGAAAATGATCAAGCGTAATAAATCCGAGTTTTTACTTCGATATGTGACAATAGGTGAAATGTGGCTCCATCATTTCACTCCGAAGTCCAATCGACAGTGCCGCACACGAGGAACCCGCTCCAAAGCGTGGGAAAACGCAACAGTCAGCTGGCAAGGTTATGGCGCCTCTATTTTGGGATGCGCATGGAATAATTTTCATTGACTACCTTGAAAAAGGAAGGACTACCAACATTGTGTAGGGTTTTTGGACCGTTTGAAGGACAAAATCGCATTTGAAGAAAAAGAAAGTGCTGCTTCACCAAGACAATGGACCATGCTAGAAGTGAGTGAAAACAATGACAAAAATTCATGAATTGCTTCCTCATCCACCATATTCTCCAGATCTGGCCCCCAGCGACAATTTCCTGTTCCCAAATCTCAAAAGAATGCTCGCTGTGAAGAAATTTTCGTCGAATGAAGAGGTGATCGCCGAAACTGAGGCCTATTTTAAAGCAAAGGACAAATCGTACTACAAAAATGGTATCGACAAGTTGGAGGGTGGCTCTAATCCGTGAATCACCCTTGAACGGAATTATGTTGAATAAAAAAAACTAATTTTGCCGAAAAATATGTTTTACTATGGTAGGCCGGTGACTTTTCAATTGACCTGTTAAATATACTGGAAAAAAATTTGAGTAAGGAGTAATTTAGAAAAGGAAAAATTTAGAAATTTTTTGACTCACTATTTTCATATCATATCTTAATTAAGCTAGCATTCATCTTCTGCTTGCCAAATTTAGATAAGTTCTTATTTGTTAATTTCCCAAAACATAATTTTATATTTATACATTTCTACTAAGTCAAATAAATGTGTTATTCTCATTCGATATTCATATGCATGTCCACATTATATTGTGCTAATATTTCTTTACAGGGCTATTTGTATATCTAAGTGTTTATATCACTCTAATTTTGTGTCGCAACTAAAATATTCCGACATTCTGAAATATCCGTTACTTATCATGTGAATATTAACAGTAACATTAAACTGGCTCTTAGTCCGGAAAACGGAAAAAGTCATTGGCCACAAAACTATTTGAAATTATTTATATAAAATTGGACACCTCAACACTCCATACGTGGATTTCACATAAATGAACAATCAAAAATATTGAATGGACATAGTTGGATGATCCTATTTTGAATCGCAACTGAAAAGACATTAGTTAATTACAGAATATGAAAAATTAATACAATCTGCTAAAAATGTTATAGTTGAAATTCGGAGAAGCTTTGTAAATGGTTGCATTAATCGCCTCCAAGGAATGTAGTTGTTGTTTGGAATTCTTGGTTATGAGCTGCCTATGTTTAACCAAACCATTCAACCAAATCTCTATTGTTAATGCCTAAGGCAATTGCAGCAGTCACTTGATAAATAATAGCCAAAATTGATTGATAACAAAGACGTTAGACTAGAGACATATTTAGTAACTTGTGAAGAATTGAGATCTTTGCTGACAAGTTTTGACAAATTCGGATCTTGCCCCTCTCTCGATGGTTTAAAGTTCGCTTCAAAAGAGGCTTTTAAATTCACTTGCCTCGATTGATGAAATTATGTAAATTGATTAGTACTTGAATAAGTTCTCTTTGAAAAAAAACATGAAAAAACTTTATATTTTTCTCATCCCATTGTTACAAGCTTTCATTAAGATTAAAAGGCAAGTTATTCTCAGATATTTAGTTTTTTGTGGACCCAAAAATGCCGGCACTGAGTCCATATATAAAATTATTTAATTAAAAGCGTATTAATTCGTATTTTATTATCTTTATAAATGCCTCAGAAGCAACTCTAAATATGAACTCCATGGCTCTTTTCAAGCCGTACAAAAAAGTATTAAAACAAAACGCGAACATTCATTAAGCCAGATCCACTCCAACTTTTCCCGAAGATTAATATTCCAACTTATTGCTCGAGATCGTCTTTCCGAACCAATTAGTCGGTCGCCAGCGTAATCCTCCTCGAATCGGCCGCACCACCACCTCACAGTAGTTCCTCGGCGATGGGGATATTACGGGAGTGGAGTTTGATGAAGAAAAAAGAGCGCAAAAACACGCGCTCGACAAATGGAGAGGACCGGCCTTTTTCCCAATGCCTTCAGAAGGAGGTTTTATTCGGCACGACCACCACGACCGCCACGTTCGTATTCAAATATAAAAGAGTGTTCGGCGAAAGGGCTTTTCTTATTTTCCGATCGTTCCAGATTACCCCCTCAGCAATTTGCTTGAAAGGAAAGGCGGAAAGTTTATTACGGGGAAAACAGGACCCGGTTCCCGCTCGATTCCGAGGACCGAACGGGAGTGGATTATTGTTAAGTATTTTTTCCCCTTTTCTTATCTCTAAAACGGAGAATGAACAAGACGTACGACCGCTCCAGATTGGGAAATAATTGTATCGAATGCAGAAAGATGGTCTTGTATATCTACGGCTTTATTATTTTTATTACAATCAAACGGGTCGATTCTATTCAATAATTCAACATTATTACATACTAGATCCATTATTTTAATTACTGTTTCCTTAAGCAAAACTAATGTTATAATGTGGTGGTTAATGCGTCCGATATTCTTTGAAAATTTAATGTAACTAGTGATCGCCCACAGTTTATTTTGATATTTTTTGTTATGTTTCTTTCAATATTTGATTGAAACAATTTATAATTTTTAGTTTTTCAATATAAGATTAAAAATATTTAGGAAAATATTAAATAGTTTATTCTTTTGAAAACTTTGGTCTATAAAGTAAATAATTAAGATAATTGTAGGAAAGTTCAAAAAATAATATGTCAAACGATAGTTATCTAGTTGGTCGCATTATTCTTTAAAAAACTTAAAATATATGAACAGTTTTAAATATTTACCAAATTACTGTAAAAAAATTAGAATTTCTTTCTAAATGTTCTATCAATGCAAATTATGCTGTTATTTTTTTTAATGTTCCTGCCTATTTTATAGTTTATAATCTTTATATTTTAGTCCATATATGTCAACTAATATATAAATTGAGAATCAGTAAATATAGCATATAAATATAAATATAGGTATAACATATTTCACAAAAATAATTTCGTTGCCTAATTTTCAAAATTAAATTGCATTGTTCTTTATTTATTTATTCCATCCTTCGACCCTTATTTTACTGTTATATAATTGTCCTGTTAGTATTTCTATTTATTTCAATCTATTACATCATTTAATATTCCGGAATCTTGCTCTTGAAGGTAACTCATTTTTAATTTGTCTTCTATGGCATTCGTTAAACTAATGCCTTATACTTTGTATTGCATCTGACATAGGAACTAACAACTCATAAGCCCAATCACAATTTAATAACTGTTAATATTCTTTTTTATAATATTCACTCTTGATGCACAAATTAATATATTGATTACCTGAAATTACCCGAAGTATTCAGTTGCCGCTATAATCTAAAATGATTAATGAAACAAAATTAATGATTAAATAAATGATTAATGAAAAAAAAATTGAAATGATTATTAATGAAACCTGAAATGGATTATAAATTTAAACCAACCAAAACTTACAGAAACATCTTAATAACTTTTATATTTACTTCTAGTACGACGTTATCTCCAGACGATATCTCCAGAACTATATAAATTACTATCAGTTCTTAAGTAGGAACAACTTTTATCAGCTGCTGTATTCACCAAACATTAAATTATAAACGAACTATAAAAGTTGCTTGTGAAAACCTAAATACTACGTTGGGATCTATCGACTGTACGGGATCTATCGAAGAGTCAAATCAGTCGATAGTCGCAAAACAATCGAAACAGTGTTTAGTCAAAAAACTAGCGACTGAAAATAATTATTACTATTTTCAATATTCAATTCGTGATGTCAAACGAAGATGTACGAACCCTTTCCTGTATAAATTGTGAGAGAGGAAAGGACGGAAATAATTGCTTGGAGCAGTTAATTTTGTATATGCTCATATATTAAAATGTTAGTATGAGACGGGGATGTACATATTCCTTCACGTACTAACTTTAAACAAGAAAAGGAAAAAAATACTTAGTACTATTAACATGCAATTAATAATTTTATCTTAAACAAAACAGAATTACATTTATATTTGATTGCTCTGTGGATCTGTAAAAAGGAATGGATATTTTATATGGAATTGAATAATTCCCTACAAATGTTTTATCGTACTTTAATATCTTAATTGCTATTCTTGAATAATGTACCATAATAAATTTAGAAAAAAACAATAGAATTTAAACAAAACTTAAAAACTAAATATGTACAATAACCAGAAATATTAAATAAAAATTAAACATATACCTAATTATAGAAAAAAAAAAACACAAGAGATAATTAAAGATGATCTCATAGTAACTACTACAGCTTTTTTAAATAAAGTAAATGCTTTATTTGTTATTGAACAGAAATATTTTTAACAAAAGTCTAGAGAGTAATGTAATTCATTTACAATTTTACATTTTTATCCTATTACATTAACAATCTTGAAGAATATCTTTCCAATATACTCCTCTATATATATACAAAATATAGTATTATTTACAAGCAAACTACTAAAAAAATCAGAAAACTATGTAAGCATAAATTGGGTATATTTTTGTCAAGGTTGCAGCTAGGACGATAGAGCCAGAACGTTAAAAAACAGTCGAATGAAACTAGTAGAAGCAAAAATAGTTACTAAAAGTACACGACTGAAACAGTCGATAGCAAATAGTAACAAAATCAGTCGGGCCGAAAAGAGCGACTGAAAATAGTCGGCTGAAACAGTCGGTGGTAAAAAGTAGTAAAATCACTCGAACCAAAAATAGCGACTGAAATATTCGATAGTAAAAAGTAGACAATTACTAAATAGTCGATAATCTCTTTAAGTGGATAGTTTCCAACGCTGCTACATATATTGTCAACAAAGAGGAGAAAAGTTTCTTCTCAATTTTCCAATTTTTTTTATTTGAATCTCTATTAGAATGAAATTTTGGCACATTTCAGGTTTTAAATTCTCACCTAAATATACCTTCTGCTAAAGTGGACACATCAATTTCTTCTATGTACAAAAAATTAAACATGTAACTCTATGTGATCATACTGTTCTTAATACTTTTTGGTCCAAACTTACCATAACATTTTAATTGTTTCAAAAATACGGGATAATAATGTAAGTTTTTAACATCATATACCACAAATGTGTTGCTGAAGATAGTTTACGAGAAATCGTAATGAGTATCTGATTCTATGTTGTTCTATTGGTAATTATATAACATTCGAAAATATTGTTTCCATAACAGTCGTAATGAAGACTGTTTTTACAAGATCCATAAAAACCGCTTTTATAATGTGTAGAATATATGTCACATTTATATATTGATGTAAGAAAACAATTTCTGTTATTTACTTGTGGTTATTTACTTGTGGATTTTCGTTGAAACATTTACTTTATTTCTCCCAATCATTAACGCAATTAGTAAATATTTAAATCTCAAAATATCCACACCAAGTTTATATTATTAACGCCCAAATCTTATTACCCGAAACATTAATATAGACTTCAGGGATTCAATATTAATCTAATTAATTTTAATATGAAATATCGATCGAAATAAACTAGAAAACAGAGATCTAATGATTTATCTCTTAATATAAAAAACACAGATCGTCATTTTTGAAATATTATGGAAATATATAAATATTCAATTCCTAACCATTTCATTTCACACTCGTATAATTGATTTCATGAGGCATGAGCCTGGATTTCAAATAAGTTCAAGAAGATTTTGCTTGTGGGAGGATTCCTGTACTGTATGCATTACTTCTTTTGTTATTAATATGAGTTACACTATTTTAATGAAATATCTACTAAATATCAAACTGCAAGATAAGAATATGTAATCATACAAAAGCGGCAAAAATCCAGTTTTTATACTTTCAGCACTGGATATTCATGCTGCCCAAGAGATGACGGAAAATTATGGAAAATGGTGAATAGTATTTTAAATATGTAGTGAAGAAGAACAGTGGAGTGTGTAGTATATACAAGTAAACCGTACTATTTGTTTATTTGTTTATAGCATATTAAATACACTCCAAGTCAAAACTTTAATACTTTACATATTTTTCATAACAAATCTTAACAAAGATTAATTTTTAGCTTTTTGATTCTACACTTCGCGATACTAATACTATATATACTAGTAATATTAAGACCTAAAATTCATGTCTAGTAAAATTAATAGAAAATTGGTAACATTTTGTCGACGTAACTGTATAGCTTTAAGTCAAATATAAGACACAAATTGGCAGTCATCATTAACAGGTCAATAGCATAGTCCCTGACCTGACACATAGATGGCGCTACCAGAATTAAATCCATATGTTTTTTAGTTAGCCCTAACCCTCAAAAGATGCGTGTATAAATTTGACAGCTGTCGGATCATTAGTTTGGGAATTATAGCATTTTGAGTGAAGCAACTTTTGTTATTGTGAAAAAAATGGATAGAAAGGAATTTCGCGTGTTGATGAAATATTACTTTTTAAAGGGAAAAAATAGAGTTGAAGCAAAAACTTGGCTTGATGCCGCGTTTCCGGATACTGCACCAAGAAAATCAACCATCAAAAATTGGTATGCTAAGTTTGGACGTGGTGAAATGAGAACCGAAGGCGGTGAACGCAGTGGACGCCCAAAAGAGGGTGTTACCGATGAAAACATTTTAAAAAATACACAAAATGATTTTGACGGACTGACTCTTGATTAAAACTGAATGAAATAGCAGACAAGTTTTTGAGTCGATATGTGACAATGGGTGAAACATGGCTCCATCGTCTCACTCCGAAGTCCAATCGACAGTCATCCAGAGGACCCGCCGAGACGCCCCCGGACATAATGAACCCGCTCCAAAGCGTGGGAAAACGCAACAGTCGTCTGGCAAAGTTATGGCGTATGTAGTTTGGAATGCGCTTGGAATAATTTTCATTGACTATCATGAAAAAGGAAGTATCATCAACAGCGACTATTGCGTAGCGTTAATATACCGTTTGAAGGAGTAAGTCGAAAAAAACGGCTGCATATGAAGAAAAAGAAAATGCTGCTGCACCAAGACAATGCACCGTGTCACAAGTCAGTGAAAACGTTGGCAAAAATCCATGAATTGGGCTTTGAATGGCTTCCTCATCCACCGTATTCTCCAGATCTGGGAGCCAGAAACTATTTCCTGTTCTCAGATCTCAAAAGAATGCTCAATGGGAAGACATTTTCATCGAATGAAGAGGTGAAACTGAGGCTTATTTTGAAGCGAAGGACAAATCGTTCTACAAAAATGGTATCAAAAAGTTGGAGGGTCGTTATAATCAATGTATCACCCTTGAAGAGAATTATGTTATATAAAAAAAATCTTGATAAAAAAATGTGTTAGACCAGGGACTTTTCAATTGACCTGTTGTATCTTTTAATAAGGTAATGCTGCTTTTCGCAATACAATAATAACATTTTAACGTGGCCAACGCGCTCTTTTGATTTGAATTCTATTGAAAATTATTGGAGTAAGCACGTACAGAGTAGTTGCATAGTGTACGTGCTGTGTACTTGAAGTCAATTTAACAATGTCGAACAACTAAAAAAATGCTATCCAACATGAGTGGAAAAATTTAGATCAAGAATATGCAACCTGCATTAAACGATGTGGTTCTGCGTAAGGAAACTTATAAGTCCTATAAGTAATAGCTGTCTCTTTGTAATGTTTACACAATTCGTAGAAGCAAAAAGCTTAAAATGTATTTTCATTAAGAGTTGAACTGAAAAATCTCTAGTCTATTAAAGTTGTGTGAGTGTATCTAGTGTGGAGTAGACTATTTCTTATTAGTTTTGTGTTTAGCTAGACTAACAAGCTAATCCATTTAGCTAATCTAGCAAGCTAGACTTGATTTTAATGTTTAAAGAAGAAAATCAGTGATTCTGCACTGTGAGAGATACCTTAGAAAGTGCATAATAAAGTAGAACTATTATTAGATATTAGCAAAAACCCTTTACTTTATATGGTACAGCTTGAAAATGTACAAGTATCTATTTATTCTTATATTTAGCTTAATAAATACTATGTAACTATTTTAATATGCCCACCTTGGAAGCTAAGTTGTTCCTTCTGTATATTTTACAATAACTCTTTCGGCACATAATGTGAAAATGCTTCCGCTATAATCACGTTACTGTATGTATATATATTAGAGAACATCATTTTGAGTAGTATAGCCTTGTCGCCTAAACTACTCTGTCTTCTTATTAGTTTACATTTCATCAGCAGCCAGATAATTCATTTAAATGCATTTATATCAAATAATATCTTGATAAAATGGGTTAAACGAAATAACAGCGTTAGAATTGTCGTATACGATGTTTATTTTAAATATCGAATATCAGATAAATCTTAAATAATGTTTATATATCCAAAACACTTCAAAATAAAAGGAAAAAATTACGCAGATTATTAAACCTTCATTGAAAAGCAGCTATAATAGCTAACGTACATTAATTTTTTCATTGTTACCAACTTGCCACACAATAAAAGTGGAAAATGAACCTCTTCATTCCACAGAATAAAACAATCCACAAATTCCCTAAAAATGTTGTTCATGGTAATTAGATAATCCACAGACGGAGAAAAAAGCATAATCTCCTTGGATGGCCGAAAGCCAGACCCTTTCATCGCGTACCTACCCAATTTTTAAAACAAACCTGCGAAATTGTTTACGAGAACGCACAAAACAGTCCGACGCTGTGATAAGCCGTCGGGTAGGAGAACGGGGTATTTTTTACCAGTATTACCAACGGCGACGGAAAAAAATCTGGCAATTTCCCCACGCCAATTCCCTGGCAACGAGACGGGAAAAATAAAATAATTATCTACGGGTCGATTCGGCTTGTACCGAGGCCATTTTCCGTTATAAGTTCGAGGTTTTCCAGTAAGATTTTTTCTATAGTATTTTAATTGATTTCTTCAGTGGTTAATAACCGCTTTTATCTCTTTTTATAATTTTATTTTCAAACCGATATATAATTTCTCTTCAAACTTTCTCATCAAATTCTTTTCAAACTGTATCAATTTCATTAGACAACTTTGAGATTGAATCACGAAATAAATTATATAAGTAAGTATTTCTTTACATTATTTGTTATAGCCATCTAGTAAATTAATACTAATAAGCTTTTTGTTTTTATAATAATTTATACTTACTCTACAATAGACAGTATTCGTTAAACTGTAGACCCTGTGCGTTCGGGTAAAATTAGAATATGCAATCGGGAATAATTGCCGGTCGATCGAAATTTTTGATGCTGCCTGCAAGTGGGATAGATGGCTGACAGTATATTTTTAATAGTAAAAGCCATAATAATTGGTTTTAAAAATCCGCAAAAATGGAAGTAGGTATTCTTTGATTTTTTAAATGATTTTATTTAAATTATTTTGAATAAATATATCAAAATAAATATTACATTTATAGAGAAAATTTAGGTCTCAAAACTGCAAGAAAATATTTCTAGGTGTAATCTATTATTTTAACTAACGTTATGAAAATACTTCGACAGTACGTCAGCTACCAGCTAGAGGTAGTCAATTCATTAATAGACTTTGTCCCTCAAGAATAATAACAAAAATTGCATTGACTGGTAGCAAATAGGACTATATTTTAGTCGTTATATATTTTAGTAATAACATCCATTTTAGGAGAGTTATCCCTTGAAAGTATTGAGACACATGTGGGGCATAAATATAAGATTTGTTACAAAAAAGATAACAAAAACCGAAGAGAATAAACTCAAAGATCAATTGACTACAGGTGTAACTGTTGCCAGAACCTTGCAGAATGCTAGAGTGATATAGAATAATAGTCTAATGATAAATGTGTTGACAAGAGTTGACAAATCGTTTTATAAAAACACAAAATTAATTGTTAACGACACCCTAATGGTCTAACGGCTACTACTTTCAAGGTAGAAAACTGGAACAGAGAGTCTTTCTATTTAAAATAAAATAGGTTCATATTTTTTACAGTGATGTCTTATAATGACTAATAATTAAACTAACCAAGTAGTTAATTTAAAAATGTCCTTCTTCCCTTGTTCAAACATGATTAATATTCAAATACTAATCTAATACCCACTCGTAAACATGCAACATCCAATAATGAACACAAAAAAATTATAAAACACCAGACAAATTTTATTATCAGCAGTCTACCCTCAACGATCTACTTCTCTTGGATGCTGCATCGTAAATGCAGAAACAAGACCATATGACTATGAAAAAATTGGTCGGCCATGAGTACACGATTATACTCGAAGTGCAGTTACGATTATACCCCAACGCACAGGGTCTGCAGACTAACGACTGCTTCGATAGACACGTTGGGCTTAACATATATGTTTTTACTGTGAACTAAGTTTTATTAATATCTTTACTGATCTAGATCAGGCAGTTTTATTCTCTTTAATCTGCTGACTAAGCCATCATTATCTAGGAGTTGGAGAACCTCAACAATGGTGTGCTGATGGAGCACGTGTTCATATTTTTGGGCATAGTCCTTGAAAACGGTATCGAGAGTTTCTACCTTCAGTATATTGTAACTAGTTTACATTACAAATGTACCATCTAGTATCAATAATACCGCACAGTGCTTTGGTTGAGAATCTTTGTATAATATTTCTCTATTGCTTTGGCTGGTACAATCCAAGAGTTTAATATCAAGTCCACACATGTTTCAAAATTTGTTGCCAAAGTAAAAGCTTATTATATACTGACATTGCTGACTATCTATCCAATAATCAGTACATTTTTTGCAGTTCAACTTCAGTTCTTCACGTTTTCTCTTAATATGTGGTTTCCACCTGAGTTGAATATCAAGGGTTAGGCCAATATATTTTGTTGCATTTCAATACGGTACTACTTGTTGATTTATATATTCTGGCTTGCGTTTGACTCTTTTGTTGGTGAAATCAATCTGCACTGTTCATTTTATTTCATTTTGATATGCCAATTTTCTGTCCAGCATTGTATTTTGGCATTAGGTGTTTGTAATAGACATCTTCATATTTGACTCTGAAATATCGGACAATTTCTTTTATAACGTTTATTTCAGCTTTTATCGAACCAAATAATTATAAAATTATATTCAGTATATTTGATATTAAGTTTGATGAAAGCTCTGGTCCTTAATGTCCCTGTATGTGTGAAAATATTCAGTAGTAACAGATATTTGCGAGATACCAACACCTTTATCTGATGATTTTCGCTCTTCTTCAGTATTTAAAAACCATATGCTAACTACGCCGTTATGCATCGGGACTAGCAAGTATCAATCAGAAAGAACTATGGCTGGTGAGTACGCGGGGTGCGACAAAACTTTCACAGCTTAATTCTGTAAAAATTGGTCATTCAATTTGTTAAATTGAACGTTAGTAAGCATCTACAGTAACAGTTTAATTTAGTTGTATGCTCAGCTCAGTATGTAACAGCTCGTTATACTTGATATATTACTCCTTGATACTACATCTTACCACTATTAACATAACCATTACCGTTACTTCGGTGTCAATATGGATGGGTGTCCTGAATCTACCCATGATATTTCATCGACAATCACAATGCACGACAGAAAAAATTTTTGTGAATAAAACTGCAACTTTATAATTCCTGCTTTATAGTCCTCAGTCATCCTGGTAACCAATAGTGCATTAACTTTTCCCGTTGTTAGTTTAATCACGAACTTAATCAACAATCATAATCATCAACATTGAAAGAAAAATGCGAACATAACAGTAACCTAGAAACGTAAACAATGACGCGTGGCCACTGCATTCAGACGACAGTAAAAACAGAAAAGTTATCTTTTGAAATATTTATAAAATTAATGCTACAAAAGTAGAACAGTTTACCAATAATCCACACCTTATAAACTTATCATCGTATTTTCTGCTGCCAACTTTTTCTATTAAATGATAAATAATTATGCTACCAAAGCAAACTTTTGAAAACATAAAATTAACATAAAAATACCTTCTAACCAGAATTCTCGTCTGTAAACAACAACGCGTAGCTGGAAAATTTGTCAAACTGGTTTCGAATGATTGCGCATGAGCAGCCCTCGCACGTTTCAAATTTTACTGTCATCTCTGGTATTCCTGGCACCACGATACAAAATGTTAACAGAGACACCGAATTATTTAAGCATGCGCAATGCGCAAAAGAGTACAGGAGCTGGTGAAAATTCGTGTACGCTTCCAAAAGTTGGTGCCCTAGGCTCAAGCCTATTCAGTCTGAAAATGGAGTATGCGCAAAGAATCAGTCAGCAGAATGTGATGTGTTTTAATCTAAGCTGTAGATGTGAATGAATGTCAAAAACTCGTCATCAGAATTGGGACTAAAATATGTTTGTCGTATATTTGAAAGTTAAGTTTGAAAACTAACAATTAAACTTCTCTTAGTGCAACCTATATATGAATAAATGTTCAGTTGTTTAATTAATAATTTTAATAATTTTTAAGATTAATTTAACAAAAATTAAAATACTCGTCAACATATAAATTTTATTTCATCAATAAAATTATACAAAACTTTGAATAACAGTATAGACCCAAATAGTTGCCTAAAACACGAAAATAAATATATTGTAAAAAAAATTTCATTGACTTCAAAAAATAAATAAGGATATATTAATTTAGATTTGATTTGTTGATAATTTAATGTTTTGTATGTCACAAAATTATATTATTATGTGTGTGATTATTATTAAGTGATTAGTTGATAGTAGTTAAAATAGTATTGTAAATAGATAAATAGGTTTAGGTTGGTATTAAGCTAAATTGTGTGTATATAGTAGAATATAAAATACGTGCACTAGATAGGTTAAAAAAGCTTTATTTTTACATAACCGAACTCGCGACCTCCTTTAGTGAGCTAAACTCTTTGACCATTACGCCAGAGAAGAAATTGTCTATAACATTTCTACGAGGTCTTATGTAACATAGTTAGTTCTTAAAAACAAACTGAATGGCCTTTGAACCGAACGTCCTCCGATTTTCCGTTACATTAGGTCAACAATAGCACTATAAACATATATATGATCATTATAGATAAAAAATGTTAAAACCTTGTATATGCCTTTGAAATTGGAGCTTTTCCCTCGATTTCAACCCCCCCTCCCCTTCCCCCAACGGATTCTGATTTGGTTACAATGTTACAATCTCGGAAGCGAACTCTTTATAATAAAAAAATAATTTCGAAAATCGGCCCGCATTTAAAGGAGAAACATTTTTCGAAGTCGGTTAATAAAATTGGGATGCATATATTTCAATTGAATGATGATTGATAATGTTTTTTAAAAATCGATTTAATTTAAAACAACTAATATATTGTCGTTTACAGACAGCATATTTTCTTCCAAATTCATACACTTCAACATATTAATTTATAGATATTTTTATTAAATACATAACTCAAGTTTGAATTAATTAAAAGTGATTTATATTCACATTTTTCATTCAAGAATATCCCAGCACCGTTCCTGAAATATATTAAGCGCCATTAAGCCAAGTCACAATAAAATATATATCCTGGAATAACCAGGCAGTTTGTACCACAAAACAATTTCGTGAAAGTCCCCTAACATTTCCCCTTTTTCATCGTCCAGTATTTTTGCGACTACACACTTTCATTATACGCAAAAACGGACATGGCTTTGTCCGCCCTTTTCCCAGTCGGGCTTTTCGACAATGTCCGGTTCCGCGTTCCCTAGAGCATTTAAAAAATTAATCAGCTCCGAAACGAGACTTCAATTTTTGGCCCTTTCCGCGAAACGCTCGTTGGTCAAAGATTTCCCACGTTTTTTTTCTCCAACCAGAAATTAAACTTGAAATATTTATCGGTAAAGAGCATGGAAAGTCTAATTCCGAAGGGCATAAAATCTGCACCTAATTGAATTTTATTTCATTTCTCCTGCTAACTTTAGTACGTTCAGTGTTTAATGTGATTTTTAAGCCCTACGGTCACGAAAAACAATTAAAGTTCCCTACTAGTAAATTCACGTAATTTGTAAATAACGTTCTGTAAATAGAACTATTCTATTAATCTTCATGGCATTTTTAGTTTGAGTGTTTAACACTAAACGAAATACTGGAATAATCAGGAAAATTCTCAAGTTTTTATGTTATATTTTAGAGTCTACTTTGTTCACCAACCAAGGTTTATCTGAAATGGACGTATTATCTTACATAATTGGAATAATAGCTTCTCAAAAAAGGTAAATAAAACTCAAATAATATTAGTGACAATTAAGCCAAGCGGAGGCAATGTCTCAGTTTTTACGGCTTCCTAAATATTGAGAATTTTGAAGAATTTTGCCGTGAATGAATTAAGCTAGATAATATAGTCTATAACATAATATAGTGAACTCACGTCATGTAATTTTATGATGCCAAAACGTGCCAAGGTGGCCGCATTTGACTTTGACTTTTAGTTAATTTTGGCTTTGATATGATAATAGCGTAATATAAATAACAAAACGAATATTACAAATAAAAAAATAATATTATCATATATAATTTATTATACTATTATAGGGCATCTGATATATTATCGAGCAGAATAAATTATTATCAATGTTACAGCCGCAAGAGTTTGTAGGTTACAGTTTTTTTCATTATATTTACAATGTGCCCTCTTCTAACCACCTATAGTATCTCCAGAAGTCCTAATCCACGTAGTTAACAATTGCATGTGCAAGTAATGTCTTCTATTTTAATAAGAATTTGCTTTTTATGTTTAGTTTTTGGTAAAGTTCAACATTGAATCATAAGTCTACATACAGAAAGTTTTATATAGTCACTGTAATTTTTTGAGGCACCGTTAAAATCAATTTTTAAGCTGTTAATATACTCTTCTGGGGGTCTGATAGAGTTCATTCAAAACCAAAGGATGTTATCCAAACAGTTCTTGCTCGTATACCTTTCTCAATAATCATGTCCATTATAGTATTTCTTTGTCAAACTCCATAACAATTCGATTTGATTAAATATGTAGTGATAGGGAGGAAGACCAGGTCCCAGGGCAACAATCTGTGGCCATATTGTTCAGACGTCTGATCTACTGTGAATCTCTTTCAGGCTTATTTCTAAAAAGTAAATTACATAAAATGCAACTAATCATTTAATTTATATTTATCGAGTAACAATTTGAAAGAGCTCACTCTTGAGCATGATTTTTCTAAAACCTAATTTACGTATTGCAAATCATTCTTTAATTACAGCATTTGTCAATCCATTTTTTGGTCCCTTCTCATAACAATAACTTATCCATAACAATAACTGACTCCTTCTTCCTAGGTCTTTAATAACTGAATTTCAAACCAGAACAAAGCCATTTTAAAATATAAAGTCATTCTTTCATTTCAAAGTTGTTTCTCCATATCTGTTGTCTTTACATTCTTTTTATTAACATTTTGCAAATGATATAAAAAAAGGACTGTCTATATAAAAAACAAACCCTCCTTAATTTTTTTATATGCTTTTAAAATTTTAATTTTAACTCTCTAGATTCCATGTTTCCTGACGGTGTATGAAGAGAAAACCCCAAATAGTAAGGATTACATGAATACCGCCTATACTAACAGTTGTTTCTGATATAATTGTATTAAATTATGTTTATATTTAAAAATCTGTTTACTATCTTTAGACATTTCATAAATTTAATCTCGAATGGACGCTTGATTTTCGGTAAATCACACAATATATATTTTTTTTTGAGAGATTCTAGTTTATACTAATATACAGTGCAGCTGAAACACTCTAAAATTATTTCGAATAAATTTACTAACAAGTTAGCAGACATTTGACAATTTGACGAATTTGTTTGGCTGATTCGGTAATATGTTCGCATGACACAGCATTGTATCTCGTTTTAAGTAGAATAAAATCACATGGAACATAATGTAGTATATTAAATCGAAATTACAAACTACAATAGGCAATTATTTATACATCGTGATGACGTTGGTTAACTGTATTTTTGTGTAGGTTATATAATATGTATATTTTATATCCTAGTATTATTTTCTTTTTCAAAAATGATATTAAACAACTAAAATACAAATAGAAACTAAATAAATGTAATATAGAAACGCTGAACAAGTAGAAACATCGAAAATAATCATCGTCCACATATCAAATGTGGTTATTTTTCCGCGTTACCATAGTCACGAACAAACATAGTGCACAGACACAAAAGATTAGAGGATGTTTGTAGATAAAAATAAACAAAACAGTTTTTTAGTATTGCCGTTCCTCCCGCTCGAAAAGTATTTTGAAATTTTAAATTTCGAAAAGCTCTCCCGAAAGCAAACAACAGCGAAAATATTTAGTTTTTTCCGCTTTGTTTACTTTTTTTAATTACAGTCTCGATGCATGGGGATAGTTAACAAAATATTATTCTGAACTGCGACATAACCGTTGCGTAGTTTTCGCTGGATTTTGTTAATTGTTGTATGTAGTCATGGTTAATTTTTGTGCGTTTAAGAGCAAAACGATTAGATGAAGCTTTTGAAAAAATTGGAAAAGTACTATATTATCACAGGAATATGTATTCTGATAAAAAAGCTAATGCACACAATCAAAATGTATAATACAACGCTGCCACATCAAATTGAAGTTTTGGTTTATGTTGACTCTGACATAACAAAGTACCAATGTAAATAAAATAATTTAGTTTATTGTGACAATCACATCTAATGCATATATTTTGGAAGTAATAGTTGTTTCATTAAATTTATATTTAACTATTTTTCCACGCCATCATAAGCTACATAAAGTAGAGTTAACCTGTTCTAGGTGCGTTTTTTATGTAGTGGTATCTGCAGGAGGCCTAGTCGACCTTAATTAATAATTGTATACCCAAGTAATATATTTTTGTTCCTTTGGAGCCCATATTAACCTTCTTATGTTTATTTCTTGTTTCCCTGATTTTCCCTGTGAATTCTAATATCTCTAAATCCTTCTTGAGTTTTTTCTGTTACTGTCTGTGTACATGTTTCTTTATAAATACTTCACATTCTACAATATAATTTTCTATTTTTTAATTTTTATCGCTCTGTGTTGGTCATTATAAGCATTAGTCCATAAGCCCATAACAAATAAGTTTAATTAATTTCTTTCACTATCAGAATCACTGTCCAAGTGATTTGCCAAATTGTTAATTTCTAATCTATGGAATATCTGTTAAGGGTTCCACCATCTGCTAATTTCTATTTCTGTCTGATAGAGTTTACCCAAAGGTCAATGCTTATTTCTACAGTGTTGTTTTCTCAGGTTTATTTCTAAAAAAAAGTAAATTACGTAAAAGAGAGAAATTTAATTTATAATTAGCGATTGAGAAAACATTAAGTTAGAGACTTTTTCCTTTTTCCATAGTCAATTTTTTGCCATTTTTGCGCTCTTCATTAGATGTTAGTAAACTATTATTGAATAATTTATGTCATAAATGCTCCATCGTCAAATTTATTAAGTATTTTAATAGATAGGTTTTTTTCATTTCAGTGATGCTTTTGGTGATGCTAATAAACGCCAATTTATACCGACAATTTTTCCGCTATTGGAAACAGTTACTTAACATTTTAAGTATCCTTTAAGTGATTAATTCCTCGATTGCATTTCATTCGTTCAGAACAGTGTCGTCGAATATGCTTTTTCAATTCAGGTTATGGCTAAAAGCTCGATGAAGCGATTTCTGATAGAGCTAGTAGGGAGGTTGATAAGAAAAATTACAGTACCAATAGTTTTACGCAAGTAACGTAAATATACCAATATAATATCTATTGCGTCCCATAAACTGGTCCCATGAACATTTGTTTTAATCACAGTCGAACTATTATATTAAATTAAAAGGCCAATGTTATTAAAAATCAGATTTTTGCACTTTAATTCTTATTTAACTCATTAAGATGAAAAAAAAACAGCATTTTTCATTTTTAGAAGTAAGTATTTGAGTAGGTACACATGTATAATATTGTTTTGTGTATCTATACTCTAACAATTGATTTATATTTTCTAGTTACTATATTAGATCTTCATTCAACAACATCATTACTCTGACACTAAAGTGATACTTAAGTTTGATATCTTAGTATAAAAGTAAGAATGTTCACCCAAACATATTGAAAATTTTAATGGTGTTAATATTTGATAAATGATATTTGCACTGATAACTACGTTATCCGAAAGTAATCATTAATATTTCGTAAGTTTGCAACGCTAAATCAACTCTATGCAGCCCCAGTATTGGGAAAAGTTAAAAGATATTCATAGCCGGCTCGTAAATCTTCCGGAGGGTCAGACCGGCAGGCCATAACTTTAAGACCAACGTCTAACATAACTTCGGTCAGATCCTGCTTTCCGACCGTTTCTGAAACCCGTATAACTTATTTCGCACACTTTTAATCAGGACTCATTCAGTATATGTCTTGATCAATACAAGAATAAAAAGGAGTCGGATCGTTTATCAACAAATTGCATTTATTCAAATCATAGAATTTATACATTCAGAATTATAATGATTCTAATCATTAGAATATCCAATCTTGACATTTATACAGGATTTTCTGATTATTTATTTACTAAATGCTCATTTAAATAAGACGTAATTTGAAACGTTGACAGTGATGCTCATGACAGCTCATTATTGTGGAGCAGTTGAATTTTGATGTTCTTGTGATCACACAATCTTTCCTTTACCATAAGCAAGTATTTGGCTGTGATCACATACAGAATTACTTTAGGACCAATGATAATGGAGAGGTAATAGTGGTCCAAGAACACTACCTTGTGGTATACCCGCATAGATAGATTTCAAATAGAAATTTTTGCCGTCGTATATTATTCTGAAATGACGTTTGGAAATATCGGATTTGACGATTTGGCCAGGATTGCCAACTTGTACTAGGAATTATAAGCAGATTTCAATATAAATGCTTAATAAATATTATACTATATTCACTTCGGAATCTACAAAATAGCAGTTATTGAGTGTTCAACAATCTATTTCTCGGATAGCAGCTCTCATTAGGAACAAATCCATCTCAGCTTATTTTGCTTGGCTTATGTGGTATAGGTGGAAAGAGTGCGGGAAAGTTTTACAGTTTTAATATGAAAATATGCTGTATAAAATTACCACATTCTATTGGTGATTGACTATGACTAATCAGTAGCGCTACGAAACACTGACGTCACTTCTTGATTACTAAACATTATTTTCGCATTCTAACGTTTAAACTTTTTAGTACGTTTCGATTTTATTTGGTTTATTTACCTTTGACGTATGAATTTCTAGGGAGTTTTTCACGGCTAAAAAAAGCACCTTTGTGCTAGTAACGAGAAAATATTAACGAATAAATTGGACTTAGATTTATCAAGGCCAGTAACCCAAATTTGTTCTGAATCGATTCATCGATAGTGACTATAACAGAAAAAATAATTTTCAAAACACTACTAGAGCTACTTTAAAAAACATCACTCAACTTAAACAAATAAAACACAAACAAAAGCATGACTGAGGATTGTAATCAAGTACAATAAATTGATTAGAACCTTGAACATTTTGAAATGGTGATACCACTAAACACACGATAAAATAATTTCGCTACACGATAGTGCCTGTATATATGTCTGAAACCTGATCAAAAAATATACTAATACGCTTAAATAAGAACTCCTACTGGTTGTATTCTCTAAATGTTGTAAAAGTTCGACTCGATATTTTTATTTGGCAAGAAATCGATGGATTCATTGAATCTATCTAAAACGAGTTATTCTTTCGATCACTCGATATTAATCTAAAAGTGTCTGAAAGATGAAAATAAGTAGTAGCCAAGTTATATCATATTATAACTTTTTTATAATTTTTTTAGGGTAAGATATTTTTTCTTGAGACGCCACGAAACAGTTCAAGCACCTAGTTCTTTTTAAAGAGTAAATTAGATTTTTTAGTGTTGACTAGAGTTATTATTATGCAATTATCTCTGTTCTCGTACAACATTTTGTATTAATTTACTATTGTTTCATCATGTATATTGTAGCATGGGTGATAAAAGCATCATCAACCAAACAGAATATACGCACACGCGTTAAACTCGTTATGTAATCCCTTATACTATCGATACGTGAGCCATTACCACTCTACAGCCACAAGATTGACCCGGTTTAATTATGTTGAAAAGCCTTCAGCTGCTTACGGTTGGTAGCACTATCGCAAACATTTGCATTTTCAGCTTACCGGCATGTACAAACAAGCCTTTGATCTGAGAGAGCAAAAGTGGCCTCCGGTTGGTTGCGGTTGCCAATTTACTTTTAAAGAGTGATAACATACGTATGTTGCAACGGATTATATTTTTACCTTTTAAAGTTGTCGGACGAACTGAGTTTGTTTATTTTAATGAAAGTTATTAAGTTAAAAACGTATTAAGTTATTAATTTTTTTTTATCGAGATACTCGGCGTTGTTAGTAACGTGATGTAATAAGGATAGTATTAATTATTGTGATTTGTACTTATACGATCTGATGGCATGAACTGCGCGCGCACAGATTTATTTTCGTTTATTTTTATTTTACATGTTTGATCCTAATTCAATTGTTTATGTCCCATGTTTATACTTTTACCCAAGTTGGGTTTGAATAGCATATAGAACTGCTTGAAGGTAGATGCTTGGTGAATGCCGGTTGAGCTGCAGCTTATTAGCATGTTTGTTGAGATTTCGCCTAGCAGAGTTTCAAATTCTGCAGTTTCAAATTTTCGAATCAATTAGCCAGTAAGATCAAAATCACTGCACATAAAATGTTATGAACAATTATGTGTTTGATAAGATACACATTTGGCACAAATAAACATATATTAAAATTATTTTTCCATTCTAGTATGTCGGATATAATAGAATTCCGATTGTGTTAATTTCCAGCTGCTATTGTAATCCCCGCCATTCACAAAAAGTTATATAGTGTGAATTTGTCTCTCAAAAGGGCCCGGTTTTAGTCCGTATCGTAAATTATGATATACAGCTAGTATAAATTGTTATGAAACAACATTCATAATACTGCTGATTACGAAACAATAAAAAGGAACCAGTTATATTCCAAACAGTGCAGTAAAAAGAGGAACGAATTATTTCGCCATCGAGGTAACGAAGAAAAAAAACTGAAGAAACAACCAAGACGAAAATCGCCGCGTTATATAAATAGAGAGCAATAAAGATCCTACAGTCGTTTCGTACCGGAAAGACCGGCTGCAGCCGCTTTCTTTAATAGACCGGACCACAGGCACAATTCAATTAAAAAAGGTAAACGTTATTAAACTTTTTGCCAAGAAAGTTATGAAAAGCAGTCGGTTTCAGTGCGGCGCACGGCATATGGGACGCAATGAAAACTCATTTACCGACGTGTATGGAAATGTTTTTAAAAATGGTACGAGAGGTCCCGTCTAATTGTTTTTTTTGTTAAGAATTAAAAAAATGAAAATGTAATTAACGGCAATAATACAACCTCAAATATATTTGTATTATTTAAAATTTAGAACACATTTTGATTATATAATAATTTTAAAGACTAAAAAAGGTAAACAATAATATTTCTTTCTACAAAAAATATATCACAATTTATATTCGACAAGTAACTTTATAATACGAAGGAATTAATCTATCTAATAAGCATTTTAAAAATAAGTGTCATAATTAATATAATAATACAATAATCTTTCAAAACAAATGTTTTAAAAAGAATGAGATTTCACAATAATAACATATATATGAACTTTAGCATGAAGGAAACCCTTATTCCTAGATAATTTTAAATGTAGTCTGTCATAGACAGATCGTTTTTTTTTTCGAATAATACTGGTTTGATGTTCCATCTTAATAGTTAAAATTTGTAGCAAAAATAATGTTTGAGAATCGCCTAACCCTTGGTTCACGGGTATTTTGGCCTGTTTTGAAACTATTTTTGTAATGTCAAATCCCAATAATGTAGGGCTAAGCAACTAAGCTACTGCATTTCATCCTTGGTAGCCATATGCTCCAAATTTCAAACTCGGACTAAATTCCAGTAAATAAAATATTTCTTGCAGAGATCCACCTCATACAACAAATTTTTTTTAATTAATTTGTATCATTCCGTACAGAAATTAATATTGATAAAACCCATTAGGTTTAATTTTATTTTATATTATTTTCAACTTTATTATAATGTGGTTATATAATATTATATCTTATTAACGGTTATTATTGAATTTAAGTGGTATTTAAAATAGAATTAATTAACATAGTTGGTATTCAGATTGCCAGCTCATAATAGTAATTTAACTCACAATTTTTGAATATAAAACATTTTATAATATGGTAAATACAAATTAAAATAAAACAGAAACGAAAACGAATAATACAGTATATAAACCAATAAATATAAAATTGTTGCATACAAGCAATGAAATAATTTATTATAGAAGAGAATATTAAAGTTACGTATAAAATAAGTTTTTAATTAAATATATTATTAATTTATAATTTGACAATATCGATAAAGACCTTCATATATTATTGTGATTTAAATATATCATAATTAAGAATTAAAAATGTATTTATTTTACAATATTTAGTAATTGTTATAATATATTAATGAGTTATGATTGAAACAGTTAAAGAATAATATTCTTTAAAATTCTTTCATTATTTGTTACATCATAATTATTTGTTATAATTGTTAACCTTTTGCTGCTACTTATTTTTATGTTATTTATATGTATCAGATTTGTCTAAATCTGAATTGTTGACTATCTCAATTTAAACTATTGGCTGCCAATATAAACCTCCCTAAATATAAGCCGTTCCAAAATTAATACTTTATTATTGTTTTAGAATGAATTACATTATTGTTAGTTGAGTTGACATCATTATGGGTCTGAATTAAAATGTCTGAATCTAGAAGTGTAAACAAAATTCGACTGCGGTCCTTTATATGTGTCGGTAAACTTAAACGTAAATAAGAATATGTTTTTAGGAATTTTACATTACACATGTCAATTTAATTACTAATTTATATATTGTTACTTCTAAAAATTCAGTTACAACTACGCAATATTTTAAAAAGATATGTTAACAGCACGATACAATATACCAAAGTTTTTGGATTTTTCTTAATTATATATTGTTTTATTTATAGTGACTTCAACAGCGAAAGCATCCATAGCCAATAAGCTAATTTTCTTCATAAATATATATTTTAACACAACATTTTTTTAATTGGGTTCATATAGTAATTACAATTATGTATTTTTGTAAATTTTTATATTAGTCTATTAGGAAAAATTAAAAAGACAATCAATTGACAAAAAGAGAAACTTATTTACTGAACGTTAAAAACGTTAGTAACCACTAAATTGTTGATTAATTTTAAATGGCGAGATAGGGTCCTTTAACAATTGATTGAAATACAGTAAGATATCTCACTTAAATTTTGTACTGTAAGTAATCTTTGTTTTCTTCTAGTAGATATATTTACAACTAATTAATGATCATCGATTAATTTACATTACTGCAATACAATAGATTGTAATGTTTTTTAAGCCTGCATAATTATATATAAATTTTAATTCATTATTGTCATAATATATTAGGCACATGTAATGCACAAAATATTTTATTTATACCATCCACTAACTATACCATAATATTTTATTACTAAATATATCATATTTTATATTATATATAAATGTTATTATAAATTCTAAGAATTAGTTCTGTGAAAAACCTGTTAAATCGCCTTTGTTTACACAAATAAGTGTGCCGATACATTCCTTTTGACAACTGATTTTTTCAACGAATTTCAATCATATTTTTAAAGACAAAAAGTAAGTGCCTAAAATGCATAGTTATGTTATTCTTCCTGCAAATGGCGAAAATTAGAATGCATGTCATATATATAATGTAAAACTTATTAAATAATAAAAGTTTTAGAAAAATATTAGTGGTAACTATTTAAAATCATATAACAGAATTAAATTAATAATTCAGAATGGGATTATTATAAAATAAGATTCTACAATAAGATTTCTTGGAAACAAGTGTGCTTATGAAACTAAGAATATTACCAATTTTTAACAGAAACAATAATAAAATTTTTTATAAAAAATATTAAGCGCAGTCTGCCGCAAAATTAACTTATTTAGGTTAACTGTTACGGAAGAGAATTTGAAATTACTACATTATATATAGAATAAATGTTGTTGAAATATTAAGTTAATAAATAATTACAGTAACAAAAATATAAATATTGAAATATTTCATTCAGTCAACGCGTATTAGGTGTTAATTCAAATCTGATAATCTCGAACCGATGTATAATTGAAATATATCATGTATGTGGTAATAAAGTCATTGCCCCTTTGAACCTTAAACAGAATGATGCATAAACTCGGCGATACTACCAGATTTCGACTTGTTTGTACAATATCAGAAAAATTTAATATAAACACGTTGGACTCCACCTTGATTTACAAATGTATAAAAATTCATGTATATATTATATAAGTTATATAGGCATTACGTATTTCTCAAAACTTATCTCTATTAAATCTGTCAAACATTTTTTGACATTGTTATAATTAGTAAAAAATTACTGATGTAAACTATAAATGAATAGCAAATGGAGCCAAGTTTGGTAAGCTAACTTATTTAACAACTGCAACTGTATTAGTCGGATTTATTTTACGCAAATCTATTTAGTTTTGATGGAAATACTATTAATTAGACACTCACCAATGCGTCGGTTGGTATGCAGGTTCGAGTACACTACAATTTACATTTTCATATTTAGCTCAATGCTTTTGATGAATAATTTAGTATTATAAGCCTGTAGCTACTTTAAATCAGTATTAATAAGTCTAAAAAGTTGGGTTTTTATCTTATATATAGTATTTACCTTCCCCACTCCACGATTATATAAAAAGCAAAGTTCCTGTAGTTTACACTATTCGACGTATTATTTTAACAGTAGATGTCACTTTCCTCCACTCTGTTACTGATCCCAATAGAAGGAAAGTTGCCAATATTTTAGCTTTTGGTCTATGGCCAAACGATATGATCACTGCAACGCAAACTATTTAGTGAAGAATACTCTAAGCTTCATCATCTGTATCAGCGAATTTGTTAATACAACCTGGGAACATTACTTGAGCCAAGGAATTTATAGCATGTTGTTGAAAACCATGTTTTCATTTGAGTACTTTTCAGATAATTGAAATTTTCACTATTATAGGGTGAGGCAAAAGTCGCGCTACCATTTTGGTTATGTGACATTTATCTCAGTTTCGCTATAACCATTGTGTTGTGTAGACGTCCAAAGTTTATTATGGATAAATATACGCCACAAGAACAAGTAGAAACAGTGACAATATTTATTCAAAGTAATACTTCCATTATTGTCACTCAGTGGAAATTGTATCAATTGTAACGGGACTATTGCCCTACCCTATATAAAGATGTCTGAAGAGGTTTAATAATTTTTAGGGAATATGTTCAGTTTACTGAGATGTCTAAAGTAAAAATTGGTAGATAGATTTCAGCATAGAATTTAATCATTTAAAAAGATAGTCGCATTCTATTCTCATCTATTATCTTCCTTATAATTTGTTTTCTCGTGAGCTCTTTGAAGAATTATTTGCATAAGTGTTTGATTCAATGCTTTATAATGTTGTACTATATGTTTTGGTATTGGTTGCTAGTATATGATAACGGAAAACGTTTTAATATACTAAAGATTTTAGTTCAGGGTTAAATACAAATCGAGTATAAAAATCGGTGCACAAAATAGAGTTACGATTAAAATCAATTATTACCTGTTTAATTGACTTAAGTGGATTGTGATGCGATTTAAATTGTATTAATGTAGTAGTTATGTGAACAAATAAAGTTATTATCTGGAGAAAAACTTATCCAGATTAGGATTTCAAGATTAAATATGAAATTATTTTCAATGATCAGCTACAAGGTGTTTTACACCACAAAAAAAAGGCAAACAAGGTTATATTGTACATGCGTCAATTACAAATTTTTAACTACTTTTAAAAAACTCTTATATAAAAAACAGTGAACATAAAAAGAGGTAGTATATAATAAAGAAGTAATAACCTAGTTCAAATCTGATTGGATTTAGGGTATGAAATCTACACGGACGATAATAAAAAAAGGGCGAACAAAAAGTGAGTCCCGAAATCTGTTAGCAGCAGTTTTTCTTTGCAAAGGTCGATATTTCAGACTGGCCTGATTAAGGACGGAAAAACGGGTGAAAAAGTCCCAAGTCGTTTCACCCCTTTTTCTCAGAACCTCTTCCTGTCCGAGTTAAATATATACCGCGCTGGTGGTTTACTAATTAAAGCCCTTGTCGGTTTGGACTTTGGCGTTTGATAAAGGTTTGCGAGGGTAAAATATATAGGCCGATACTGAGCGGACATAAAAAATAATCAAGAGATACATTTTTAAATAACTAATTGCTTAAATATTGCTATTAGTCTATCATGCTATTAGTCTATCATCTGCGATATATACTGATGGAAAGGAAATATCTCACTATTAAATTCAATTATTTTAACATGTTTTACACAAAATAACGGTAATCCATTTAGTTCTATGGAGATATGTAATGAAACAGACGCGAATCAGGGAACTTTTAAAATTGCATTTTTAACGTCAATCAATTTTTTTGTTTGCTATTAAGAATTCTATTGCCCAAGTCCATCAGATATCTCATATGTGGATTTTGGTCTCCTAAGCTGTTTAAAGGACCAAAAAGTCAATGAAACTAAACGAAAATCCAGGTGAATCTCCAAGGCAATTTTCAAGCCCTTTAGTAGTCGATCCAGGCACAGATGCGGTGAGAATGGCTAATCACATGAATTTACTAAAAATGCAAGTTCGAGCCTTTTCAATATCATGGCTTCATTGCTTGTCAGACTAAAAAAAACATTCTCGTAACTAGCGATGAAAATAGACCTATTGCGTCACCGAAGCGGAATATCAATGGCAATAAAGTTTTGTTGTATATATGATGGGTTAAGCAAAGTATAGTGTTGCTAAAGCCGAATAAAACTGTTACTGCAGATATTTGCTGATGTCATTTGAGCAAATTGAATGCCAGATTGTTTCAAAAGGGTCAGCAATAGCGAGTAACAGAGCTAAAGTCGTTCTTTTGTATGGCAACGAACAGCCCTCCGTTGAAAAAGTTGAAGAAAATACTATTGCAGCTCAAATGTGAAGTTCTGTTACTTTCAGCGTATTCATCAGATATAAATTCATCTGATATTACCTGTTCAGATTGATGCAGTATAGCTTGAATGGCACATGGTTTAAGAATCCCGAAGAAGTACGAATGAATCGAGGGTTGGATCGCTGTTAATCCAACGTGGCTCTGTTGACATGACATCGCAATGTAGCCAAAAATACACGAAAAAGTCTTATAAAATGTTAAGATATACAAGTACCCAATATTTAGTTCATATTTGTCCGTTGAGGTAAGTGATTATATAGTATTTATATAATCTATATAATCGATATTATATTTATATATATATTTTGTATTTATATAATCGATATTATAGTATTTTAACACTGCGGTGTATTTAATGATAGTATCTATAATTTATTGGTGTTTCTTGTTTGAGTTTTTGTCGATAATAAGCAAGACATATGATAAGACAGACATATTGTGATGCGTGTATCAGTAAAATATCGTACTGCTAATGGATTTCCATGTAGAATTTGAAGACAAAAATTCTCGCAGCAGTAAGAAGCTGGAGGCGCGGAATTGCAGGAGCTGCTGGACGAAGAATCGCCTTATGAATAGTTCAAAAACATGAAATGCAAGCGAAGCCCGAAATTACGCCAAAAAGATTATGTTATTTCTTCCAGCTGGAAAGACAATTAATTTTCAATTATTCTGTAAACAACTAAAGATATTAGTCAGTGTTACATCATGACAACGCTTTACCACACACTTATTTGATGACCCGTGATAGTGGTAGTTCCATCCAAAAATAATCGAGGTCACGTATATAATACTTGGTGGAGTTAAATATTACTAGTAGTGTACCATATCACGAAATTTGTCCAGAATTTTTTTACAGAAGCGGAATATTCATGGCCATAAAGTCTTGATTTGTATATGTGGAATCAGCAAAGTAGTACGTTGCGTGTTAAAAATCCCGTGTAAAATCGTTACTACAGATATTTACCGATGCCAATTGAGCAAATTGAATGCCATATAGTTGCAAACCAGAATTTACGCTGAAAAAGATTTATATTCAACTTTTCTGTGAGAAACTAAAGATACTATTCAGTGTTGCATCTTGATTGGTGTAAATATACGGCCAAATACTAGTTTGTGGATCCATTGATCTTTTCATCTAGAGGCCATAGAAGACCACAGAAAATAATTATGGCACTATCCAAAAAATTATGAAGCATGTTCGAAGTCACGGAGTATATTTGGTGTAAATAAATTTAAATTAGTTTCTTAATTAATAGTTTAATAAATTGTTCACCTTAATTAGTTCAATGTTACCAGTGCGAGTAAAAAACACGAAATTTTCCCAGTTGTTTTTATTATAACGATCGGGGCAGATCTTTTCAAATAAAAAGCAGAGTCTCGCTCTTTAGCTGACTTCAAAAGAAAGCAGTTACGTGTACATGCAGAAAATAATCCGTCGCGAACTATCGATCCAAGTTCGCGATGCCGCGAAGCGTTAAGCGAGTTGGAAAGGCACCTGCCAGGATCCGCTGAAAGGCAGCGGGCGGCAAAGTGTAAGCAGGACGGCGGTCGGTGGCGGGGGATGGCAGGCCGCCGGCCCCGGACTCAAGCCAACAACAACTTTTCCGAGAAAAGTTGCACGAGTGCAGGATCCGCGTGTCCAATTAATTTTCGAGGGCCCTGCAGGATTTATGGAGGCGTAGCAGGCGGCTTTGTTTTTGTCTAGGACCGTGGAGATTCGTTCCCAACTTATAGTTACAAGTGTTTCCTGTACCAGTGACGATCTAATTACGGTGTTTTTTTTTTCAGTTTCCAGATAAAGGTTTTTTTTTTTAACAAAAGTTAATTAAAGCGCAAATATAAAGCGTCTTTTTTTAAAACACTTAAGAATTATAAATAAAAAGTGAAAATGTGTTTCAGTATTCAAAAGTATAGTGATCCTCACGAAAGATACTTAAAAAAGCTATAGATTTACAACCTTTTCTCAACTGACAGTAAACAACAACTAACAATAAACTTTAATTTAACTTAATCTACTTGTTTTATTTTTATTTAATTATTACATTGTTACTAGTCGTCTCCGACTAGTCTACAATTTGCCTTTATGACAACTTAAATATATAACTAGGAGGACTCATCGGCCCTATTTCAGTCTCTGGTGAAATAATGTTTATACATGTCACTACTGTGTTATTTATTATATGCATCTCACTACACAACACTACACAAGATCAGAGTGTTCAATATTCTCATGAGAATGGAGTCCTTTCTCATGCCCCCTTGCAATTCTATTGATTTCTTGACTGACTGTGGGTATCTGAAGGTCTCGATGTAGGTAATCAGTCCTATAGTATTTGGGTGCGGCCACAATACCTGTCAGGACTTTTTTCTGAAAAATTTGTATTTTGTTTATGTTGCTCTCTGCAGAACATCCAATTGAACTCCATATGTCCATATAGGTTTCAGTATTTGCTTATATAATAGCAATTGATTATGTACTGATAATTGTGATTTTCTTCCAATTAGCCAATACATTTTCCTATATTTCAATTCCAGTTCTTTTCTTTGCTTCTTTATATATCAATTCCAGCGAAGATATTTGGTGTTGTTGATATAGGTTATGATAGTGTTATTTAATGTTATTAGTGCTTGTAAAGTCTGATTGTAGGTGAACAGCGCTTGCACAGATTTACTTTCATTAATTTTCATTTATTAATTTAATTTTATTATTTTTATATTGTCATTTGCCTGTTGTAATTTTCGCGAGGCTTCTTCACTATTGTCTCCGACAGTTATAATCGCGGTATCATCAGCAAATGTAGCTATCGAACTATTCTCCATTTGTGGTAAATCACAAGTGTAAAGTAGATAAAGTATTGGCCCCAGTATACTTCATTGTGGCACACCCGCTTTATCTTTTTTTATTGTAGAGTAAGCTTCTTGTTCAACTCTGAATATTCTGGTTGCAATGTACGATTTTAATAGTTCGGTGTGTTGTTTTGGTAACATTTTCTGTAGTTTATGAACAAATCTTTCATGGTAAACCTTATCGAAGCCTTAACCAACTAGTAGACAACTACAACCTAGTTATTTTCGACTGAATCACTTGGTGTTTAAACATTTTCAAGATCAGAGGGCATTTTCGGTTTGAGATGTTTAATAACGTTATGTATTGACATGGTTCTGGGGCCTTCTTTGATGGGACTCGCGAACGAGAAGACTCAACTCTCGACTCGAGAAGTATTCTGATATTGTCTGTAACCGTATCAATTTGTAGGTCTGGATGGATATGATGGTTATTTTGAAACCTCTGCATCACTTGAACAAAGACTGGTGTTTTCTCACAGCTGAATTTCAGTATCTGCTTGTATACAATAAGATTAAATAGTAAGTTGATAACTCGGAGTCTCGTCCGAGCAACTAATATGTTTTCCTGAACATGGTGTTGAGTTCATTGGGTTACTTTTTTATGTGCTTCTTCCATCTGAGCGTGGCTATACAGGGTCATACCAAGGTATTTTGCTGTGTTGGCATATGGAATTTGCATGTTAATTAAAACACGTATAGAAATTATCTTATTTGTATATTCAATGTGTGTAGGTTTTGCTTCATTTAATTTTATTGGTCATTTTTAGTCCAGATAGGAACTTTATCATGATTAATTAATAATATATATTTTCTCGATTATTATGAGAGCTGGCAATTAGCAATACCAATAAGGCGGCATCTACTTTTCTTATGTTACCTGCTATATTATATTACAAAAGTTAATGAAAGTACAAGCATATAGCGACATTTGTTTGATCAAAAGAACTACTTCTTTCTCTACAGATCTCTACAGACAGTAACGCATTATAACGAAAATATACAAATTTCTGTATAGTTGAACCTGCTACATCCAAAAAAAAATGCTTCATAAATAACTCCAAAATAACTACAACTAAAATGTGTGTTTCTAATTAATTAATAATATATAGCTTATCAACTATGATAACAGTTGGCAATTTATTACCTTATTTATTACATTAACACTCCAGTCAAATACTGATGATTGATCAACACCAATAAAGCATGTTTTTAAAATTTATTTTTTAAAGAATTACTTCCGATATATTATATTTATTTAAAAAGTAATTATTTTTAAATAAATAAACGTTCAAAATCTCCAGCATTTAAATATAAATACGTAATGTATTTTAAAGTATTTGAAACTGAATTGTTGCCTTTTTTACAATGAATATTTTGCAGTTCTGCTTGCTTCAAATATTGGAAATGTTAATACTTTTAGTAAATAAAGTACTGACGATCAATAAGGGTGAAAAAAAAAGAACATAAATATTTATTAGTGTTAAAACTGGGTATTGTTCTAATGATCTGTAATTTTATTAAAAATTAATTCTAAATAACATTCTAAACTTGATTTATAGAGTAAATATTTAAAATATATTTTTTGTGTTTAATTCCCTCCTTTTAACTTAAAAACTGTATTTAAGTGGTCTTAAACAGGTCTCAAAAAGATAAGTATGATATGATATGAATAAAAAAATTGATTGGCTTCAATTTATATAGAAATATAAGGATATACTATAGTATCTCGAACACCATTTAGTTGTATTGCACTAAAAACATCAATTATTCTGTTACTGTTCTATGATATTTAATAATAAATTGAATAATATAACCTGGAATTGGATGCAATGAAAATGGTGGATTCAAGATAGAAAATTATTTTCTCCAACGATTTCGTATGATACAAATTACAAAAACACAAATTTAATTTTAAAGGAAAGGAGTTTACTATAGTAGCACTGTTGTTTAAATAAATTATTTATCTAATTTTGGACACATGTTTTATCCGTTTATGAGACCGCTCTATCTGGGAGAATAGCCTTTTGATACGTTTCGATTCTTTTGATTTCAAAGTTATTGTATATCTGTCTATGTTAATAACCTCCGTTATAATAATTATATAACTGTTGTAAATCAATAGAAACAACTTTTTACAGCAATAATAAAGGCTAACCGACTAGTGTGATACAAATATATAATTGTAACCTAAATAATGTATATAATGCATTAAATATCGTTTAGGTATCGTTCAAACCAGTTAAAATACCTTAAGCACCGATAGTTAACAAAACTGCAATAAAAAAGTAGAAACAATTAACTGAAACTTTACGTTAACTAACGCTGATGGGTCGACAAGAAACTTAAATGGCAGAACTGTTCCTAACGACAGTTCATCGGTATTTCAAGACCTTTAGCCTCCCATAAACTTGTAACTGTAAAGTTTTTCGACGAACTTCCTAATAGAACAGGACTTAACTGCAATAATCCTGAAACTTTTCAGATTTTATAGTTTTCCAACAATAAACAAATTATTATATGCAACTATTCTTTCATGTTTATAACTTCCAAATAGTTTTACGACAGAAGTAAAACATAGAGGAAGTATAATACTTTTTTATAGAAACTTTTTGTCTGTATCAACATAAACTTTTAATGGCACCTTATTTTGTGACGTAATATCTCCCATATTCAATAAGAATTATATTAAATATAATGGAATAAGTCACTACAAATTTTTCTAGAATAATATGACTAGCTTCATGACATCTGCTATTACATGTTCCTTGGCGCAACGTAATTATTTTATTAAACCAGATACAAGAGATAGATATTTAAGTTCAATTGTGCTCAAGTGTTATCAAAGTCTTTAAGACTTTATGCAAAGTCTTCTATTATTTAACGAATCTAACAAAAACAATCATTTAAGGCATATGTCACATTATTAAAATTTTAGACCAGATTTTCAAATTATGTAGCCTAGATTGAAGTTGTGGCTTAAGTTTACTTAAATTTTGGAATATTTGCAAAGCTGGCGCAGTGGTTAAGGCCTACTGTTGTGATAGTCGCGGGTTCGAATCCTGCTGGGGCATGGTCGTAAATATATATTTGTGATTGTTTAATATTTGTGATTGTCCTAGGCAAGAGTGCAAAATCCGACAAAGAAAATGATCCCAGTCTCTCCAGTACCCAAGCTGGGTAACACCGGATGTCCTCTGGGATGATTTCTAAGTTGGTCGCTCCCCAGTTGGTAGGCTTAATGCTGAGGACCGTGGTTCGGAGGCCACGTTAAACTGTAGGTCCAGTTCAGATAATTAAGACTTTGATTTGACTTTGAGACTTTAATATATATATATATATATATATATATATATATATATATATATATATATATATATAAAACACAGAGAGTTATAATAATAATAGTAGATATTTTTTAATATAGAATTAAAATAACTATATGAAAATATTATTTAAATAAAAAGCATGAAATTCCATGTATTTTGGTCAGCGATTTGAATTATTGAAAATATGAAATATTAATGTATAAATGCTAAACAACCCAACAACATAAATGTTAAATTTGATGGTTTTCACATTTAACTAACAAAAATAACAATTTTCCTTTTAGTACTCTTGAATTATTGAGTGTACACAGTCACCAATCATGCTCAAAATTACAGTTTCGGCATTAGTTACTGTTGTTGCTGAAAATAATCTCCTAGCGAAACTCATTAAATATTTGTAGAATATTATGGTAATATCGTATAATTATGGTTATATCGTAAAATAATATAATATATACCAATTATTTGTTGTTCAAAAACAAAATTTAATGTAGTTCAAAAGCAATTATTTAGAAACTTAGTAGACGAAAACCTAGCTTAAACGCTCTATGAATTTCCAAAGCGATTATCAGTTGATGAGCGAATTATTTCCAGATGCTCACATGCGATGGGAAAGGTCCACAGAGAAGAAAATCCGCTTTCACATGAACTAAATCAACACCATTTCAAAACCGGTGAAAGGTTTCAATATAGCGGTTTCACTGTTTGTCAGAAAAGAGAACAAATTATGATTAGCGATGGAAAGAGTACCTACTATGACAATCCCAGGCGAAAAAAGTCATGGATTAGCCTAAAAAAGCCACCCACATCGACATCAAATGTAATATGCATGGCCTTAAAGGTTCAGAGTTTACCTATTAAAATTGACAACAATACCTATGCTAGGAGTGATAAAGATAAAGCGGAAATATCCCGTCTGAAATATCTGCAACAGAAGAAAATAACATAGTTGATTTTCTTAGCACTCTATTTCAAATAGATCTGCCACATGAGAAATTTACAGTTAAGGAAGTAAAACAAACAATATATACAGAAATTAATTCTAAAATGGCTTCTGGTTTTTTATCTAAAAATTGGAAGAATCTTAAAAGAGCTCTCAGGAAAGTGCATCAAATTAATAACATTCATATTTAATGCTATGCTAAGACTTAACTGCTTTCCTAACTTGGAAAGTGGCTCAAACCATTATGATTCTTAAACCTAGGAAAAAAACTATCCTAAGTCGATCTCTAAACTATCCGAAAAATTTAAGTTAATTAAATTTCTTATTAAGAAGTCAACATAATCGCAAAGGAGAGAAATATTATTCCAGACCATCAATTTGGCTTCCGAAATAAACACGAAACAATAGAACAAATACACAGAATAGTCAATCAAATTAATAAAAACTTAAACAATAAAAAATATTGCTCCGCTGCATTTCCTGATATTTCTCAGGCCTTCAACAAGGTGTGGCATACTGAACTGCATGTTAAATGAAAAAGCTTTTGCCCCCCATACGCACTTTCAACTGCTGAAATCGTACCTCTCAGACAGATATTTTGTTATCAAACCGTGTGACGAATACACTGACCTACACCGTATATATTCGAGTGTTCCGCAGGGTAGTGTTCTTAACCCATTGTTATATCCATTGCATACAGCTGACTTACCGACTTCAAGAAACACTACTGTTGTAACATATCCTGAGGATACAACGGTTTTATCAACACACGAGAATTCAATGTCAGTCACAAGAAACCTCCAACTTCATATATATCCCCATAGAATCCATAACCAGGGTGATTCGGAGTGTTAGTGCGAAGTATTCTGAAAGACCATTAGTGCATCCTAATGCACTCGCCAAACAGTTAAATGTACGCGATGATAGTGAAGTGCGTGTGCTCAAACGCAAACTACCATACGAACTGATTAATAGACAGATAGACTGAGATTTAATAATCTCTAGAATAAGCTAGAATAGTTTTTAGAATAAGTTAGGACAGACTTTAAAATAAATTAGAATATTATCTAGAATAAAATTTAGATTATAAGTTGTACAGTAGATCACTTACTAAAGTACATGTCAGGATATTTATATTATGTAACTGAAATCATATAATAATACTTATTCACCATGGGCAGATTGTTTTAGACGCTTTTGGAGATTAATTAAAAAAATATGTAGAGTGAGTTCAGCAATGTTTAGTGTATTGCAAATTGCTAATTGAGCAAAGCTGTAAAATAGTTTTATGAATGTAAATGTAAATAGTATTTGGATAATTGAATGATGTATTGTTAATATTTGTACACAAGCGTACTCACAAAACATCTTCACCCTCACTTCACAAAACATCTGCACCTTCTATTCTATTTCCCTTCTAGATTATTTTATCATGTTGGATGGCTTGACCGAACAGCCACGGTTTCGAAATAGTGAAGTATTAGGGAAATGGATCGATAATCGGATCTCTGCGAAACCCACATCATTCTTTTGACACGGTATCACCAAGTTGCCAGAAAAATGGGAAAGAATAAATATAGTTTATTCTTTCTTGCGTTAACATGTAAAAGTTTTCAATATTGTTCAACTAAAAAACTGGTAAGTGGAATTCATATTACCAATGTCAAGATAACACGCACTTTTAAATATGTCAAAGAAAAGTATTTTCTTATATAAAAAATATAACACAAAATACCATTAAAGGATTTACGCGCCATTTATCGTCAACAATACCTTGCTTTAAACTCAAAACAATTTCAAAGATCAAACCAACACGTATTTCTTATTGACACAGAATACGAACATAACAACATTATATATTCAAATGTCATTTCCCTTTTTCAAAAGAATTAAAAAAGTTTTATAATGTTGTTTTCCTCTCAAGTCACAAAGAACGTCCCCTTGTACGATTTCCTTTACAGGTATGATATTAAGGATAAAAAAAGTTATATCCGGAAGATGGAAAAATTGGATTTTTATTTTTAATGTGGACGAATATTCGGCATATTTGGAGAAAATTTGTCAGAGGCTAATGCCGCAAAACATATATTTGATATTGCTATATTATTTAATATGTGACATAATATATTAAAAAAACAACATATAGTCTATCACAGAATAATATGATAAATTGAAGTTCCTAGGTGTAGCAAATAATTAAGAGGTTTAAATACTTAAGACAGCAAAACTTGTTACATGAGCATCTGCAACCACAGAAGCTTAAAACAATTGACAGTTAATGCAGGAATTTAATAATTGAATGTAACAATTGGTAAGAAAGTAGTTCGTTCTTACTTATCTTAATTCAACAGTTCACTTTTCATTGGTTCTAAATTTGAGGATTATTGAAAGCTCAATTATATATATATATATATATATATATATATATATATATATATATATATATATATATTCATATATATATATATATATTCATATATATATATATATATATTCATATATATATATATATATATATATATATATATATATATTCATATTTTTAGCCCTAATATATTATTTGAATTCCTATTCAGTATTTATCAAAATGATTTGTATTTGATTGCATTTCTAACCTATTTGTGATTTATTTTGACATTAACTTGTTAAGTGATCTTGCTAGGTAATAACCTATAACAATAGTCAATAGTCCCGAGTGAAATTAGTGAAATCATACATAACAATCAAAAAACTGGTATGAGGATGTTTTCGATATAAAAAGCAACTCAAATAATTTCAATGGTTACAAATAAAGCAGATTAAAAAATTAAAGTATCTTGATTTACTAACCATTAACGATTATTAAAATTACATAGTGTTAATAATTAAAAGTTTGCAACTCTAGCTTTTGTAAAATTGTAGAGACGGTACGGCATTATGATCTAAGACGCAGTGAATGCCTGAGTTTTTTTTTATAGAAAACTGAATATTGTTCTATAGAGATACAGTAGTAGAGGTAAGAACAATTGGCTATTATCAAAAGTAATTCTTAGAGGCTTTAACGTATAATAATCAATATTTTATCTATATATCTGAAAAGATATCAAATCAATATCTTAATTACGTACTAAATTACTTATTCATTAGTAATAAAGGGTGAGTTTTTTTATATTGTTTGTAGGATATTATAATAATGAATATATTTAACTGCCAGAACATTCGATGATGGAAAAAACCCTGACAGACCCATTTAAAGTATACTAAAGGATCATTGCATTTAGCTCATTTTATAGAATGACATTTTATATGTTGTTTGAGCAACTATTTGAAGCGATTTCCTAGAAAAACAGATAATTTAAAAGGTTTTAAATCCTTTCGCCTTTGTATAGATTTGTTTTTACGGCAATCTTTGAATATTACTGGCACAGATAAAAAAAACTATTCCTAAACAGCTTCAAATAGTTGATCATTTGTTGCTTAAGTTTAGGGAAAAGGTAATTTCTGTTTTCCTAATAAATTATTTTTAAGTAATATTAATTAGTAAAAACAGTTTTCAACCATATGTATTAGCCATTATAAGCAGAGAAAGGAGATATTTTAAAGAATTTAATGGCTCATGTTTCCATTTGGAAATGGGTGTTGAAATGGAAGATGAATAGATCGACAGTAATATACAAAAATCGTGGCCATCAACTCAAGAAGCTTCAAAATGATCACAAAGCATTGATTGGAATGTATTGAACTGAATAAAAGGACATGATAAATAGTGTTTGGAGACAATAGAACGAAATCGTTGCCCATAAGATGTTCGAACCTGATTAAACTTTTTCCGTTATCTAATGTTCCGGATTCACATCTTCAGAGAATTGTTACAAACTGAGAGATATTGATAGCGATGTTTCGTAGACGCAAAGTATAGAACGGAACTTTTCTTGTCCAGCTGCCATTTGTACCGATATCTGCACATTCTTTTATCGGTGTAAATTCGTTCAGAAATCTCATTTCAAAAGAGATAGAATTGCAGTTTTGAGGCAGCAGCGACAAATGATCATCAATGAAAACCTGGTGCGTTGGTAATTACTTTTCGGTGTTTGTAAAATATTTCACTACCAATAGTATGTCATTTTATTTTACTGACATTAACCTCAGAACCCTGTCAAAATAATAGCGTCATAGTTTTATAATTTTTTGTGAAAAAGTTGAGTTTTATGACTGAAAAAGTATATTGATGGAACGCATTGCTTTTTTTGCTTGACCAAAAGAAAAAATCAATTGGAAGTCATTGCTGGTACAAGCTTAGAGTAATCATGGTCTAATTATAAGAACAACGCAAGTTCGTATTCGACAACTTATGTATGATTGTTGAAGACAAGGGACGTCCTGGTAGACCGAACACGTTTGAAGATGTGAATTGCTGGAGAAATTGGCTGAAGATAAACTCAAGTACAATTCATATCCAATTATAATGCGAGCCGAGACCCAATTTGAATTATTAACGCGAAAACAGTCGATGGAAAAAGTCCGAAAAATGGAAAGATGGATTCAATATTAATTTAATGATAGGTAATTAGAAAATCGAAAAATCACTGTTGAAAACCTGCTTCAAATAAATAAAAGTGTTAAATCTGCATCGAATAATAACGAGTGATAAAAAATGGATTAATATCTAAAGTCATCTCAAGTCATTTCCCAAATATAACAGGTCAATTGAAAATTCCCCGACCTACCACAGTAAAATAATTTTTTTTGTCAAAATTAATTTCCTATATACAACATAATTCCCTTCAAGGGTGATACACTGTTTATAGCGACACTCCAACTTTTCGATAACATTTTTGTAGTAGGATTTGTTCTTTGCTTCAAAATAGGCCTCAGTTTCGGCGATCACCACTTCATTCGACGAAAACTTCTTCCCAGCGGGCATTCCTTTGAGATCTGAGAACAGGAAATAGTCGCTGGGGCCCAGATCTGGAGAATACGGTGGATGAGAAAGCAATTCGAAGCCCAATTCATGGATTTTGCCATCGTTTTCACTGACTTGTGATATGGTGTATTGTCTTGGTGAAGTAGCACTTTATTTTTCTTCAAATGCTGCCGTTTTTCGGCAATTTGGTCCTTCAAATGGTCCAATAACGCTATGTATTAGTCGCTGTTGATGGTCCATTCCTTTTCAAGGTAGTCAATGAAAATTAATACATGCGCATCCCAAAATACTGACTCCAGCCAACTGTTGAGTTTTCGCTCGCTTTGTAGCCGGTTCATCGTGTGAAGTCTATTCGGATGACTATCGATTGGACATCAGAGTGAAATTATGGAGCCATGTTTCATCCGTTGTCACTCGGGTTTATCACGCTTGATCATCTTCAAACACTGCTCTGAATCATCAACTCGTCGTTGTTTTTGGCCAAAAGTGAGCTCGCGCGGCATCCACTTTGCACAGAGCTTTCTCATACCCAAATATTCGTGAATGATATGATGTACACGTTCAGTTGATATCTCTAGAGTGTCTGATATTTCATTTAATTTCAATTTATGGTCATTCAAAATCATTTTGTGGATTTTTTAAAATGTTTTCGTCGGTAACAACCCCTTTTGTGCATCGACTGCATTCACCGCCTTCGGTGATCATTTCACCACATCCAAACTTAGCATACCAATCCTTGATATTTGATTTTCCTGGGACAGTATCCAGAAAGACGGTATCGAGCCAATTTTTTTCTTCAACTGTATTTTTTCCCTTCATAAAGCAATATTTTATCAACACGCGAACAAAAGTTGCTTCACTCAAAATGTTATAATTCAGAAACTAATGATCGGACAGCTGTCAAATTTATACACGCATTTTTGAGCGTTAGGGCTAACAAGAAAAAACATATGGATTTAATTCTAGTAGTGTCATCTATGTGTCAGGTTGGGGACTTTTCGTTGACCTGTTAGAAACCCTACTAGGAATCGAAAAGTTAGGCTTTGTATTTGATGAAGCTAGGTTGTTGTACTATTGCGACCCTTCATAAACAGTTAATACCGATCGCTGCCGACAATAAATGATCAATGTGAACTCCTCATTAATCACGAAACGTCTGCGATATGCTTAAAGTAATGGTAAGGTAATTTTGCAGCATGACAATGCGCAGTCTCATACCGCAAAGTCGGTCAAAAAAGTTTTAAAATCATTTGGATGAGAAGTTTTATCGCACTGTCGTACTTTTCAGAACTGTTTGTGGAGCTTGCAGAGCAACAGTTCGCTGATTTCGAAGAAGCAACAAAATTATTACCTTTAACTCAGGGGAGAAAAGCTGTTTTTTGGAATTGCTTCTATAAATTGCCTGAAAAGTGAGCAAAATATTTAGAAGTTTTAACCATCAATTATGAAGAACGTGGTTTCCTTAGCGAATATACCGGAAAGAAAGTTCCGACACACCTGTTATATCATTGATTACTTCTTTACATTCATGTAAATGCAAACTTTTTAAAACTCACGAAAGTAGCAACGATATTTTTTATGTAACCCATTATTACATAAAGAAGTAAATTATCAAAGCCAACCTCTTTATAACGAAAATTACCTGCAGCTATGTATGTTAACCTACTTCATCACTACGTTTAGTTTCATGGTGCAGTGAGTACCATTTCCCCGCAGTAAATAAATTGGAAGGGACTTAATTAGATGAAAGGAACTATAAATCCGGAAAGAAACCGGTATTATTCAGCAAACCGCCGACGAATAATACATTTTTATATTCGCGCCGACACCTCCGAACAAAATCAGGATTTACTTCTCGAAAGCTTCGCACAATTTCCTAAATACTTTAACGCGCGAGCTTTTCCCCAACTTCCCTCCCCCCAACCAAACGTCGCCGCGTATACGCCGATCCCCCGACCCCCCACGTCGGATCGCTCGCACCCACTTCGTCGTCGTGTTATTCACAATTTTGTAGTGGTGCTCGTTATCGCGCGCGAACCCAGCCTGCACCTACACATACACCACCCCATACCCTCTCTCTGACTTACAGAAGTTATCGATCCTCTACACCCGTCGCTCCCCCGACCCGCAGAGCCCAACTTTTGCCGCTTTTCATTCTCTTTTCCAGACATTAGGCAAACGTGTGATAAATACGGCTTTTCCCGAATATGACTGGGAACTTTGCCGGATTCTTGTCGGGATTTGCTTTATTGTTGCCTCGGCGGTTTGTCGCAGAGTTGAAATTTTCCTATGTATTATATGTTTTTAATTGTGGTGGGCCTCCATTTACTGAGATCCATTTTAATAGATGAACAGTGAATGAATATGAAGTGAATATATATATATATATATTAATGTTTGTTTGCCGATTTTAATTATGGATTTTCGATTTTCAAAATCATTATTTTACTTGAAAGAGTGCACTTCCGAGGTAGTCCTTATTGGAAGTAACTTTAGAATAGGAGACTAACTTAATCTTATAGGGGGAAGGGGAAAATCGAGGGAATACCTCAAATTTCAAAGGCACGCGAGTTGTATTCACATATGTTTTTATCTAAAATAATCAGGTATTTGGGTATAAAATTCTTGCTGAACTGATGTGACGAAAAATCGGAAGTAGTTTAGTGTAATTTAGTTTATTTTTTAAGAACTAATCATATCACAAGAGAAGTGAATGTAGCAACATAGTAGACAACTGCTTCTATAGTGTAATAGTTAGAACGTTAAGCTCAAAAGTGGAGGTCGCGTGTTCAATTCCCAACGGGGCAGCAACTTTTATTGTTTTAGTTTGATTAGAACATTTGTCAAATCACCTAGACTACGTATGCGGACCGCGGGGCCTGAAACGTTTCTTATTTTAAATCATTGTTTCTTTATTCCTATTTTTCCTTATACGGGGTCTATTTTAACCTGGGCGATCTATTGTAATACTTCTGTATTACCTTCTTGTATTACCTTTTACTTCTTTTAAATATCTGTGTGATTTACTGTGTAAATATCTAACACTAAGGAGAAATTACATATTTTTGTTAAAATTATTTTATTTAGATTCCAATTAAATAACAATATTAGCAAATATTACTATCTATTAAATAAAAGTAACGAACAGATTGTTATGAAATGGGTATGTATTAAAACAAAAAAAATTAATTGACTTATACTTAATTTTAATTAATTCTACGAATGATACTGCCGAACCAACGCTCTTCTTCTATTTTATATATCCGCCCCATCATAGTTTCTCTCATATAAGATTCAGGCCTTCACTTATTTTTAAAGAATACAAAATTCGTTAAAAATAAGTCCTCGTTTTGCATTAAAGTTTTTTAAAAAAATATTAATACCACTAAAATTTGATCCTAGTACATTAATATTGGTAAGCTAAACTTTAACCTGCAAATTCACATCAACTTGTTATATCTTCTTAATAAATAGTTTCTGTTCTTGACAAGAATTTTGATTTGCAAAAAATAAATGATTTCAAAAAGGAATAACCTGAAGTTTTAGCCAAAAATAGATACCAGTGAAGAACTATTCAACTATTGATGCATACTGAAATTTAAAAGCCGTCGACGAATAAAAGCTGTTTTCAGACTGATATAAATAACATTTATTGTAAAGTTAAAAAAGAAGATATTGATTTTGAATATAGATGTGCCGATGAAAAATTAGAGGTAGATACCTGATGAAAATAAACAAAAATTTAGGTAAATATATAGTAAATGGACATATTACATAAAACTATTTACCTTAGACGACATTGGTTAAACAACACTTGAATTAAACAACGGATATGTTACCCCAACAGGATAACCAGGTGTACACCCAAGAATTGCACCAGTCTAAGACTATGTGATTTCAATTTTTTTTAATATTACATTGATAATTAGTTACGTGAGAATAATTCATAATTAGTGTCTTAATTGCAATTGCAAATAATACAATTCTCAGTCAATACGCACAGTGATGATCAGCCGTAACCATTCTGACATCGACAATGTTAGTCTCCTATTTCTCAGAATTTAATTTTAAATGTAATATTCTCTTTTTTCCACATGAACTATATAAGAGAATCAAAAACTGCTGCAACTTGGCCTACTCGGCTTGTTACATCATCAGTAAAAGACACTTTCTTATCTTATATTACTGATTCCATGTATTTGAACTCCTTCACTTGCTTTAACTGTGTGTATTCAGTTGAAATTTACAATATCAGGCTATCTGCCAATTATCGATAACTTAATCCTTTCTTCATTAATTTTCAGGCCATATAGTTTTGCAGCGCGAATTACATTTTATTAGAAGCGTCAACATCTGTATCAGCGACTTTTAGTGCTATCATAAACGTACATCAGGTCAGCCAAATAATCTATAACATCATATTGAACGTTATGCATATTTCTGAAACTTTTTTGCAATATATCCACTACTATATTAAAAGGTAGTTCTCAAATTAATTTGAGAAATAATTTCCACACAGCTGATGGAACCAACGTAAGTTGCCTGAAGTAATTTAATTAGTTTTATAAGAACAGGTTTAGCTTCCAAAGTAGACTAAGATGTGGTCCTCTTTTATATAGAATAATATAACAAAGATGATAAATAAGAAAACAAGAAACATTATTCTGGATTGATGATATAGCAGAGACACTGATCTACAAGAAACATAATCCATACTCCATAAATAAATCATGTTAGAGTCGATGTGTTCCAACTCTTCAAGTAGATTAAATTAAAAAACATACTATTCTTCTGTCATATATCAAGTTTATTCCATAAAATATTCCAAACATAGAAAAAGTTTACATTGCTTGTAAAATTTAGTTAGGAAATGAATGTGAACTGACACAAGCAATATCGAGGGTTAGACCTAAGTTAAATATGGCCGTATCGATACACGAAACGAACAAAGCAATAGCAAATAAAACTCTGATATACCGAAACGTTTCCGTTACTGTCTCTGCCAGAAGAATCCTCCTCCCACCCCAGGACCGACCGAAAGGAGAAAAAACTGAAGTAAGGGAGAAACGAAAGAATAAAACGTCTCACTGTTCCATTCGCGAAATTACCGTTCGTGCAATTGACATTACGAGGACCTGTCAACCGCATTTGCGAAAGTTCGAAACTCCCCCAAGATTAACCAAATCGGCCGGAAGTGCGGATTAGAGACGAGGAGAGGGCTTTTTGCTCCTCCGCACTCGGAGGCGGCGTGCGCGGACCGTCTTCTATCACAGGCCGCCCTCCTCACCGCCCTTGCCCTACCCAGAAACCCTTTACGAGTCCATCACGTCTGCACGTAAGGTTTTTTTATCAGCGCCGAGGGGGAAAACGGAGCGGGCTCCCAGAATCGTAGGAAATTGCTGTATCATCATCGAGACGCCGTTCGGCGCTTGATACAGGTTTAATTTTCTTTTCTGGGTCGTTATCGGAATGGGAGGGGGCACGGTAGCGACGACGACGTCGGACGCTGAAAATATGGAATATATTTTTAAAGAGGACGTGGAATAATTGATGATTTGCTCGATCTGTTATACTAAACGATATAACAACCTTCCAAGCTGCTTTATTATGCCAAGATAAGCTCTAATGAGTTTAACGTTGTGAGTGTTCCGTAACAAAATGTATGGAAAAAATCTGGGCGGAGATAACATTTACGCTACATTTAAGGCATGAAAAATTCGTTAAAATAAAAATTGATTTTAAAAGATTATATCAAAATTCTGACTGTATAGTTGAGTGTAATTGTTATGAAATGATTATAATATCTTTTAGAATACCCAAAATATTTAATGTTGGTCACTTACCAGTTGGTAGGCTTAATATCGAAGGCCCTGTTTCAGGGTCCACGTTAACCAACAGATCCAGTTCAGAGAAACCAGAATTAGTAAAAAGCAGATTCTGAAACTATAAAAAAATATATTTACATTTATACATTTTAAAATTAGTTCTTGTTATTCCCAAAGTATTCGTATTAGTTATTGATATGCTGTTGGTACCTCTGGACTTTAATTAAATTTCATCGAACCTCGACACTGTTAGCAATCGGCTGCAACTGCTCTGACTTGGTACAATATTAGTTTCTAATTTTTATAATTGATGAATTAGGGGGACTTTTTAAAATCAGTTAATTTGCCGGTTAGTAGTACTCAATCAGTACTCAATATTAGTATTCAATACTCAATACTGTATAAATTATTTGTAAAATCTTAGTTGAGATGAACCTAATTGATTATGATATAACAAGAAAATTATACTTGAAAAACACAAAAAAAAACTTAAAAATAATCTTACTATATCTGTTGATAATAATCCATAAAATTTCTATAATAATCAATAATTTTCAGAATTTAACAATATCTAATTCATATATTAACAATACATATGTCAACCACAATAACATTTAATGCATATATTATAAAAAGTATTGGTATTCAGTGGATAGACCTAGATAGTCCCTCTATTAAAACATTCACAACTATTTGAAGCCTGCAAGACTTTGTATTATCAATCGACTTGCAACTATCTTAAAAAACTGGTTGTCGTCGTTTTTTCTTAGGTTTTCTTTTGTATGTTAATTCATTTATTGCAATAAAATTTGTATATAATATATTCTTTCAGTATTTCTGCATCATTTATCTGCTTCAGACAGTTATATAAACTGAAAAATATAAGATATAAACCTTCAAATGTTATCTTAACGATTATGTCTCACAAACCATTTGTTATTTTCTGCAAATATCTGAAGCATCATATTTGAAACATCCGACCACTTTCGCGAAAAACATTTGATTTAGATCATAGAAAATGGTCTGAAATAAAGGAGACTAACATCTAACTAACTCAGTAGGTACTATTGCTACTAAGAGTAAATGGCTGATGTGTGTGGTAAATTTTCAGGAATACTTAATATAAACACATATTTCACCACCTGATATTCTCCGTAAAAAAGTTTCAGTAAAAATAAACCATCTAAAAATACACCCCAAAATTGTCTTGTATATCGAACATAACGCTCGAATGCTATCGTTGATCAAAACAGTCTCCTTCACTACACATGATTGACACCCGATAGGCTCACTGAACTCACTACCCGTCCATCCCGTTACCCCCAAAACGTAATAAATTTCGGAAAATACCTAATTTATTTATGGAGTAAAAGGAAATGGCACAAAGTGGAATGATTGCGATTCGTGAATTATTTAGACGAAAAGGTAAATCCGTTTCGAACGTTGACGACGTGACCCATTTTTATTTATCGCCATCTAAATAATTCCGGGAGCGCCTCGCGCCAGGTTAAGAGCGCAAAAGGGCGGGATGAATCGGGAGCGGGTCTTCGTCGCCATCGTCCTCGTCGTACGTCCTCGTACTCGACTTACTCATCGGTGGAGTGCCGCTCGAACTGAAACTTTAATGAAACGAATGAATTCTGGTTTTATGGGGTTCGGCGAGCGCCCGGAAAGAAAAGCCGGTTTCGATATTAGAGCGACAATATTTTCTCATCGTTTCGGCGCGAAATCTCTAAGTCACTTATAGGTTCTTGCTTATTGCTTATTGGAGCGTTATTTTTCCATTGGGGAAAAGCCGAATAAAGAGTGGATATTAATCAGCCTTGGCTGTATTTCTTAAGACGATTTTAATAAAGAGGGTTTTTTATTTAACTTTTATTCGCTAGAAATGTAATCCCAAAAAGAATTTTTAATTTAAAATTTTATTCAGAGCATAAAGATGTGTTAAATTACCATAGAATTATTATGTTGTAGTTTTGAGGTCGAGGTAATCTCCTAATTAATCCAATAAGCTCCTCAAGGTGATCCTAACAATTTTCTTTAGAAGCCTACAATTTATAAACTTTATTTCTTAAAAAGCTTGTATTATGAATTCGACTATTTCTTTTTATGATCATCTGTAGACATTCCTTCAATAAGTAAATCTGCACTATTCTCTTATCCTGTGTTTATTTATTAATCTTAAAATTTTAGTGTTTAGGTGGATTTAGGATTGGAATCTAGGAAAATGAAATTAGCTGGACATTTTTAATAACAATTTTATAATTTTTACAAAATTCACTCCAGTTGGATGTCAACTAATACTTTGTAATCACTGTGAAGTCATTTAAATTTTTATAATCTTGACAAGACAAGATGATTGTTTTGATAAGATGAAGCAAAATACCTTGAGAAAAGATATATTACGAACATCGTTATTAGTAAGTTTAGTGAGAATCATTGACGTAGCTGTGATGTGATAGGTTCAACTTCAGTGATCTACAAAGACATGATTAACACTAAATATCTACATAACTGTTCATGAAATATAGACCAGATATGGTTTTCTATAAATAATCGGAAACCATACCCTACTAATTAAAGTAACAATTGCTTAAAATATTTGCATTTACAGGTGTGGTTTGAATAGCATTAGAGAACAACAGATGGTCTACACTTTATAATAACAGGTTTCCTAGTTAATGAGTAAATCCAGTAAGATCGTAATAATATTAGTTCTATATTTTGCATTTTCTGCTTATGTCAAATTTATTTTTCTATATTAGTACCCATTTTATCTACTATATAATAATACAAATAATTTAGCTATTAAAAATGATGATAATATTACCGTTACATTGGATTGCATAGTATTATTGCTGTAATTGGCGCAGTATTTAGCATCAAGAATTTGTTATATCAGCATTCCACAGAAATGTATAAATTCAATCAACTTTCGTCAAAATTCTCTTTTGATATTATTTCTGTCTGAAGGTAGAGGGCCAGGGTATGTCACGGACTTCATATATATTATGCATGCTGCAACCTGCCGATCAATTATAGAACGACGGACAAGAACGAACCAAAAAAATGGATGTTGCTATGGTTTAAAGAGACGTTACAAATGTAGATGTTGTATAAACACGATTGTCAAGGAAAACGGAAAAATAAAATGTAAAATACCCAAATCTTCCATTATTCTAGCCGATTTTCTAGCGTTAACTATAATCAGCCCTAATGTAATTTTTTGCAACATAATCCCTCGCAAGAAAGAAAGTAAAAACCGGTCAGATGAACTACCTCTTTATTATTTATATTTTTAATTACTTAGTAGGTCTTAAAAAAGAAAAATCAAAGTTTAAATTAGTCATATATCAATTATATATACTATAAAAAATAAATAACTATAATTTTCAATTTACCGTATCACTGCCAAACAGTTCGTTCTATAAGTAAACTAACAAGAACCTAAGCAATAATCATAAATGAAATTAATTTAATAAACATGCTTTTACATTTTGTAAAAAAAATCTTTATTTATAGGAGTTCAAATTAGCGACCGCCCGTAAAAAGGCAGCGATTAAGACTGATAATACATTGTTATGAAGCAAACGTTGCTTGCTAATCATCTCTCAGCAAATGGAAACCTCGCCCTAATGGATACTTTTTGTATCCAAATTCCCACCAGGACCGTTGTAATCGTTTAGCTTTGCGTTACTTTTATAAGCCGGTCTTTTCGGCGTTCTAAACAGCAGTTTAACGGAAAAAATGCCCCACAAAAGATGCCCCATTCATTTCCCTCGGCCGATGCAAAAAAGGGGTCTTTCGCGGAAAAATACCGAGCGCCCCGCCCTCCCGTCTATTTTATGCCGAGGCGAGAATTTCCCTGAAGGGGGATGGATACGGACGTGGCACCGAAAAAAATCGCTCGCCATTCTTATTCTTTTGTACGGCCTTTTATGGATAATTTTTAAATTAAAATTCCCGGCTATGAATCTGGAACACGATGGGGGAAAGAAAGTCCGTATCTTTCAAAATAAGCCATATATTGTTATAGGGATATTTTTCAGGCCTTAGAGATTACTTTTATTTTATGGGCAATTGTGAGCATATTGAATAGAAAAAGGAAATTCACGGTATCATGAATAATAATAGAAATAATAAGTGAGATAATGGCTTCTAAATTATAGAATTAACACTTTGGTGACCTTCCAATTATATATTTATCTTGGTTCAAATTATTAATACATTTTTTATGTTGAGCATGGTACCCACTATTCGATAAGGCTTAGTTTACAAGTTCAAAAATCAATTCATCGTTCACAATCAATTGAATTCAATTGTAACCGCACGTAAAACTAGAGTGGAATTTTGCGGAGATAGTATGATTAATGATATTCAGGCTGCAAGGATTTAAAATTGCAAAGAAAATCTGAAAATCGGCTACGTGTTGGACACAGTTGGGTAGTTTTCGACAATTTATAAATTTCATATATTTCTCTAATATTTAGTCATTAACCATTTTCGACTAAATTACAATTTATTTTTGCAATAACTTAAGAACAAGATATATATATAGTCTATGTAATTAAATATCCAATACGCGTTATCAAAATTTATGGCGTCACCAAGTTGTTATGTTGCCGCATAAAATTGGATTTTTGATTTACATATTGAAGTGTGCCGACTTATAACCCTTAATTATTATTACGTATCATGAGTTGACGTTTATAGATTGATTCGATTACATATTTCGACACATCAGACAGCATTCTGTCTATCTTTAACTAGGGCAAAATGAAAAAACCGCTCTGAATTTAAAACAAATTTCACATTTTTGTTTCACAAATCCATTGGATGTTCTATTGGAGTGAACTTATACACCCTTGCATGACCTTTATAATTCATGTGTTAATTAGTACTGATTTCACTACTTCAGTAAACTGCTAGAGTCTTCATTCGAGTCGGTTAGCATAAAATTATCTGGATTTCCTAAGTGATGGTCGATACATGAATATAAGTGATTATTTCTATAGTATCTGAATACCTCTATGAATCCTTAGATCTCTTTTCTAAAATGTTTTATTAAAATTAGGAGGTTATTTCAATCAACTGAGTATATATCAGCAGCTGTCTACGAATAATTTTGAATCCAATTATTTAATATATTATTTCTTTTCCTTTTGTGTGTCATTTTCAAATGGAGTTATTTCTGACTAATATTGTCTTGTCATCAATAAATGTAACCATTATCATATACTCCACGTGTGGAATGTAACAGGCGTATATATATATATATATATATATATATATATATATATATATATATATATATATATATATATAATTTTCACAACTCGTAATAATTTTTAATGACGTCTGTGATTCTATACACCCGATAAATTGTTGAACGGTTGCTTATAAATGCAAAACGATAAGCAGCTATTAGGGTTGTTCTTTCTCTAACTAGATTTTGTTTTTTTTTTTTCAATAAGAAATTTTCAATAATACCGTCGCCGTTACCTGTACCACTGAACCGTTGAAACAATAAATACAGAGAATGGCAAAGGATTCCAACATTGAAAGGATTATTTTCCCTCCTGTGTCAATTGTTGATATTTTGAAGAAACTAATTACGTATTATATTTAAAAGTTAAAAATATGTACTAATGATTTAAATAAACTTAATGTTACCCAACGAACCTTAGCAGGCAAGAATTTGGAACCAAGACCACCGGCATCCTCGATTTCGTGACATATTCGGTTTATTACTAAATATTTCCGACAGTAAAATTCTGTAACTGATTCGGTCTTTTGCATTGCTAAGCAAAAACCCTGGAATAATTTAATACGCGCCGCATCATCCAACAACTATGTTACTTGATCATGGTCTCGACAGGGAGAGCCAGAAGCGAGAGCGAGAAACGAGCGCGCTTTCACTTGCAAATGCAAGTCGGGCGGAGGCTTCATAACTCAAAAAGCTCGAGGATAACTAAAAAATGCAAACAAATAATTGCCCCCATTGAAATTGCTGTAGAATACCTTGTTTCTTTTATGAAAAAAATCCAGTTATATACCAAAAAATACCAACTCCTATTTATATCTAATTCGTTCCATTTTCGACAGTATTATAATAATACTACAATCATCATACTATTATTAGAAATAGAATAGTAATGTTTAGACTAGGATAATAAACTTTTCGTAATTTTATTTTAAATATATTCAAGGTAATGATGTGCACAACAATGATGTACTAAACAATTCTGGAAACTGTGTTTTTTCTTCCATAGCACAAACCTTTTCTGTAATCTACCTTCTAAAATATTATCACAATATTATCCATTTGAGAGAGAGGTAATAAACAAATTTTAAGTCCTCAAAATCGCTAATATTCATAAGTTGCCAAACTTGCTTGGTATACGGTCCCTCATGGCTTTTTCAGTTATCTCCCTTGGCGATACTCAACACATTTCCTTTTATTAAACAAATCATTATACTATTTAGCGGTAATTACTGTGTGCTTCTTCAAGTTAATTGCAGAACTTTCTATACAGAATATATCAGAATTTCAAATACAAATCTACGTACAATATTAAGATCATTCGCGAAGACTTAATATAGAATCTATTCTATCATCGAAAATTCAATCATCATCTTTAAGCTATTTCAGGACAGTGTTTGACTTTGCCCTCGTCCAAGATTATGTAAAGTAGCATACTTTTCATAAGTAGAAACTACTAATAATTATAAATAAACCGGTGAATATCGGCTTCGTTGGCGCAGTAGTCACAGCGACAGGCCGGTCCTCCTACTGTCGCGATAGTCTCGGGTTCGAATCCTAATGGGACATGGATGTACTTTATTTTTGTGATTGTAATTGTAAATATCTTTAAGCACCACTGGAAAATCCGACAAGGAATAACCATCTCAGTAACACCTGTAACCAGGCTGGGTAAGACCTTTTCTGAGATGTCATCTGGAATGGTCTCTCAGTTGATCACTGGCCAGTCGGTAGGCTTAATGCCGAGGACCGCGATTCCGTGTCCACTTTAGACGGTAGGTTTAATCCAGATAAACCTTGGTTAGTAAAAAGGAGATATCAACATATTTGAAAAGTACGGTCAACAATTTAAAAAGCGCTTTTTTACGTTGATATATTTTAATATTTTGGTAAAAAGCATTCTACAAAAATCTTCTGTAATATTTTGACAATTTCAGATGCTCGGAAAGACTAGGGCAGATTGCAGGATCCAAGATAACCATGTGTCAGCTTTTTATTTATAATAAGCTGTGTCTATTTGAAAGATCTAGAATAGTAGTATCCTTTGATATTAGTCTACTTTCAAGCATTCAAATTTTACGGCATCAAAAAATAGAAATTATGATATACCTAATTTAATAAATTTAAATACCCCTAGGCCTAAGCCATTGAAATTTAGCAACAGCCATTAGGCTGCATATAATCGGAAATTGAGTAAACTTCATGCTACAGCATGCTATTGTAAAGAATTGGAATGATATCAGTTCAATGGATAATCACAGATATATTATATTTATTCATTGATTGATAATTGGTTTCATAAAATATAACGAGGAAATACAATAATTCGCTCATATAGATTCATGTCAGTGTTTAGTAACGGATATTGTAGGAATATCAGAAGCGACACAAAATTTCCATATAATCTCGATTTTGTTATTTTTTAAGATATATTATATATATAGTGTCCTGAGAGCCATAATAAGAAACATTGATGTCAAATATATAGGCTTATTGAAAATATATCGTTTTAACTTCTTTTCTAAGTCTAAATAAATAAATATATATATATATATATATATATATATATATATATATATATATATATATACATATAAGCAATCCTATTTCTTAAACGAACTATCTTTTACTATAATGTCGGAGAAAGACATGTAGCTTTACAGTAGCCAAATATCGGAACCACACATAAGGGTTGGCAAGATAAGCATTCCAAAGAGGCCGATTTGAGCGTTAATTGTAGTAATTCCTTTCCTCTCTATACGGAATATTACAGAAGCAAAAAGCTACTGTTATTTTCTTCTCCCGAATTAATGATCCCATGGATTTGAACTCCTAAACATGTTGGATCCTTTAGATTTACAACTGCAAGCGATCAGAATTTGCACCATTTTGAATTTTTGTTTGTTTCTTTTAAAAACTTCTGTTGAAAGACGACATCTTCTTGGTGATCACTGGGTCCGAAATCCACACTTAACAAATAATTTTGCATAGCTAATACAACCAGTGTAATATGCTCGCAGATATTGAATATTTTTATTAAATGAACATATTCAGCCTCAGTTCAGTTCTTCCGTAAGTTGGTGGAGTGTGAAAATATTCTCAATATAACCTTGATATCCTCTTCGTAGGGTGCCTTTTTTTAAGCTTTTTCAAGTATCATTAGTGTCTCCCGACAGTTGATAGGAGACTTATAGCCCGATAGTTCTTAAATTATGTACTAGAGATGCTGAAAACATATATCAATATTTTTGATCCACATTCTGTTTACATCAACATTTCTATTGTTTTTGTGAGAAGGTATCGTTGGCTAAATAAAATTTCTTTCTTTAGATATATCGATATTTTCCTCCACAGCCGACATACTTAATGCGTCCTCATTTAATCTCATTTATTCAGTATAGGAACAATTTTTAAATATGATTGCTCTATTGTAAGAACAGGAAATGAAGCCGTCGAAGCAATGTTTCCCCATTGCCCATGACAATTTCTGCCGTTACTTGATACATTTGAGCAGTCTTACTCCTTTTTAGTGATTTTATTGTTGACTCTTTACTATTATGATAAGGAAATGATATGTTGATATGATAATGAAATTATATGTGATGCACTGTCACATCCTAACCCTAATAATATGCGACATCGAATTCGCGCATATGGTGTTTGAAAATTTCTACGTGGCTTCGTCGAATTAAAAACTACTTACACGGAAACGAACGAGATTCAATATAAACGGTTCGTCGTCCAAAACCGCAACAAACATCGCCGGACGTGCTATAACAAAGTTTGGACTCCGGTTAAAGCTGGAGACCGACCGCTTTGATTAAATGAAACATTTTGGATGCCGCTTTTATACGGTGTTTTATTCGAGCGGAGAAAGAGGGCGCGCGCGAGGGACGGCCGCTGAAAAAAAAGCGCCCCGAAAGAGAAAACAAGCTGTGCCCAGTTCGGCCAAGTTACGATCATTAATTTCGCAGCGGTGGGTTAAAGGGTGGCCGGGGGGTTGAATTTAAAGTAATTACGGACGAAGGGCGTTTCCGGTTCGGAAAAAAATTGGTCCCTGAGTAACGGTCATTCGAACATAATCCTCGGACCGTGATTGTGACATTTATCTCGTGTATTTTGAATAATATTACGAGGCTGAAAAGCTTGTTCTATCGTTCACAATTTAGATTGGTGTTATTATATAATTTTAACTTATAGAATATTTTTAATACTATAGAAGTATGTGTGTATATTAACACTTTTTATGGCATTTGTAATGAGCATTAGATATATCACTAATTTTTTGCTACTTTGACGGATTTCATTATTTCGCGACTATGAAATAGTACGGTGTTGATATAAAGGGGACGGAGACAGATATAAAGTCTATATATAAAATAAGAAATAGAATAAATTTGATAACACAAACAGGCGGGACGAAAAGTGTAAATAGTGAATATATAATTTAAAAATGGAGACAAACATAAGTCAACAAGAGCAACACTTATCGCAGGATACGCTAGACTCTATGAAGATAATCGATTTCTTGTATAAATCCGAGTAGCCTATTATATTCTCCTCCTCAAGGAATTCCTAAACTTTTGTAGCCCATGCATAGCTCTGATCTGGGTGAATCGTGAACGGCCGCCCAGTATATGGTAGGCTAAAGTAAGGGTTACCTTGCCCTAAAATACTAACAGTAAGCAGGCGGGTTCGAAGTCATCAACTGCCTATGCGAAAAACGTGAAAAGAGGAGAAAAATTCAGTTTTAGTTTCAAAAAACCTATTATGGTTGTTCTCCTGGGCCCAACGATGCTGTACATCATTTTAGGTAAAACAGGAAATTAATGGGATGAGGTCAGTGTGGATACAAACATTTTTGTGATGTTATGGAGATGACAGAAAGAGTACTGAACTCTGTTTAGCGAGATTGAAATGGTATGTTCAGTTGTCTACCACAAATGCACTACCAAACCCACTGCGAGATATAGAGCCACCGGTATATATGTGTTTTCTATCAGGGTAAGAGTGAGGAAGTTCACAGATCTTGGACCGAATAATATAAGGACAATGTTCTCTCATATATAATTGGTATAGCAATGTGTTTATGGAGGGGGAAATTGGGGTAGTGGATATGGAGAGGATATCACTAATTCAAAACTAAAATAAGTATAAAGGGACTGAGGAATAGAAGAAGAAGATAAAAAATTTGAAATAAGAATATTGAATAGTTATGCATCCGTAAGTATTTTAGCACCGTTAATCTCTTGAAATTTTTACAGAGCGTTATGCTCGTCATTCACCACTCCCGGCGATATTATTGCTTATTAAATAGCATCCCTATTAGATATTAGATACCATCCCAGAACACAGCTTATTTATCGGCTTACCTGAAATGGTATTGTTGGACTATCCTAATTAGAAACAATTAAAAACATAAAATTGCAACGTTGTCTTTCCTTAGCTACATGGAATATACGAAATAATGTGAACACCAAGAAATATAGTAAATCTCGTTGAATGTTACCAACACTGTATTGTTTATTTTACAAAACTTGTATGTTATATATCAGAATTATTATGTTTGTTCTGCGATGTTTAAAATAGATCGAGATAGAACAAATCGTTGGTGCTCGGTTAGAGGTTGAGTTTCGAAGAGCAATACTGGGCAAAACCCAAAGTTAACTGACCACGGCCAACGAACATTAAAAAGTATAGTGATCAGACAAAATAAATCTACCATACCACAAGTGACAGCAGGATACAATACTGAGTTACGTAATACTATTTCTACAAAAGCATTATGGCGGGAGCTCCTCGAACCACAATATACAACACTTGTCGAAGGGCTGCTATTTCACCTTTACCTCTATAATGGGAGTTGACGCAAAGCTGTTAAAGAAGTGGTGCGGCGATTATAAAATCTAGACACTTGGTGATTTGAAGAATGGGGTCAAACGAAGTCTGCGATCCGAACTGTCTACTACTTACAGTTAAACATGCGAGTTGTCCCGTTATGATTTAGGTAGCAATGTCACATTTTTGCGCTGGTCCTCTCTTAACATGACTAACATATTAATGATATTTAGTTTGATGAACGTCAAGATATCGTCAAATATATTCACTGGCCGTACAATTACCGGACCTCAATATAATTGAACCATTATGTGTACTTTTAGAACAGAGAAAGAAAATGCTTGACTTGCATCTTTTAAGTTATTGAAGGATTTTGGTACAAGAATAGAATTGTATTATATATACATATAAGAATAGAATAGATATAAGAATAGAATACATTCTATTGGTCTATAAGACCTTATACTAATTTATTAGGCGAATAAATGTAGCTGTTTCATTCAAAGGTAATTAGTGACTTAATACCTTATTAATAAATAAATATTGGTATATATCAGGTATTCATATTATTTTATCCCTTCACTGTAAAAAGCCAGCTAAATTAAAAATTGAACACTTTAATACATATAGAAATATTAATAGAATAAGCAGTTGTTAGAGCCAAATTTTAATATAGGCAACCTACAACCGTGTATGTCAGTTGTATCTCTTGTGTTTTTCTTGTAACTGCTCAATTGTAAAATCCGACTGCCGTTGAGATTTACAATTATAATTGACCATCCGCTATAAATATTTTCATGCCATATGGTTTCGTAAAGGGACCTATATGGTGAAATATACTGAACCTGTATAATCTGTATTATATATATATATATATATATATATATATATATATATATATATATATGTCAATGCAATAAGATGACACTTCTTCCGAATAGGGGAGAGGGGAAAGAACAAAAAACAGATTATGAAAAAACTAAGGCAGAAAGACGTTGAATTTGGACAATAGAAAATTGGACAATAGAATTCAGTAAGTCAATAGGGTAGTAAGTTTTGCTTGTTTCAGCCTCTATGCACAAGATTATTATTATTGTTCTGTAATAGCTCAATGAACATAGTTTAACTGCACAAGTTAGTAATGCTCTTGTGTTTCGTACTTTCTATTACTTAAATAAGTTCCGCATTTTCAGGTGTTTCAGTTTAGGCGAAATTTCTATTGATCTATGTTCATAATCGTATTTAAACTCAATATAGCTAAAATATTTTATAGAGTGTAGGTTATTAACTTCATTATAGAGGCATTGTTTCTTTTACCCACCGTCTCAATCTACGACATGGATTGTCACGAAAACTTCCGACTGCACCCTCGTAACCAGTCACTTTCATTCTCTTTTCGTCGGTTTTATTCAGGTCAGTGTCGCAAATTCGAAGCGCGTCCCCCTCGCTAATTTAATCGATACATTTTCAATCAATGTCTTTTCGGGAGGTTGAGGAGGCGGGGAGCGCTCGTGCTTTGACTGGCGGGAAATGTGCGTACATTTTTGAGTAATTTTTCAATCGGTTCGCTTTTTTTCTATAGAATCTCTCATACTCTCGCCACCTGTCACGTTTTTTTTTTCGTTGGCCGAGTTTCGAAACACGTCGAAGGGTGGATTTCTATGCGAACAACGAATTTCCAGCATAACGTTGATTTATTGTTTTATTTGAACGATTTAGTGCTGTATTAAGTTATTTCGGTTCACGTTTCAAAATATTACCAGAGTTCCACTGAAGTATACTTAACACATCTATGAAATTACCCGGTCTAACCGACAAGAACTTTGAACTGGATCAGTAGATACCAGGGGGAATCAAATGTAAACAGTGATTTTGTAAAATAAATGTATTGATCGATTGTATACACAAACTAAACATTTAACATTTTTCAATATAATCATCTCCGTGCTCTTCACGCTTTTGCCATCGATTTAGAAACTTGAAACAGACGATAGTAACTCGCGCCGGGTCATGGCTGTACTGCGGACTGGTTAGTGCTTAAAAAGCAAATCGAATGGCTTTTGCACTGAATGACTTCCGATTTTCGGTCACATCAGCTCAGCAAAAACATTATATTCAAATATCTGATTATTTGAGATAAAAAATATGGGAAAACATTGTACGTGCTTTTGAAATTTGAGCGTTTCACTCAATATCCACCACCCCCTTCCGACCAATAGATCCTGAGTTGGTTCCAATGGCACCACCTCCGAAATGCACTCTTTCGAATAAAAATGAATTTTGAAAATGTGCCCACAACTGACGGAAACATCGACGAAAATACATTAAAAAAAATACATATATATATATATATATATATATATATATATATATATATATATATATATATATATATATAACCGAACATAGAAACTCGGTTAATTACTTCTGATATATTACTACAACAGTTAATGTTAATATTAATTATGAACATAAAATAGAAAATTAAATTAGTGCATATAACAATACAGAAGTTATTTCTTCGTAATAACGACAAACAATTTAATAAGAAGTCAATTCGTTGAAGAGGACGGTATGAGAGGGTCGCAAGATGTTCGTGGCATATGGCGATGCGCTCACTGATCCGTACCCGTTCCCGATTAATAAAGGAGCGCGTGTAGTTCGACATCCAGCGACGAGGGAGCACAAGTGTTCCTTGTTAAAGCGGAGCTTTTTCGATGGAAAACCGAAAAAAAACGAGAACGGTTTTCCTTCGGGTTTTCTGCTTCTTTTTTATCATCGGTCTGCGTCATCTGTTGCTACAGTTTCGGGAGTTCGGACGTCGAATATTCAGTTATCATTGGCGCCTTTATTGGCAATTTCGATTTTATTTCTCCTTTATTTTTCGTTGCAAAACCGACGGCTGAGCATGAACGAAAAGTTAAAATAAAAAAACTTCGGTTTATAGTAAATGGTAATATTAATTTCATTAAAAAAATACGACCGTGTAATGATTACTGTGATTTCAGTTGATGAAAAGATAAAAACTAAATGGGGCGATATTAAATATATATTTCATTTAATTAAGGAAATGTACTTTATTTCGTTTTTTTCATCGTTGCTTAGTTCGTAGGAACCGGAATATGTTATTTATTCAAAGTGTAGTCCTTCAGTAGCTACAACTGTTTCCTATAAATCCATAACACTATATTAGAATTTTGTATTATATAAAGGTTTATACGTTTTTTACGTGGAGAAATTGTAAAGATATTGAAAAAGGTACCCAATTTTGGTACGCTTCATAAGAAGTAAAGTGTTACACATCTTAATTAGTCCACAGCCGACTGTTGATGCTTCCAGGCGAAAAATTGATTTTGCTAAATCTGTAAGGAATTTACCCACCTTTCATTCGGCAGACCTATCCTAGTTTCATTTTTATCTAATGTGATCTCACAGAGGCACATGTAAAATGTTCACTAAAACTCAGTAAAATTTAATAAATATTCAAACTTAGATTTTTAGAACAAAAACGTTTAAAAATAACTAATAATATTAAATGTAACTAATAATCGTCCATTATAAAATTGTACACAATCGTAATCCTTCTATGATTTATTATATTTTTTTATCCAAACAGCATGTTGTTTGGATAAAGCAGCAGTGAATGTTGAATTCTTCTGTCATATTTATCGGGCTAGTTTTGTGTTGTCTGGACTGAATCCTTTTTAAAGTTTGTAGTTATCTTTGGGTATTTCCTTAATTGGCATTCTATTCCTGTTCATCAATGATGTTCTATCATATATTGTTTTTGCTATCATTACTGTGGATAAGTCGCTCATGAAACGTCAAGTAACATCTCAGAATTCATATATTTCTGAAGTATAACCTACAAAACATGACATGTAAACTAAGCAATATATACGCGTCCCTTTATTTGCATGAAACCCAACCCTAGTGCCAACATTCAACCTGATATAATATACTATATTGCTTGGTGTTGATCTCAGGATTCAGTTAGTGTTAATCTTCTTTTTTTTTTAATTTTTCTTATACCAAAAAAATTTAATATCACAATTTATTTAAAAAATACTATTTCATTTGAGAAAGATATTAAAAACGTTATAATATTTGTCTTCAACATATTCTTCGGCTGAGCTTATTAATCGAATACATTTATTGTTAATACGAACTAAAATCTTTAACATAACCCCAAATTTATTTTTATCAATTATTAAATTAATTATATTTCCAAACATTATTATGGAGTAATCTAACATTCCAAATGAATACCTTCAAAACTAGAATTCATTAGTTAGAAAGCAGTTAAAGTTTAACGGATCAAAAGGATTTTATTGCATAAACAAATTCAAACAATGCCCTTCGTTCTCGTCAAAACTATCTTACCATTTCAGATTCAATTCCTGAATAATTCAATTGAGTACTTAACGTAAAACACGACAACGAAAATAACCGGAAGAAGAACGATTAGCAGTAGTAATTTCAATTCGGAGCGATGGGGTCGGCAGGGAACGAAGTTGTGTCGGCGGGCGAAGGACGCCCAGTGTCCCTCCTCCATTAAAATAATCGATATCGACGCAAAGTTCTAATCTTAATCGGATTCAGCTGTGTAACACTTTAAATCAATTTGCGAACGCTCCACTTCGAACCTCAAGCGTTTGCGGCCAGGGGCGCCACCTTAAGACGCGTCGGCGGCAGTCTCGTGGCTTAGAAGTGTGAGAGGGATGGAGGTAGAGAGTGAGAGAGACGTGAAGGCGGCGCCGATGGGTGGGAAGGGGACCGGTGGCGGGAATTCCTTATTCTTCGCCGGCTGTAGGTTGCCCCGCTTCTTCGCCTGTCAATAATTCAGCGATGAAAACCGTTCTCTTTTGTACCTCGAACGTTCGTATATAAATCTCCTCGTTTGATATATGCCTTCTTGCCTTTTCCCCAAATCCCCGCTTGTCTATTAATGAAATATCCCGGCGGATTCTTTATCTCTTTCATAGACCACTAGATCACAAAGGGAAAACAATATCGGTAATAACGTCGTTTGATATCTGCATGTAAAACCTTATCCACACGAAATTCATTTGATTCATCTGCAGAAATTCGCCTTTTTTATAGTCGAACATAAAATATCTACTAAAGTCTAGCCTTTCTTGCATCTAGCCTCTTTTGTTTGTTAACGTAGTTTCGAGTCATTGCAGCATTTTTTAATGGTTTGGTTAATGGTGTTCATTTTCAAGTACGTTAAGGATATCACTATTTGTAAATTACCACCAAAAATTAACAGCACATAACTAGTTCGGAAACTGCTGAATGATATCCAGGTTAATCTCCTTGGTAACCTGGGTAATATAGTATAATATAACAGTACTAGGGCAAAATTTTTTTCAAATATCCAATATATTTCTGTATAGCTTCGCATCCAATGTACTTCCTATTTTTTATGTGCTAAAATATACCATCTAGATATTATTTATTCTAACAGCGTTGTGTTGATTTCTTTATTTTTTTTATAATATCTTTATTAGATACGCTTGGTACAATCTTAATTATAACTTAATTTATTACTACATTTCATTTGTACTTGGATTAATTCACAAGCAAGACGAGTGCGAAAAATTACATCAATATCTATTCTTCAATTATAAAATTATAGTAACTTACAGCTATAGCTTACACTAAAAGTATAAATTTCATATAAGTTCGTATATTTTGGTTCGCGTTAATCTCTTGAAGTATTGCAGTTGTATTGTTTCCACGTTAGTATAATTTACTAATATACGTTCGTGTTTCAGGCGAAATCTTGAATAACTTGGCAAATCTATTTGATTTCTATGTCATCGGGCAGTTCTTCGTGGGTTACATGGCGATAAGCATTGGTAATTAATCGAAGAACCTTGTTTTGACAGCCTTGGATGACCTGTCGTGTTGAATATGTAGTACAACCTCATATACACCCCATAGGTCCAAGTTGGCTTATTGCTATAATTGTCTTATAAATCAACCTATTTGATTTTAGACCCGTATAGTTGTTTTATTTTGGTTCTAATTGTGGTAATTAATAATGTCTAATGTGATACTGTAACTGTTCTAATGTAAGTTCTAATGTAATTTTGCCCAATAAAACTAATTCTCACTTGCTTGATCCAATTGTAATTTTTTTACAGTAATTTGCTGCTGAATTTAATTTCTGCTTCCTTGTGGTCTTTATCGATAGCCCTTATGACAATATCATCAAGAAAATTACATATTGTAGAAAGGAACATTACCAGTATATGTCAGATAAAGAAGTGGTCCCAACACACTACTCCTCGCTACATATTCCCTCTTTTCTTTAATTCAGTTTTGAACAAATATGTTCATGTCTAACCCTAAAATCTATATCCAATATATAAGCTTTTAAAAACTCTGCAAACACTCCCATGCCTCCTTCACAAATAATATATACATACATTCTGTGTTCTTGAAGAAATCTATTAAATTTGAAATTTTACTTGTAAACATATAACTTTTTTCAATTTAATAAAGTTAGGTAATTAAGTTGTTTGGCTGCTTGCAGACCTGCTTTCATTTTGTGGGAATTAATCTGGATTCCTTTTGGACAAGCTTGGTTTTGAAATTCCAATAAAAGATTATATAATCCCGTAATAATTAAATATTATTCCTGTTTGACAACATTTCTAAACAGGCAAAACAACATGTATAAGGATACATACAAAGATATCTTGTATCAACACTAGGCGGAAATGAACTTTTTTACCATCAAAATATAGTTTAACAGCAATATAGCGTACACAAGTATTATTGTTCGGCTATGGACGATTAGTAGAAGCAATATCAATTCCAAGCAATGCGACGACTATAATTAATTACAGTGTTTCATTAGTCGTATTTGATAAAAAATTTGATATTGTATCAAAAATATTAGTCGTATTAAACAATAAAAAGTCAGGTATATCTTGTACAATTTGCTCACATGTTGAATACCCAATATCTTGTTCTGATAATAGAAAGATGATCCTTTCTCCATTATATAATATATATATATATATATATATATATATATATATATATATATATATATATATATATATATATATATATATATATATATATATATTTAATTAAATAAACTGTGACGATAAGATATTTAATCATTATAAAATATAGTTGGAGAGCACTTCATGCAACACATATGAATACGCTTGGTACAAAGTTTCCCTAACATTAGAATTGTTTATAAAAGTGAGAGTATGGCAATAAATAAACTCAGTAATGCATAAATATTATTCATATACGGCCCTTTCAACTTCTTGAATAGAAGCAAGATATTTCCGAGAAAGAAATAGCTCCAAGGTTGGGAACATGAAAATCTTACAGAACCACATCAGCAAAATATATCAGGATATCCAAAAAGTTGTACCCAAAATCCCACATCATCAATACACATGTACGTTTTCCTAGTGAAAAGTGACTTACTTGTTCCTCAAGCCTCTTCTTAGGTAAAAGTACGAGGTTAAAGTACTATTTGCCTGTAACTGATCTATCTTTTCAAGGTAATCTTAATCAACCACTCTTTCTTTGTAAAATTCTGAACCTAATTTCGCCAGGTTCGGATGGATTTCCTTTATGGCTAATCCATTCAAAACCAACAATTCTATGATAGCACCATATACAAATTTATCTATTCTGTACTTCTACTGTAAAATGTATGCAAAAAATCACTTTAGAAAACTAGATCAGTTAGAGAACTAATCAAACATAATTCAAGAATTATAGTTGTATGCTCATTAGAATGCCATCTCTGTGTCACGACCAGAACTTTTCACTTATATTTTTAATATTATTAATTTTTCCCATTTCCTATAATACAAATAAATTTAAAATATCTAAATATATTCGTAAAAAACAACAATAAGTTATCCTAATTTACTTTCAACCCAAGAGTGCAAATACAAACTTAATTGCTGATTTAAATTTTGACAAAGCCGGCTTGGTGGTGCACTGGTAAAGGCGACAAGACGGTCCTCCCCTCTCGCGGTAGTCACGGGGTCGAGTCCTGCTGAAGCATGGTCGTAAGTTTATGTTCGTGATTTTTAACATTTGTGATTGTCCTTAGGCAAGAATGTAAAATCCGACAAGGAAAATGACCCAAGTAACGCACTCTTACCCAGCCTGGTCAGTAACCGCATGTCTTCTGGGATGATTTCTAAGTCGATCAATCGTCAGTCCGTAGTCTTAGTACCGAGGACCGTGGCTCTGAGCCCACGTTAAACTGTTGGTCCAGTCCAGATAAACCCACTTTGGTAAGAAGGAGTTTTTAAAATATATACATAAAGACTACACAAAAAACTGAAAACGAAATAGTACAGTTTCATGCAACAACAATTAGTCTTGATTAATTAATTATTCCAATTTTTTTTGTAAGTGCTATTGTCATATTATAGACATTAGTATTTTTAAAATTTTTAACACACCTAAAATACAGTATGTTTTAATAAAGCCAATTTAGCAACAGAAACAAATTGTTAGAACCGATTTTGTAGAATTGATTTGGTGAAGGTGTTTGGGCAATTAAAACACGGGATTCAACTGAGTCACTTTCTATTTATTTCGACAAACATCTCGGTCAAAGGCCCAACACAGAATGAATCAAGATGGCGGGATCTTCATTCCGTCCGGATGGCATTAGTACGAGCATGCGCCGTAGCTTTTATTATAATTTACAGGAAACTACTTTAATATCGACTATGCAACCATATATACATCGTCAGAGGACGTCAGATGTAGGCGCATCCACCCAATTATTTATATATCCAACAAAATATAAATATAGCGAAATCAATTCACCGTATCCTTCTTTAACATACATATATATCATGACTAAACTGTAAATATTTACATATAATACAAACAATAAGTTCTATTGTCATCTAATTTAATTTAATGTTAGGAAAATATGACGCGACTGAGGGAGATGATGTGTGCTCTGCATAACAACACCGAGCAATTTGCACAACCACAATTAGCTAATGGAATGTTGTTAGACAAAATATGTGGGGTAACGGTGGTCCAAAGATTTAAACTGGCAAAATATTGTAATTAAGGTAATTTAGTTGGGAGACGGGGGAAGAATATACGTGCGAGCGTCGAAACAAAATCAACATCGCCCAGATTCCAGAAGAGTCGCATAATGTTCGGAAAGTTATTCGCCCAACGAAAGTTATGTATTTATTTTACCGACGGGTGAATACTAATGATTTTCTAGATTTAGCGCGAAGCCATTCCGTCGTTAAGAAAACGCGTGTCTCAACATTGTTTAATTATTGTTATTCGTCACTAATTAAATTGTCACAGTCATTAAATCACACATTCTACGGCAAGTGATATATTTAATAATGAGTTAGAGAGGGTTTTTTTTTTCAGCATTTTTGTAACGTTACAGTCAATACATTTAAATGTATTAAATGCTAGATTTTATTTTTAGCGTTTTTTACAAAAAATGTTTATTTGAAATGGAAAAAGTATGTTACTAAAAATGAACATAGAATTTCACATCAGAAACTTCTTGTCTTTAAGAGAAACTACAAATTGATTTATTTTCTGTAATACTCATTAGAAGTAAAAAAGAAGAAAAAGAAGAAATTGGTTGTCAGATTAAAACTATAGTGGTTGACTGAAAATAATCGATTTGTTTTTACTTTATAAATTGCATCTTAGACGTAACAGATCAATTGAAAAGTGCCCGAACTACCATAGTAAAACACATTTTTTTGGCAAAATTAGTATTTTTTTATTCAACATAATTCTCTTCAAGGGTGATACACTGATTATAGCGACCCTCCAACTTTTCGATACCATTTTTGTAGTACCTTTTGCCCTTTGCTTCAAAATAGGCCTCAATTTCGGCGATAACCTCTTCATTTGACGAAAATTTCTTCCAAGCGAGTATTATTATGAGATCTGAGAATAGGAAATAGCCCCTGGGGGCCAGATCTGGAGAATTCGGTGAATAAGGAAGCAATTATAAGCCTAATTCATAGATTTTTGCCATTGCTTTTGCTGACTTGTGACACGGTGCATTGTCGTGGTGAAGCAGCACATTCTTTTTTCCAAATGCGGCCGTTTTTCGGCAATTTGGTCCTTCAAGTGGTCCAATAACGCTATGTAATAGTTGCCGTTGATGGTCATTTCTTTTTCAAGGTAGTCAATGAAAATTATTCCATGCGCATCCCAAAATACAGTTGCCATAACTTTGCCAGCCGACTGTTGCGTTTTCCCATGCTTTGGAGCGGGTTCATAGTATGCAGTCCACTCGGATGACTAATGATTGGACTTCGGAGTGAAATGATGGAGCCATGTTTCATCCATTGTAACACATCGAAGCACAAACTCGTGTTTATTAGGCTTGATCATCTTCAAACACTGCTCCGAATCAACAACTCGTCATTGTTTTTGGTCAAATGGTGGCATCCACTTTGCACAGAGCTTTCTCATACCCAAATATTTGTGAGTGGTATGATGTACATGTTCAGTTGATATCTTTAGAGTGCCTGCTATTTCATTCAATTTCAATTTAGGGTTATTCAAAATCATCTTGTGGATTTTTTAAATGTTTTCGGCGGTAACAACCTCTTTTGGGCGTCCACTGGCGTTCACCGTCTTCGGTGCTCATTTTACCACGTCCAAACTTACCAATATTTGATGGTTGATTTTCCTGGGGCAGTGTCCGGAAACCAAGCATCCAACCAAGGCATCAAGCCAAGTTTTTGTTTCAACTGTATTTTCTCCCTTCAAAAAGCAACGTTTTATCAATACGCGAAATTCCTTATTATCAATATTTTTCACAATCCAAAATGCTATGATTCGTTGCTTCACTCAAATTGCTATAATTCACAAACTAATGATCCGACAGCTGTCAAATTTATAAATGCATCTTTGAGGTATAGAGCTAACTGAAAAACATATGGATTTAAATCTAGTAGCGCCATCTATGTGTCAGGCCAGGGACTTTTCAACTGACCTGTTAGACGTAAGATCTCAAATATGGTACTTATATTAAAGTTGTATTTAAGCCAATGTCTGTTACAGTTAAGTTTATTAATTGATTAGGGCCCCAGTAATTAGGGCAACAATAATTTTAATAACTTAGTGTTATATCACATCGTATACCCATATATAGGTGACTGCATTTATTTTGATAACTTTTCACTTTAAACAGGCTATTAATGAAAAAAATTGCTACAATATATTTTAGTTAAAATAATTTACATCATTTTCGTGATTTTCCTGTCCATCTAACAATATGGCGGCATCGTATCAAGGATATCATCATCATCACAAGTATATTTGTTTGGAAACGATCCAGTTATGGATCTAATTTCATATTTTTTCAGCATTTCTAAATTGTATCTATTTCAGGTGAGTACTGAGTAGAGCAGAAGTTATAGTTAATCAGCTTGAAGTTCCTTCGGTTGAGGTAGGGCGATAGTATATGATAATATAAATGTGGAACCGTCTTTTTTATTTTGAATGTTAATCCATCATGCCAAACTTTGTCAAATATTGGATTTATATCCAAAAAGGCAGCAGAGCAGTGTAGACCATTTTCCAGGCACTACTGATTGATATTTTCAGTGTACTTTTTCTCCATGATCCTCAGGAATCCAGATTGGTGACTGGAGATTATATTGTTTAGGTGCTTCCTAATTTTCTTTAGAATAGTTTTTCAGTCTAATAATGTAAAGGACATCAAAACTGAACTTGCTGTTGTATTTTGTTACGAAAAAATCCCGCAAGACCAATATGCAATTTTTGAACAATACTTACAATTACAACTTACAAAAATGCCCGACAAAATTAATATATAATTCATCATGTTTATTAAATGTTAATATAAATCAAAATATAATTATTCGTATGTGTAATATCAAAAATATCCAAGTTATTCGCCAAATTCTTTAAATAGTGATCAAAACGACAGGACGACCCTCTAAATATTGCGGTAAACGTAGGCTTTATGTGATTTAATGGTGTTTATCCATAAGAAAGAGTGTAAAATTTGACAATTACTAATCCTAGTTAAGTTAACAATCAGGCGAGGTAAGAATAGATCATTCATCTGTATTGGTTTCTAAGCACAGGTAGAATTAAAACCCAAGACTGTATCTGCAGATAACGACATTTACTACTATTGTAGGATCTTTAACAAATCAAGAGTTGGTGAGTTCAACTTAAAATGTTCAATGAAGATTTTGTCTTCTATAATTATATATTATATATATTAAAAGTAAAATTATTATTATATATATAGAAAATAAGATGTTTTGTAAAAATCTTTGGTCATATATTTTCCGGTATTAATATTTTACAGAACCTCAAAACAAGAATCACTAATCCAGAGCCGGAACTTGCATCTACTACTAGGCTGCTATTAGTACGGCACGATTTTCGAAATTCTTTATTAAATCTCGCCAGAGTTGGCGGTCGGAGGCAGCTGTGTTTTTTTGTTAGTAGATGTTATGCGCTGTATTTTCCATCCAAAAAGTAAATTTCATATTTTAAACGAATTTAAAAATTTCCCTTCTAATACGATTTCGACGAAAAACTTTGCAATTTGGATTAAGCATCGCATTTTGATGCGTCGCATTCGTCTCAAGCTTACAGATGTTATATTTAACAGTTTCAAAGTCTTGGAGCCATATAGAAAGTTTGGCAATACAACCATTCGAAAAAGGTGGCTTTTAGCTTTAGTTGTAATAAATCCTCACAACATACAAGGGATTCAGCTTATTTCATCGGCGGTAGATATCGCTTTCTTCTACTAACATATATTGTTGATCCCACATACTTCAACTCTCGCACTGAGATTTACAATAGCAGGCAATCCGTTAGTGGTTTCTACTTCTTTAATTTTCAAGCAATATGACTCAGCAGTGTTAGGATGCTAGAAGTCTCAACATCTATGTGAGCCGATGTAGGGCTATTATCATCGGTCAATGAGTTTACATTTTAGGCTAAATGATGTGGCTCGGTGAATGGAGGTATAACGAAATGAAACAGTGGTGTTTACATTATGTGACCGTTATTTATAGGCTATATAAAAAATGAAAAAAAAACGGAGTTACCTTTTGACGAGGCTTGGGTAATCGATGGTGGCACATCTAAATCAAACGATAGTCGAGTACTGAATGAATCAAAATGCCCTTCAATAACATCCCAGATAAACGTCTCGGGGTTGCCGCCAGCTATTCGTTGTCGGGTTCAAGTTGGCGCTGCTGGCACCCCGCCCGTGTTCAACATCTGGGATTATATTTCTGGGTATTTTGTAGACCGTTATTCCACGATGTAAAATTCGACATGCCTCAAGGCCGCTACAACATCATCGTATTGAGCGAATAGAAATATCTAAAGAACCGAAAATTATATCGTACCTAACTAAATAGTAGTAATTGATATTTAATCATTTGTAGTCACACTCACTATGACTACGTCTCGGTTTAGCCCTCAGGACCTCTCCTTTCCTTACGTTTTCTCACTATGTATGAAAATTATGAGTTCCCTATTCTAGAGTCGTAAAAAATTATAATTTCTATTTGCAATCACAATGAAAAGCAACAAAACCTCAGACATAAATTTAATATGAGAATCGCAAACTCTCTATTTTATAAAATTATAAAACAAATAGTAAAAAAAAGTATATAAATTCAAGAATAAAATCAGGTCCATTAAAAGTATGATTGGCAGAGTTAAGTTATATTGTAATAACAAGAAAGAGTCAAGACATTTTTATAAGGGAAATTAATTTCTAATTAGCATCCTTCCCCAATTTCCATCGGCATTAAAACCGTTTATTAAAAGAATGTCTCCCCCGCACTAAGCCCGCTGCGCTCTACTTTAACTGAAATTATGCAGCAATTAATTAATTTCGGCGCTAATCGCCCAGAAATAACGAAAAAAGAACCGTTTACGACGAGAAAGCCAAATAAAGAGAGAAACCATTCATTTGGGCGCTCGGACGACGCGAAAAAAAGGGGAACAGAAACACCGCGAATACGGCAGTTTTAAAAATACGAACGCCGTGTAGGTGGCGGGCGTTGCAGGATTTGTTCTAGTCCGTCTTCGGTTGGAAATTGTCACAGCGGCGAAACGAATCCATCTGGATTGACGGAGATTAAAAAGAGATCGAGAGTATAAATAAAGCTTTCTCGTCAAGCGAGAAACAACGTAACGGACAAAAAAGAAGAAGAACTTTTTTTCGGCTAATGACGAACGCATTTTTTTCTCTCTCTGTCTTCGACATTTTATTGTTTCCTTTGTATGAGAATTGTTTGCAATGGTGAACGTTCTTTGATTTATCATTTATTTATCAGACGATTTAACTTTTAAACGGAATTAAACTGACTGTTATAGAAGATACTTCATTCTCTTACTATATCAGGTATATTAATCCAGATTTTTGCCTATTCGGTTTTGTAGTTGTTGATTGTAAGGAAACAAAAATGTTTTTTCAGTAAATCTTTAGAACTAGAGTATAAAGATTTCTAATTGGTTTGAAGTTTGACATATACTGGGGAGAGGCAAAATGAATGGAGGAGGTGCCGTTGTGATTTGGGCGGTAATATCGTTGTTAGCATTGGGAATTATCGACTGAAAACGACTGTCGGCTCTTTAGTAATTAATTACTTTTTACTATCGACTGTTTCAGTCGCTATTTTCCGTCCGACTGATTTTACTACTATTTACTATAGAGTGTTTCTCTCCTATACTTTTAATTACTATTTTCGGCTCTACTAATTTCATTCGACTGATTTTTAACTCTCTGGATCTGTCGTCCTAGCCGCGGCCTTGAAAGTAATGTGCAGAATTTATTATGCTTGTATCGATTTATATGTAATATATATGGTTTTATGTTTTTTCGTAGTTTGATCATAAATAACAATATTTTGTGCATAAATATAGCTGCGTTTTGGAACGCTATTTTTATAGATTATAATAAAGATCAAGATTATGCTAAAAGGACAAAAAGTATATATAGTAACATACTTTTGACGGTCTTTTAGCAATCATAAATAATTTTTTTTTGTTGACTTTTTCGTTTCGTTCTATCTTTCTCGATTGTTGTTCAAGCCTTTGCTGTTGATTATCAAAACTTCTTTCCTAAAATCTTGAACACTAAATTTAGATTCGAAAGGTTCCAGAAATTGCATCGATTCGAAACGATTTGAAGAAGTTTTTACAGTAGAAGATGTTAAATTTCGTAAAAAAGTATTAACGGAAAAGGCGTAATAAACTATATTCAATAATACTGTCGGCTTGGTTGGCGCTGTGGTAAAGGTAATAGGACGGTCAACCTACGGTTGCGATAGTCTCGGGTTTGAATCCTGCTTGTGATTGCTTAATATTTGTGATTGTCCTAGGCAATACTGCAAAATGCGACAAGGAAAATAATCCCAGTAACCAGACTTGGTAATACCGGATGTCTTCTGGGATGATTTCTAAGTTGTTCACTCGCCAGACGGTAGGATTAATGCCGAAGATTGTGATTGGGAGCCCACATTAAAGTGTAGGTTCATTACAGAAAAAATTTTAGTTGGTAGGAGACTATAAAATATATTCCCACTTAATATTAATATTATACATATATAATAAGATAAAAACAATAGAAGTAGCAACTTTATGCCGTACTAAAGGAGTGGAAAAGATCGTTAATTTTTTAAATATGTCATAATGTCACCTATTTCATGCATTTTCTGCTTCATTTCATTTTACATTTTTCGTTTTTTTATTATCATGTTTTTAGGATGTTGAGCCATTTTTATTAGCTGATTTAAATTTATGAGAATGCGGTATAAATTATAATTGTGAAGCGCCATATCATTTTATTATTATCAAGAACAGTGTTGGCTTTCTTTTGCATGAGAATATTATCTCATCAATAAAGGTTTTTAATTAGTGGAATACAACTTGGACTTCAAAGTCTAATATAAAATGGATTTTGTAAATTATGTATTTATTTCTTATTTCTAATTTAGAAATACAATAAAATTAGTGCTTAAGTTAAAAATTAGTGCTTATTTATGCTTCTTAACCTAGACACATTTTGGAAGTGGACAGTAAGTGAATAAATTCAGTATTTTAAACAGTTTTTCCCGCAGTCATTGTAACAAAGTATTAATTAATAACGTATTTATATATACGTAAATAATAGTGTATTTAATTCAGATGGCTACTGTACAATATCTCAATCCCAAATTTGTATACATTTAAATATAATACAAAAATATAACAAAAGAAATCGAATGAATGCATAAAATTTGTTCATTTTTTTCTTTTTGATACAGTCAGAGAAAAGGATTGTTAGCTGTTAGATGATAATACCCCGAAATAATCTATATATAATACATGTCCCTTATTTAAGACATTAAGATTTATGGATTTTGGCCTCTGTCGATAACTTAATATATATTTCAAATCTTTCTTACATCAAGCTTCTTTGTACATTAGCTCTTATTAATGTGCTTGTTTTCTTTAGATTCGCATGTTTATCGATTTTCTTTTACTTATATTTCAACAGAAACTCCTTATCCAAAATAATTTCATTAGATTGCTAGAATCTGCATAGTAACAAGTTTTTTAAAATGTTATATATTCTAAGGTCATGCATTTACTTTATACAACAAAGCTTAACTATCTGTAACTACCAAATACATCAAACACACCAAAGTTCTATTCAATTCCTTTTTTATTATTAATTGTTCTGATAATCATTGTCACCATGTAATATGTTTTTATCCCTTTCGTTAAAGTTCCATTTATCAGTAATCTAGTTTGTTCAGTGATGTTTAAACATTATTCCTATTTTCCATTCTATATTGTGTTGCAAATATCGTTATAATGTGTTATCATCCACATCCATATCATATCATACTAAGAAACTTATCTCCGAGCCTTGTGATTCTTATACGGAGATTACTTATTAATTTGTGTCACATAGCATCCACAACTCAGCACGCCGCATCAGACTTTTCGAACCTTCTTTAAATAAATTGATCCAACCATATTCTCATTAATAACATCCAAAGAATTAATCTTCTAAGTGTAGATAAGACTTTCACACTCTGTCAGTCTATGGGGGGTTTATTCGACGAGGAAAGTGAGGTAGTCGTTTTTGTTGATATTTGTTCTGCTATCAACTGTCAACCATTTGAAAATTGAAGAGAAAGAAAGATGAAGAAGAGACCAAAACTATAACTACTGATGGATCTCAATCGAATCCATTTAGATTATTTGCGGGAGTTCAGGTATTTAAGAACAGCAATACAGGGGAAAACGTAGCTTCTACTGCTACAGTAATAAGCCAAAGCAGCCGAGTTACAGGAGCATTTTTTCTCTAGGACGGTACGCATGGAAGGAAAAAATAATACTGTCAAAATTAAAAAAAAACGAACACTTGATTTACCATTTTTTTTGTGTGGCCCCAATACTTGAACACTATGATAGTTTAACATCTGTATACTTGAGGTGTTTCAAATGCGATACCGGAAAATAGGAGAACAGTTCAGATCGATCGCCAAATGTGACGAGTTTTCTTGAGAAATCCTTCTCCACCAACGGCAGTATGTTACTTCGGACGGAGACACTCTCGCCGAATTCCAGCTATGGTTTGATTATGATGCTGATGATATCTATATATCAATCTATAACTGTTTTCTCCTTATTTTCTCATCCTTGGCTAAACTTTCTTGTCAATACCTTTGTTGAAACATTAGTTGATAAAGGAACTATTTTGTCTTAAGTCACTATAGTTTATTCAAAGTTTTATTAGTAATGCTTTATGAATATTTGTGGCGTCGAAACATTACAATGTTACCGCAACAACTCTGAGTTTTACTTCAGTTTAGCTTTGACATACCAGAAAATTCTAATCTAAAAAAAGTAGTTGAACAAAAATGTTATCAAATATAATTTATTTTAACATTATAGTACATCTAATACATATATTGTCGAAGGACATTAAACTACAATTATGAACAGAGGTATAATATTTTGTTTGTTAGATTTGTTTTGTTTACATTACATTACAACTCTTTTCCACACCAATCATGAGGTAGAGTATCTAAGCGCGTTTCTCTATGTAGTGGTATCTCTCTTGAGGCCTAATCCACCTAATTAACAATTGTATATCTTAGAAAGGTTTTTTAGTTTTATTCGAGACACTTACAACTTAACACACGAGACACTTTTAACTTAACTTTTTTACGTTTAGTTCTTGTTTCCTTCGGTGGCGGGTTTACTTATTAAGTCATCGGTATCATAATATATTTTATTTAATCTGCTACTCTCTGCGTACATCACTCTTCATAAAATTAATCTCTTCTGTCTAATGCATTTACCATATCTACAAAACAGATAGTACTCATTCTCTCCTCGTACGTTCTAACCTAATGCTCATGTTTAATTTCGAACAAGTATAATCATATCTGTGCACACAAGCCTTTCACGCCCTACAATACCATTTTCTGCAGTTATATTCGATTAATTATGTGCATACCATTAGTTGTTTCCACTCTCATCACTTTGTCTCAGTCCAAGTCCTTTGACTCACTGTCCAATTCAATAACTAAACTGTTAATTTCTAATCCGTCTAAAACATGTTCATGATTCCACCATATGGAGTTCATCCAAACCGAAGATGTTAAGGCTGACAATGCTTCTTTCCACATATCTCGCGACCAGCCATATATCTGCAATTAATTATTAAAAAAATATAATGACCAACAAAACCTAATCGAATGCTACTGTAACTTTTACCTTTTTCCATGAATTTTTGTTGTCTTTACACTTTTTTTTTTTTACTTTCTTGCCAAGAGTACGACAATGAACCATTTTGAAATATTCAAGTTTCATCAAAATACACAAATTCGAATAGTTTATCTTTCTTGGTCTTATTTTATGACTCGAAAGATTGAATTCTTTTTAAGGCCATATCTGGAAGTTCCATTAAACTTCTGTTTATATTATTTAAACAATATGCTCTGTAAGAGTGTATGAAAGAATGTCTTACATCCCTCAAAAAGCTGCATATCCCTAACTCTTTTATGTGTACTTTCCAGACAGACAATTTTCTCTAAAATAATTTTATTAAATTATGTTTATATCGATACAATAATTTTAGTCTATAACTTACTGTTCTTATACATTTCGTATTTTGGTCTCAAATAGAGCCAATATCAAGATGGTCAAGATTAGTCACCCACTTTGTCTTTAGACAGGTTCTCTTAGGTGAATCTAACGTACTGTTCTTCATTTTGTAAGCGATGTTATTCACAGTACCAACACTAATATTTAGTGCAGCAGCAACCCTCTAAAAACAATTTCAATTAAATTGTAGGGACTTATATTATTTCATATCATCAATAATTACCTCTCTAGCGGAAATTATAGGCAAAAGGGGGCCTCCATTATCTCGTTCCTTTTTGAAATAATTTATTCAAGCGGAAATCAATTTGTGACTCTGAATTCTGTCTTTTGATGACTATCAATTGTTTTCGATATTTTCAGACGAAATGCGAAAAATAATCAAAGCGCTAAAATAACGATTGTCGGTTTTTAATCTGTAGTAACAATAACTATTATTTTGAATAATTTTGCGTACGTCTGATAACCACCTGCCGTTTGTCAGACGTATACAAAATTCTTTAATGAATTACTGTTAAGAGGTTTTAACTCTTACCTATAAATTATTGTGGCTGTATAATTAACTGCAGTTTTCGGATATACTATAATGTTAAAATAAATTATATTTGATAACATTTTTGTTCAATTATTTTATTTAGATTAGAATTTTCTTGTATGTCAGAGCCAACCTGAACTAAAACTCAGAGTTGATGCGGCAACATTGCAATATTTCGACGTCACATATATCCATGAGGCATTACTAAAAAACTTTGAATATACTTTTAATATTGAATATTCGTATCAATGTCATTATGGAGCAATACTATTAAGCTTACTATAATTTATAAACAGAGTCTTAAGAGTATTTCCTATAGTTTTATGACCCTTGGTTACTGATTAGGAGATTTTCTGCTTTATTTTTCTTAAATTTAGTTTTCTATTCATTCTCGTCAGCCCCACTTGTATACAGTCATGTTATATTTGCGAGCACAATCGTACAACCGAACCGAAGCGTAATAACTCAAAATCGACAAAACGGACAAATATCAATTTGTTTCAGATAATAATACGGACGGTCGTCAAGCAGAATTTTAATAGAAACGGCAACATCTCCAGGATAGAAGAATTCTTGCGCGTGGCTTTAATTAAAATTTAAATTACTGAACCGGGACCGCCCGCTTGCAGGAGAGGACGGACCCTTTTTCCAGTTAATCTTTTAAATGTCGACGTCACGGCACGTTGCGATACAATTAATCAGTTTAATGAGGGACGATCGCCGTTAGAGGGCGCAATTTGTCGGGCAGGTGGCGCTCGAACGGCTAATCAGGCCGAATTGTCGGCAGATTCGCGAAATTAATCAACTTGACGCGAAACGAAAATGTTTTTTTACCAGCACGTCATGAAAAGTTTGCTTTTTAATTTTTTTTTGTTAAATATATTCTATATTAATGGGTCGTCAAAAATATATTAGCTTTATTAAATTTAATAAAATTAATATCATTTTAAAATCAAGATCAATCAATCGATGAAAAATGTATAGTTAGCCTAGAAGAGCCATTCACATTGACCCAAGGTGGAATATTCATTCAAGTGTTGCTGTGCACATGGATATGTAATATGTCGTATTACGAGCTGTTATAACCGAATGAAGCTGTTACTACAAATCTCTACAAACGTCAATTGAACAAAGAGACCACGGATTGTAGCCAAGGATATCGGCAATAACGAGTAACATATGCAAAATCATCATCTAGCACAACAATGCTCGACCATATGTTATAAACCAGACCATAAACCAGCGCATTTATCAGACATAGTATCTTCTGATTAATATCTATTCAGCTCTAGCCAACATATCTTGGAATATAGGTTTTAAATACTGAAGAAGTGTGAAAATGGATCGAAGATTGGACTAAATCTGTTAAAAGTTAAATGTTTTAGTCACGTTAACCTTTTATGTTTTTTAGTGACTGAATAGTTTAACGTGGACTCCGAACTACGGTCCTCAGCATCAGGCCTACCGACTGGTGAAGGACCAACTTCCCATCCCAGAAGATATCCGGCCTTACCCAGCCTGGTTAATGGCGCGGCGTCCGATTTTACGCTCTTGTCTAGCACAATCACAAACATTACGACAAAATTTACGACCATGCCCCAGCAGGATTCAAACACGCGACTATCGAAACAGTAGGAGGAACGCTTTGTCGCCGTTACTACTGCGCCACCTAGCTGGCCGAAGGTTGGATGTCAGAAAGATGTGAAATACAATTTCATATCTACTACCTACGACTAGCACATAAATAATTCACAATCGTTTCAAAAATGTATCAAAATATCCAGCTTTTTATATTCTTCCTGTTGAATTTCTATCAGCAAAATTATTGATATATAGATATATACATAGCCGACGAAAAAATCTATTAATGATCAGCAAAACTTAAATTATGCAAAATAAATCGATTAGTAATATTGTATAGATTTCAAACAACTTAAGATACAAGTGGAGTGTAAGTGTATGAATTAATTATTCTGTGCCAAAACTAATTTTATACATAATCAGTAGTCAATGCAGATCATTTCATTATAGATATGCGTAGAGGATATTCATAAATGTAACAATAAAAACAAGGAGCTTGAGAGGTTTATGTTGTGGCTGAAATAATATATATCCTCGACATCGTCCTAAACCTAAACAACATTCACAGATAAACCCCTCAGTTTAGTAGTGGTTCTCGACTCGCCTACTAGCAAAAATAATAATTGTTCAAATCAAAAAATATCCTTAAAAATTCCCAAATTATACAAAGTTGCTATGCAGTATTTCAACTCATTATAATCTGCAAATACGTATATGAAACTAAACAATAAATTTAAACATCTATAAATAGATACATAAACAAAATAATTACAAATTATAACTACATCAAAAATATTTATTAATTGATAGTAGTTACGTGTTTCATACAAAATTATAATATAATATACTAGTTTTACAGTATGCCATAACTATTTCCGAAATAATTATTTGTTTTATTTCAAATCAGTATCAAGCTATCAAACTGAACCAAAATCTACGAGTCAGTGTGATATTTTAGTAACCTCTTGAATGAGTGGAAGCTCTTCAATACAGAAGTTAATTTCCGTGATACCCTTTCTCTTCTACTCATATTTCTCACCTCACAGCCAATCCTTCAGACTTACATATCGCCATATGCGGATTTTTGCCGTGGCTTTAATGGAGAATTAAATGTGGTCTTTTATGCTTCTAATTAGAACATTTTAAAATCTTTAGATAATACTTGCTGGTGATAGTGTTATCCAATTCAAGTTAATCGATATGAATGACATTTCGTGAATTCCTAAAAAATGTGGCCGACCGATAGGCACAACTTCTTTAGCGCCACTCTGATTGTTAATTCATCTGTTGTATATCTGGTGAGCATGTATATATGCTCCAAAAAGCCACAAGAAATTGTAGACTGAAAATCGTCAATATCTCATTTTAAGATATTACACAATTGCGCTTATGGGCGAGTATGAGCAATCTCCATGGAGCTCAAGCAAGCTCTCATGGAGGTCTTTTTCATATCCCAATATACATGAATGATGCTTGTAACTTCAACTACTTTATGTACGATTCTCCCATGTTTCAATATTATTCGACGATTTCCGGTGTGTTTCGGACGACCTTTTTGCGACCTCTTTTGACCACAATGGAACTCTATAAGTCACCTCTTTCTTCTTCTTATTTCCATGGCGCTACAGCAGCAGATAAGTTCAGCCTTCTGTCTCTCTATCCCCTACCGCTCTCATCCACACTCGGATGCTTAGGTGCTCTCGTACATCTTCACAGCGTTCCCCGTGTCTTCCCACAGGCATATTTCCGTGCAGTTGACTCTTTAAAAAAATTTGTTAACCTTTTGTCTTCCATTGTTATCACATACCCTACACACTCCTTAATCGTGGTAGACTGCGATGGGTGTCATTATTGTACTTTAAACTCTTAGCTTGTGACTACGATGTGGGATTTTAGATTTTGGTAGGTGGAATATTGCGAAATAGGCTTTATTGGCAATATTTATTAATCTGCGAATTTATCCGCCTTCCGTAGTCGCTTAGTTCAGTTCCATTCCCAGGTATGTAAAGTGATCCACCGACTCAACACTGTCTTCTACTTTAAATTGTGCGTCTACATTACTTCTTTTCTATATTAAAGTTTTTGTTTTACTCGGGTTAACCTCAAGGTCGATGTTGTTACCATACAATTTTAGTTCTGAATATGCTTAGCTTGCCGCTTCTGCTCTTCAGCCCATAATATTGAGGTCATGTGAAGAAGCAGCCAGCTGTATGCCTTACTGGTTAGCAGGATTTTCTTTCCGATGTTTATCTATCTTACTATGTATTATAGTGATAAATTAAATAGGGTATGGGTCACCCCATCTCCTTGCTTTCCGCCTTTCTATATATTGAACGCGCCAGTTAGTTTTTGGATTCGTACCACTGCTACGTTGTCTTCCATTATTGCCTTCAATATTCTAATTAGTTTATGCGGTATCCCTAATCTAATCAATATCTGATACAGTTTCTGTCTATTAATCGAATCATACACCTGTTTAATATATTTAATATGCATATATGTAAATATGTTATATACATCAATATTGGGTACCCAGGCTTTTCGTAGTATTTGTTTTACTGTAGATAGCTCGTCCATTGTGTACCACCTGCCACGCCTGAAATCTAATTGATAGTCAGCATTTATATTTTCTACAAGCGGTTGAAGGCGTTGGTTAATAATATATGTGATAATTTTTTACCCAGACATTCCACGATCACATTTAAGTTTATCTTCCTTTTTTAAGCATGAAAAATAATACTTTTTCTCCAACCCTCGGGAATTACCTCTTCCATGTGATGCATTTAAAGTTAATGCGCGGGAAATTCAAAAAGCTACAGATTTATCATACTGCCATTCTATGAAAATATTTAAAATAATTTACAAATATCGACATGTTTCTAGGTTAAAATAAATTTAGTAATATTCGCACTCGATTCAAGATTTTAATCAACCAAAAAAATAACAATACAATGGTTCAAATAAGCGATTCGTCAAATCGAACAAAGACAAATAACATTTTAATTTATGCCCCGATCCAAAACGAAAATCTCGACATCTAAACAGTTTTTCGTGGCGACGTAGTACCGATGAGATGAGACGGGATCGGGGCTTTCTTAATTACCGATTTTAATTAAAATAACTTCGGCGTTCTTCTTCGAGCTTGGGCGAAGGGGTTCGGTTTGGCTTTTAATAAAAACCGGGCCAAAGGCAAGAGTTAAATAAATCCCCATCGCCAACGAGACACGCCACAAACTAATATATTTGTTCAGCGCCAAAGATTGTCGGGAATGCGACCGTTGTTGCCGCCAACACTCCCCTCTCTTCGCCTTGGAAAGAAGTATTTCGTTAAATACGCCCCAATTGCTGTTGTGGCGACCGGAAAGTTCTTTTTCTTGTCGAGGTAATGTCCTCGTAAAAAGGGTATTTATTTGTGTGCAGTCTTCCTTTAATAACGTCTCGATTATAGTGACAAACAATTGGCAATAATCCTAAGAGTCTCTTTATATTTCTACCATTGTCCAGTAACTTACATAAGATTTGTATGATTGTTAGTATATGTGCATTATATATACAATCGATACGTCTAAACAACAACCACGTAAAAACACTTGACACACTACTTTGCTCTAATTGTGTCACAGAATTATTCAGATGTTTTTAGGAGGGAGATGAAACGAGATTTAGTTTGGTTGGACGAAAGACAAGACAAGACGAAGGACGACAAGACAAAAAATATATAATATCAGATCTGGTGGACTAGACTCATGGTAGCAATTTTCTTCGGACTCTTTAAAGCCTTTAAGAGGTATTACGTATTATCCAATTTTCACAGCATCAAAGTTTGGTATTCTGAGTAATCGTTGATCATTCGTGTGAATCTGAGACTCATTCGAGGCCGGCGAAGAGTTGCAGCATGCTGAGCCGTAAGCACTATTCTCTCTATGGGCAGATCACATAAACATACAGTCTCAACTCAAGTTCTAGTATATGAGGCTATAGTTTGTTCCGTTTTCTCTATTTGTAAATATTGTAAAAAAAAATTAAAACCGCTGAGGTAAATGAACTGTATATGTTCCAACATAATATATTCAGAATGGTTCTGAATACCCCATTATATGTCAAAACCAACCAAATACATCAACAAATTGGAGTGCATTGTTTTTTCAGTTCATATACTATTCATAAGCAAACTATTGCCACCTCATCTAGTTCGGAATATGAGAGTTCTTGCATATCAATAGGCGACTGTTGATTCTATTTAGCTAGCTTAAAAACATATATAAATTACTATATCCAAAATGAAATGTAGTCCATTAGTTTAATTTATTTTTGAAGAAATATTTCTATCTTTTGTTCTATCTATCGTTCTATCTGTTGAATACACAACAGACAATTCGGATATGATGGAAGCAGCATCACCTATCATCTTCTAATATAGGAAAATGTACTGGCTAATTGGAAGAAAATGACATTTATCGGTACATAATAAATTGCTATTATATAAGTAAATGTTGAAACCTATATGGACATACGGAGTTCAATTATGGGGATGTTCTGTAAAGAGTAACATAAATGAAATACAAATTTTTCAGAACAAAGTCCTGAAAGGTATTGTGGGTGAACCCAAATACTATAGCACTGATTACCTACATCGAGGCCTTCAGATACCCAGTCCAGAAATCAGTCAGTCAGTCAAGACATCAAGAAAATTGCAAGGGGGCATAAGGAAAGACTCCATTCTCATACGAATATTGAAATATTGCAACTTTTGGATACCATCAGAACAGGACACAGACTCAAAAGAATCAAACCATCTGATCTTGTGTAGTGTTGTGTAGTGAGGTACATACATTAAAAAATTCAGCAGTGACATGTATAAACATTATTTCACAGAGACTGAGCTAGGGCCGATGGGTCCTCCTAGTTATATACCTAGATTTAAGTTAGCATAAAGGCAAATTGTAGGTTAGACGGAAACGACTAGTAACAATGTATTAATTAAATAATAAAAAAAACCTATTAGCTTCTAAAAGTGTTTTATGATATTCAGAAGCTGATATTTTCAAATAAAGCATCAAAAGTTTTGTTGAAAATACAATTTTGAGCATTTCATGATTATTGTCGGTATACACTGAATAACTAAATAACAACAAATGGAAAACGGTTGTTTATATTGTAGAAATATCAAAACAATCTAACTCTACCCCGTTCAGCGTCATATATTAATTTCAGATAATTTATGAGTGCCATCCGAAAAAACAGTTTATCCTTTGAGCAAAATCATTTATCGAGCCATTTCCTAACTTCTTCGAAATTGGCAAAGTGCTGCTATGCAAGCGCGCGTTCCGTTGATGCAAAAAGTCTTTTCGTGTCATCTTTCAGATTTCCCTATAACTCCTAATCGGTCGCTAATCGTTTCTTTTAACTACATTTTGAGTTCGGGTTTGGGTTCATCCAGTCACTCTTGCAATTTCGAATCTTCAAACATTTTAGGTCCACCAGAACTTTCTTTGTCTTGCAAATCACCACTTTTATGTTTCTGAAACCACGCCTCACATAATTTTAAGGTTAGAGCACGTTTATCGTAAATTTTTACCAGCAAATGAGTTTCAGCGGTTTTTTTTCTTTTGATCATATAAGAAAGTAATGCATACAGCAAATGCACGTTTTCACGCACTAAACTTGACATATTCAAAGAGGTGTACATATGTTTCTTATTTTCGCCAAATATAACTTGTAAATGTTGGACACATAGGACACCTAAGTCTAGCGATATCTGTTGGAAAAATCTGTAAAGGCTTTCCGGTAAACAGGTAATATCTCTCAATATGTCAATCGAATATGCAGATCTTGTGTTCCTACGATTTTCTGCGATTTCAGCATGCTAGATAAAGATGATTGACTTTCGTGTATTAAAACCACCATAAAATGTATTAAGTCCATTCCCTGTTTGAAGGAATATTCCTTTTTTGTATTATTTTGAAAAATAATGTTTGTACTAATTATTAAGTTGGCCGGTTTCTTCTGAAAAGATCATTCCTGGGGCCTTTCTAACGGATGTGTTAAATGCTAATCACTGCGGGAAATCCGTACCTTAATAACCCATCGGTCGGTTTTCGGAATTAATTAGGCGCTGGTGTGCGAACGACCACAATAGAAAACCGTGACCGAATTTAAATGCGAAATGTGTGTAAAACAAACAGCGGACGAGGATCTAGGGGAATGAGGGTGAGGGTGGTGAGTGGTATTCGTTATATTCGACAGGAATTGGGGCGCGGTCGAAGGGGAGGTGGCGAGTTAGAATGACGAGAGCGTTGTGGACTATCAGTGCATGCAAATGTGAACAAATGCCGACGGGTTTTTGGTTTTGTTAGGTATTTCGCGCAGCAAAACGTTTTGCACAGATAACGACAACGAGTACCGATAATAAACGGCAGGCCCTTAAGCGAGATTTCATCAAGAAAAAACTGAAACTATGTCGGATAACAAACGATTCGATTACTCTGTTCGGTCAAGCACGGAAACCATTAAAATAGTCCGCGTCAGCGTAGAAATACGAAATAAATGCATTCTCTTTGTTGAACACAATAACTTTACCTAGATAATTATTTTGTTTCCTTCTGACAATGATTAACAGTATCGAATCACCTTTTCTGCATTTTTCAAGCACATTTTATATAACCATATAAATATTTACTGGCAGACCCGACAGACGTTGTCCTGTCATATCATCCTATCCTATCATATTTCGTACGGAGTGATGTGTAATCATGTTTGTCAACGATTTTAATTTTGAGCACCCGTACAGTGATATCATGGCGATGCATTGATTTTTGACCTAGCAACAACAAAATTTTAATCGCATCCCAGTTTGGATTGTACATAAATAAGATGAACAGATCTGGTCGACATAAAAGTTGCAGAAAAGAAAGTTATGGCCTCTTGAATATATTCTTCCATATGATTAAGAGAATATGATGTTGGAAGAATATGTGTGGTACCGATATTGCAAATATCAGTTGTTTTATCTAACTGGTCAATTGAAATCTCTCCGGCCCACCATAGTAAAACACAGTTTTTTAGCAAAATTATTTTCTTTATTTCAACATAATTCCCTTCAAGGGTGATACACTGATGATAGCGACTCTCCAACTTTTCGATACCATTTTTGTAATGCGATTTGTTCTTTGCTTCAAAACAGGCCTCAGTTTCGGCGATCACTTCTTCATTCGACGAAAATATTTTCGCAGCGAGCATTCTTTTGAGATCTGAGAACAGGAAATAGTCGCTGGGGGGATAGATCTGGAGAATACAGTGAATGAGGAAGCAATTCGAAGCCCATTTCATGGATTCTTGCCATCGTTCTTACTGTCTTGTAACACAATGCATTGTCTTGGTGAAGTAGCACTTTCTTTTTCTACAAATGCGTTTTTTTTTCAGCTATTTCATCCTTGAAACGGTCCATTAACGGTATGTAATAGTAGCAGCTGATGGCCCTTCCTTTTTCAAGTAAGCTAATGAAAATTATTCCGTGCGCATCCCAAAATACAGACTTCATAACCTTGCCAGCCGACTGTTACGTTTTTCTACGCTTTGGAGCGGGTTTATCGTACTCAGTCTACTCGGATGACTGTTCATTGGACTTGGAAATTTAATGATGGAGCTATGTTTATTACACTTGATCATCTTCAAACACTGCTTAAAATAGAGCCAAAAGTGAGTCAAAAGTGAACTCGCAGGGCACCCACTTTGCACAGAGTTTTCTCATACTATCCAAATATTCGTGAATGATATGATGTACACGTTCAGTTGATATCTTTAGAGTGTCTGCTATTTCATTCAATTTCAATTCAAAATCATTTGCTGGATTTTTTAATGTTTTCGTTGGTTGAGAGGTTGGCTTTTGGGCGTCGACTGTGTTCACCGTCTTCGGTGCTCATTTCGCCACGTATAAACTTAACATACCAATTCTTTATGGTTGATTTTCCTGGGGCGGTATTCGGAAACCCGGCACCAGGCCAATTTTCTGCTTCAACAGTATTTTTTTCCCTTCAAGAAGCAATATTTTATCAACACGCGAGATTCCTTTTTAGACATTTTTTTAACAATAACAATAGTTTCTTCACTGAAAATACTATAATTCACAAATTAATGATCCGAGAGCTGTCAAATTTATACACGTATCTTTTGAGGGTTAAGGCTAACCAAAAAACATATGGATTTAATTCTAGTAGTATCATGTATGTGTCAGGCCGGGGACTTTTCATTTGACCTGTTACATTACTGATGGTATGATGAAGTAAATATATGTGGCCCTCAGGACGAAGCCTCGCATGATTAAAATTAACGTATTGTAATCGTTCATTTTCTTTTTTCGCATATATATTGAAAATGTATTGATTAAATATCTGGCGTTTTCGAATAATATTTGTATTTTTGATATTTCTATGCGTGAGAATTAAAAATATAAATAAGATACAAAAAAAATTAATTGTACCAACAAAGTGTATATTTTGTACGTGTTACTTAATTTATTATCTTAATAATTAATTGATATGGGCGAAGTTGTTACAATTTACGTTTGCTCGATATGTGTCTCTAGAGCGTGTGTGTGTTAATTTATTGATCTTTATAAGATTAAATAGATTTGCAAAAATTTCAGATCGGCATCAGCCAACGAAAACTAAGAACCAATTTTATGATACACTTGACCCCGAATCTTTAATGTTGATTTAAATATACAATTATCCTCATTATGAATGATTTATGTTGCCCCAAAATTTTTATTAGGAAGCAAGACTAACCTTACGAGAAATTAGTTTGCAACAATTTATTTGTCCTCGCAGATGTGGCATTTTGATTTAATATATAAGTATAAATATAAGTAACTTTTTAAATTTATATTAGACGGACGAAATTTTACTAATATATATATAATTACATTGAGAATAAAATTTAAAACGACAATATCTCTAAATATATGTCCATATGTTGGCAATGTTAGTTTTAGTATTTAATATATTACTGTTAATTAACACACACTGTATAATATAACATACATTATGAAAGGGCCAAGTCAGCAAATATCTGCGAGAACGGATGCGTCTTTAGTGTTATGAGAATTAAGTTCAGGTTGATCTGTCGAAGACCGTACAATAGAAGGCAGTATGAATATGATACCTAATTTATTCTACATATAACAATGACCATTATTGCAACTGTTACCATGAAAGTATTACGCGGAATGAGCTATACGCCAGTTGAAATCAATAATATTTTACAAATTTTCTAGAACCTTATCCCAGTCACCTAACGGTTGCAATTGTGGCTATAAAGTATTCTCGAATCTACATATACACACATGTAGAAGATAAGAGAAGAATAACGTATGTAAAGATATATTTTTCACCGTAATATTTACATACCAAAACAATCTGCAAATTTAACAATTTAAAACATTTAAGACTAATTTATATGTATTATTGACTTTAATTATTTTTCTTGTTTCAGGTACTACCTTAAGTGCATCCATGAAAAACTATACGTTTTCAGAGATAAGTGAGTCTTGCACGTATTTTTTGATGTTTGCTCAAACTCTTTAGAAGGGATATTGGAGATATCTGCATACGCAATAAGTAAAGTAATTGAGGATGTTATGTATTGAGGTCACAGTCGGCCATATATGTTACTGTCTACAACAACAGACAAGCTGTTTTAGCTTAGCTGTTTGAATTTTTGAATCCTTTTTGTTTATCTGATTAATTAGACATTAGCATCAACCAACATTACATTTATTAAGAATTTATTTTAACGAGTATAGAAGCGGCATTGATTCAATTTTGCCATAGTGAGTTTGAGTTTGTGTTATTAACATATTTGTTAACTTGGAATAATTTATTTGGTTTATCCACCTATTTAGGGAATCGGTATAACTATACATTTTTCAAGCAACTAACTAAAGAAAAGGAAAAGAGCGAAATACTAAAGTTTGAATATATTGAAACAGAATAACTTTACTGAATTCTGGAAAAGAATAGCCAGAACCATTCTTGTGATCCATGTGAATAAATCGCAGTGGTACCGACACTATGATATATTATTAAGAAAGGGTTATTGCAGAATCGAAATTGGAAAAAAAATATAAAAAATATGTACTTGAAATTTTGTACGGTAATAATTACGTTAATCCTAATTCTTTTGAAGACTGTTCTTTATATGAGGGAATGAAATTAAAATCACCATTGTTTCATCATTATCAAAGCACTTCTCAACAGAATAAGGAACGCAAATTCATCTCTTACTCTAGAATATTTTAATACATGATAGTAGAACGCACATGCTGATCGAACAAGCAGGAAGTAACATTATGAACTATGTCTATGTAAAGTAGCAGTGAACTCACCTTATCACAATTCATAACGCCAAAACATCGCAATTTATTTTAACAATTAACGACTACAGTTAGCTAAACAGTCACAACAGTTTTCATCATTGGCATCTTTAGTGCATTTTCTATATCTAAAAAACAATTAGTATTCATTGTCTCCTCGTACATTTTAACCAAATGCTCATATATGTTATGAAGAATTACACTGAGCAGATTTATGCAACAAACTCCATATTTATATATATATATATATATATATATATATATATATGATTTTCTATAGTTATCATATATTAATGATATACTAGATTTTTCACTCTCATCACCCTGTCTTGTTCAACATTGAATCATAATTGCACAGCTAAAAATATCACTCGCTGTCACATATTCCACTAGTTCACACGATTTGTCAATTTCTTCTTCTATGAGTCTGGTGGTTCGAGTTATCCTATGTGGTCATATTGTTCAGACCTACCTTTACCTTTTTTCATCAACTTTTGTTGTATTTACACTCTTTTTATTAATATCTTGCCAAGGGGGCCCAATATTGTATGAGAAAATACCTATGTCCGTACACAAATTGAAATAACAAACAATAGTGGGTTTTATTTATTATATTTAATTCCTATGTTTCCCGGCAGTGTTTGAACTCATGACTTATATCTCTCAAATAGCTTCATATCCTTAAGTTTTCTATGAGTGCTTTCCATACATAACATAACACTTATTTTTGAAATAATTGTATTAAATTAGATTTATATTAAAAAACACTACTCATCGTTTATATACATCTACTAAATTTAATTCCGAATAGAACTAACATCGAGTTATATAGACACTTTCTTTTAGGTGAATTATATTTCTTTTCTTTTTTTTTTTGGGAAGTCGTATTTTTGTATTTTAATCGTAGTATCCATAATTATATTCAGTATAGCTGCAACACAATAAAAATGTTTCCAATGATAACTGCAACAGTTTCATATTTAATAGTATTAATGCTTACCTCTCTAATGTATTTTACTGGTAAGAACGGGTCCTTCTGTTTCTGACTGGCTATTTATTTAGCGTCTGTAACTTTAATTAGAGTAATCACAAATATTAAGGAGTTATTTGAAATAAATCAAAACAAGCAAAGCTCCAAAATATTTGTTGGTTTATAACTGCTTATTGTTACTAATGTTTTGAAGAATTTTGCATTGACATTTGACAACCGATCGATTTCTGCGGGTTGATTCGTTTATATGTTCGAACGTATCAGACAGCATTGCATCACTTTTTAACTAGAATAAAATGACAACGATAATATCTGGTTTTAAAAGGAATTTATAAACTGCAGTAGGCATTACATTAAAAATTTCCAAAACATGAGTTCACTGCTACGTTGGATAGACTATATAATTAGCGTTTATTGATATCATGAACCATATCTTATGCCAAATAACAAATTATAATTGTATATATGTATCTTAAATCAAAATCCAAATAAAAAGGTGCGCAATCAATGTGATATCTGAATCTGAATAAGAATTTTTTAACAAAATAGTTTTAGTACAAAGTGGCTTAAACGCATCTATAATATATGTAAGCAATACACTTACATATAATAAGCGGGTATAGGGTGGAACAACTTTATTCTAAACAAAAGTCGGTCTCCCAAGTAGTTATTTTTAATGATATTAATTAAGCTTAAAAGAATAGGTATGGCTTATATTAATGTTTAAATAGTAAAAGTTATAATAAAAGAAAGGGATTTTGATCGAGTATAAATACGATAGAAACCTAACATATATATAAAAATTGCCAAACAAGTATTTTCATTAGCTCTACCAATCCATTATCGAACACCGACAACTAAAAATCGTCGAAAATCGAGACGTATACGCCCCCTATTCACCCTCTCGTCAACCTCCCTCACCGCCCGACAATCCAGCAGACTGGCGTTGGCTCCATCTCGTCTCTTCCAGATACCGTCTCGCTCATACACACGCATACTGACATGAGAACAAATTGTCGATTCACGAACCGTCAACGGCGTTACGCAAAACCCGGCGGCGTTGCCACTTAATTACTTCGATTGTTTTGAATTGTCGCGGACAAAACCGACGTTGCGTGCAGTTCTGATGTTGACAGTTCGCCGCTTAAATTTCACAATAGATCGACTCGAACGATTCGTTCAGCCACCTCATTATTTCCGAGTATATAAAAAATACTGGTGCAATTGCGTTTTCAATCAATGTCACGACCATCTTTCCTTTAAACAGAACTAATCAATCTAGAACTAACACATGGCACTTGGAAATCTTATAATGGCTTGTATTTATTTTTACCAAATGAGACTCATCAACTATTATAAGGTAGTCGGAAGGAACTCATTATAAGTGATATCTTATTATTAACTACATATTACATTAGATATGCTTAGTACTAGCGTTGGGAAATATCGACTGAAAGTAATAGAAGCTGTCGATATCGATATTTTTGGCCGATATATCGATCTTTTTTTAGCTGATATATTTCGATATTTTTTCAGAATAAATTAATCTCTTTAAAAGACTTCTCTTAAATTTAGAAAAAATATATTTTTTCTAGGCTAATATTTCACTATTTTTAATTTTTCTTATAAATATCGATATTTTTTTTCTCAGATATATTGATATTTTATTTCAGATTTATATGTTCGCTTGAAAAAAACAATATAATGTATATTAATCTAGCAGCCTTTTGGAATGATATTTTTCAAGATTTTTAATGTAATAGGGTAAAAAATTTAAATCGTGAATGATAAATAGTAAAATACTTTTGACTGTTGTTATTTCAATAATATTTAATATTATTTTTGATTAACTTTTTGGTTTGGTTTTAACTCTCTCGATTTTTGTTAAAAAATATTTCCGTCCAATAATAAATAAAGCATTTATTTAAATTTAAAGGGCTGTAGTAGTTATTGTTATCATTTTTAAATACAATGAATCATTTGTGTAGTAATATTCCATTACATAGAAAAGTTCCATTCCTTTACCTAGATCCACACAGCATTCAAATATAAAAGTATTTCTACTTCCTTAAGTAATTCTTGAATGAATTTATTAATTGCATGTTAGTAGTATTCAGTAATAATTTTTTTCCTTTTCTTTTTTAAAGATAATTCGTGAAGGAATATGTACATCTCCGTCTCGCTTATACTACCGTTGGAAGATAAGCAAATATAAAACTAACTGCCAAAAGCAATTATCTCCATCGTTTCCTCTCTCCCATGTTATATAGGAGAGGATTCGTACATCTTCGTCTGACATAACGAAATGAAAAAAACCGTCGAACCGTGCATTTGACTGCAAAGAGTAATTACTATTTTCAGTTGCTAGTTTTTGACTATCGACTGTTTCGACTGTTTCGACTATCGAAGGTTTCGACAGTTTTTAGTCGATAGTTCACAAAGCTAATTTTATTCATTTGAGTCTGCTTTTGTATTTAACGATTACTGACAGAATTTCATTCCAACATGCGCTTACTATTTTTCTTTCAACCTTGCCATAAGAAAGACGGAGATGCACATACATATTTTCTAACTTTCTTTGTTAAAGAAAACGATAGAGATAATTTCTGTAATTTATGACCACTGATTAATGACTACTAAATATTTGTATCGTATTTCCTCAATGAACGTTTTTCAACTACTTAAACATTTTTAAAATACAATAATAATTTTATTTATCCCTAATGCGGAATAATTTATTAATAGGATTATTATTTGAAACTTGATTGAAAGAAGTTTGAACAATCAAATGGCTGGAAGAAAAAAACTAAAAGGATCTAATAGTTGGCAAGACAACATAAATTTAATTAAAATTATTTTCCTATTTATCAGTCAAAATATAGTTGGACCAAACACAGCCACTAAAACAGTCGATAGTAAAAGTAGTCAATTATTAGTAGTTAGAAATTAATTTATTGCTATTGTTCTGTTGTATTTGTATCAATACACAAGCAAGGCGAGCAAGGGATGCATACATCAGTATGTGTTTCCCAAATTAAAATTATATTAAACTGCCTAAGCTAAAGGTAGGTTTAGGTAAGTAGAGGTTTGGTGTGCTCCAATCTTCTGATTTTATACATGTTGTCCAGAAGCTGTATTACTTCCAGGTTTTCGTGATTTAGTAACCTTATTCCATGAATTAAAACGAAATATTACATAACTTCGTAAATCCACTTGATTAGAGTTCATCGTGCTGATCTTCGTTGGTTACGCAGCGATAAGCATTGGTTATTAATTGTATTTATTTGGTTTGATGTTTTAGTGCAGCCCCATAACTCCAAATTGGCTTTATGATTATATAATAGGCCAATATCTTCGATTTTAAATCAAAATGAAAGTATCTTTCGCCTAACCAGCACATTTGACTTTTATATGCTTCGCGTTTTGTATAACATGATGTTGGGTAGCACAAGTGGCGAAACTGTTTATAATGGAAAAACTGTAAAGTTTTTCAACGAAACTAACAACAATAAAGCATTGAACAATTAGTAGCTATGGAAGCGCCATTATAGTTACTATGTATATGCAGAATTAATAAACACAGAGGAAAACGATATCATTACAAAGATACTTACAAACATTTAGTTACTTGGAGTCAATAGAGACCTTAGAATACGATGGATTGAAACATTACAGTGCAAAATCAATATGGATATTACTTAAAACTGACAAATAGGCCCAAGAGTTAGTCTAAGTGTGCTATATAGCGCGATTAATACAATAGAAGATATTATAAAAAATTTACCTAGTCTATGGTAGGTAATGTGTTGACATTCTGAGACCTTTCATTTGCAGTGGAATAATATTAAAGCGTCAGTGTTATCGGTTCAATCGTTCCAATAATTTGCCACTTCTCCCTGTTTATATAAAGTAGTCTTAAAGTAAATTAGTCGAATTCGGACATTGTTGAAAGATATAAGACTTTGTAGAACTTATGACTGAAGGATTCTGAAAATTAAGCATGTAGAGGTTTTGTATTGGTAGCAGGAATCTTTCTGGCTAACTGTAAAGCGACACATTATAAAGACACTATGCTAAATATGTTTACAACCCTTAACATTTAAGAAGCAAATATCAGCATAAACCTACACTTTCAGTGTTAAAAAAGTCAGAAAAGATATCAGTGTAGATGAGACGGTGATGGCAGATTACGGCCGATCTATACAAGTAGATTGTACTCAGATATAAAAGCTTACAAATGATCTTAAATTTAACATACCTTTTAATATTCTTCATGTCGAACATAACATAAGTCTGAAGTGGAGTGATCGAAAATACAGAATTCCCAATTAAAATCGAGGAAATACCACATGACATTTCATTCATTTGTTATAATTCATACGTTTGAGCTGAACATTGAACTAAACACATATTCTTCTTACCAGTAAGAAGACCGAGTAATGTTCCCGATTCCCAACCGAGGTGGTCCGAGGAAGCAAATCAGGATCTGTTGGGGGGAAGGGTGGGAAAACGAGGTAAGAGCGTTTCCCATATTTAGAAGGCATGTACAAAATTTTCACATATTTTGTGTATAAAATAATAAGATATTTGTGTATAATGTTATTGCTGAGCTGATGTGACAGAAAATCGGAAGTCGTTCAGCGCAAAAGCAATTCAGTTTGCTTTTTAAGCATTAACTATAGCATATAAGACCTCGTACAAAAATTGTGGGCCACTGCTTCTATGGTGTAGTGGTTAAAGCGTTTAGCTCCCAAACGGACTCAACGGTTGGGGGTTCGATTCCCGGCGGGGACGAATACTTTTGTTGTTTAGTTAGAATATTTGTCAAATCACCTAGGCTAGGTAGAGGAATCCATGGCCTGAAACGCTCCTTATTTTCAATCATTGATTCTTTATTCCAATTTTTCCTTATACGGACTGCAGGTTTACTTGGTCTACTCAATGGGGCATTAAATAAAATATCTGCAACAGTAATTTATTGAGTAAATACGTAACATTAAAAAAAGAAAAATAAAATATTATTAACAAAAATATTAAACCTACTTAAACAAATAAATGGAGAACTCACTAAAAAGTAAAAAATAATGAAACACATTTATAACACAAAAAAAGAATTTTAAAATAAAATATGTACATAATAGTCGATGCAATAACTAAATAAAAATAAATGAAAGCCTTATTTAACCTATATACTACATGTATTTTATATTCTACTATATACACACAATTTAGCTTAATACATACTTAATCCTAATTATCTAGTTACAATATCACTTTGAAATCGGTGCCGAGCTCAAAATACACAAAAATAATAATATAATTTTGTGATATATACAAAAAATTAAAATACCAACTTGTTCGGCACCGATCTCAAACTAGTCAGTTGGTAGTAGTTAAAATAACATTGTAAATAGATAAATAGGTTTAGGTACGCATTAAGCTAAATTGTGCGTATATAGTAGAATATAAAATACGTGTACTAGATAGGTTAAATAAAATAAGGTTTCTGTTTATTTTTATTTAGTTATTACAACGATTATTATGTAAGTATTTTATTGTTAAATGTTTTTTTGTTTGTGTCTGAGTTTCATTGCTTATTAATTTTTAGTGGGTTAATTATTTATTTTTTGATATTGGCTCAAATTTTTGTTAAAAATATTTTAGAGATTTCCAGAGAGAGAGAGGGAGGGAGATAACATAATATTTTTAAAACTTTTTTGGGACTGAAATATTTTATACTTCCAAAAAGAAAGAAAAAATAATTGGTTTATTGCATCTTTCAAATAAGAAATTATTTTTCACGAGAAGTTAAGAAACTGCTCAATTTCATAATATTCATTTCCTAACTACATATTTTATTTTATTTTATTTATTACTGCTACATTTAGCAACTCGAAGATTTAAAAGACCAACTATTCGAGCACAGCCAATTAAAAATGATCCAAATGAATAGGCTTGACGCAAGGATGAAAAAGCTGTATTGTTCGCCTAATATTTAACCAGCATATTTCAACCTAATGATAGAGAATCTAACATGGATACATCACTTGTTTATGCATATCTAAATCAACAATAACATATCTAAAACAACAATCTAAATCAATACAACCCGATGCATATCTAAATCTAATTTCTCCATTGGAAGTTGCCACTGAAATTGATAACCTCAATCCTAAAAAGGCACCTGGTATAGATGATATTTCACTAGGATTATTGAAATAACTACCACGAAAAGCAATCATCATGTTGACATATATATTTAATGCCTGTTTAAGACTGAAGCATGTTCCGGAATGCTTTAAGGTGGCACAAATAATTATGCTCAAAAACCTTACAAACCTGCAGAACAAGTTGAATCTTACAGGCCTATTTCGCTGCTACCTGCAATATCAAAACTATTTGAGAATCTAATATTTAAACGTGTTAAAAATTTTGTAATAATATCAGATTTCCAGTTTGGTTTTCGAAATCACCATTCAACAATTGATCAAGTGCACAGAGTAACCGCGGCTAATAAAAAAGCGTTTGAGGAAAAGAAATACTGCCCTGTAATACTCCTGAATTTCTCACAAGCTTTTGGTCGGGTTTGGCATTTGGCATTAATCTGTAGCATGAGCAAATTGTTACCGCGTTACTATTGTCAATTGATGGAGTCATATTTTTTCGGAAGAAAATTTAGAGTATCGCACGAAATGGCGTTCTCGACATTTAAAACTATTTCGTCTGGAGTTTCACAAGATAGCGTCTTAGGACGTCTCCTATATCTGCTCTACATTGCTGACATTCCATCAACAAAATAAACACTACTTAGAACCTTTGCTGATGACAGAATTATTACGGCAAACGACATATCTCTGCCCAGGGCAACAGAAAAAGTACAAGTGGCAGTCAAAAGAATCTACAAATGGACGAAGCATTGGAAAACCCAACTTAATAACTCCAAATATGTCCATGTTAATTTTGCATTGCGGCGAAATAATAAAAACTTATTTATACCGCCCAATTCTTCAAAGAGAATCATCATGTTAGAAAACAAACAAAACACATTAGAACCAAAATAAAACAATTATACTGGTTAGTCGGAGGATACTTTCAGCTTGATCTAAAATCAAAGAGGTTGATGTATAAGACAATTATAAAGCCAATTTGAACCTATGGAGTGCGAATATGGGGTTGCACTAAAAATTCAAATCAACTAATCATCCAACGCTGTCAAAACAAGGTTCTTCGGTTGATTACCAATGTTTATCGCTACGTAACCAACGAAGAACTGCACGATGACCTGGAAATTAAATGTATTTGCGAAGTTATCCAAGATTTCGCCTTGAATACGAAAGGAGATTACTAAACCATACTAACGTGGAAGCAATACAACTGCTGGACAGCGCGCAGGATGTCAGGAGATTGAAGCGAACCAAACCATGTGAACTTATATAAAGTGCATCCCTTTAGTGTAAACTTTAGCTATGAGTAATTATAATTTTATAATTGAGGAATACATATTGATGTATTTTCTCGCACTCGTGTTGCTTGTGAATTAATCCAAGTACAAACGAAATGTAGTAATAAATTAATTTATAGTTAAGATTGAATTAAGAGTATCTAATAAAGATGTTATAAAAATTTCTTACTGCTTTATTTAAAAAAATCCATATATAGAATGCATTTATAGAATGTATAAAAATTCATGAGTTGAACTATTATTTTCTGGTTTGAATGTCGGACGATCATCCTAAGTCGCGTATCGTAACCGAACACCCAAGAATAAATCCCGAAAATGACGCAATATAAAAATGCATAATTGAGGCATAATCCGTTGATGAATGGGCCCAATTACCAGACCGACCAGCCGGGCAATTCCCAACGTATCCCACGTACCGGTAAGATTATCGCACGTCCAGAATTTAAACTAAGTCCAGATTAGGTTACTTATAATGGAAATGCCATGGCGCCTAATCGTCATCGTGCCTGGATCAACTCCTGGACCATACCTGGGCCTGTCCGCAGATCGATCAAAATGTCCAGGCAGTAGGCACATAGTGTTTACAATCACGCGTCTATATTATCACAAGGTGAGTGATAGTTTATTCAATAACATATTATGATTTTGTTGGTATTACGAACACAGTAGCGTATTTTTGATGTTCGCAAATTTTAATTGACATATTTGTATAAAATTAATTAATTTAATGGAATTAAAACAGAATAATATCTGTAGGCTTACCGATATCATAGCATTGATTATAAAAGCTATTTGTTTAAACAATTATTTTCGTTTTATGGAATGGTGTAAACCAATTTTTCCCGCCGGATTTAGTAAAGCATCAAATTCTATACAACACTTAGGTATTAATTTCAAATATTAAATAAATTAATTAAATGTTTATTCAAAATAGAATATAAACATATTAATAGTCTTATAAATTGGGTTTAAAGATTTTTTATTTAAAAGCTTTATTGTGAAAATCGGTTCAATGTGTTTTAATTAAATTATTGCCCGTCGAGTTTTCCACATTTTTTCCCCACCTTTCAGGCAATCTACGTATTCTATTTCGAAAGAATGATATATCTTTTGAGGCTATCCGCGAATCGACCCATTTTTTCATGTCTTCATGACTGCTTAGACAGGTCACGACTCATTTGTCGCAACAAGTGGTTGGGTAGCCCTTCCTATTTTAATGTTTCCAAGTATGTTTTCACTAGTTTCGCTACACGTACTCGCGTGTTGTCATTCTTAAAAATAACTTTTGGGTTGAGTATTTTCAGGATACATTATTCACCAACATCTCCGGATTCTTCGGATCTTCATCTCCGGGCGTACGCACACTCTCCTGCATACAATAAATCATGGAAAATAATAAACTATATTGATATAACTAATATATGAAATAACTAATAACTATATATATGAGACTATATTGTCTTCCTTTTCGAGTCGTTCGGTATGGTCGATATCAACACAACAAACAAATCTAGAATATTTCGATTTTGTGTTACATTAATAATTCTATAATAATAATAATTTAATTCTAGTTTTATTCTTGGTGGTCTAACATACATGGTTTTTTAGGGTAAATGATGTGGCTCGGTGAATGAAGGTAAGACGAAATGAAACAGTGGTGTTTATATTATGAGACCGTTATTTATTGGCAATATAAAAAATGTGAGAAATACAAATAATTAAGCGGATGGCAGCGGTGTTACCTGGAGACGAGGCTTGGGCAGTCGATGGTGGCACGTCTAAACCAAACGAGGGTTCAGCACTGAATGACTCACAATACCCTTCAATAACATCCCAGATAAACGTCTCGGGGTTGCCGCCAGCTATTCGTTATCGGGTTCTAGTTGGCGCTGCTGGCACCCCGCCCGTGTTCAACATCTGGGATTATATTTCTGGGTATTTTGTAGACCGTTATTCCACGATGTAAAATTCGACATGCCTCAAGGTCGCTACAGTTTTAAAATATGAAAGAACAATGGTAAGTGCAGAATTTAAGGTTAAATTTTTAAAAGTCCATATAAAGTCTAGTAAGAAATCCATACAGCATCAATTTTGTTTGTAGTGGGAATTTTAGCTGTTAAATTTATAGCACATCATTTTCAACGACCTTGAATAGATATCAACATATGGGAACATTTAGTGGTAACAAGAACGGACAAAAAGATAGTTCTTGTTGTGTTGGAGGTAGTCAAGCCATTAATTAGGATTGTTTATCAAGAAAAATAGGAGAAACTGTAGTAAGTGGTCATAACTAGACATTTATTTTAAACATAATATATTTTAGTAACTATTTAAATTTTGTTTTATAAGATACAGCTAGAGCTTGTTGAGAGTAAAAGCTGAAGAATGTGAAATTCAGAGAATCAAATAATATATTAGACAGCATTTTGCTAAGATATATAACAGTGTACCGTGATACTTTGAAGTAGTTAAATTTGCTAATAAAAGTAGACCTGTATCAAATAACCAAATTATGAAACTATCAACGACACCCTAGTGATCCAATGCCAAGGAAAATACAATGCACTATTACATAAAAGTATAGATAAATAAATTGTTGTTTTGTGAATATAATGATGTATTAACTGAGATGTGTTTCAGCTTTAAAGTTTAATCAATTCATTTTAGACTAGTAAATATTCAATATATTAATCGAAAGGTCGAGGTAGTCTATTTACTTATGGGGTTTGTGGATCAAGAATAGTACCGATAATATTTGGAGATTTAAAAAAAAATGTTACTGCTTTCATATACAGTGGTGGCTTTTTCGTTTCATTTTAACTATATTTGCTGTGTTTGATCTAAGCGATTTTGGTCTTTTTTATAGTAATGTTTATTTATATGGTTCTTGGAGTTTTTATTATTTCAATTTATTAAATACTGTTTTAAATGAAATGTGTTATTTCAAAAAAAATTATTGTTTACCCCTCTCCTTATATGTAGTTTCAACACTAAACCAATTATTTATCATATTTGTGTATTTTAATTTATAAAAATAATGAAAATATGTAATATGATGTTTTTATAAAAATAGAATAGTTGGAATACTTTTTTAAATAAAATGTGTTACATCCAAAATTTTACCATTTTTGTTTAATTCCTGAACCTATTCACCTGCTTAATGTATTCGGCAATAAGTAAAATAATCACAATAAAACATTAGTAAATAAAGCTGTATATATATATATGCATGCGCCATACTCGGATTATACTCTATATTCAAATTAAATGGAGCCAATATGGCATGCGCCAAATTGGGAGATGTTGGGGAATAACGTATCCTGGTATTTATTCCTATTCCGTCCATTTTTTGGTCAGTACTCAGCTCAAACCTATCAATTGTAGTCTAGCGACCCCCATTAATGGTTCAATTAAGTTTTTTTATTTATAGTCGCCCCAACATACTTGCGTTATTTAGCCGCTTTAAACATTAATTTATTTTTAAGGAACACTATCCTGTATTTTATGTTTTAAACAGCCACTGTTTTTTCGTTTTAGATTATCGTAATAGATTCACTTTATCACCAGTAACAATACAATGCAAAAAGTCTTTCCTATTTTGCCATTGAAACGGCATTTCAAATGTGACCAAGCGCCTTTGGTATGTCATGGCTTCAACTCATGCGACACATTTTTTTATGACATCTTTATTAGATATGCCTAGTAGAACCTTACTTATAAATTAATTTATTACTACATTTCATTTGTACATGGTTTAATTCACAAGAAAGACGAGTGCGAGATAAATACATCAATATGTATTCCTCAATTATAAAGTTATAATAACTTGAGCTGTAGTTTATATTAAATTCATATGGTTTGGTTCGCTTGATTCTTCTGATATCCTGCGCGTTGCCTAGCAGCTGTATTGCTTCCACGTTAATATGATTTAGTAATCTTCATTCGTGTTTTAAGGCGAAATCTTGAATATCTTCGCAAATCCATTTGACTTCCAGGTCATTGTGCAGTTCTTCGTTGGTTTCGTAGCGATAAGAATTGGTAATTAATCGAACAATTTTATTTTGACAGGGTTGGATGGCTAGTTGATTTGAATTTTTAGTGCAGCCCTATATTTGCACCTCATAGGTCCAAATTGGTTTTATGATTGTGTGATAAATCAGTCTTTTTGATTTGATATCAAGTTGAGAGTATCTTCCGACTAACCAGTATAGTTGTTTTATTTTGGTTCTAATATATTTTGCTTTTTGTCTAACATGATGTTATGCGACATAAAATATTAAAGCTTTTCCGTCATTCCCATGTTCTTCTAGCGATTAAAAATTGCTTCTTGGGTTATTCTCAACAATTATTTTTGTGTTTCTTTAGCTATTCAGCTATTCGAGCGTTTTGACTCTACTTCACGTCTTCACTACTTTTCAAACGTCTAAACCAGTATTCACATGTTGAAAACGTTGGATTATATGTTGATTATTATTATAAGTTTCACACGAAATTCAATGACTTGTTGTCGCATTTTTCTACAAATTTAAGTAAAAAAGTAAAACTTCGCGCAAATGCATGACATCTCCAATGCACAAAAGTTTTTTTGTTCAAATTTCAATGATATTATACATATTGTCAGGCTTATCAATGAGGCTTCAACATGCAGTTGGTTACGAATACACCCAATACGATTTAATACACATTAACACCAACTGCTGTAAACCCATTAAAATAACAGTAATTTTATAGGCTGGATCAGCCTGGTAAAAAGAGATACGTTTTTTTCCACTAGATGAATTTAGTCATGATAATCTGAAACTGCATCTGAAACTTTAAAAGGCCTTTTTGAAAATTTTGTGAATGCTTGGAAACGGCTAAAAAACTTCAATTTAAAAAAATCATGAAACGAATTTCCATCTGTGAATAACAACAAAATCGCTCCATTTCGGAAGTGGAAAGTGAATCACGTTACACGACAAAATCCTGCGAAATTGCTGCGGGTTTGATGGGATTGGCGAGGTATCACATACCATTAGTTCCCTTACGACCAAACCCTTAATTTAAACCTGTAGTATGAACAATTGTAGCGTCTATATGTAGCAGTCATTCAGGTACAGGCAAAATTGGTTATTTAGACAGGAATTGTGTCTCATCAAAATAACGCCAGCATCGATATTATTATGTATGGACTCTATAAATTAGTTAGGACCACGTAACAAATGATGATCACCTATTTTAAAATTCTATAGCTGTAAATATTTCACGCACTGAACATAAAAAGGAATGTTTTCTTCAATATTGTATTAAAATATATAAGAAAAATAATATCCAAATCTTAAATAAAGTATTAATATTTTAATACACATTATAAATAAACTTAAAAGCTGATTAAATAACATTTCTACGAAGAAGAAGATACAAATAGAATTGCAATGTAGAAGGGCTTTTAAGTTAATATGTTTTTTTGCTGAGACCTAAAGACATATAATATATTAAGTCTATCGACTCCAAATAAACATGGCCTGTATACAGATGGACTCTCACGTATAAGAGAAACATTGGATTATACTGAAATCCGGAGTATTTTAGCCGTTAGAATATATTTTAGTTACATCTGTTCCTGCTTTTATCTAAAATTTATTCCTGTTAGTAAAAACAATATACTTAAGGTAAGTCCTGAAAATAAATATATTCATATAAGTTAATGATGAATAAAAATAAATAGGAAAAAATTTTGGTAAAATTTTCATTTCAGTGTAAAGAATTATTGCTTTGACATAAAACTATATATTAGACGCTTGCATTTATTCTGACCATTTTTCCTTTCAAAAAAGCCTTTATTCAGAAAAATTAATCCAATAAAGATGATCCACAATTTCTAAATTATTTTCTACAACATTATCATGGCAAGACTGTGGCAAAATAAAATGATTTAATTGGCATTTTCTATCTTTTTCAATATTTCCATCTGAGCAAATGGTAATCAGAAGGTGGTACGCTGACTGGGGCCAGAATTACCCATTTGAGCAACATCGGTAATCACCTACAAAATAGGGTCGAGCATTGTCATGAAAAAGGATGACTTTACGTCTGGTAGCAGACAGATTTTAGCAGCTTATAATGTACTAAACTTTGCTGATCCCACTATATACAGAGCAAGACTTTATTGTTATAAATATTCCGCTTCCGTATCGATGTGCATATGTCCGGAACTAACTCATGGCTTCTAACTCTTAGGATTGTCGTATAGATTCATATTTCATTGACAGTTACTTATAAGTTGTTTGACAGTTTTAGCTGAGTTGTCGTCCAATAGACAATATAGTCTATTCAAAATGGCAGTGAACTCATGTCGCCTAAATTGATGACGTCAAAACGTGGCAATGTTGCCGCATCCACTGTGACTTTTAGTTCATTTCGGCTACGACGTATAACACAATTCTAATCTAAATAAAATAATTAAATTATTATATACAAGAAAATGATATTATTGAATTAAAAACTACTGTTATGAAATGTGTATTTATTAAATTATTAATATTATTTGATTAATTATTTAATTATATAATTATAATAGTTTGGAGGTTAGGGTTGTGTTTTTTTTATATTTAAATTTTTTTGCCATACCAACTATAATTTAGAACTCCAGGCGCTTTTTTTCTACACAAAGATATCTCCTGAAGGCCTAGTCCATCTAATTAACAATTGTATATCCAAGTAAAATGTTTGACTTTCATAAGACAGCATATTTACTTTTGACGCATAGTTCTTATTTTTAACGGTACAATGTTTCCTTGTAAAGTCATTTTGATTTTACTGTATTTCTCTATAGTTTGTAATGTTACTACCTGTATATATTTTCCTTGATAAACCTAGATTCAGTCAATGCATTCTCACTAATGCATTTGCCATATCTGCAATACAGTTAGTATACATTTTCTCATCACACATTTTAACCAAATGCTTATGTATATTTTGAATAATTGCACATGTTTGTGCACATAAAAATTTCACCCTATATATTAAGATTTCCTTCATTTATCATATATTAATTATATCTCACCTTTAGATGTTTCCACTCTCATCGCCCTGTCATGGAAATTCTCAGCATTGAAAATTTCATTCGAGTAAATAAATAAGTTGTTACTTTTCAATCTATTTAACATTTGGCTACAATTCCATCATTTGTCAATTTCTTCTTCAATGTGTTTGCAGCATAAAGAACAATATATCTGCAATGAAAAAATTTCATGATTAATAAAACCTAATCATTTTGTATTAAAACTTTTACCTTTTTCCATCTACTTTAGTTGTCTTAATGCAATTTTTATTATCAACTTGCCATGAGTGGCAATTGTGTATATTGATCTTCTTCTGAGATATTCACGTGTCATCTAAATTCATATATTAAAATAATAAGTCTTATTTGATGTTATTATATGCTTTTTATATTTTGCTTTTAAAAAATGTTTTTTTTTGTATTATTTTAAAAGCCATGCCTGGAAGTACCATTCGACCTCTTCGTAGGTTATCTTTACACCATTTGTCACATCCTATATTATCTAACAGTCTATGAAAGAATACTCTACTTATCTCAAAGAGCTGCATATCTCTAAACTTTTTACGGATACTTTTCAGATTAACAATTTCCTCTGCAATAATTATATTAAAATAAGTTTATGTTCAAAAAACTACTCAATGTTTTTATACATGTCCCACATTTGTTCGCTGATAGAGCCTAAGGATGGTCTCTTTTTGGTTAATCTGGATTATATTTATCATTTCTTGAGATATTTCAATGACTCTGCCAGTACTAATATTCAGTGCAACTACAACTCGCTAAAAATATTCTCAATAAAAACGGCAGCAACTTAATAATTAACAGTAAATATGCTTACAGCTTTAAACAATTTTCTTGGCAATTTTTCACTCCATTATATCGTTCTTGTTCGAAGTAACTGAGTCAGATGTTAGAGTGATAACAAGCATCCATTTAACATGTATGTAAAAAAGCAAAGCGTTCACGTAACGTTTGCAGGTTTATAACCGCAGACAACTAATACTGTTTTTGCAACTTATAAAGGACAGTTTCCGTATTTTGTGGTTTATAAACTGCAGTTATAAGTATTAATATTTTGAAATATTTTGCAGACGTTTGACAATCGGACGACTTGACAAGCTAATTCGGTTAGATGTTCGAACCTGTCAGGGAACATTCCATCTCTTTTTAAATAGAATAAAATGAGATAAATATACTGTCTGATTCTAAAATTATTTACAATTTGTGACAGGTACTATTAATTGACGTGCGTGTAGTGCTATTTTGAATAGACTATACACTTAGATTCCTGATTTCGAATTTTTGGTCCTCCAAACCGGGTCTTTGTTACTGACATCAAAATCAATATTTATAAATCTTTGAAACTAAAACCGACATCTGGAATCATTATATCTCGGAGCAATATTACCATAATTAGCGTGTATATACATTTCGTTACTCTAAAATACTAAATAGATCACTTTTACCGGTGCCAAAACCATCGTATTTTTATTGTATAACTAGCTGACCCGACAGATTTCGTACTGCCTCAATCGGTAAATAAAAGATGTAATAATCCGTAATTAATAAAAAAAAATGCTCGGTATAAAAGAATTTTTATCATTATTTTCGATTAATTACACGATGTTCCATACTTAAAATACAGATTTTTCCTGAAATACTGGCTATTTGCAAGGTTTCAATTACATATTTATACACACACACTGCTATGATACAGTTTGTTAATCAATTTAAAGGTTTCTGATGTACTATATTTTTTGTTTTGTTTTGTGGTGCGTAAATAAACAAAGATGACGGTTTTCCGACGCGTGAACACGCGATGTATAATTGTCCATGCGCAAAACAGGGAAACTTCAAGTTGATTCCGCAAACTTCCAACGACTGGCCTTGAGATTTATTTATGGTCATCACAAAGGCCAGACGTACTGGAAATTGTAAACGTTTAAAATCGAATGATAAATCCGTTGGAATCATCGGTATACGCAGGATCAAGACATCCTCTCCTTTGTATTTTCCCTTTATGATTGTTGCCTCAATGACGTTATTCATCATTTTTTTCACAACCAGTCGTGTTCCATTGCACAGTCGAGGTTGAATAATGTTACGCAGCATGATGACAACTGGTCTTACTTTTAACTTCAAATTGTGAGGTGGTAATCCAGGCAATTCCAGTGAATTAAAATACTCCGTGGGATAGTTGACTGCATCGTCCTGGTTCATAACGGTGTCGATTGATTTGAAGGGAACCAACTGTCCCGGAATAAAATTCTAAGTGGTCGCATTGGGATCCTCGACAATCTCGAATTCACGACTTTTTTCCTCCTGACTATTTTCTAAATGGACTGCCAACGGACTACTCTAGGGTATCTTTCATGGATCGCAAATGAAAAGATACGACAAATTGCTTCATTGTTTCTTACATAGCGTCCCATCTGGTACTGTGATATTTTGTCATTTGCATTGGTTACAGCGAAGATGGCCATATCGCTACCTGTTAACATATTTACATGTGTACTTTATCGACTTCACAAACTTACAATATTCCACATTGATGTGAGTCTCAAAAGCTTTGGATAACATTGGAGAGTATGGCACGATCCAACGATTGTCTACATCAACGTTTTGTCCTCTTACCTTCACACCTACCGATCGCCCATTGTCCGCAACTGATCTCTAATGATACAATGGGTATCCATCATTTCCCGTTATGGTTTCAATCAGGTCTCTTGGGTATTGCTTGAAACAATTGCCGTCAACCATACAGGGTGAATTGTAGGTGGAAACTCCGCAAGGTCCATGTACCATAGGTTTGGTAACTACTGCTTGTAATTTTGTGTCAACTGTGGTAATGTGGGCATAAAATTGTCCTGCATCATATGTATAGCGCCAAATAAAGTCATCAGGAAACAGTTCCAGGAACTAAAGTGCGTAAAGGATCTGGTGGTGGGACCAGTTGTCTTTTACCACCACCACCAATGTATTTTAACGCCTTGCAATATTTACATATTATAACCATTTTTCCAATTGTTACCGAGTGATTCGGCACAAAAATCTATTGCCGCATTATAGTGGAATTCAGCTCGTTCCAGGATCACAGGAGCACTTGTCTGCGGAATCGCTCAATTTCATTATGTCGTGCTCGCTCTTGTTGTGTTTGATGTGCACGAAATCGATACATGCTAAGCCTATCTACTTCATTGTCACTCTCTATATATACGACTATTATCTCGATCTGACTCTCTCTGGTCATCAGTGCAGTTAGCACGCGAGGTAGCTCTTCGCATATTTTATTGACTGCGACGACCTAAGTCAGGTCTTCTTCTCCTCGGCAGGCATCGTAAATTATAATTAATCAAAGTGTGAAAAGTTCTCGCGCATTTAGCAGTAAAGTGTCACTATGACTAAAAATCAACAAAGAAAAGAGCATATAATTTGAAATGTCACTATCACAAAAGATCACCGAAGTTAAGAAAGTTCTCACGCACGTAGATTGTCGGATTCGATTCTCGACATTGTCGAAAATTGTTGGTTTTATTTAATTTCGAGCATTTTCATATTTATTCACCTTTTAAACCCTCCCTGGACTCCCACAAATAATTCATATATATATATATATATATATACATATATATATATATATATATATATATATATATATATATATATATATATATATATATATATGTAGATTGAGTGATATACATGGTAGTTAAGCGGAACGTCCATTAATCTCCCTGATTATTTTTCTGATAATATAGATTCTTCTAGACTCACTAGTAAATTATATTGCCTATTTAAGGAGATTGTATTGAAATTAGAGAAATCAATAGGGGAAAATAAAATTTGTTTTGTAATATCTTTAGATGTTGCTTAAGCTTTCAATAAGATTTCGCATGAGGCTTTAAAGCATAAAATAAAAATACTTCTCCCTGACCAATATCATATAAGCTGATCGCTTATATGATATTGGTCGAAAGCATACAATCGCATCGACAGCCACACATTTCGACGCACCAACCAGACGAACATTCCTACAATTGGTGACCCCGACGTAACCAAAGTACCTAACAGGTAAATCACCTCAAGATAAGCCACTCGACAGGTGCTGGACACGCGCATGGAAGGACAGCACGAGAAATGGAACCCATCAACATCACATGATCGACGTTATCCCAAAAGATTAGCTTGTTGGATGACAACCACAGAAGCCCATCATGCATAACATTAACACATGAACACCCTTGCATCACGAAACGGGACACGTAAGGCACCACACTTATAGGTACCCCCAAACAAACCGGAACGCCCCAAGATGAACGACGTTCTGCTACCACTTTGATGGCAGCTGATTCCGTAAAACTCCTCGTTCAGGTTGGGATACCCATCTCATAAGCAGACCCTGGGCGATCCATTGTGTGCACGAAGTTAGGATGTGGTGAAATGAGCACGGAAGGCGATGAACGCAGTGAATGCCCAAAAGACATTGTTACCGACGAAAACCTCAAAAACAAAAATTCACAATATGATTTTGAAGGACTGAAAATTGAAACTGAATGATATAGTAGACACCCTAAACATATCAACTGAACGTGTCCATCATATCATTCACGAATATTTGGGTATGAGAAAGCTCTGTGCAAAGTGGGCGCCGCGCGACTTTTGACCAAAAACAACGAGTTGATGATTCGGAGCAGTGTTTGAAGATGATCAAGCGTAATAAACTTGAGGTTTTGCGTGGATATGTGACAATGAATAAAACATGGCTCCATCATTTCACTCCGAAGGTTAATCGAGAGTCATCCGAGTGGACTGCACACGATGAACCCGGTCCAAAGCGTGGGAAAATGCAATAGTCGGCTGGCAAGGTTATGGCGTCTGTGTATTGGGATGCCCTATGATGATAATTTTCATTGATTACGTTAAAGAAGGAAGGACCACAAACAGCGACAATTACATAACGTTATTGGACCTTTTGAACGACGAAATCGCCGAAAAACGGCGAAAAAAAAAGTGCTGCTTCATCAAGACACTGTATCACAAGTCAGTGAAAATGATGGCAAATATCCATCCATCCACCGTATTCTCCAGATCTGTCCCCCAGCGTTCATTTCCTGTTCTCAGATCTCAAAAGAATGCTCGGTGGGAAGAAGTTTTCTCGTCGAATGAAGAGGTGATCGCCGAAACTGAGGCCTAACTTGAAGCAAAGGACAAATCGTACTACAAAAATGGTATCAAAAAGTTGGAGGCTCGCTGTAAAAAATTTGTTTTACTATGGTAGGACGGGGAGTTTTTAATTCACATGTTATTTATCAATAAGGTCTTGAACCAGTGCGGACTTATGGTCTTATTCTAGAATAATACCGACTAAAGCAATAGAAATATTATGCAAAGATTACAAAACAAAATAATGTGAGATATCATTGACGCTCCATGGTATATTCGTAATGACAATTTGCATAAAAACATGAAGGTAGAAACCGTCGATATCGCTATTAAGGTATGAATATACCCAAGGATGTGAATAGGTAATTATAGACTAGTGAGAAGTTTACAGATTATAAGTAAAACACACTAAGTGTCTATGCTAGAAGAAATTCTTTGTAAATTTAAAATCATACAAAATTATAATAAAAATAAATAACTTATTACTATCAATTTACTATATTGCTATAATAACTAATCATATAAATAAATCAATAGGCGTTTAATACTTTATACTTTATACAGCGTATATAAAACGCTACGAATTAATTTCAACATCAATTACATCTTATCATATGCTTTACAAGTCCTTTTACTGGTCCAAAAACTATTTATTTACACTAAACATAAGTGTAAATAATATCAATTTTGGAAAGAATTTATCACATTAATAGGATTCTACATTATTTATTTTAAGAGAGTATCAACTTACTCATAACTCATAAATCAATACATTTTAAATATTATATATTTCATATTGTTGACATTATTTTACCCAAGCTGTTAATCACCAATTGCTACAAAGCATTTAAATTCTGATTATGCGATGTTCAGTTATTGAACGGGGACGGTAACCATTAGGAGCTGCTTATAACCAGCGATTAAATCAAATATTTGCCCTCCGATATACCCCTTTCCCTAATAAAGCTTTCTGACTGCCTTGTTCAGGCCTCAGCCTCGGTCCAAGTGTATCAGCTATTACTTAGATGGAATTATGATTTATGGTCTTCCATTGTTCTAGTCCGAAGCTTTTCCCCGTAAATTCCACGGTGATTAATTGCGTCTTAGTTCTGTTGCGTTTTCACTCTCTCTCTCTCTCTCTCTCTCTCTCTCTCGCTCCCGGTGTCTCTTTCCGTCTCTTTTCATATCCCTTTTCGTCAAAAACAGATTTAAAATTCACCCCCTTTGCCGGCAAAGTGTGGCCTGTTCGCTAAGGAAATTCGGTTGTTCAAGTAGGTCGGAGGATATATCGGTGGACTCAATTTCTCGTCTCGATCTGCTTCTCTTTCCCTTTTATGCAAAAAAGCTGACATTAAGTAAATATTTCCCAACCGAATAAAGCTACTGATCTACATTGAGATATAAGGAATAATTATATACTTTAACGTAATAAATTTAATTATTATTAATTGAATTACACCAGTTATCTTTATTTAATTATGATATTGAAAGCAAAAAAGTGCGTTTCTGAATAGTTTATCATAGTATCCTTTAAGCAATATCAAAATTTCTCGGCTTGTGATGAGTACTCTACCAAGCTACGAAGAAAAACCTAACCGAAATTTCAATTCGAAAATATCACTTGTGTCACTATTTTAAGGTTATAATATTATTATAGACTCAACTCCTAAAGTTTATGTTGATTAGTTAGCATTACGTAGGTCAGCATAATCAATTCATTTTACTAATCCTTCTGTCTACTTATCTTACGTTCTTCAATGTATAAGAATGTTATGTTTTGATTACAGGGATACAAAGTCTAATACCTATACACCAGTTTGGTTTATTAGCAGGCATACAACAATTCACCAGGTGTATAGAATAAAAAGTGTAAAAAAAGCCTATAATGCTTAAAAGATATGTTCTTGGATGTAGAATAAGCCTTCAATAAGTTACAGAAAATATTACCGAAACAAAACACTTATCTATTAAAATAGAGTCAGAGTGTTTAGGGTTAAACAACAGGAACCCTACCCTACAATAAAAGAAACTAAAGTAGAAGTACCCCAAAGAATTGTCTTGGGACCAGTTATTTATCCACTTTACAAATGAAAAGTATTATGATGGCCATGTTTGTTAGATATATAATAATAACATTTTTGCTGTAGGAGAAAGTGACGATACAAATTATTAGAGCCAAAACTGAAAAATAACAAATTACGAAAGTAAATCTGTGCTTGTGCAGTTCATGTATAATCAAGACGCATAAGCATCAATAACAATAAATAATACTCTCATTCCATAAGCATAATTCAAAACTTCTCAGGAAGGAACATGTAAAACAGAAAAGAAAAAATGTTGATAAATGAGTTGTGATATAAGAAAATGTGTTATTTAATCGAAATAAAATCAGCATTGTCAGTAAATAATAAATTGTTATCATACAAGCAACAGGTACTAGAGTAATGGTTACTTACACCCTCTTATCCTGACTGTCACTCAGAAAATCAAGAAAATTGGAAGAAGGTCTGCGAAGAGAGTTATGTCAATATGCCATGCCATATCTAATATGGAAGTACAGCTCTTGAATAATACACAGATGGAAAAGTACCAATCTATTCAGTAGTGCTGATAGGTCCTCATAGATACCTAGATTTAAGATAAGGTAGGTTAGTCGACAACAACCAGTAACAATGTAATAAATAAATATTAAATTTATTTTGATCCACAAACTTTAATGAACACTTAATCCATCTAGCCTTATGTAGAAGAAGAAATTGAGAAAATATATTAAGATATCTTGGACGACATTTATTACTTTATCCTTCAATTGTTTATTTACAATATTGAGTTCTGATAGTCTTATCAAGTTCAGAAAAAAATACACAGCCAGTTAATTTTATTTTCAATCTCAACACAATATTTTATTATTTCTCCATATTTTTAAACCATTTAAGAACCACACAACCATAGACATTACCTTGTCGTCTTCTTCTTTTCAGACGAACTATTAGGCACACGTTTCTTAAAGAATTGTGTATTTATGCAGAAACTAATGATAATTGAGAACCATTTTTTAATAAATTTTTTTTTATTATATTAAAAACATATTACTATATTCCTATAGTCTCAAATACATTGTCTACTATAGCTTGTTGATTCCATGGAGAATATCACGATCATCTGGTTCGGAAGTTTCATCCAATGGAGTTATGAACAATAGAAGTTTTGAGGAAGTTCTGTCTGTCACATAATAATTTATCTAACATGAAAAATTGTAAACGCTAGAATCGAAGTGCCTTTAATTAACGGAGAAGAATTCACTAAGAACCCATCGAACACAGTTTGGTTGACTTTCCCACTGGACTAGCCGAAACGGACGAAGATACTCAGACCCGAGTATATCATAATCGCACCGTATGCACATCTATATGCCACCCAAACCGCAGCATTTTAGCTGCAACATTTGATGTACCCAAATCGCCTAAAATTCCAATGTCAAATACGTGTTACTGCCTAAAAAAAGAGAATTCCAATCTTCAATCATTCTAAACAAGGACGGATCCATATTTTTCAAAACTTGAAGAATGATTTATACAGATGGTAACAGGACAAACTATAAATAGGAGAAATATAGTAATATCATAATGGCTTTACAAGGATACATTGCATCAAAAGAAACAAGAACTAAGCTTAAAACATAAATATGCTCTCTAATGAAAGTAAAATACATTACTCAGATATACAATTGTTAATTAAGTGGATTAGGCCTTCGGGGGATACCACTACTTACTTAAGTTCTTCGATAATAAATGCATTTGATGCACTGTAATATTAAAATAAATTATATTTCATAGAATATTTGTTTAACTATTTTATTTATATTAAAATTTTGTAAAATATCAAAGCCTAAATGTACTAAAACTCATAGTAGCTGCGGCAACATTGCGACGTTTCACGTGTCACTGCAATTTTGAATTGACTATATGTACTACTTCATTCAATATCCCATGTTTATGATTAGTAAAAGTAAATAAAAGTCTACTAATCTTATATTTGATGCTCCGTTGTTGTTGTTCTGGAAATAAACTTACTCATAATACTTTTTTTTTATTATATATTATATTTTTTATTTTATTTTTTAAGTTCAGCGATGTAGTAATTACACAAAACTTATTATTATTATTTAGATTATTAAAACTTGTAAAACTAGTGAGTGTTAGATCCTGAGATTGCAGGCATTTTAATATAGAGATATTTGTTATGTATAAAATGTCATATATTAAATATATTTCTGATATTGTACTGAAAATATTGTCAAAACAAGTTTTAGTAATATTAACATATCATGTTTGACTCACTTTGCTAAATTTTTGGGGAAACATGATTATTTTTATTCCATTTCGAATTTCGACCACAGGGTAACAATTAATGGTTACTTACAAGGTTACTTCCGTAAAATTAGATAATATTTTAATTATTTTAATCATCTTCATTTAATCGCCTAATATTTTCAATCATGTTTTCATTTAATTAATATAACTAAAACTATATGTTATAATATCTAACAGTATTTTACAGTTTTTATAAAAAACAAACGACGTATCAATTTATCCCTGTTTAGACGTAACCAAATCTATTTATATTTAAGAAAATTGTTTAATTTTAAGTTTACTAAAATCGTTTAAAATAAAGTTATTTCTTTTGTATAGTTTAGGGGTTTAATTTATTATTTAATTTAAGTGGTTTTTGTAATACTGGGACACGAACAAAAATAACTTGAGAGTCTGTCTTGAGACAATAGACAATAAATAATAGTATTATAATATTACATAATAGATTATCGCATTTTATTGAATATTTGGCGAGACTAGGCCAATATAAGGAGACACCGAGCACAAACAACACATGTCTATTAAAAAGGATGTCTCGTCGGTTCGTTGTCGATTGTACCGGATAACAGGGGTCCAGGTACCCGGGCTAGACGAAGTGTGTCGGAAGTTAGACCTGGTAGAGGACCCCTTATTCGTTTTATCGGAGGAGATTCTGAACGAATCGTGATACAGAAAAGGATTTATTGAACCAGCCTTCCCAACCACTATGAGGAACCCGAAAGCGCAGCTTCTGCGGTAAAACACGATGCATCGACAACGAGAAACACAGAAATAACTGAGAGAACTTAACTAGAGGATTGACTAAATCAAAATGAAAGAGTTGCAAGACCAATACCAGAAACAGTAAAATACAGAAGATTTAATTAAATATTAAGAAGAGAGAAAGAGTATCGAGAATTAACCAAGAATCAAAATTAGTAGAACTATTATATGTATTGTATAATTATCAGTTAGGTCCCATAACGGTATCAGTATTACCCTAAACCAGACAAACGATTTAGTAGGTCATTTCCAAGCAATTTATAACTCCTAACTAAAAATATATTTTAGTCCATTAGTAACCGATTTAACATCTTAGAATGTACATATTTTTATATTATTCAATTAACAAACTCGTCTATTTGCATTATTTAATCAAAAATTGTTTTCTCTTCTTAACAATTCAACAATACTCATATCAAACATCCCGTATTTCTAGGATAGTCTAGGAGTATGGTTTTATTTATATATCTATCAAAGTTAGTATAACTAGAAAACTTTTTACGACCTTAATAAGCATTAGAGTTGAGAGAGGTTCGGATATTAAGTAATATCACACAAATACTTGATATTACATGTTGATAAGGGTTTGTTTCGAATAATATGAATTATTAACATTTGGCCTTCGTATTATTGTCAATTCACAATTGATCGATCTTTTTTAACTATAGCTTATCTAAATTTATTTTGTACATACGTCATTAAAAGGTTTAATATACTGCCCAACGTAATTTGTGAATTCGTTTTAGAACCGAAGAGTATTTTCCTTTTCATTTTATTCTAGTTAAAAAGGATCATAATACTGTCTGATATGTACCAATGTGTAATCGCAACAGCCAAAGTCGTCCGGTTGTCAAATGTAGGCAAAATACTTTAAAACAATAGTAGTAACGAGTTATAAATCGGCAAATGCTTGGCTTGTTTTGATAAATATCAAATCGCTGCTTATTATAATTCTGAATAAAAATTCCGAAGCCAGGCGGAATATATTGTGTTACTAATGAGCCGCTTTGAACAGGAACGAGATAATGGGGGCCCCCTCTTGTCTGTAAAATTCGTTAGAGAGGTAAGCATTTTTCGTGTTAATAATAATTAGCTGCGATTTTTATTGAAAATATTTTTAGCGTATTGCAGCTCCACTGAATACTAGTATCGACACGGTTAATGAAATATCTCAAAAAATGAATAATGTAATCAAGATCAGCTTGATATTAGCTCCGTCATACATTAGGTGTATGAAATGTATAAAAACAGCAAATAGTTTTTTAATACAAACATGATTTAATACAATTATTTTAAAAAACTATTAGTCTGAAAAGTATCGAAGAGGTCTAACTTCTGAATATATATTTTAAACGATTACAATTTTTAAAAGCATATAATTAAATGTATTAATAATTCATTGCATATATATGTACTGAATGCTGGAAACAGGAATTGTTAATAACACCTTCAGTTTGGATGACAAATAATGGAATTGTGAACAATAGTTAAATAGGTTGGAAATTAATAGCTTAGTTATTCATTTGATTTAAACTTTTTTATATTATGTGATTCAATGCTGCCAATTTTCAAGACCTGTCATCGCTTTGATTGTGGAAAAAACTAAAGGTGGGGTACAATTAATATACGATAAATGTAGGAAAAGTTATTGTAGAGTGTGAAAGCGCACAGATATGTGTAATTGTTCAGAATATACATGAGCACTTGGTTAAAGGGCGCGAAGAGAGAAAATATACTAACATTGCGTTAGGGGGAATGAAGTAATTATATCTATTTTTATCAAGGAAAATGTATACAGCTAGTAACATAACTAACTAAGGAGAAATAGAGTAATATCAAAATGACTTTTTATTGTAAATGATGAAACATTGTACCTAAAGAAATAAGAACTAAGCGTAAAAGTTAAATATGCTATCTAATGAAAGTAGCATATAATACTCGATATACAATTGTTTTAGTTATGTAACTTTAACTCATAGGTGGTATGGAAAAGACATCAATGTAAATAAAGTCAAACACAACCCTAATCTATAAACTAAATTATTATCACCTAACTCTGTACTTAATTGAAATTTTTAAACCTTTCGGTAATATAAGCGTTAGACTTACTATAATGTTAAATTATATTTGATAACAGTAATGTTGTTTAATTAATCTAATCTAATCTAATCTAAATTTCATAACAGATTTTATTGTATGTCAAAGCCAAACGTAACTGTAACTGACAGATGATACGGCAACATTGCGATATTTTGACCTCACAAATTTAGATGACGTATGTACAAAATAAATTTTGATACACAATAAGATCGTTCGTACATTATTCAGTTCGAACTTTATAAATTATGCCAATAACACAGCACAGAACTATGTCGCTTTCTTTCGCTTGTGAATAATAGATATCTTAAATTATCGCTCCTCGTGTTACATTCTCGGTTTTATTTATGTCACATGTAAGATATTCGAGCAGTTTAGACAGTATCGGATAAAAATTTAGGCCTATAGATAAGTAGGTCACTCGATATTTTCCGTACTTGTCGCATTTTATTTCCTTTCATGCTCCTATGGCCCCTGTTTGACGTTCCGTTCAAATTATTTTGTTGATTTCCTTTTGTTTTGACACCACACCCTCGAAGATGAAGGAAAACCTTTCCTTTTTCTCTTAGTTAGGCTTGCCGCACCGACGTGCAGACTACAGCCAGGAGTCGAGATAAGGCAACCTTTTTTTTCTAGAACTTGATCTATAAATGTATAATGAAATCCAGGAGGGAGATGAGCAACAGTTCAATTAAATTGATACAATGCCAATTTTATACATAATTGTTTATTTACCGCATTAGGTGCACAAAAAATTTGGGGATACATTTAAAATATATTAAAAATCATCTTTTCCCAGTAGATTGAACATACTCTCTCGGCGTCCAAGTGTTATAAATAGTTAAGTATTCTCATTCTTGCTTATGACGCTGTAGGTTACACTCTATCTTGTTTATGAGCAATATTTTACTGATATGTGAATAGTATTTGTCTCCAAACTGTAAAGTACTCGGTATTATTTTTAAAATAGAAGGTAATGTCCATAAGTTTTAAGTTAATTATTTTTCAGTTATAAAATAAGGGAAATAAAACAATGAACCTTAACTATTAAGCCTTTACTAAACTACTATACTACTATATATAATACTACAAATATATTATATATAAGAAACATTTTTAACGAATTCCTTGTAAATATTTTCCTTTATACTTCCTACACTACAACATTACATTTATTTTAATTAACTATTAGAAATAAAAGTTGTGACAGAACATTTCCAAATAAAGCAAATGTTAATATATTTCATGGAAAAAAGATCTAACCAATAAAAAACCTCCACCGTGATGAAGGAAATTAATTGTTGTTTAAAAACTCAGTAGCATCACACAGAATTAGAATTTTGCGTTTTTTTTTTTGGTTATTTTTCTTGAGAAAGTCGGCATGATCTTTCTTATTAACTAATTGTAGAGTTCTAGCAAGTGCAATATTTTCTCAAATAACTATCTTTTCAGGATCATTGGCATGTAATCATCTCCTGCGCATTTGCAATCCTTCGAACTTTGAATTCCAAACTGGAAATTTTGTATTTCTATAGATGGTTACCACAATTTCTCAAATAATTTTGATAATGCAGGAAATAGTGAAATAGGCCTAAAAAATCCAACTTGTTATACCGGTTTGTCAGATTTTTTAAGCATAATTATTGGAGCAGCATTAAGACATTCTGAAACATGCTTCAGTTTCCAAGAAGCATTGAATATATATGTCAACATGGTTAATGCTTTTCTTGGCAGCTCTTTCAATATACCAAGTAAAATAATATTAATTCGAGTAGCCTTTTTAGGATTGAGGTTGATGTTAATATCTATGGACACTTAAATTGTCGAAATATGATTTAGAGTTACGTCGGGCTGATAAACAGGATTTAAATCTATTGAAGATTTTACATCATTTTACATTACAATTACGACTCAGTACCTCTGATCAATTTTTAATTATCATCAGTTAAAATACATGACATATCAGCAGTATGTGATATCGATAAATCAATAGAGCTTTGAACTCTCCTATGCTAGTGGCTACTCCTTTGATCTTTTAGATTTAGTTTAATTTAATCCTTTAAATTGAAATTACCTATACAAGCAATATCAGGGGAGGCAGTCGAATATTACTTTCCTTGCTTCATTTTTTTGTATTCTGTTTAACATTTCCTAGATGTTTTCTTGCTAGAGAGGAAGGTGTGATCTCGGGCTATTCCCCTCTTTATCCTACTTATATTTCACTTCTGTCCATTCGGGTTGTTCGGAGTTTTTTTCGTGTCCCTCACATGACTCTTCGAAGAACTGTTTCTTAGAAGAATTAGATAATGACGCAAGTTTTGGCGATTCATCAAGGATGCTCCTCAAGGCGAGGCGTTAGTTTACTAAACATACTGATTTTATCTTGAGACTTGCTTTCACAGGATAACACAAAACAGACTGCTTACCAGAGCGATAGTTCACGAAATGATGCTAGGAATATTAAGGAGCCTCCTTTTATTACTGCACCCGTAGACTTGTTTATTATGTTTTATTGCAGGTTATTATATATCAATTATATTGTTTCAAAGGCAGCTTGCGAGTCGTCAATGGTGTCGGCATTCCCTAATATTTCAAAGGTATCTTAAGGCCCCTCAAAGCGAGGCATCAATTCACTAAATATATTGATTTTACCTTGAGACTTGCTTTCGCATTTTACACAAAACAGACTGCTTATTACAGCGATTGCTTACGTTATGATGCTTGGAAGTTTCCGGAGGCTTCTTTTATTAATGCACCCTTATACTTATTTTTTTTATTGCAGGCAATTATATACCAATTACATTGTTTGAAATACGGCCTAATTCTTCACAATATTTCACGGTTTATAATATAGTATTAGATATAACTATACATTATAGTAATAGTATTTATTCTGTAACAAACTTTAAAGACTAAATATTTAAAATGATTTTATCAATATTTTTAATATTAATTCATGTTATATACTCTGTATGATATTTGGCTGTTTTGCCTGTAGTATTTCGGGTTAAATATTATTAATAACATAATGCAATTTAGTAAAAAAAATTGAATATTATTTATAGAGAAACATTATACGTTGAGGAAACAAAAAGTTCTAATTTATTAATCAAATTTTATGGAACATAAGAAAGACGATATCGGAGAGCGTTAATTGTTTCGTCATTTTCTTCATTCAGCTGCATCTTCTTAATAATATCTTGAATTAAATTTATTTGGTTTTCCCAAATTACTAAATCAGATTTCGTTTTAGCACACAAATATATAATTTTGTTCTCGTCGCCCGACTTAAACTTGAGAAACAGAGATTCTGTCATAGTAGTAAAGTCACTTAATTTAGCACAGAAAACAAGATCTTTCAATGAAATAACGCACAGTGCATCAAAATAATATTCATCGTCCGGGGAATATTGAGAGAATGTATGGTCTTTTAAAACACAATATCTATCCACCCATACAGTTGGAGAATCACCATCAGTTGATCCGACAGACAAATTTCTTCTGAGTTCCTCAGGCCATTTGATACTATTATTGGGTCCGGTCAGCTGAGAACCAGAAATATTTGAACGTGTTTTACTTAAAGATAAACCACTGGAATCATTCTCAAAGTCACCAGTAAGTTTAATCTTCTTCATAGAAGAATCTTCTTCACACAACAGTGCATCCACTCCAAACGCCTCCTTAAGACGCCTCTTCCCTGCCTGAAAATGCCGACGTGGAACAATACTCAATAATACACTAAGATTATTCTCATAGAAACCGATAGGCGATTCTCCAGGAATAAAAATCTCACTTTCCGAGAGTGTTTTGCTATTGGAGATTTCTTCGTGTCTCTCACATGACTCTTCGATGAGTTGTTTCTTAGAAGAATTAGACGATGACGTAAGTTCTGGCGATTCATCAAGGATGTTAGCATTCCCTAAATTTTCAAAGGCATCTTGATGCCCCTCAAAGCAAGGCGTTAGTTCACTAAACATACTGATTTTATCTTGAGACTTGCTTTCACAGGATAACACAAAACAGACTGCTTACGGGAGCGATAGTTCACGAAATGATACTTGGAAGTTTTCGGAGCCTCCTTTTATTACTGCACCCTTAGACTTGTTTATTTTGTTTTATTGCAGGCTATTATATATCAATTATATTGTTTCAAAGGCAGCTTAGCGATTCCTCAATGGTGTCGGCATCCCCTAATATTTCAAAGGTGTCTTAAGGCTACTCAAAGCGAGGCGTCAATTCACTAAATATATTGATTTTACCTTGAGACTTGCTTTCCCATTTTAACACAAAACAGACTGCTTACGACAGCGATTGTTTACGATATGACGCTTGGAAGTTTCCGGAGGCTCCTTTTATTAATACACCTTTAGACTTTTTTATTGCAGGCTATCATATATCAATTACATTGTTTGAAAGATGGCCTAATTCTTCATAATATTTCACGGTTTATAATAGTAGTAAATATAACAATATATTATAGCAATAGTATTTATACTGTAATAAACATTAAAGACTAAATACTAATATTTAAAATGATTTTATCAATATATTTATATTATGTACACTGTATATTTAGCTGTTTTGCCTGTAGTATATCGGGTTAAATATTATTACTAACATAGTGCAATTTAGTTAAATAAATTTAATATTATTTATACAGAAACATGTGTTTCAATATACTAAACAAACAATAAACAAATTATTATACGTTGAGGAAACAAAAAGTTCTAATTTATTAATCAAATTTTATGGAACATAAGAAAGACGATATTGGAGAACGTCAATTGTTGCGTCATTTTCTTCATTCAGCTGCATTTTCTTAATAATATCTTGAATTAAATTTATTTGGTTTTCCCAAATTACTAAATCAGATTTCGTTTTAGCACACAAATATATAATTTTATTCTCGTCGCCCGACTTAAACTGGAGAAACAGAGATTCTGTCATAGTGGTAAAGTCACTTAATTTAGCACAGAAAACAAGATCTTTCAATGAAATAACGCACAGTGCATCAAAACAATATTCATCGTCCAGGGAATATTGAGAGAATGTATCGTCTTTTAAAACGCAGTATCTATCCACCCATACAGTTGGAGAATCACCATCAGTTGTTCCGACAGACAAATTTCTTCCGAGTTCCTCAGGCCATTTGATATTATTACTGGGTCCGGTCAGCTGAGAATCAGAAATATTTGAACGTGTTTTACCTAATGATAAACCACTGGAATCATTCTCAAAATCACCAGTAAGTTTAATCTTCTTCATAGAAGAATCTTCTTCACACAACGGTGCGTCCACTCCGAGCGCCTCCTTAAGACGCCTCTTCCCTGCCTGAAAAGGCCGACGTGGAACAATACTCAATAATACACTAAGATTATTCTCATAGAAACCGATAGGCGATTCTCCAGGAATAAAAATCTCACTTTCCGAGAGTGTTTTGCTATTGGAGATTTCTTCGTGTCTCTCACATGACTCTTCGATGAGTTGTTTCTTAGAAGAATTAGACGATGACGTAAGTTCTGGCGATTCATCAAGGATGTTAGCATTCCCTAAATTTTCAAAGGCATCTTGATGCCCCTCAAAGCAAGGTGTTAGTTCACTAAACATACTGATTTTATCTTGAGACTTGCTTTCACAGGATAACACAAAACAGACTGCTTACGGGAGCGATAGTTCACGAAATGATACTTGGAAGTTTTCGGAGCCTCCTTTTATTACTGCACCCTTAGACTTGTTTATTTTGTTTTATTGCAGGCTATTATATATCAATTATATTGTTTCAAAGGCAGCTTAGCGATTCCTCAATGGTGTCGGCATCCCCTAATATTTCAAAGGTGTCTTAAGGCTACTCAAAGCGAGGCGTCAATTCACTAAATATATTGATTTTACCTTGAGACTTGCTTTCCCCTTTTAACACAAAACAGACTGCTTACGACAGCGATTGTTTACGATATGACGCTTGGAAGTTTCCGGAGGCTCCTTTTATTAATGCACCTTTAGACTTTTTTTTTTATTGCAGGCTATCATATATCAATTACATTGTTTGAAAAATGGCCTAATTCTTCGTAATATTTCACGGTTTATAATAGTAGTAAATATAACAATATATTATAGCAATAGTATTTATACTGTAATAAACATTAAAGACTAAATACTAATATTTAAAATGATTTTATCAATATATTTATATTATGTACACTGTATATTTAGCTGTTTTGCCTGTAGTATATCGGGTTAAATATTATTACTAACATAGTGCAATTTAGTTAAATAAATTTAATATTATTTATACAGAAACATGTGTTTCAATATACTAAACAAACAATAAACAAATTATTATACGTTGAGGAAACAAAAAGTTCTAATTTATTAATCAAATTTTATGGAACATAAGAAAGACGATATTGGAGAACGTCAATTGTTGCGTCATTTTCTTCATTCAGCTGCATTTTCTTAATAATATCTTGAATTAAATTTATTTGGTTTTCCCAAATTACTAAATCAGATTTCGTTTTAGCACACAAATATATAATTTTGTTCTCGTCGCCCGACTTAAACTGGAGAAACAGAGATTCTGTCATAGTGGTAAAGTCACTTAATTTAGCACAGAAAACAAGATCTTTCAATGAAATAACGCACAGTGCATCAAAACAATATTCATCGTCCAGGGAATATTGAGAGAATGTATCGTCTTTTAAAACGCAGTATCTATCCACCCATACAGTTGGAGAATCACCATCAGTTGTTCCGACAGACAAATTTCTTCCGAGTTCCTCAGGCCATTTGATATTATTACTGGGTCCGGTCAGCTGAGAATCAGAAATATTTGAACGTGTTTTACTTAATGATAAACCACTGGAATCATTCTCAAAATCACCAGTAAGTTTAATCTTCTTCATAGAAGAATCTTCTTCACACAACGGTGCGTCCACTCCGAGCGCCTCCTTAAGACGCCTCTTCCCTGCCTGAAAAGGCCGACGTGGAACAATACTCAATAATGCACTAAGATTATTCTCATAGAAACCGATAGGCGATTCCCCAGGAATAAAATTCTCACTTTCCGAGAGTGTTTTGCCATTGGAGATTTCTTCGTGTCTCTCACATGACTCTTCGATGAGTTGTTTCTTAGAAGAATTAGACGATGACGTAAATTCTGGCGATTCTTCAAGGATGTTAGCATTCCCTGAACTTTCAAAGGTATCTTGATGCTCCTCAAAGCAAGGCGTTTGTTCACTAAACATACTGATTTTATCTTGCGACTTGCTTTCACAGGATAACACAAAACAGACTGCTTACGAGAGCGATAGTTCACGAAATGATACTTGGATGTTTTCGGAGCCTCCTTTTATTACTGCACCCTTAGACTTGTTTATTTTGTTTCCATTGGCTCCTTTTATTAATGCACCCTTACACTTATTTTTATTATTGCAGGCAATTATATATCAATTACATTGTTTGAAATACGGCCTAATTCTTCACAATATTTCACGGTTTATAATATAATATTAAATATAACTATACATTATAGTAATAGTATTTGTTCTGTAACAAACATTAAAGACTCAATATTTAAAATGATTTTATCAACATTTTTAATATTAATTCATGTTATATACTCTGTATGATATTTGGCTGTTTTGCCTGTAGTATTTCGGGTTAACTATTATTACTAACTTAATGCAATTTTGTTAAACAAATTGAATATTATTTAGAGAGAAACATGTGTTTCAATATGTTAAACAAACAATAAACAAATTGTTATACGTTGAGGATACAAAAAGTTCTAATTTATTAATCAAATTTTATGGAACATAAGAAAGACGATATTGGAGAACGTCAATTGTTCCGTCATTTTCTTCATTCAGCTGCATCTTCTTAATAATATATTGAACTAAATTTATTTGATTTTCCCAAATTACTAAATCAGATTTCGTTTTAGCACACAAATATATAAGTTTGTTCTCGTCGCCCGACTTAAACTTGAGAAACAGAGATTCTGTCATAGTAGTAAAGTCACTTAATTTAGCACAGAAAACAAGATCTTTCAATGAAATAACGCACAGTGCATCAAAACAATATTCATCGTCCAGGGAATATTGAGAGAATGTATCGTCTTTTAAAACGCAGTATCTATCCACCCATACAGTTGGAGAATCACCATCAGTTGTTCCGACAGACAAATTTCTTCCGAGTTCCTCAGGCCATTTGATATTATTACTGGGTCCGGTCAGCTGAGAATCAGAAATATTTGAACGTGTTTTACTTAATGATAAACCACTGGAATCATTCTCAAAATCACCAGTAAGTTTAATCTTCTTCATAGAAGAATCTTCTTCACACAACGGTGCGTCCACTCCGAGCGCCTCCTTAAGACGCCTCTTCCCTGCCTGAAAAGGCCGACGTGGAACAATACTCAATAATGCACTAAGATTATTCTCATAGAAACCGATAGGCGATTCTCCAGGAATAAAATTCTCACTTTCCGAGAGTGTTTTGCCATTGGAGATTTCTTCGTGTCTCTCACATGACTCTTCGATGAGTTGTTTCTTAGAAGAATTAGACGATGACGTAAATTCTGGCGATTTTTCAAGGATGTTAGCATTCCCTGAATTTTCAAAGGTATCTTGATGCTCCTCAAAGCAAGGCGTTTGTTACCTAAAAACATACTGATTTTATCTTGAGACTTGCTTTCACAGGATAACACAAAACAGACTGCTTACGAGAGCGATAGTTCACGAAATGATACTTGGAAGTTTTCGGAGCCTCCTTTTATTACTGCACCCTTAGACTTGTTTCTTTTGTTTCCATTGGCTCCTTTTATTAATGCACCCTTACACTTATTTTTATTATTGCAGGCAATTATATATCAATTACATTGTTTGAAATACGGCCTAATTCTTCACAATATTTCACGGTTTATAATATAATATTAAATATAACTATACATTATAGTAATAGTATTTGTTCTGTAACAAACATTAAAGACTCAATATTTAAAATGATTTTATCAACATTTTTAATATTAATTCATATTATATACTCTGTATGATATTTGGCTGTTTTGCCTGTAGTATTTCGGGTTAACTATTATTATTAACTTAATGCAATTTTGTTAAATAAATTGAATATTATTTAGAGAGAAACATGTGTTTCAATATGTTAAACAAACAATAAACAAATTGTTATACGTTGAGGAAACAAAAAGTTCTAATTTATTAATCAAATTTTATGGAACATAAGAAAGACGATATTGGAGAACGTCAATTGTTCCGTCATTTTCTTCATTCAGCTGCATCTTCTTAATAATATATTGAACTAAATTTATTTGATTTTCCCAAATTACTAAATAAGATTTCGTTTTAGCACACAAATATGTAATTTTGTTCTCGTCGCCCGACTTAAACTTGAGAAACAGAGATTCTGTCATAGTAGTAAAGTCACTTAATTTAGCACAGAAAACAAGATCTTTCAATGAAATAACGCACAGTGCATCAAAACAATATTCATCGTCCAGGGAATATTGAGAGAATGTATCGTCTTTTAAAACGCAGTATCTATCCACCCATACAGTTGGAGAATCACCATCAGTTGTTCCGACAGACAAATTTCTTCCGAGTTCCTCAGGCCATTTGATATTATTACTGGGTCCGGTCAGCTGAGAATCAGAAATATTTGAACGTGTTTTACTTAATGATAAACCACTGGAATCATTCTCAAAATCACCAGTAAGTTTAATCTTCTTCATAGAAGAATCTTCTTCACACAACGGTGCGTCCACTCCGAGCGCCTCCTTAAGACGCCTCTTCCCTGCCTGAAAAGGCCGACGTGGAACAATACTCAATAATGCACTAAGATTATTCTCATAGAAACCGATAGGCGATTCTCCAGGAATAAAAATCTCACTTTCCGAGAGTGTTTTGCTATTGGAGATTTCTTCGTGTCTCTCACATGACTCTTCGATGAGTTGTTTCTTAGAAGAATTAGACGATGACGTAAGTTCTGGCGATTCATCAAGGATGTTAGCATTCCCTAAATTTTCAAAGGCATCTTGATGCCCCTCAAAGCAAGGTGTTAGTTCACTAAACATACTGATTTTATCTTGAGACTTGCTTTCACAGGATAACACAAAACAGACTGCTTACGAGAGCGATAGTTCACGAAATGATACTTGGAAGTTTTCGGGGCCTCCTTTTATTACTGCACCCTTAGACTTGTTTATTTTGTTTTATTGCAGGCTATTATATATCAATTATATTGTTTCAAAGGCAGCTTAGCGATTCCTCAATGGTGTCGGCATCCCCTAATATTTCAAAGGTGTCTTAAGGCTACTCAAAGCGAGGCGTCAATTCACTAAATATATTGATTTTACCTTGAGACTTGCTTTCCCCTTTTAACACAAAACAGACTGCTTACGACAGCGATTGTTTACGATATGACGCTTGGAAATTTCCGGAGGCTCCTTTTATTAATGCACCTTTAGACTTTTTTTTTTATTGCAGGCTATCATATATCAATTACATTGTTTGAAAAATGGCCTAATTCTTCATAATATTTCACGGTTTATAATAGTAGTAAATATAACAATATATTATAGCAATAGTATTTATACTGTAATAAACATTAAAGACTAAATACTAATATTTAAAATGATTTTATCAATATATTTGTATTATGTACACTGTATATTTAGCTGTTTTGCCTGTAGTATATCGGGTTAAATATTATTACTAACATAGTGCAATTTAGTTAAATAAATATAATATTATTTATACAGAAACATGTGTTTCAATATACTAAACAAACAATAAACAAATTATTATACGTTGAGGAAACAAAAAGTTCTAATTTATTAATCAAATTTTATGGAACATAAGAAAGACGATACTGGAGAACGTCAATTGTTGCGTCATTTTCTTCATTCAGCTGCATTTTCTTAATAATATCTTGAATTAAATTTATTTGGTTTTCCCAAATTACTAAATCAGATTTCGTTTTAGCACACAAATATATAATTTTGTTCTCGTCGCCCGACTTAAACTGGAGAAACAGAGATTCTGTCATAGTGGTAAAGTCACTTAATTTAGCACAGAAAACAAGATCTTTCAATGAAATAACGCACAGTGCATCAAAACAATATTCATCGTCCAGGGAATATTGAGAGAATGTATCGTCTTTTAAAACGCAGTATCTATCCACCCATACAGTTGGAGAATCACCATCAGTTGTTCCGACAGATAAATTTCTTCCGAGTTCCTCAGGCCATTTGATATTATTACTGGGTCCGGTCAGCTGAGAATCAGAAATATTTGAACGTGTTTTACTTAATGATAAACCACTGGAATCATTCTCAAAATCACCAGTAAGTTTAATCTTCTTCATAGAAGAATCTTCTTCACACAACGGTGCGTCCACTCCGAGCGCCTCCTTAAGACGCCTCTTCCCTGCCTGAAAAGGCCGACGTGAAACAATACTCAATAATGCACTAAGATTATTTTCATAGAAACCGATAGGCGATTCTCCAGGAATAAAATTCTCACTTTCCGAGAGTGTTTTGCCATTGGAGATTTCTTCGTGTCTCTCACATGACTCTTCGATGAGTTGTTTCTTAGAAGAATTAGACGATGACGTAAATTCTGGCGATTCTTCAAGGATGTTAGCATTCCCTGAATTTTCAAAGGTATCTTGATGCTCCTCAAAGCAAGGCGTTTGTTCACTAAACATACTGATTTTATCTTGAGACTTGCTTTCACAGAATAACACAAAACAGACTGCTTACGAGAGCGATAGTTCACGAAATGATACTTGGAAGTTTTCGGAGCCTCCTTTTATTACTGCACCCTTAGACTTGTTTATTTTGTTTTATTGCAGGCTATTATATATCAATTATATTGTTTCAAAGGCAGCTTAGCGATTCCTCAATGGTGTCGGCATCCCCTAATATTTCAAAGGTGTCTTAAGGCTACTCAAAGCGAGGCGTCAATTCACTAAATATATTGATTTTACCTTGAGACTTGCTTTCCCCTTTTAACACAAAACAGACTGCTTACGACAGCGATTGTTTACGATATGACGCTTGGAAATTTCCGGAGGCTCCTTTTATTAATGCACCTTTAGACTTTTTTTTTTATTGCAGGCTATCATATATCAATTACATTGTTTGAAAAATGGCCTAATTCTTCATAATATTTCACGGTTTATAATAGTAGTAAATATAACAATATATTATAGCAATAGTATTTATACTGTAATAAACATTTAAGACTAAATACTAATATTTAAAATGATTTTATCAATATATTTGTATTATGTACACTGTATATTTAGCTGTTTTGCCTGTAGTATATCGGGTTAAATATTATTACTAACATAGTGCAATTTAGTTAAATAAATATAATATTATTTATACAGAAACATGTGTTTCAATATACTAAACAAACAATAAACAAATTATTATACTTTGAGGAAACAAAAAGTTCTAATTTATTAATCAAATTTTATGGAACATAAGAAAGACGATATTGGAGAACGTCAATTGTTGCGTCATTTTCTTCATTCAGCTGCATTTTCTTAATAATATCTTGAATTAAATTTATTTGGTTTTCCCAAATTACTAAATCAGATTTCGTTTTAGCACACAAATATATAATTTTGTTCTCGTCGCCCGACTTAAACTGGAGAAACAGAGATTCTGTCATAGTGGTAAAGTCACTTAATTTAGCACAGAAAACAAGATCTTTCAATGAAATAACGCACAGTGCATCAAAACAATATTCATCGTCCAGGGAATATTGAGAGAATGTATCGTCTTTTAAAACGCAGTATCTATCCACCCATACAGTTGGAGAATCACCATCAGTTGTTCCGACAGACAAATTTCTTCCGAGTTCCTCAGGCCATTTGATATTATTACTGGGTCCGGTCAGCTGAGAATCAGAAATATTTGAACGTGTTTTACTTAATGATAAACCACTGGAATCATTCTCAAAATCACCAGTAAGTTTAATCTTCTTCATAGAAGAATCTTCTTCACACAACGGTGCGTCCACTCCGAGCGCCTCCTTAAGACGCCTCTTCCCTGCCTGAAAAGGCCGACGTGGAACAATACTCAATAATGCACTAAGATTATTTTCATAGAAACCGATAGGCGATTCTCCAGGAATAAAATTCTCACTTTCCGAGAGTGTTTTGCCATTGGAGATTTCTTCGTGTCTCTCACATGACTCTTCGATGAGTTGTTTCTTAGAAGAATTAGACGATGACGTAAATTCTGGCGATTCTTCAAGGATGTTAGCATTCCCTGAACTTTCAAAGGTATCTTGATGCTCCTCAAAGCAAGGCGTTTGTTCACTAAACATACTGATTTTATCTTGAGACTTGCTTTCACAGGATAACACAAAACAGACTGCTTACGAGAGCGATAGTTCACGAAATGATACTTGGAAGTTTTCGGAGCCTCCTTTTATTACTGCACCCTTAGACTTGTTTATTTTGTTTCCATTGGCTCCTTTTATTAATGCACCCTTACACTTATTTTTATTATTGCAGGCAATTATATATCAATTACATTGTTTGAAATACGGCCTAATTCTTCACAATATTTCACGGTTTATAATATAATATTAAATATAACTATACATTATAGTAATAGTATTTGTTCTGTAACAAACATTAAAGACTCAATATTTAAAATGATTTTATCAACATTTTTAATATTAATTCATGTTATATACTCTGTATGATATTTGGCTGTTTTGCCTGTAGTATTTCGGATTAACTATTATTACTAACTTAATGCAATTTTGTTAAATAAATTGAATATTATTTAGAGAGAAACATGTGTTTCAATATGTTAAACAAACAATAAACAAATTGTTATACGTTGAGGAAACAAAAAGTTCTAATTTATTAATCAAATTTTATGGAACATAAGAAAGACGATATTGGAGAACGTCAATTGTTCCGTCATTTTCTTCATTCAGCTGCATCTTCTTAATAATATATTGAACTAAATTTATTTGATTTTCCCAAATTACTAAATCAGATTTCGTTTTAGCACACAAATATATAATTTTGTTCTCGTCGCCCGACTTAAACTTGAGAAACAGAGATTCTGTCATAGTAGTAAAGTCACTTAATTTAGCACAGAAAACAAGATCTTTCAATGAAATAACGCACAGTGCATCAAAACAATATTCATCGTCCAGGGAATATTGAGAGAATGTATCGTCTTTTAAAACGCAGTATCTATCCACCCATACAGTTGGAGAATCACCATCAGTTGTTCCGACAGACAAATTTCTTCCGAGTTCCTCAGGCCATTTGATATTATTACTGGGTCCGGTCAGCTGAGAATCAGAAATATTTGAACGTGTTTTACTTAATGATAAACTACTGGAATCATTCTCAAAATCACCAGTAAGTTTAATCTTCTTCATAGAAGAATCTTCTTCACACAACGGTGCGTCCACTCCGAGCGCCTCCTTAAGACGCCTCTTCCCTGCCTGAAAAGGCCGACGTGGAACAATACTCAATAATGCACTAAGATTATTCTCATAGAAACCGATAGGCGATTCTCCAGGAATAAAATTCTCACTTTCCGAGAGTGTTTTGCCATTGGAGATTTCTTCGTGTCTCTCACATGACTCTTCGATGAGTTGTTTCTTAGAAGAATTAGACGATGACGTAAGTTCTGGCGATTCATCAAGGATGTTAGCATTCCCTAAATTTTCAAAGGCATCTTGATGCCCCTCAAAGCAAGGCGTTAGTTCACTAAACATACTGATTTTATCTTGAGACTTGCTTTCACAGGGTAACACAAAACAGACTGCTTACGGGAGCGATAGTTCACGAAATGATACTTGGAAGTTTTCGGAGCCTCCTTTTATTACTGCACCCTTAGACTTGTTTATTTTGTTTTATTGCAGGCTATTATATATCAATTATATTGTTTCAAAGGCAGCTTAGCGATTCCTCAATGGTGTCGGCATCCCCTAATATTTCAAAGGTGTCTTAAGGCTACTCAAAGCGAGGCGTCAATTCACTAAATATATTGATTTTACCTTGAGACTTGCTTTCCCCTTTTAACACAAAACAGACTGCTTACGACAGCGATTGTTTACGATATGACGCTTGGAAGTTTCCGGAGGCTCCTTTTATTAATGCACCTTTAGACTTTTTTTTTTATTGCAGGCTATCATATATCAATTACATTGTTTGAAAAATGGCCTAATTCTTCATAATATTTCACGGTTTATAATAGTAGTAAATATAACAATATATTATAGCAATAGTATTTATACTGTAATAAACATTAAAGACTAAATACTAATATTTAAAATGATTTTATCAATATATTTATATTATGTACACTGTATATTTAGCTGTTTTGCCTGTAGTATATCGGGTTAAATATTATTACTAACCTAGTGCAATTTAGTTAAATAAATTTAATATTATTTATACAGAAACATGTGTTTCAATATACTAAACAAACAATAAACAAATTATTATACGTTGAGGAAACAAAAAGTTCTAATTTATTAATCAAATTTTATGGAACATAAGAAAGACGATATTGGAGAACGTCAATTGTTCCGTCATTTTCTTCATTCAGCTGCATCTTCTTAATAATATATTGAACTAAATTTATTTGATTTTCCCAAATTACTAAATCAGATTTCGTTTTAGCACACAAATATATAATTTTGTTCTCGTCGCCCGACTTAAACTGGAGAAACAGAGATTCTGTCATAGTGGTAAAGTCACTTAATTTAGCACAGAAAACAAGATCTTTCAATGAAATAACGCACAGTGCATCAAAACAATATTCATCGTCCAGGGAATATTGAGAGAATGTATCGTCTTTTAAAACGCAGTATCTATCCACCCATACAGTTGGAGAATCACCATCAGTTGTTCCGACAGACAAATTTCTTCCGAGTTCCTCAGGCCATTTGATATTATTACTGGGTCCGGTCAGCTGAGAATCAGAAATATTTGAACGTGTTTTACTTAATGATAAACCACTGGAATCATTCTCAAAATCACCAGTAAGTTTAATCTTCTTCATAGAAGAATCTTCTTCACACAACGGTGCGTCCACTCCGAGCGCCTCCTTAAGACGCCTCTTCCCTGCCTGAAAAGGCCGACGTGGAACAATACTCAATAATACACTAAGATTATTCTCATAGAAACCGATAGGCGATTCTCCAGGAATAAAAATCTCACTTTCCGAGAGTGTTTTGCTATTGGAGATTTCTTCGTGTCTCTCACATGACTCTTCGATGAGTTGTTTCTTAGAAGAATTAGACGATGACGTAAGTTCTGGCGATTCATCAAGGATGTTAGCATTCCCTAAATTTTCAAAGGCATCTTGATGCCCCTCAAAGCAAGGTGTTAGTTCACTAAACATACTGATTTTATCTTGAGACTTGCTTTCACAGGATAACACAAAACAGACTGCTTACGAGAGCGATAGTTCACGAAATGATACTTGGAAGTTTTCGGGGCCTCCTTTTATTACTGCACCCTTAGACTTGTTTATTTTGTTTTATTGCAGGCTATTATATATCAATTATATTGTTTCAATGGCAGCTTAGCGATTCCTCAATGGTGTCGGCATCCCCTAATATTTCAAAGGTGTCTTAAGGCTACTCAAAGCGAGGCGTCAATTCACTAAATATATTGATTTTACCTTGAGACTTGCTTTCCCCTTTTAACACAAAACAGACTGCTTACGACAGCGATTGTTTACGATATGACGCTTGGAAGTTTCCGGAGGCTCCTTTTATTAATGCACCTTTAGACTTTTTTTTTTATTGCAGGCTATCATATATCAATTACATTGTTTGAAAAATGGCCTAATTCTTCATAATATTTCACGGTTTATAATAGTAGTAAATATAACAATATATTATAGCAATAGTATTTATACTGTAATAAACATTAAAGACTAAATACTAATATTTAAAATGATTTTATCAATATATTTATATTATGTACACTGTATATTTAGCTGTTTTGCCTGTAGTATATCGGGTTAAATATTATTACTAACCTAGTGCAATTTAGTTAAATAAATTTAATATTATTTATACAGAAACATGTGTTTCAATATACTAAACAAACAATAAACAAATTATTATACGTTGAGGAAACAAAAAGTTCTAATTTATTAATCAAATTTTATGGAACATAAGAAAGACGATATTGGAGAACGTCAATTGTTCCGTCATTTTCTTCATTCAGCTGCATCTTCTTAATAATATATTGAACTAAATTTATTTGATTTTCCCAAATTACTAAATCAGATTTCGTTTTAGCACACAAATATATAATTTTGTTCTCGTCGCCCGACTTAAACTGGAGAAACAGAGATTCTGTCATAGTGGTAAAGTCACTTAATTTAGCACAGAAAACAAGATCTTTCAATGAAATAACGCACAGTGCATCAAAACAATATTCATCGTCCAGGGAATATTGAGAGAATGTATCGTCTTTTAAAACGCAGTATCTATCCACCCATACAGTTGGAGAATCACCATCAGTTGTTCCGACAGACAAATTTCTTCCGAGTTCCTCAGGCCATTTGATATTATTACTGGGTCCGGTCAGCTGAGAATCAGAAATATTTGAACGTGTTTTACTTAATGATAAACCACTGGAATCATTCTCAAAATCACCAGTAAGTTTAATCTTCTTCATAGAAGAATCTTCTTCACACAACGGTGCGTCCACTCCGAGCGCCTCCTTAAGACGCCTCTTCCCTGCCTGAAAAGGCCGACGTGGAACAATACTCAATAATGCACTAAGATTATTCTCATAGAAACCGATAGGCGATTCCCCAGGAATAAAATTCTCACTTTCCGAGAGTGTTTTGCCATTGGAGATTTCTTCGTGTCTCTCACATGACTCTTCGATGAGTTGTTTCTTAGAAGAATTAGACGATGACGTAAATTCTGGCGATTCTTCAAGGATGTTAGCATTCCCTGAACTTTCAAAGGTATCTTGATGCTCCTCAAAGCAAGGCGTTTGTTCACTAAACATACCGATTTTATCTTGAGACTTGCTTTCACAGGATAACACAAAACAGACTGCTTACGAGAGCGATAGTTCACGAAATGATACTTGGATGTTTTCGGAGCCTCCTTTTATTACTGCACCCTTAGACTTGTTTATTTTGTTTCCATTGGCTCCTTTTATTAATGCACCCTTACACTTATTTTTATTATTGCAGGCAATTATATATCAATTACATTGTTTGAAATACGGCCTAATTCTTCACAATATTTCACGGTTTATAATATAATATTAAATATAACTATACATTATAGTAATAGTATTTGTTCTGTAACAAACATTAAAGACTCAATATTTAAAATGATTTTATCAACATTTTTAATATTAATTCATATTATATACTCTGTATGATATTTGGCTGTTTTGCCTGTAGTATTTCGGGTTAACTATTATTATTAACTTAATGCAATTTTGTTAAATAAATTGAATATTATTTAGAGAGAAAAATGTATTTCAATATGTTAAACAAACAATAAACAAATTGTTATACGTTGAGGATACAAAAAGTTCTAATTTATTAATCAAATTTTATGTAACATAAGAAAGACGATATTGGAGAACGTCAATTGTTCCGTCATTTTCTTCATTCAGCTGCATCTTCTTAATAATATATTGAACTAAATTTATTTGATTTTCCCAAATTACTAAATCAGATTTCGTTTTAGCACACAAATATATAATTTTGTTCTCGTCGCCCGACTTAAACTGGAGAAACAGAGATTCTGTCATAGTAGTAAAGTCACTTAATTTAGCACAGAAAACAAGATCTTTCAATGAAATAACGCACAGTGCATCAAAACAATATTCATCGTCCAGGGAATATTGAGAGAATGTATCGTCTTTTAAAACGCAGTATCTATCCACCCATACAGTTGGAGAATCACCATCAGTTGTTCCGACAGACAAATTTCTTCCGAGTTCCTCAGGCCATTTGATATTATTACTGGATCCGGTCAGCTGAGAATCAGAAATATTTGAACGTGTTTTACTTAATGATAAACCACTGGAATCATTCTCAAAATCACCAGTAAGTTTAATCTTCTTCATAGAAGAATCTTCTTCACACAACGGTGCGTCCACTCCGAGCGCCTCCTTAAGACGCCTCTTCCCTGCCTGAAAAGGCCGACGTGGAACAATACTCAATAATGCACTAAGATTATTCTCATAGAAACCGATAGGCGATTCTCCAGGAATAAAAATCTCACTTTCCGAGAGTGTTTTGCTATTGGAGATTTCTTCGTGTCTCTCACATGACTCTTCGATGAGTTGTTTCTTAGAAGAATTAGACGATGACGTAAGTTCTGGCGATTCATCAAGGATGTTAGCATTCCCTAAATTTTCAAAGGCATCTTGATGCCCCTCAAAGCAAGGCGTTAGTTCACTAAACATACTGATTTTATCTTGAGACTTGCTTTCACAGGATAACACAAAACAGACTGCTTACGGGAGCGATAGTTCACGAAATGATACTTGGAAGTTTTCGGAGCCTCCTTTTATTACTGCACCCTTAGACTTGTTTATTTTGTTTCCATTGGCTCCTTTTATTAATGCACCCTTACACTTATTTTTATTATTGCAGGCAATTATATATCAATTACATTGTTTGAAATACGGCCTAATTCTTCACAATATTTCACGGTTTATAATATAATATTAAATATAACTATACATTATAGTAATAGTATTTGTTCTGTAACAAACATTAAAGACTCAATATTTAAAATGATTTTATCAACATTTTTAATATTAATTCATATTATATACTCTGTATGATATTTGGCTGTTTTGCCTGTAGTATTTCGGGTTAACTATTATTATTAACTTAATGCAATTTTGTTAAATAAATTGAATATTATTTAGAGAGAAACATGTGTTTCAATATGTTAAACAAACAATAAACAAATTGTTATACGTTGAGGATACAAAAAGTTCTAATTTATTAATCAAATTTTATGTAACATAAGAAAGACGATATTGGAGAACGTCAATTGTTCCGTCATTTTCTTCATTCAGCTGCATCTTCTTAATAATATATTGAACTAAATTTATTTGATTTTCCCAAATTACTAAATCAGATTTCGTTTTAGCACACAAATATATAATTTTGTTCTCGTCGCCCGACTTAAACTGGAGAAACAGAGATTCTGTCATAGTGGTAAAGTCACTTAATTTAGCACAGAAAACAAGATCTTTCAATGAAATAACGCACAGTGCATCAAAACAATATTCATCGTCCAGGGAATATTGAGAGAATGTATCGTCTTTTAAAACGCAGTATCTATCCACCCATACAGTTGGAGAATCACCATCAGTTGTTCCGACAGACAAATTTCTTCCGAGTTCCTCAGGCCATTTGATATTATTACTGGGTCCGGTCAGCTGAGAATCAGAAATATTTGAACGTGTTTTACTTAATGATAAACCACTGGAATCATTCTCAAAATCACCAGTAAGTTTAATCTTCTTCATAGAAGAATCTTCTTCACACAACGGTGCGTCCACTCCGAGCGCCTCCTTAAGACGCCTCTTCCCTGCCTGAAAAGGCCGACGTGGAACAATACTCAATAATACACTAAGATTATTCTCATAGAAACCGATAGGCGATTCTCCAGGAATAAAAATCTCACTTTCCGAGAGTGTTTTGCTATTGGAGATTTCTTCGTGTCTCTCACATGACTCTTCGATGAGTTGTTTCTTAGAAGAATTAGACGATGACGTAAGTTCTGGCGATTCATCAAGGATGTTAGCATTCCCTAAATTTTCAAAGGCATCTTGATGCCCCTCAAAGCAAGGTGTTAGTTCACTAAACATACTGATTTTATCTTGAGACTTGCTTTCACAGGATAACACAAAACAGACTGCTTACGGGAGCGATAGTTCACGAAATGATACTTGGAAGTTTTCGGAGCCTCCTTTTATTACTGCACCCTTAGACTTGTTTATTTTGTTTTATTGCAGGCTATTATATATCAATTATATTGTTTCAAAGGCAGCTTAGCGATTCCTCAATGGTGTCGGCATCCCCTAATATTTCAAAGGTGTCTTAAGGCTACTCAAAGCGAGGCGTCAATTCACTAAATATATTGATTTTACCTTGAGACTTGCTTTCCCCTTTTAACACAAAACAGACTGCTTACGACAGCGATTGTTTACGATATGACGCTTGGAAGTTTCCGGAGGCTCCTTTTATTAATGCACCTTTAGACTTTTTTTTTTATTGCAGGTTATCATATATCAATTAAATTGTTTGAAAAATGGCCTAATTCTTCATAATATTTCACGGCTTATAATAGTAGTAAATATAACAATATATTATAGCAATAGTATTTATACTGTAATAAACATTAAAGACTAAATACTAATATTTAAAATGATTTTATCAATATATTTATATTATGTACACTGTATATTTAGCTGTTTTGCCTGTAGTATATCGGGTTAAATATTATTACTAACATAGTGCAATTTAGTTAAATAAATTTAATATTATTTATACAGAAACATGTGTTTCAATATACTAAACAAACAATAAACAAATTATTATACGTTGAGGAAACAAAAAGTTCTAATTTATTAATCAAATTTTATGGAACATAAGAAAGACGATATTGGAGAACGTCAATTGTTGCGTCATTTTCTTCATTCAGCTGCATTTTCTTAATAATATCTTGAATTAAATTTATTTGGTTTTCCCAAATTACTAAATCAGATTTCGTTTTAGCACACAAATATATAATTTTGTTCTCGTCGCCCGACTTAAACTGGAGAAACAGAGATTCTGTCATAGTAGTAAAGTCACTTAATTTAGCACAGAAAACAAGATCTTTCAATGAAATAACGCACAGTGCATCAAAACAATATTCATCGTCCAGGGAATATTGAGAGAATGTATCGTCTTTTAAAACGCAGTATCTATCCACCCATACAGTTGGAGAATCACCATCAGTTGTTCCGACAGACAAATTTCTTCCGAGTTCCTCAGGCCATTTGATATTATTACTGGGTCCGGTCAGCTGAGAATCAGAAATATTTGAACGTGTTTTACTTAATGATAAACCACTGGAATCATTCTCAAAATCACCAGTAAGTTTAATCTTCTTCATAGAAGAATCTTCTTCACACAACGGTGCGTCCACTCCGAGCGCCTCCTTAAGACGCCTCTTCCCTGCCTGAAAAGGCCGACGTGGAACAATACTCAATAATGCACTAAGATTATTTTCATAGAAACCGATAGGCGATTCTCCAGGAATAAAATTCTCACTTTCCGAGAGTGTTTTGCCATTGGAGATTTCTTCGTGTCTCTCACATGACTCTTCGATGAGTTGTTTCTTAGAAGAATTAGACGATGACGTAAATTCTGGCGATTCTTCAAGGATGTTAGCATTCCCTGAACTTTCAAAGGTATCTTGATGCTCCTCAAAGCAAGGCGTTTGTTCACTAAACATACCGATTTTATCTTGAGACTTGCTTTCACAGGATAACACAAAACAGACTGCTTACGGGAGCGATAGTTCACGAAATGATACTTGGAAGTTTTCGGAGCCTCCTTTTATTACTGCACCCTTAGACTTGTTTATTTTGTTTCCATTGGCTCCTTTTATTAATGCACCCTTACACTTATTTTTATTATTGCAGGCAATTATATATCAATTACATTGTTTGAAATACGGCCTAATTCTTCACAATATTTCACGGTTTATAATATAATATTAAATATAACTATACATTATAGTAATAGTATTTGTTCTGTAACAAACATTAAAGACTCAATATTTAAAATGATTTTATCAACATTTTTAATATTAATTCATATTATATACTCTGTATGATATTTGGCTGTTTTGCCTGTAGTATTTCGGGTTAACTATTATTATTAACTTAATGCAATTTTGTTAAATAAATTGAATATTATTTAGAGAGAAACATGTGCTTCAATATGTTAAACAAACAATAAACAAATTGTTATACGTTGAGGATACAAAAAGTTCTAATTTATTAATCAAATTTTATGTAACATAAGAAAGACGATATTGGAGAACGTCAATTGTTCCGTCATTTTCTTCATTCAGCTGCATCTTCTTAATAATATATTGAACTAAATTTATTTGATTTTCCCAAATTACTAAATCAGATTTCGTTTTAGCACACAAATATATAATTTTGTTCTCGTCGCCCGACTTAAACTGGAGAAACAGAGATTCTGTCATAGTAGTAAAGTCACTTAATTTAGCACAGAAAACAAGATCTTTCAATGAAATAACGCACAGTGCATCAAAACAATATTCATCGTCCAGGGAATATTGAGAGAATGTATCGTCTTTTAAAACGCAGTATCTATCCACCCATACAGTTGGAGAATCACCATCAGTTGTTCCGACAGACAAATTTCTTCCGAGTTCCTCAGGCCATTTGATATTATTACTGGGTCCGGTCAGCTGAGAATCAGAAATATTTGAACGTGTTTTACTTAATGATAAACCACTGGAATCATTCTCAAAATCACCAGTAAGTTTAATCTTCTTCATAGAAGAATCTTCTTCACACAACGGTGCGTCCACTCCGAGCGCCTCCTTAAGACGCCTCTTCCCTGCCTGAAAAGGCCGACGTGGAACAATACTCAATAATGCACTAAGATTATTCTCATAGAAACCGATAGGCGATTCTCCAGGAATAAAATTCTCACTTTCCGAGAGTGTTTTGCCATTGGAGATTTCTTCGTGTCTCTCACATGACTCTTCGATGAGTTGTTTCTTAGAAGAATTAGACGATGACGTAAATTCTGGCGATTCTTCAAGGATGTTAGCATTCCCTGAATTTTCAAAGGTATCTTGATGCTCCTCAAAGCAAGGCGTTTGTTCACTAAACATACTGATTTTATCTTGAGACTTGCTTTCACAGGATAACACAAAACAGACTGCTTACGAGAGCGATAGTTCACGAAATGATACTTGGAAGTTTTCGGAGCCTCCTTTTATTACTGCACCCTTAGACTTGTTTATTTTGTTTCCATTGGCTCCTTTTATTAATGCACCCTTACACTTATTTTTATTATTGCAGGCAATTATATATCAATTACATTGTTTGAAATACGGCCTAATTCTTCACAATATTTCACGGTTTATAATATAATATTAAATATAACTATACATTATAGTAATAGTATTTGTTCTGTAACAAACATTAAAGACTCAATATTTAAAATGATTTTATCAACATTTTTAATATTAATTCATATTATATACTCTGTATGATATTTGGCTGTTTTGCCTGTAGTATTTCGGGTTAACTATTATTATTAACTTAATGCAATTTTGTTAAATAAATTGAATATTATTTAGAGAGAAACATGTGTTTCAATATGTTAAACAAACAATAAACAAATTGTTATACGTTGAGGAAACAAAAAGTTCTAATTTATTAATCAAATTTTATGGAACATAAGAAAGACGATATTGGAGAACGTCAATTGTTGCGTCATTTTCTTCATTCAGCTGCATTTTCTTAATAATATCTTGAATTAAATTTATTTGGTTTTCCCAAATTACTAAATCAGATTTCGTTTTAGCACACAAATATATAATTTTGTTCTCGTCGCCCGACTTAAACTGGAGAAACAGAGATTCTGTCATAGTAGTAAAGTCACTTAATTTAGCACAGAAAACAAGATCTTTCAATGAAATAACGCACAGTGCATCAAAACAATATTCATCGTCCAGGGAATATTGAGAGAATGTATCGTCTTTTAAAACGCAGTATCTATCCACCCATACAGTTGGAGAATCACCATCAGTTGTTCCGACAGACAAATTTCTTCCGAGTTCCTCAGGCCATTTGATATTATTACTGGGTCCGGTCAGCTGAGAATCAGAAATATTTGAACGTGTTTTACTTAATGATAAACCACTGGAATCATTCTCAAAATCACCAGTAAGTTTAATCTTCTTCATAGAAGAATCTTCTTCACACAACGGTGCGTCCACTCCGAGCGCCTCCTTAAGACGCCTCTTCCCTGCCTGAAAAGGCCGACGTGGAACAATACTCAATAATACACTAAGATTATTCTCATAGAAACCGATAGGCGATTCTCCAGGAATAAAAATCTCACTTTCCGAGAGTGTTTTGCTATTGGAGATTTCTTCGTGTCTCTCACATGACTCTTCGATGAGTTGTTTCTTAGAAGAATTAGACGATGACGTAAGTTCTGGCGATTCATCAAGGATGTTAGCATTCCCTAAATTTTCAAAGGCATCTTGATGCCCCTCAAAGCAAGGCGTTAGTTCACTAAACATACTGATTTTATCTTGAGACTTGCTTTCACAGAATAACACAAAACAGACTGCTTACGAGAGCGATAGTTCACGAAATGATACTTGGAAGTTTTCGGAGCCTCCTTTTATTACTGCACCCTTAGACTTGTTTATTTTGTTTTATTGCAGGCTATTATATATCAATTATATTGTTTCAATGGCAGCTTAGCGATTCCTCAATGGTGTCGGCATCCCCTAATATTTCAAAGGTGTCTTAAGGCTACTCAAAGCGAGGCGTCAATTCACTAAATATATTGATTTTACCTTGAGACTTGCTTTCCCCTTTTAACACAAAACAGACTGCTTACGACAGCGATTGTTTACGATATGACGCTTGGAAGTTTCCGGAGGCTCCTTTTATTAATGCACCTTTAGACTTTTTTTTTTATTGCAGGTTATCATATATCAATTAAATTGTTTGAAAAATGGCCTAATTCTTCATAATATTTCACGGCTTATAATAGTAGTAAATATAACAATATATTATAGCAATAGTATTTATACTGTAATAAACATTAAAGACTAAATACTAATATTTAAAATGATTTTATCAATATATTTATATTATGTACACTGTATATTTAGCTGTTTTGCCTGTAGTATATCGGGTTAAATATTATTACTAACCTAGTGCAATTTAGTTAAATAAATTTAATATTATTTATACAGAAACATGTGTTTCAATATACTAAACAAACAATAAACAAATTATTATACGTTGAGGAAACAAAAAGTTCTAATTTATTAATCAAATTTTATGGAACATAAGAAAGACGATATTGGAGAACGTCAATTGTTGCGTCATTTTCTTCATTCAGCTGCATTTTCTTAATAATATCTTGAATTAAATTTATTTGGTTTTCCCAAATTACTAAATCAGATTTCGTTTTAGCACACAAATATATAATTTTGTTCTCGTCGCCCGACTTAAACTGGAGAAACAGAGATTCTGTCATAGTAGTAAAGTCACTTAATTTAGCACAGAAAACAAGATCTTTCAATGAAATAACGCACAGTGCATCAAAACAATATTCATCGTCCAGGGAATATTGAGAGAATGTATCGTCTTTTAAAACGCAGTATCTATCCACCCATACAGTTGGAGAATCACCATCAGTTGTTCCGACAGACAAATTTCTTCCGAGTTCCTCAGGCCATTTGATATTATTACTGGGTCCGGTCAGCTGAGAATCAGAAATATTTGAACGTGTTTTACTTAATGATAAACCACTGGAATCATTCTCAAAATCACCAGTAAGTTTAATCTTCTTCATAGAAGAATCTTCTTCACACAACGGTGCGTCCACTCCGAGCGCCTCCTTAAGACGCCTCTTCCCTGCCTGAAAAGGCCGACGTGGAACAATACTCAATAATGCACTAAGATTATTTTCATAGAAACCGATAGGCGATTCTCCAGGAATAAAATTCTCACTTTCCGAGAGTGTTTTGCCATTGGAGATTTCTTCGTGTCTCTCACATGACTCTTCGATGAGTTGTTTCTTAGAAGAATTAGACGATGACGTAAATTCTGGCGATTCTTCAAGGATGTTAGCATTCCCTGAATTTTCAAAGGTATCTTGATGCTCCTCAAAGCAAGGCGTTTTTTCACTAAACATACTGATTTTATATTGAGACTTGCTTTCACAGGATAACACAAAACAGACTGCTTACGAGAGCGATAGTTCACGAAATGATACTTGGAAGTTTTCGGAGCCTCCTTTTATTACTGCACCCTTAGACTTGTTTATTTTGTTTCCATTGGCTCCTTTTATTAATGCACCCTTACACTTATTTTTATTATTGCAGGCAATTATATATCAATTACATTGTTTGAAATACGGCCTAATTCTTCACAATATTTCACGGTTTATAATATAATATTAAATATAACTATACATTATAGTAATAGTATTTGTTCTGTAACAAACATTAAAGACTCAATATTTAAAATGATTTTATCAACATTTTTAATATTAATTCATGTTATATACTCTGTATGATATTTGGCTGTTTTGCCTGTAGTATTTCGGGTTAACTATTATTATTAACTTAATGCAATTTTGTTAAATAAATTGAATATTATTTAGAGAGAAACATGTGTTTCAATATGTTAAACAAACAATAAACAAATTGTTATACGTTGAGGAAACAAAAAGTTCTAATTTATTAATCAAATTTTATGGAACATAAGAAAGACGATATTGGAGAACGTCAATTGTTCCGTCATTTTCTTCATTCAGCTGCATCTTCTTAATAATATATTGAACTAAATTTATTTGATTTTCCCAAATTACTAAATCAGATTTCGTTTTAGCACACAAATATATAATTTTGTTCTCGTCGCCCGACTTAAACTTGAGAAACAGAGATTCTGTCATAGTAGTAAAGTCACTTAATTTAGCACAGAAAACAAGATCTTTCAATGAAATAACGCACAGTGCATCAAAACAATATTCATCGTCCAGGGAATATTGAGAGAATGTATCGTCTTTTAAAACGCAGTATCTATCCACCCATACAGTTGGAGAATCACCATCAGTTGTTCCGACAGACAAATTTCTTCCGAGTTCCTCAGGCCATTTGATATTATTACTGGGTCCGGTCAGCTGAGAATCAGAAATATTTGAACGTGTTTTACTTAATGATAAACCACTGGAATCATTCTCAAAATCACCAGTAAGTTTAATCTTCTTCATAGAAGAATCTTCTTCACACAACGGTGCGTCCACTCCGAGCGCCTCCTTAAGACGCCTCTTCCCTGCCTGAAAAGGCCGACGTGGAACAATACTCAATAATGCACTAAGATTATTCTCATAGAAACCGATAGGCGATTCCCCAGGAATAAAATTCTCACTTTCCGAGAGTGTTTTGCCATTGGAGATTTCTTCGTGTCTCTCACATGACTCTTCGATGAGTTGTTTCTTAGAAGAATTAGACGATGACGTAAATTCTGGCGATTCTTCAAGGATGTTAGCATTCCCTGAACTTTCAAAGGTATCTTGATGCTCCTCAAAGCAAGGCGTTTGTTCACTAAACATACTGATTTTATCTTGAGACTTGCTTTCACAGGATAACACAAAACAGACTGCTTACGAGAGCGATAGTTCACGAAATGATACTTGGAAGTTTTCGGAGCCTCCTTTTATTACTGCACCCTTAGACTTGTTTATTTTGTTTCCATTGGCTCCTTTTATTAATGCACCCTTACACTTATTTTTATTATTGCAGGCAATTATATATCAATTACATTGTTTGAAATACGGCCTAATTCTTCACAATATTTCACGGTTTATAATATAATATTAAATATAACTATACATTATAGTAATAGTATTTGTTCTGTAACAAACATTAAAGACTCAATATTTAAAATGATTTTATCAACATTTTTAATATTAATTCATATTATATACTCTGTATGATATTTGGCTGTTTTGCCTGTAGTATTTCGGGTTAACTATTATTATTAACTTAATGCAATTTTGTTAAATAAATTGAATATTATTTAGAGAGAAACATGTGTTTCAATATGTTAAACAAACAATAAACAAATTGTTATACGTTGAGGAAACAAAAAGTTCTAATTTATTAATCAAATTTTATGGAACATAAGAAAGACGATATTGGAGAACGTCAATTGTTCCGTCATTTTCTTCATTCAGCTGCATCTTCTTAATAATATATTGAACTAAATTTATTTGATTTTCCCAAATTACTAAATCAGATTTCGTTTTAGCACACAAATATATAATTTTGTTCTCGTCGCCCGACTTAAACTTGAGAAACAGAGATTCTGTCATAGTAGTAAAGTCACTTAATTTAGCACAGAAAACAAGATCTTTCAATGAAATAACGCACAGTGCATCAAAACAATATTCATCGTCCAGGGAATATTGAGAGAATGTATCGTCTTTTAAAACGCAGTATCTATCCACCCATACAGTTGGAGAATCACCATCAGTTGTTCCGACAGACAAATTTCTTCCGAGTTCCTCAGGCCATTTGATATTATTACTGGGTCCGGTCAGCTGAGAATCAGAAATATTTGAACGTGTTTTACTTAATGATAAACCACTGGAATCATTCTCAAAATCACCAGTAAGTTTAATCTTCTTCATAGAAGAATCTTCTTCACACAACGGTGCGTCCACTCCGAGCGCCTCCTTAAGACGCCTCTTCCCTGCCTGAAAAGGCCGACGTGGAACAATACTCAATAATACACTAAGATTATTCTCATAGAAACCGATAGGCGATTCTCCAGGAATAAAAATCTCACTTTCCGAGAGTGTTTTGCTATTGGAGATTTCTTCGTGTCTCTCACATGACTCTTCGATGAGTTGTTTCTTAGAAGAATTAGACGATGACGTAAGTTCTGGCGATTCATCAAGGATGTTAGCATTCCCTAAATTTTCAAAGGCATCTTGATGCCCCTCAAAGCAAGGCGTTAGTTCACTAAACATACTGATTTTATCTTGAGACTTGCTTTCACAGGATAACACAAAACAGACTGCTTACGAGAGCGATAGTTCACGAAATGATACTTGGATGTTTTCGGAGCCTCCTTTTATTACTGCACCCTTAGACTTGTTTATTTTGTTTTATTGCAGGCTATTATATATCAATTATATTGTTTCAATGGCAGCTTAGCGATTCCTCAATGGTGTCGGCATCCCCTAATATTTCAAAGGTGTCTTAAGGCTACTCAAAGCGAGGCGTCAATTCACTAAATATATTGATTTTACCTTGAGACTTGCTTTCCCCTTTTAACACAAAACAGACTGCTTACGACAGCGATTGTTTACGATATGACGCTTGGAAGTTTCCGGAGGCTTCTTTTATTAATGCACCTTTAGACTTTTTTTTTATTGCAGGCTATCATATATCAATTACATTGTTTGAAAAATGGCCTAATTCTTCATAATATTTCACGGTTTATAATAGTAGTAAATATAACAATATATTATAGCAATAGTATTTATACTGTAATAAACATTAAAGACTAAATACTAATATTTAAAATGATTTTATCAATATATTTATATTATGTACACTGTATATTTAGCTGTTTTGCCTGTAGTATATCGGGTTAAATATTATTACTAACATAGTGCAATTTAGTTAAATAAATTTAATATTATTTATACAGAAACATGTGTTTCAATATACTAAACAAACAATAAACAAATTATTATACGTTGAGGAAACAAAAAGTTCTAATTTATTAATCAAATTTTATGGAACATAAGAAAGACGATATTGGAGAACGTCAATTGTTGCGTCATTTTCTTCATTCAGCTGCATTTTCTTAATAATATCTTGAATTAAATTTATTTGGTTTTCCCAAATTACTAAATCAGATTTCGTTTTAGCACACAAATATATAATTTTGTTCTCGTCGCCCGACTTAAACTGGAGAAACAGAGATTCTGTCATAGTGGTAAAGTCACTTAATTTAGCACAGAAAACAAGATCTTTCAATGAAATAACGCACAGTGCATCAAAACAATATTCATCGTCCAGGGAATATTGAGAGAATGTATCGTCTTTTAAAACGCAGTATCTATCCACCCATACAGTTGGAGAATCACCATCAGTTGTTCCGACAGACAAATTTCTTCCGAGTTCCTCAGGCCATTTGATATTATTACTGGGTCCGGTCAGCTGAGAATCAGAAATATTTGAACGTGTTTTACTTAATGATAAACCACTGGAATCATTCTCAAAATCACCAGTAAGTTTAATCTTCTTCATAGAAGAATCTTCTTCACACAACGGTGCGTCCACTCCGAGCGCCTCCTTAAGACGCCTCTTCCCTGCCTGAAAAGGCCGACGTGGAACAATACTCAATAATACACTAAGATTATTCTCATAGAAACCGATAGGCGATTCTCCAGGAATAAAAATCTCACTTTCCGAGAGTGTTTTGCTATTGGAGATTTCTTCGTGTCTCTCACATGACTCTTCGATGAGTTGTTTCTTAGAAGAATTAGACGATGACGTAAGTTCTGGCGATTCATCAAGGATGTTAGCATTCCCTAAATTTTCAAAGGCATCTTGATGCCCCTCAAAGCAAGGTGTTAGTTCACTAAACATACTGATTTTATCTTGAGACTTGCTTTCACAGGATAACACAAAACAGACTGCTTACGGGAGCGATAGTTCACGAAATGATACTTGGAAGTTTTCGGAGCCTCCTTTTATTACTGCACCCTTAGACTTGTTTATTTTGTTTTATTGCAGGCTATTATATATCAATTATATTGTTTCAATGGCAGCTTAGCGATTCCTCAATGGTGTCGGCATCCCCTAATATTTCAAAGGTGTCTTAAGGCTACTCAAAGCGAGGCGTCAATTCACTAAATATATTGATTTTACCTTGAGACTTGCTTTCCCCTTTTAACACAAAACAGACTGCTTACGACAGCGATTGTTTACGATATGACGCTTGGAAGTTTCCGGAGGCTTCTTTTATTAATGCACCTTTAGACTTTTTTTTTATTGCAGGCTATCATATATCAATTACATTGTTTGAAAAATGGCCTAATTCTTCATAATATTTCACGGTTTATAATAGTAGTAAATATAACAATATATTATAGCAATAGTATTTATACTGTAATAAACATTAAAGACTAAATACTAATATTTAAAATGATTTTATCAATATATTTATATTATGTACACTGTATATTTAGCTGTTTTGCCTGTAGTATATCGGGTTAAATATTATTACTAACCTAGTGCAATTTAGTTAAATAAATTTAATATTATTTATACAGAAACATGTGTTTCAATATACTAAACAAACAATAAACAAATTATTATACGTTGAGGAAACAAAAAGTTCTAATTTATTAATCAAATTTTATGGAACATAAGAAAGACGATATTGGAGAACGTCAATTGTTGCGTCATTTTCTTCATTCAGCTGCATTTTCTTAATAATATCTTGAATTAAATTTATTTGGTTTTCCCAAATTACTAAATCAGATTTCGTTTTAGCACACAAATATATAATTTTATTCTCGTCGCCCGACTTAAACTGGAGAAACAGAGATTCTGTCATAGTGGTAAAGTCACTTAATTTAGCACAGAAAACAAGATCTTTCAATGAAATAACGCACAGTGCATCAAAACAATATTCATCGTCCAGGGAATATTGAGAGAATGTATCGTCTTTTAAAACGCAGTATCTATCCACCCATACAGTTGGAGAATCACCATCAGTTGTTCCGACAGACAAATTTCTTCCGAGTTCCTCAGGCCATTTGATATTATTACTGGGTCCGGTCAGCTGAGAATCAGAAATATTTGAACGTGTTTTACTTAATGATAAACCACTGGAATCATTCTCAAAATCACCAGTAAGTTTAATCTTCTTCATAGAAGAATCTTCTTCACACAACGGTGCGTCCACTCCGAGCGCCTCCTTAAGACGCCTCTTCCCTGCCTGAAAAGGCCGACGTGGAACAATACTCAATAATGCACTAAGATTATTCTCATAGAAACCGATAGGCGATTCTCCAGGAATAAAAATCTCACTTTCCGAGAGTGTTTTGCTATTGGAGATTTCTTCGTGTCTCTCACATGACTCTTCGATGAGTTGTTTCTTAGAAGAATTAGACGATGACGTAAGTTCTGGCGATTCATCAAGGATGTTAGCATTCCCTAAATTTTCAAAGGCATCTTGATGCCCCTCAAAGCAAGGCGTTAGTTCACTAAACATACTGATTTTATCTTGAGACTTGCTTTCACAGGATAACACAAAACAGACTGCTTACGGGAGCGATAGTTCACGAAATGATACTTGGAAGTTTTCGGAGCCTCCTTTTATTACTGCACCCTTAGACTTGTTTATTTTGTTTTATTGCAGGCTATTATATATCAATTATATTGTTTCAATGGCAGCTTAGCGATTCCTCAATGGTGTCGGCATCCCCTAATATTTCAAAGGTGTCTTAAGGCTACTCAAAGCGAGGCGTCAATTCACTAAATATATTGATTTTACCTTGAGACTTGCTTTCCCCTTTTAACACAAAACAGACTGCTTACGACAGCGATTGTTTACGATATGACGCTTGGAAGTTTCCGGAGGCTCCTTTTATTAATGCACCTTTAGACTTTTTTTTTATTGCAGGCTATCATATATCAATTACATTGTTTGAAAAATGGCCTAATTCTTCATAATATTTCACGGTTTATAATAGTAGTAAATATAACAATATATTATAGCAATAGTATTTATACTGTAATAAACATTAAAGACTAAATACTAATATTTAAAATGATTTTATCAATATATTTATATTATGTACACTGTATATTTAGCTGTTTTGCCTGTAGTATATCGGGTTAAATATTATTACTAACCTAGTGCAATTTAGTTAAATAAATTTAATATTATTTATACAGAAACATGTGTTTCAATATACTAAACAAACAATAAACAAATTATTATACGTTGAGGAAACAAAAAGTTCTAATTTATTAATCAAATTTTATGGAACATAAGAAAGACGATATTGGAGAACGTCAATTGTTGCGTCATTTTCTTCATTCAGCTGCATTTTCTTAATAATATCTTGAATTAAATTTATTTGGTTTTCCCAAATTACTAAATCAGATTTCGTTTTAGCACACAAATATATAATTTTGTTCTCGTCGCCCGACTTAAACTTGAGAAACAGAGATTCTGTCATAGTAGTAAAGTCACTTAATTTAGCACAGAAAACAAGATCTTTCAATGAAATAACGCACAGTGCATCAAAACAATATTCATCGTCCAGGGAATATTGAGAGAATGTATCGTCTTTTAAAACGCAGTATCTATCCACCCATACAGTTGGAGAATCACCATCAGTTGTTCCGACAGACAAATTTCTTCCGAGTTCCTCAGGCCATTTGATATTATTACTGGGTCCGGTCAGCTGAGAATCAGAAATATTTGAACGTGTTTTACTTAATGATAAACCACTGGAATCATTCTCAAAATCACAAGTAAGTTTAATCTTCTTCATAGAAGAATCTTCTTCACACAACGGTGCGTCCACTCCGAGCGCCTCCTTAAGACGCCTCTTCCCTGCCTGAAAAGGCCGACGTGGAACAATACTCAATAATGCACTAAGATTATTCTCATAGAAACCGATAGGCGATTCCCCAGGAATAAAATTCTCACTTTCCGAGAGTGTTTTGCCATTGGAGATTTCTTCGTGTCTCTCACATGACTCTTCGATGAGTTGTTTCTTAGAAGAATTAGACGATGACGTAAATTCTGGCGATTCTTCAAGGATGTTAGCATTCCCTGAACTTTCAAAGGTATCTTGATGCTCCTCAAAGCAAGGCGTTTGTTCACTAAACATACTGATTTTATCTTGAGACTTGCTTTCACAGGATAACACAAAACAGACTGCTTACGAGAGCGATTGTTCACGAAATGATACTTGGAAGTTTTCGGAGCCTCCTTTTATTACTGCACCCTTAGACTTGTTTATTTTGTTTTATTGCAGGCTATTATATATCAATTATATTGTTTCAAAGGCAGCTTAGCGATTCCTCAATGGTGTCGGCATCCCCTAATATTTCAAAGGTGTCTTAAGGCTACTCAAAGCGAGGCGTCAATTCACTAAATATATTGATTTTACCTTGAGACTTGCTTTCCCATTTTAACACAAAACAGACTGCTTACGACAGCGATTGTTTACGATATGACGCTTGGAAGTTTCCGGAGGCTCCTTTTATTAATGCACCCTTACACTTATTTTTATTATTGCAGGCAATTATATATCAATTACATTGTTTGAAATACGGCCTAATTCTTCACAATATTTCACGGTTTATAATATAATATTAAATATAACTATACATTATAGTAATAGTATTTGTTCTGTAACAAACATTAAAGACTCAATATTTAAAATGATTTTATCAACATTTTTAATATTAATTCATATTATATACTCTGTATGATATTTGGCTGTTTTGCCTGTAGTATTTCGGGTTAACTATTATTATTAACTTAATGCAATTTTGTTAAATAAATTGAATATTATTTAGAGAGAAACATGTGTTTCAATATGTTAAACAAACAATAAACAAATTGTTATACGTTGAGGAAACAAAAAGTTCTAATTTATTAATCAAATTTTATGGAACATAAGAAAGACGATATTGGAGAACGTCAATTGTTCCGTCATTTTCTTCATTCAGCTGCATCTTCTTAATAATATATTGAACTAAATTTATTTAATTTTCCCAAATTACTAAATCAGATTTCGTTTTAGCACACAAATATATAATTTTGTTCTCGTCGCCCGACTTAAACTTGAGAAACAGAGATTCTGTCATAGTAGTAAAGTCACTTAATTTAGCACAGAAAACAAGATCTTTCAATGAAATAACGCACAGTGCATCAAAACAATATTCATCGTCCAGGGAATATTGAGAGAATGTATCATCTTTTAAAACGCAGTATCTATCCACCCATACAGTTGGAGAATCACCATCAGTTGTTCCGACAGACAAATTTCTTCCGAGTTCCTCAGGCCATTTGATATTATTACTGGGTCCGGTCAGCTGAGAATCAGAAATATTTGAACGTGTTTTACTTAATGATAAACCACTGGAATCATTCTCAAAATCACCAGTAAGTTTAATCTTCTTCATAGAAGAATCTTCTTCACACAACGGTGCGTCCACTCCGAGCGCCTCCTTAAGACGCCTCTTCCCTGCCTGAAAAGGCCGACGTGGAACAATACTCAATAATGCACTAAGATTATTCTCATAGAAACCGATAGGCGATTCTCCAGGAATAAAAATCTCACTTTCCGAGAGTGTTGTGCTATTGGAGATTTCTTCGTGTCTCTCACATGACTCTTCGATGAGTTGTTTCTTAGAAGAATTAGACGATGACGTAAGTTCTGGCGATTCATCAAGGATGTTAGCATTCCCTAAATTTTCAAAGGCATCTTGATGCCCCTCAAAGCAAGGCGTTAGTTCACTAAACATACTGATTTTATCTTGAGACTTGCTTTCACAGGATAACACAAAACAGACTGCTTACGGGAGCGATAGTTCACGAAATGATACTTGGAAGTTTTCGGAGCCTCCTTTTATTACTGCACCCTTAGACTTGTTTATTTTGTTTTATTGCAGGCTATTATATATCAATTATATTGTTTCAATGGCAGCTTAGCGATTCCTCAATGGTGTCGGCATCCCCTAATATTTCAAAGGTGTCTTAAGGCTACTCAAAGCGAGGCGTCAATTCACTAAATATATTGATTTTACCTTGAGACTTGCTTTCCCCTTTTAACACAAAACAGACTGCTTACGACAGCGATTGTTTACGATATGACGCTTGGAAGTTTCCGGAGGCTTCTTTTATTAATGCACCTTTAGACTTTTTTTTTTATTGCAGGCTATCATATATCAATTACATTGTTTGAAAAATGGCCTAATTCTTCATAATATTTCACGGTTTATAATAGTAGTAAATATAACAATATATTATAGCAATAGTATTTATACTGTAATAAACATTAAAGACTAAATACTAATATTTAAAATGATTTTATCAATATATTTATATTATGTACACTGTATTTTTAGCTGTTTTGCCTGTAGTATATCGGGTTAAATATTATTACTAACATAGTGCAATTTAGTTAAATAAATTTAATATCATTTATACAGAAACATGTGTTTCAATATACTAAACAAACAATAAACAAATTATTATACGTTGAGGAAACAAAAAGTTCTAATTTATTAATCAAATTTTATGGAACATAAGAAAGACGATATTGGAGAACGTCAATTGTTGCGTCATTTTCTTCATTCAGCTGCATTTTCTTAATAATATCTTGAATTAAATTTATTTGGTTTTCCCAAATTACTAAATCAGATTTCGTTTTAGCACACAAATATATAATTTTATTCTCGTCGCCCGACTTAAACTGGAGAAACAGAGATTCTGTCATAGTGGTAAAGTCACTTAATTTAGCACAGAAAACAAGATCTTTCAATGAAATAACGCACAGTGCATCAAAACAATATTCATCGTCCAGGGAATATTGAGAGAATGTATCGTCTTTTAAAACGCAGTATCTATCCACCCATACAGTTGGAGAATCACCATCAGTTGTTCCGACAGACAAATTTCTTCCGAGTTCCTCAGGCCATTTGATATTATTACTGGGTCCGGTCAGCTGAGAATCAGAAATATTTGAACGTGTTTTACTTAATGATAAACCACTGGAATCATTCTCAAAATCACCAGTAAGTTTAATCTTCTTCATAGAAGAATCTTCTTCACACAACGGTGCGTCCACTCCGAGCGCCTCCTTAAGACGCCTCTTCCCTGCCTGAAAAGGCCGACGTGGAACAATACTCAATAATGCACTAAGATTATTTTCATAGAAACCGATAGGCGATTCTCCAGGAATAAAATTCTCACTTTCCGAGAGTGTTTTGCCATTGGAGATTTCTTCGTGTCTCTCACATGACTCTTCGATGAGTTGTTTCTTAGAAGAATTAGACGATGACGTAAATTCTGGCGATTCTTCAAGGATGTTAGCATTCCCTGAACTTTCAAAGGTATCTTGATGCTCCTCAAAGCAAGGCGTTTGTTCACTAAACATACTGATTTTATCTTGAGACTTGCTTTCACAGGATAACACAAAACAGACTGCTTACGAGAGCGATAGTTCACGAAATGATACTTGGAAGTTTTCGGAGCCTCCTTTTATTACTGCACCCTTAGACTTGTTTATTTTGTTTTATTACAGGCTATTATATATCAATTATATTGTTTCAAAGGCAGCTTAGCGATTCCTCAATGGTGTCGGCATCCCCTAATATTTCAAAGGTGTCTTAAGGCTACTCAAAGCGAGGCGTCAATTCACTAAATATATTGATTTTACCTTGAGACTTGCTTTCCCCTTTTAACACAAAACAGACTGCTTACGACAGCGATTGTTTACGATATGACGCTTGGAAGTTTCCGGAGGCTCCTTTTATTAATGCACCTTTAGACTTTTTTTTTTATTGCAGGCTATCATATATCAATTACATTGTTTGAAAAATGGCCTAATTCTTCATAATATTTCACGGTTTATAATAGTAGTAAATATAACAATATATTATAGCAATAGTATTTATACTGTAATAAACATTAAAGACTAAATACTAATATTTAAAATGATTTTATCAATATATTTATATTATGTACACTGTATATTTAGCTGTTTTGCCTGTAGTATATCGGGTTAAATATTATTACTAACATAGTGCAATTTAGTTAAATAAATTTAATATTATTTATACAGAAACATGTGTTTCAATATACTAAACAAACAATAAACAAATTATTATACGTTGAGGAAACAAAAAGTTCTAATTTATTAATCAAATTTTATGGAACATAAGAAAGACGATATTGGAGAACGTCAATTGTTGCGTCATTTTCTTCATTCAGCTGCATTTTCTTAATAATATCTTGAATTAAATTTATTTGGTTTTCCCAAATTACTAAATCAGATTTCGTTTTAGCACACAAATATATAATTTTATTCTCGTCGCCCGACTTAAACTGGAGAAACAGAGATTCTGTCATAGTGGTAAAGTCACTTAATTTAGCACAGAAAACAAGATCTTTCAATGAAATAACGCACAGTGCATCAAAACAATATTCATCGTCCAGGGAATATTGAGAGAATGTATCGTCTTTTAAAACGCAGTATCTATCCACCCATACAGTTGGAGAATCACCATCAGTTGTTCCGACAGACAAATTTCTTCCGAGTTCCTCAGGCCATTTGATATTATTACTGGGTCCGGTCAGCTGAGAATCAGAAATATTTGAACGTGTTTTACTTAATGATAAACCACTGGAATCATTCTCAAAATCACCAGTAAGTTTAATCTTCTTCATAGAAGAATCTTCATCACACAACGGTGCATCCACTCCGAGCGCCTCCTTAAGACTCCTCTTCCCTGCCTGAAAAGGCCGACGTGGAACAATACTCAATAATGCACTAAGATTATTCTCATAGAAACCGATAGGCGATTCTCCAGGAATAAAAATCTCACTTTCCGAGAGTGTTTTGCTATTGGAGATTTCTTCGTGTCTCTCACATGACTCTTCGATGAGTTGTTTCTTAGAAGAATTAGACGATGACGTAAGTTCTGGCGATTCATCAAGGATGTTAGCATTCCCTAAATTTTCAAAGGCATCCTGATGCCCCTCAAAGCAAGGTGTTAGTTCACTAAACATACTGATTTTATCTTGAGACTTGCTTTCACAGGATAACACAAAACAGACTGCTTACGAGAGCGATAGTTCACGAAATGATACTTGGAAGTTTTCGGAGCCTCCTTTTATTACTGCACCCTTAGACTTGTTTATTTTGTTTCCATTGGCTCCTTTTATTAATGCACCCTTACACTTATTTTTATTATTGCAGGCAATTATATATCAATTACATTGTTTGAAATACGGCCTAATTCTTCACAATATTTCACGGTTTATAATATAATATTAAATATAACTATACATTATAGTAATAGTATTTGTTCTGTAACAAACATTAAAGACTCAATATTTAAAATGATTTTATCAACATTTTTAATATTAATTCATATTATATACTCTGTATGATATTTGGCTGTTTTGCCTGTAGTATTTCGGGTTAACTATTATTACTAACTTAATGCAATTTTGTTAAATAAATTGAATATTATTTAGAGAGAAACATGTGTTTCAATATGTTAAACAAACAATAAACAAATTGTTATACGTTGAGGAAACAAAAAGTTCTAATTTATTAATCAAATTTTATGGAACATAAGAAATACGATATTGGAGAACGTCAATTGTTCCGTCATTTTCTTCATTCAGCTGCATCTTCTTAATAATATATTGAACTAAATTTATTTGATTTTCCCAAATTACTAAATCAGATTTCGTTTTAGCACACAAATATATAATTTTGTTCTCGTCGCCCGACTTAAACTTGAGAAACAGAGATTCTGTCATAGTAGTAAAGTCACTTAATTTAGCACAGAAAACAAGATCTTTCAATGAAATAACGCACAGTGCATCAAAACAATATTCATCGTCCAGGGAATATTGAGAGAATGTATCGTCTTTTAAAACGCAGTATCTATCCACCCATACAGTTGGAGAATCACCATCAGTTGTTCCGACAGACAAATTTCTTCCGAGTTCCTCAGGCCATTTGATATTATTACTGGGTCCGGTCAGCTGAGAATCAGAAATATTTGAACGTGTTTTACTTAATGATAAACCACTGGAATCATTCTCAAAATCACCAGTAAGTTTAATCTTCTTCATAGAAGAATCTTCTTCACACAACGGTGCGTCCACTCCGAGCGCCTCCTTAAGACGCCTCTTCCCTGCCTGAAAAGGCCGACGTGGAACAATACTCAATAATGCACTAAGATTATTCTCATAGAAACCGATAGGCGATTCTCCAGGAATAAAAATCTCACTTTCCGAGAGTGTTTTGCTATTGGAGATTTCTTCGTGTCTCTCACATGACTCTTCGATGAGTTGTTTCTTAGAAGAATTAGACGATGACGTAAGTTCTGGCGATTCATCAAGGATGTTAGCATTCCCTAAATTTTCAAAGGCATCTTGATGCCCCTCAAAGCAAGGCGTTAGTTCACTAAACATACTGATTTTATCTTGAGACTTGCTTTCACAGGATAACACAAAACAGACTGCTTACGGGAGCGATAGTTCACGAAATGATACTTGGAAGTTTTCGGAGCCTCCTTTTATTACTGCACCCTTAGACTTGTTTATTTTGTTTTATTGCAGGCTATTATATATCAATTATATTGTTTCAATGGCAGCTTAGCGATTCCTCAATGGTGTCGGCATCCCCTAATATTTCAAAGGTGTCTTAAGGCTACTCAAAGCGAGGCGTCAATTCACTAAATATATTGATTTTACCTTGAGACTTGCTTTCCCCTTTTAACACAAAACAGACTGCTTACGACAGCGATTGTTTACGATATGACGCTTGGAAGTTTCCGGAGGCTTCTTTTATTAATGCACCTTTAGACTTTTTTTTTATTGCAGGCTATCATATATCAATTACATTGTTTGAAAAATGGCCTAATTCTTCATAATATTTCACGGTTTATAATAGTAGTAAATATAACAATATATTATAGCAATAGTATTTATACTGTAATAAACATTAAAGACTAAATACTAATATTTAAAATGATTTTATCAATATATTTATATTATGTACACTGTATATTTAGCTGTTTTGCCTGTAGTATATCGGGTTAAATATTATTACTAACATAGTGCAATTTAGTTAAATAAATTTAATATTATTTATACAGAAACATGTGTTTCAATATACTAAACAAACAATAAACAAATTATTATACGTTGAGGAAACAAAAAGTTCTAATTTATTAATCAAATTTTATGGAACATAAGAAAGACGATATTGGAGAACGTCAATTGTTGCGTCATTTTCTTCATTCAGCTGCATTTTCTTAATAATATCTTGAATTAAATTTATTTGGTTTTCCCAAATTACTAAATCAGATTTCGTTTTAGCACACAAATATATAATTTTATTCTCGTCGCCCGACTTAAACTGGAGAAACAGAGATTCTGTCATAGTGGTAAAGTCACTTAATTTAGCACAGAAAACAAGATCTTTCAATGAAATAACGCACAGTGCATCAAAACAATATTCATCGTCCAGGGAATATTGAGAGAATGTATCGTCTTTTAAAACGCAGTATCTATCCACCCATACAGTTGGAGAATCACCATCAGTTGTTCCGACAGACAAATTTCTTCCGAGTTCCTCAGGCCATTTGATATTATTACTGGGTCCGGTCAGCTGAGAATCAGAAATATTTGAACGTGTTTTACTTAATGATAAACCACTGGAATCATTCTCAAAATCACCAGTAAGTTTAATCTTCTTCATAGAAGAATCTTCATCACACAACGGTGCATCCACTCCGAGCGCCTCCTTAAGACTCCTCTTCCCTGCCTGAAAAGGCCGACGTGGAACAATACTCAATAATGCACTAAGATTATTCTCATAGAAACCGATAGGCGATTCTCCAGGAATAAAAATCTCACTTTCCGAGAGTGTTTTGCTATTGGAGATTTCTTCGTGTCTCTCACATGACTCTTCGATGAGTTGTTTCTTAGAAGAATTAGACGATGACGTAAGTTCTGGCGATTCATCAAGGATGTTAGCATTCCCTAAATTTTCAAAGGCATCTTGATGCCCCTCAAAGCAAGGCGTTGGTTCACTAAACATACTGATTTTATCTTGAGACTTGCTTTCACAGGATAACACAAAACAGACTGCTTACGGGAGCGATAGTTCACGAAATGATACTTGGAAGTTTTCGGAGCCTCCTTTTATTACTGCACCCTTAGACTTGTTTATTTTGTTTCTCATAGACGATATTGGAGAACGTCAATTGTTCCGTCATTTTCTTCATTCAGCTGCATTTTCTTAATAATATCTTGAATTAAATTTATTTGGTTTTCCCAAATTACTAAATCAAATTTCGTTTTAGCACACAAATATATAATTTTGTTCTCGTCGCCCGACTTAAACTGGAGAAACAGAGATTCTGTCATAGTGGTAAAGTCATTTAATTTAGCACAGAAAACAAGATCTTTCAATGAAATAACGCACAGTGCATCAAAACAATATTCATCGTCCAGGGAATATTGAGAGAATGTATCGTCTTTTAAAACGCAGTATCTATCCACCCATACAGTTGGAGAATCACCATCAGTTGTTCCGACAGACAAATTTCTTCCGAGCTCCTCAGGCCATTTGATATTATTACTGGGTCCGGTCAGCTGAGAATCAGAAATATTTGAACGTGTTTTACTTAATGATAAACCACTGGGATCATTCTCAAAATCACCAGTAAGTTTAATCTTCTTCATAGAAGAATCTTCTTCACACAACGGTGCGTCCACTCCGAGCGCCTCCTTAAGACGCCTCTTCCCTGCCTGAAAAGGCCGACGTGGAACTATACTCAATAATGCACTAAGATTATTCTCATAGAAACCGATAGGCGATTCTCCAGGAATAAAAATCTCACTTTCCGAGAGTGTTTTGCTATTGGAGATTTCTTCGTGTCTCTCACATGACTCTTCGATGAGTTGTTTCTTAGAAGAATTAGACGATGACGTAAGTTCTGGCGATTCATCAAGGATGTTAGCATTCCCTAAATTTTCAAAGGCATCTTGATGCCCCTCAAAGCAAGGTGTTAGTTCACTAAACATACTGATTTTATCTTGAGACTTGCTTTCACAGGATAACACAAAACAGACTGCTTACGGGAGCGATAGTTCACGAAATGATACTTGGAAGTTTTCGGAGCCTCCTTTTATTACTGCACCCTTAGACTTGTTTATTTTGTTTTATTGCAGGCTATTATATATCAATTATATTGTTTCAAAGGCAGCTTAGCGATTCCTCAATGGTGTCGGCATCCCCTAATATTTCAAAGGTGTCTTAAGGCTACTCAAAGCGAGGCGTCAATTCACTAAATATATTGATTTTACCTTGAGACTTGCTTTCCCCTTTTAACACAAAACAGACTGCTTACGACAGCGATTGTTTACGATATGACGCTTGGAAGTTTCCGGAGGCACCTTTTATTAATGCACCTTTAGACTTTTTTTTTATTGCAGGCTATCATATATCAATTACATTGTTTGAAAAATGGCCTAATTCTTCATAATATTTCACGGTTTATAATAGTAGTAAATATAACAATATATTATAGCAATAGTATTTATACTGTAATAAACATTAAAGACTAAATACTAATATTTAAAATGATTTTATCAATATATTTGTATTATGTACACTGTATATTTAGCTGTTTTGCCTGTAGTATATCGGGTTAAATATTATTACTAACATAGTGCAATTTAGTTAAATAAATTTAATATTATTTATACAGAAACATGTGTTTCAATATACTAAACAAACAATAAACAAATTATTATACGTTGAGGAAACAAAAAGTTCTAATTTATTAATCAAATTTTATGGAACATAAGAAAGACGATACTGGAGAACGTCAATTGTTGCGTCATTTTCTTCATTCAGCTGCATTTTCTTAATAATATCTTGAATTAAATTTATTTGGTTTTCCCAAATTACTAAATCAGATTTCGTTTTAGCACACAAATATATAATTTTGTTCTCGTCGCCCGACTTAAACTGGAGAAACAGAGATTCTGTCATAGTGGTAAAGTCACTTAATTTAGCACAGAAAACAAGATCTTTCAATGAAATAACGCACAGTGCATCAAAACAATATTCATCGTCCAGGGAATATTGAGAGAATGTATCGTCTTTTAAAACGCAGTATCTATCCACCCATACAGTTGGAGAATCACCATCAGTTGTTCCGACAGACAAATTTCTTCCGAGTTCCTCAGGCCATTTGATATTATTACTGGGTCCGGTCAGCTGAGAATCAGAAATATTTGAACGTGTTTTACTTAATGATAAACCACTGGAATCATTCTCAAAATCACCAGTAAGTTTAATCTTCTTCATAGGAGAATCTTCTTCACACAACGGTGCGTCCACTCCGAGCGCCTCCTTAAGACGCCTCTTCCCTGCCTGAAAAGGCCGACGTGGAACAATACTCAATAATGCACTAAGATTATTCTCATAGAAACCGATAGGCGATTCTCCAGGAATAAAATTCTCACTTTCCGAGAGTGTTTTGCCATTGGAGATTTCTTCGTGTCTCTCACATGACTCTTCGATGAGTTGTTTCTTAGAAGAATTAGACGATGACGTAAATTCTGGCGATTCTTCAAGGATGTTAGCATTCCCTGAACTTTCAAAGGTATCTTGATGCTCCTCAAAGCAAGGCGTTTGTTCACTAAACATACTGATTTTATCTTGAGACTTGCTTTCACAGGATAACACAAAACAGACTGCTTACGAGAGCGATAGTTCACGAAATGATACTTGGAAGTTTTCGGAGCCTCCTTTTATTACTGCACCCTTAGACTTGTTTATTTTGTTTCCATTGGCTCCTTTTATTAATGCACCCTTACACTTATTTTTATTATTGCAGGCAATTATATATCAATTACATTGTTTGAAATACGGCCTAATTCTTCACAATATTTCACGGTTTATAATATAATATTAAATATAACTATACATTATAGTAATAGTATTTGTTCTGTAACAAACATTAAAGACTCAATATTTAAAATGATTTTATCAACATTTTTAATATTAATTCATATTATATACTCTGTATGATATTTGGCTGTTTTGCCTGTAGTATTTCGGGTTAACTATTATTACTAACTTAATGCAATTTTGTTAAATAAATTGAATATTATTTAGAGAGAAACATGTGTTTCAATATGTTAAACAAACAATAAACAAATTGTTATACGTTGAGGAAACAAAAAGTTCTAATTTATTAATCAAATTTTATGGAACATAAGAAAGACGATATTGGAGAACGTCAATTGTTCCGTCATTTTCTTCATTCAGCTGCATCTTCTTAATAATATATTGAACTAAATTTATTTGATTTTCCCAAATTACTAAATCAGATTTCGTTTTAGCACACAAATATATAATTTTGTTCTCGTCGCCCGACTTAAACTTGAGAAACAGATATTCTGTCATAGTGGTAAAGTCACTTAATTTAGCATAGAAAACAAGATCTTTCAATGAAATAACGCACAGTGCATCAAAACAATATTCATCGCCTAGGGAATATTGAGAGAATGTATCGTCTTTTAAAACACATTATCTATCCACCCATACAGTTGGAGAATCACCATCAGTTGTTCCGATAGTCAAATTTCTTCCGAGTTCCTCAGGCCATTTGATACTAATATTGGGTCCGGTCAGCTGAGAATCAGAAATATTTGAACGTGTTTTACTTAAAGATAAACCACTGGAATCATTCTCAAAGTCATCAGTAAGTTTAATCATTTTTATAGCAGAATCTTCTTTACTCAACAATGTATCGACTCCGAACGCCTTCTTAAGACGCCTTTTACCTGCATTAAAATCTTAACTCTTCAAAGAATTGTTTCTTAGGACAATTGGACAATTTTTCAAAGGTATCTTGAGGCTTCTCAAAGCTAGGCGTCATTCACTTAAGATATTAATTTTACTTTTTGAGTTACTTCCATAGATAAATACATAGATGACCTGACGCATAGATGGCGCTACTAGCATTAAATCTATATGATTTGTAGTTATCCCTAACCGTCAAAAGATGTACGTATAAATTTGACGGCTGTAGGATCATTAGTTTATGAATTATAGCATTTTGAGTGAAGCAACATTTGTTATTGTGAAAAAAATGGATAAAAAGGACGCGTGTTGATAAAATATGCCTTTTTGAAGGCAAGATACAATTGAAGCAAAAATTTGGCTGGATGCCGCGTTTACAGGCACTGCTCCAGAAAAATTAACTATCAAGGATTTGTATGCTAAGTTTGGACGCGGAAAAATGAGCAGCGAAGGTGGTGAACGCAGAGGACGCCCAAAAGATTTTGTTACCGACGAAAACATTAAAAAAATCCCCAAAATGATTTTGAATGACCGAAAATTGTAATTGAATAAAATAGTAGATACTCTGAGAATACAAACCGGATGTGTACATCATATCATTCATGAATATTTGGTTATGAGAAAGCTGTCATAAGAAAGTATGTGCAAAGTGGGTGCTACGCGAGCTCACTTTTGGCCAAAAACAGCGACAAGTTGATGATTTGGAGCAGTATTTGAAGACGATCAAGCGTAATAAACACGACTTTATTATTTATTTGTTACCTACTGTTAGTTATTAATTTGTTTATTACTTTTCCGCGGTGTAGGAGAAAAAAAAATGATATTAGTACTGATTTTGAGCTTATTACATGAAAAATGTTAATGGAAGTTTAAAGAAAAGAAGTAATTAAGATCATCAACATAATAAGTGCTTAAACTACGATATGTGCCACAACTAAATTTTGGTTTCTGAATTAATTAAGGTTGCTAATATGCAAATTATTTGATTAACTGGATTGATGAAAAGCATCTTGTTTCGGATCAACTATTTGATTTCAGGAAACGAAATTACCAGATCAGTCAGGTTGTCAAAATAAATAATATCATAGAGAAATCACTGGAAGGCAATTAAGTTTGTTCTGTAGTATTTTAGATATTTTTAGATATTTTAGATATTTTAAGTTTTCCATAAAACTCAGTACATGACTGACCGATACTACATAATTAAATAAAAGGATCCCTATTCTGACTCGAAGTAAATACAAGGAGTTGTTCCACAGGGAAATGTATTGGGATCAGTCATTTTCTGCTGTGTTATTGGAGACTTACCTATATTCAATGAAAATGTGCTGATAAAGGGGTAGATATTCCGCCATGTTCGCATATAATTTTAATTTACCAACAGGTCTTCGAGTCATTATCGATTTATGGTATTTTCCTCTGAGGTCTGATAAAACAAGGTTTTGTTGATATATTAAGGTACATTCGTTACGAAAATAAGAGCTGACCTGACGTTATGAAGGAAGATTATGTCCAAAAACATGAATAAAGAATTTATAAGGACATTAATGTTGGGGTTTTCTAACTCCTATATAACGATGATTCAGCCGAAGGTTTAAACAACGTAAAACTATTTGATCCAATTCAGTGAACTTATAAGTAAACTCAGTTAATATTACAAACGCTTTTATTTATCATATTTCCAAAGTGCCTATATTAGAGTAGTTACATATTTTGTAATTTTAAACCTTACCAAATTAGGAACAAAACAGGTAGTTAATTAGTGTTCATTGACTAGATTGCTATAATATCTGAAAAGCTAAAATTATAGGTTTTAATTATTCCACCCCTATACAACAAACAAAAAGTTCCTTGGATATAGGTTTCGTTTCAATATATTCTGATAGATGAAATTCTGATCAATTTAAAATGTCTTTGATCGTTTGTGGACAAGAAGCTGACGCTTTTTGCTCTATTTGCGGCGCTGAGAAGGAAAAAGTACGATTTAAACAAAAATTTAAGGATTTTGGAAGCCTATCAAATATACTTCAATCTGCATATTAAAAATCAAAACAAAAAATGGATTCCACATATGTCATATAACTCTTGCAGATATGTTCTGGTGAGTCAGTATATTTTTTTTATTTTTTTTATTGCTTTGTATTATTATAGGTCAGTATAGGGATGAACAAGAAATAATGAAATTTGCCGCGCCAGGAATTTGGAGGGAACCAAGTTACGATCACATAGCTTGTTATTTTTGCATTATAAATCTACTTAAAGGTAAACATTCAAACAAATCTTGTTATCCTGATTTACGATCGGCGTGCGGTCCAGTATTAATATAGAAAAAGTCTTGTGCTTGCTCCCCCTGTATTGGAAAATCAACTGCTCCCATCACAGCCATCAAAGAGTTGATCTGTATTGGTTCATTCCGAATCGTCGACATTGATGATCTCAATGATTTAATAAGAGACTTTTGAGTTTTTAACTCCATCGCGGTTAAAACATTGGAACTTACTTGATTCTAATGTTTGAATATCCCATCGACCAAAACGAGATGAAGCAAGTATGTTAAAGGTTTCTTTAAATAAATAAGTATTCCTTGTCATACAACTGAATGTTAATTTGTGATTGATAATTCAACAAAATATCTAAATGCTATTCTACTACACAATACAAAAAAAATATACGGCAATATTAAAATGTTATTAACTGCAATTAATTTTATGGACTACAAGTGTGAAATGTGACTACCGCCAAATTGCCCTGAACGTTCTAAATATGAAATAGGAAAATACAAAATTAAATGAGAAATAATGACGAGCTGGTTAATGACATTTTTAATTTCTGTTTAGAATTCTTTCAATTTTTCATCGGATGTAGTATATCTCTAAAGATGCACATGTTACATTCTCACTTGGATAAATTTAAACATAATATGGGAGCTTATTCAGAAGAACACACTAGAAGCATTTTCAGTTCAACATGACAACAAAAGTAAAACAATTCATTGGAAACATTTGGACTCTATTCTCTAAGATAAATAAATCATAAATGTATGTTGGTTATATTTTAATAAATCATCATTTGGTTCAAATTTTATATATGTTTGTTGAGATGGTTTTTAGTATTTTTTCACACATAAAATGAAAAACAAATATTTCCTGCCCTAATTCTTATTTATAAGTATAAAAGCAACTAAAATTAGGTATATATCCCAAGCGTAAAAATGCTATAGACCGGTGTTATGACTCTTGGTTAATTGTTAATTCTTGGTAATGTCAAATAAACAGTATTATCGTTGGTAAGTACTGAAAAACTAATTCAATACTTATATATACCAGCGATCACCCTATGGTTCGTCCACAATATTTTAAAATAAACATGTTTATTTCATTAGAGAGTAAAAGGACTAATTTAAAAATTATATGTTACTAGAATTTGTTTTCACGGTATTTTCAATAAAATATTCTTAAATGCATTTAATTAAAGCTAAATTCCATTAACTTACAATAATCAATAAAGTATTAATAGGTTTAAAATATTACGCAACCGAACATTATAATAAAGTATCATAAATAAGATTATCTTCCAAACTGTAACAGCTTTGCGGCATCAAATATAACTATGCATAAACTTTCTTTATAATTAAAGTAATTGATAAAAGATTCAAAGTATAAAATGTTATATAGTCAGATATCTTCTTGCTTTAGTCATTTACCGCCTTAATAATTATCAATGCTTTAAAATGTTTAATAATGTACTGTTAATTTTTCATAATTTCATCTATTTGTCCTATAGGTTTCATCTGTTGAAATTATATAGTTAGTTTAATTTTAAATCCTGAATATTTTCATTTCTTCATTTATATATTTTAAAACTATTTCGGCTGGAGTTCCACAAGGTAGCATCTTAGGACCTCTTCTGTATCTGCTCTACATTGCTGATATTCCAACAACAGAAGAAACACTTGAAACATTTGCTGACGACACAATTATTATGGCAAAAGATATATCTCTGCCTAGGGTAACAAAATCTACAAGTGGACGAAAGATTGGAAAATTTAACGTTAATTTTGCGTTGCTGCCAAATAATAAAAACTTAATTATATCACTCAATAGATGCTCGATTCCTCAAGCAGAATCAGCTAAATACCTTGGAATCCATCTTGACGGTAGATTAAATTGGAAACATCACGTTAGATAAAAAGCGAAACAAATTAGCCAAAATAAAACAACTATACTATTTAGTCGGAAGATACTCTCAACTTGATCTAAAATCAAAGAGGTTGATCTATAATACAGTTATAAAGTCAATTTGGACCTATGGGGTGTAAATATGGGTTTGCACTAAAAATTAAAATCAACTAGTCAAACAACGTTGTCAAAACAAGGTTCTTCGATTGATTACCAATGCCTATCGCTGTGTAACCAACGAAGAACTGTACGATTACCTGGAAATCAAATGGATTTGCGAAGTTATCCAAGCTTTGACCTTGAAACACAAAAAAAGATTACTAAATCATACTAACGTGGAAGCAATACAACTGCTAGATAGCTCGCAGGATGTCAAGAGATTGAAGCGAACAAAACCATACGAACTTATATAAAGTGTATACATTTAGTGTATACCATAGCTATAAGTTATTATAATTTCATAATTGAGGAATATATATTGCTGTATTTTGTCGCACTCGTTTTGCTTGTTGATTAATACAAGTATAGGAAAAGTAGTAATAAATTTATTGTAAATCAAGATTGTACTAAGCGTGCCTAATAAAGATGTTATTAAAAAAAATTTATATATAAAAAATCAATAAATGCAGTAGGCTACTTAAAAAAATAATTTTTTTAATCAAATTTTCGAATAAAATTGCATTGTTCTTTGCTTATTTATTTCACTCTTCGATTTTGACGTTACAGATAATTTGCTCATCTTTAGTTTGTCTTCTATGGCTTTCATTTATCCATTGCTTTTTACTAAGTCTTTGTCCCGCGTGTCTCAACTAAAATTATATGAATCAATTTTATAATGGTTAGTATGCTATGCAATATTCATTTTAAATCTTTATGCACAAACCAATGTATTTATTACCTGCAATATTCAGTTAGTCGTTTGTTACAAAAATGCATTTACTACTGAAACCTAAAATTAATCAGAAGTTAATACCACTAAAATTTACAGAAAAATATGAACAATCTTTAGAATTTCCTTTAGTACAATAATATACTATGTCACCATAACTACATCAACTAATAACACTCCTTAAGCAAGAGCCAGACAAATTAAATCAATATTATGATTTAAAAATCCCAAATATCTTGTAAGCAAATATAAAATACGATTCTTGTTGTTCTCGAATTTTGTTTAATGTTCTACTCTAACTCTAACAAACGTATTGTATTATCGGGCGTACATCTAAGTTATTATCAGATAACTAGATATTATTGTATAAATCAATTCTCAAGCCTGTTTGGTCATATGGAATCCAACTATGGGGTTTCAAAATAAAGTGTTGCGTGCTTTTGTCGATACTTCGTACTGTTTCAAATGAAGTGATACAACGCTATATTCATCTAGCGCCTATAACGAGTGTAATTTAACGGGTTTATGTGAAGTACTTCGAAAGAGTGTTAGTGCAACCCAATGTGCTTGCCAATCAGCTAAATATGCAAAGTGACAGTGAAATACGTAGACTAAAACTTCTAACACCATCCGATCTGATTATTGGACTTCCATAGACATTAGAATAAGATTTAGAATAAGACAAATTAATTAAAATAGCATTTTATAATGAATAACTTAATAAAATTATTTTCTACGTGCGATGTAAATATAATATAAACATAACAAATATATATTGCCCTATGGGCAGACTGTGGAACTACTAGGAGTAAAAGAACATATTGGAAAGAAATTTTCACATATGTGGGGTATTCCTTTCGCAGCCAATTATACCTTACGATAAAGAGGGAACATTAATTTGATTTCTTTTTGATGATGCAAAAAATGCAATAACTTTACGTGGCCATCCCATTCTTGATTGTTTTTTTTATCCAAACCTGTCATTACTCTTTAATAATTCCGGCAATACGGCATTAACCGAAACACAAAACACAAAATGCTGTTTAGAATTAAATAACTTCGTTTAATAATGTTTTAATCACCTATTTTCTGTTTTAATATCGCTTCAAATATAAAAGAATAAACACTCACTTAATTTTAATGAACACTATCTCTTATTTTAAACTTTAATAAAACTCTTTTAACTCTAACGAGATTCAATCCTAGTACATTATTGTCGGTGAGCTAAACCCTTAGCCCGCGCGGCTGACCGCTGAGTTTGTTTATATATTTTGTGTCATCGATCTGACGGCTACCTGATTTTGGTGTTTTTATTTTTATTGGAATATATTTATTTGTACCATATATAACCCAAAAATATTAGGCCTAAAAATTATTCCTCAATATAATCTTTAACCGTGCCAAATCTCACACCTCCAGGTGTCCTCTGTTTTCTTCAAATCTTCACTAGGTTGATTAATATATAGCTAACTTAACAAATGTTATATTTTAAAATATGGTATTTTATTTATTTGCTCCAAATCATATGCGCTTTCGTGTTGCCCGTAAATTATAATCATACAGTAATAAAACCGAATTCGGAAATAAAAGGCACGACTTGCCGACTAATAAAAGTAAAGTCTTTTTCATTAAACCGGTTCCCTATTTTTTTTATTTTTTCCCCACTCTCCGGATGGTGAGCTATCAAACTCGTCTGGGCTTTCCCCGTAATACACCTTTCTAAAACAAACTGCTCGTTATTTTAAATCCCCCCAGTTTCGCATCGCCATTAACCTTTTTTTCGTTCTGGTCCAAGGGGGGTGGAGATGGCGAGGTGTAGGAAAGGCTTAAATAAGGGAGTTTAATCGACGCCCTCTTGCCGATGGGATGGAGGGGGGTAGTTGGGTGGGCGACGCGGAGGGGCCGGATTTATATTCGCTGTCAGTGTCACGAATTCCGAGTAACCGGAAAATATTTTCCATAATGGATGGACGTTTTTAATTCTGGATATTAATAATGAGTGACAAGGGCAGAGGTGAAGATTTATTGGATGGTGTGTAAGCGGGGGGATACTCTCGGTTTAGCGCTGTCCCATAGTAAGTTTAAATGGAATTAATGGAAAATACTGAAAATAGATAAAAATGCCCATTAAAACAGAGTGGGTGAAAGCATTTATTTAGGTTTCTCTTCCTGAATTGTAATAATTCATTGGAAAACTATGTATCTATAGTCTATTCAAAATAACAGCGAAATCACGTCAAGTCAAGATGTCTAATATATTGCCTGTCGCAATTTGTAAATTCGAATTTAGTATATGACAATATGTTACTTCTCATTTTATTTTAGTTAAAAGGAGACACTTCTGTCAAATACGTTCTAACATGTAATCGAATCAGCCTGCAAAAAACGCCCGATTGTCAAATGTTTGCAAAATTATTTGAAATATTAATTATACAAATTACTACAACTGCAACTGTTAGTCCATCCATAGAAAGCTTAGAGATATGCAGCTCTTTGAGGGTTGTAGAACAGTGTATGTTGGAGAATACAGGATTTAAATCATGTAAATATAAACCACGAGGAGGTTAATGCAGCTCCATGAAACATATAATAAAATCAAGCAAGACTTATTATTTCAATTCGTGTACTTATATGGGATATTAATATTTCAACATGAGACCAATATACCCTATGGTCACTTATTGCAAGATGATAATAACAATAATGTTATGTGTCATTTCAACAAAAGTTTGGCGATTGGAATGATAATTGATTATGTTTTATTAGAGAGTCTTATTGTGTAGTATAGTATATGTGCATATATATGTGTGTAATGTTCAGAATATACATGAGAATTTTCTTAAATTGGGTGAGGGGAGAAAGAATGCAAACTGTTTTGGAATGAGGAATACTTTGATACCAAAATAACTTTACAGGGAAACACTATACTGAAGAAAACAAGAATTAAGCATTAAGGTAAAAATTCTCTCTAATGAAAGTAAAATATATACTTGGATATACAACTGTTAATTAGGTGGATTAGGCCTCCAGGGGATGCCACTACATAAAATAATGTGCCTAGAATACTACCTCATAGTTTATCAGGGAAATGTGTTAGTAAATATAACAAAACACAATCCTAACCTACAAACTATTATAACTGTATACTGAATTGTAGTTTTTACTCCTATAATATATGCATTAAATATACTACAATGATAAAACAAATTATATTTGATAACATTATTATTGTCTAATTATTTTATTTAGATTAGAATTTCCTTGCATGTAAAAGCCAAAATGAACTAAAACTCAGAATTGATGGGGCCACATTCTGAAGTTTTAACGTCATTAATTCGTATGACATAAGTTAACTGTTTTATTGAACGGACTATATGTTCACAGAGAAAATAGAGATTTAGTTCATAAGTAATTTTGGTGGAATATTTCGCGTCGTAATATACTAAATGTCTCAACTTTGAACATATTACTTGCTCTAATGGCTATACTAAGAAGACGGTGTTTGTTTGGTTCTTTTCATTTCTATGGAACGTTAGTTGTTTTGAGCGTACGTTTAGTTTTTATATGGTTTAGTAATTATATTATTAGTCATTTGTTCATTGGTCTAATATTACTTGGTAGTACCATATAAGTATGATGATATGAGGACGTATTACTCGATCTAGGAAGTATTGTGTAACCAGATATACAGATAGTAAAGAAATGCAGCTTTCAAAGATTCCTTTCAAGACGCACCCCACTGTCTAAAAAAATGGGCTGATAATATTAAAAATCCCAAACTTATCGGATTAATAAGAAAGATATTTATTATCATTACTGCGTGTTTATCATATAAATATTTTTTATTTCCAGTTACTATTTTCCTTCCACAAGATGCTATGCCACCAGTAGATATTATTTTATTCTAACATCACTTAAAAACAAATTTTTAATGTAACTTCAATTAAAAATAACTACTTTAAGGTGGTTCATTTCTTTAAAGAAAAATATTTTGAAAAAATATATAAGTATATTTGTTTAAGATTACTCAACCAAGTTATTTTTTCTATCTCATTCGCCTTTATGAAATAGTGAAGGGAATGAAAAGGAGGGTGTTTTAGATTATTTACTTCTTTACTCACGGGGGATGTATTACCAGATGTTGACAAGTGGCAAAATAATATAGAAATTGGAAAGTATATTTTTTAAACGTTTTAATTGCACCGTATGTAATAACCCTAAATATTAAAAATAACAAGGTGATTTATATACATATAGATTAAACAAGTAAATATAATTTTAAGTGAAAAGCTCAAATGTATTTAGTATAAGAAAACAAAAAGACAGAACAACTCCTATTTAACTGATGGCACTAAATAATTATGAAAAAGGAAAAAGAGGAAGGAATTATTTTAAGATCTATTGGCCAAGCACCAAAGTTTTTTCTAGTATATGATTTTATAATGTGTTATGAATATATTAATATATATGTTATGTATATATTTATTTTTATATTATTATTGAAATTTATTTAATAATTTTGTATACAATAAATTGTTTTTCAGTTCAATATAATTCAACGAAACGTGACGTTAGGTCTGTCACATGAAGAATCAAATAAACCAATCCAAAAAATCAAATAAAAGCAAACAGCAAATTGTTTTCATTACAGGTGCCTATGATGAATATTTAAACTATTAAATCAAATTACTTGAACGGGTGATTATAAGTCCATCTAGATATTGAAAGTATTCAAACTTTCTACTGAGACTCATATTCAGTTTTCTTTCCAGTAATATATAACTAAATTCAACAAATATCTCTTATTAACTTTTACAAATTTTTCAATAATAAAAACAAGCTGTTTCTCTGAAAATTAAAAATAAATTAATTTAGGATCAAACGATTGTATAAGATTGCCATCAATTAAAGTTATAGCCGAAATCAATGTAACCAGCAGCAAATTAAATTTGTTTTGTTCGTAATATAATTTAGTGTATATATCACAAAATTATATTATTATTATTGTATTCTTTGGGCTCGACGCCGATTTCACCCTGATCAGTTGGCAATAGTTAAAATAGTATTAAAAATAGTTGAATAGGTTTAGGAAGGTATTAAGCTAAATTGAGCGTATATAGTAGAATATAAAATACGTGTATTAGATAGGTTAAGCAAGGTTACTATTTATTTTTATTTAGTTATTATAACGATTATTATGCAGCCCATATAAGGAAAAAGAGGAATAAAGAAACAATGACTGAAATTAAGAAACCCTTCAGGCCCCAGGGACCGTTACCTAGCCTAAGTGATTTCAAAAATGTTCTAACTAAACTAGAGCAACAAAAATATCCCCCTTTTGATGCTGAACTGCCTAACCATTATACCTTAGAGGCAGTTCTCTACAATTTTTCTACGTGATTTTATTTGCTATGGTTAGTGCTTAAAAAGCAAACTGAATGGCTTTTGCACTGAAGGAGTTCCGATTTGGCCCGAAAAACTTGGTACGTGCCTTTGAAATTTGAGATTTTCCCTTGATTACCCGATTTCCATATTCATACACTCACAGATGGAGGAATTCACAAATGGTGAAACCGTGAACAGGTGTTAGATAGATTAGATTTTTTTTTACTTTATAATTATACACTTTTGTAATTGAGATGAACAGTTGTTTTGATAGTGACTGAATGAAACTGTACTGATGTGAGCTTATGGTTTAATTTTGATAGAGTGACAAGAGTTAAAACTACTAGAGATGTATATATAATTAATATAGGAATATTCCCTTTTTGAGGAAAACCGCGGTAATTGGAGAACTTTTAGACCTAAACTTTTTTTGTAATATTCGCTACAAATAAATATATTCCAATGAAATGAAAGATGCCCAAATCAAGCAACTAGGAATAATCGTCAGATGGGTGACACAAAATATATAAGCGAATATCTTAGCGTTGCCAGCTCCAACCCTTATACGCTTAATTATTCGTAATTTTTGTTGTAAGTAAAACTACGGACGCCCAATTTTTAAAATAAAATTAAGTTAATTTAAAATAAACGTTGTCCCTCAAAATATCGGCTGACAATTTTAAATCGAAAGACAATTCTCTGAATTTTGCATTAGACACGATATTAAAATAGATAATGAGTGTGTTAAAATGGTATTAAATGAAGTTATTCATCTTTAAGTTTTAGTTATGATTTTGTGTTACTTTCGGCTATTAATTATTAATATATGGCATTATGGCATTATGGCAACGCATGGAAATAGGAATACTATGATCACGTAAAATTATATTTAACACTTTTTGTAGAGAGAACAAATTAATGTGTTCACTTTGTTAGAAGGCATATGCAGCTGTGAAAGGTTAATCGGACATATGCAAGAATTTCATCCCAACATCGAATAACAGAATTCGAGAACAGCAATTATAGTCTGTCCTCTTTGTTTACAAGATATTTAGTATTTAAAAATCAACTTTTGATTTAATTTGATATCTGACGGACAGAGAACAACTAAAATTTTTTTGACACACACTGATAGTAATTGATTTGATTCTAGAGGACATAGTATATCATGGTACTGGAGGTAATTATACAGGTTATTAATATTTTTCTGAAAATATTAGTGGTATTAACTTCTGATTAATTTCAAGTTTCTTTACAAAATCAAGTCTCAAGTATTTCTTAAGAAAGCACTAACTGAAAATATTATCAATTATTAAAGAGTTTCGCGGAATTTTAATTCATTTTAAACGAGTTCTTAGTTTCTATAGTTCCTACGTGGGGCATAAAACAAGGTAGAGAGCAGTAGATAAGCGAAAGAAGTCAAATTAAAGATATCCTACCTGCAAAGGTGATATTAGAGGGTAGAATAAATAAGTAAAGAACGAGGTACTTTTATTTAAAAGCTTAGATAAAGAAGTTATTCTGTTGTTAGATTAATGGTTTTAAATAAATTCCCTTAATATAAATTTCTAAATTATAAATTATAAATTGCATAATTCTGTATATTATTGTTTTAATATGCATGGCCAAGTTACATATCAATTTCAAAATTGTTTATTAAAGTAAAAAAATGCTATATATACTTATTTTTGATACTTTAAAGCTGTTACAGTTATGATAATAATCTTACTTAAGATACTTTGTTAAAATATTCAGTAACATGGAAGTTGCAAATGGAAATTAGATCACAAAGTAAAAAATTACCAAAAAATATATGAATTATATTTAGTTAAATGCAATTTAAAAAGGTTGGTGCGTGTTAGTTCTTAGGATAATTATTTTAATATGGTTTAATACGCAGATATTTATTATTTTAATTAATTCTCCCTTTGATCTATTATGAGAGAAATCAATTAATCATAATATAAGTGTACATTTTTATTCGTATTCTGCAACGACGATCTCCGACTGTCTCGGATGGCAGAATTAGAACCGGAAAGAGAGGGAGGAATTGGACCAAAGCGCGCGGACTGGACGATAGGGGGCCAGCGTCTAGAAGTCGTTAGTAAACCCGAAACGTAATTAGTGTCTGGTCTCGGGGGCATGGTTTCGGGATTGGTTTTTGGTCGAACCGTTCGGTAAAAACAACTTGTCCAGATAATTTGTCCGAGATATATTTTCCGCTATTTTAGATATAATTTCATATAACATTCTATTTATAAAAGAGGAAATATTTTTACTATAAATGATCTCGTCTATAATATACGGTTAATTTTCAGAAATAATTTATATTATTAGATTTGTTCTCCTGGCGATATTGGATAACCACTTCGATACCTCCTGTAGAAAGCTGCCTTTGGAGCCCTTTTATTTGTTAATTTTTGTTGATTCACCTTGCGCCTTGATTGTTCACAGCTCACGATATTAGCTGGACTTCCTTGCGACTTAAATAATCACATTAGTTTACTTGCTTAATTTATTTATACTAATTACAATTAAGTGAAACAAGGCGTGCTTTAATTTGGATTTTTCTAGGTCTTTTTAACTCGACCTCTTGCACGTGAATGTTTTTCCCCTATATTTTCACCTGGTGCGTGGGAAATGCTCGCTTGCACAGCATATCATATTACATGTATTACATCGGCTAAGCTTGATAGATATTTTTGGGACTTCGGGTAGAAAAGTAAGAGTAGCAAAGCTTTTTAAAAGTCCCAAACAATTTATAATGATTGTTCCCAAATGAAATAATATTATTTTTCTACAATTTGTAGACCTGTTTTAATACATACTATATATACATTGAGGTTAAATAAAATCAGTTTTTCCTAAATGCCTTTAAAATCCTTTATATATGGTGAAACTTACTCAATAAAAGCATGCTATTGCTTCAGAGATATTAGCAGTTCCCAGAACAATCTTTATGTTAGATTCTATATTACAGTCCAGAACAGCAGCTTCAGCAATTATATATCGATTATAAAACAATTTGAACAATTTTGTTTAAGAATGAGTACAAACAAAGATTTATACTTGAGTTTAATATAAATTAACATCGGGAAAGTCAGTGAACCAAGCTTTCATTGGCGAATCACTATTCAAAGATATCGAAATGGAGCTATTTTTCAAATCAAATTTTCACGGTCGAATTTGTTACGAACTGTTGGGTTTATGGTGGAGTGTTCGGGAAAGTCTCACAAATGATGACAAAGCATTGGCGTCAAGGAATGCGAAACTAAGCCTATAATGGATTACTTATTTTCTCATATTTTATATTACACAAGATGACCCGGTATCACGTATCTTGCCAGTTTCTCTCAATCTATAAGTTTCTCAGACAAGAACATTAGCCGATTGTATAGCCACTAGGCCTGATGATGATATTATTGCATCCGTTCCAATGCTGATTAGCTAAAACTCTTTTAGAACCATTTCTTATCCTAGAAACTAATGATTGTGGCAATATAGTTTTTCCACCAGCACAGCATAACCTAGTACAACGCCTTTAAAATATTGACGAACGATTGCTGTTTCCTCAACTGTTGATTTGTTAATACCATAATCTATTTACAGATCGTAGTGGAATGTTGTTCGTTTATCGATCACAGGATCATTTTCTCCTCGTACTCGCTTTTGTTGTGTTTGATGTGCACAAACCCGTTGCATTCATTTTCAACCACTCTTGAACTTAATTGTGCCGTCGTAGTTAGCACGGTATGTGGTTAGCACGTGAGATAATTCGTCACACGTTTGATTTGTGACTAGTGTGAAATACATTTACAAAGTTACTGTAAACAGTCAATACATATTTCAACTATATCCTGGGTACATGTTGACTCAACCATAATGACTTGAAGTTATAATTAGCTCTTAGTTATATAGTATTTAGCACATATGTTATTATTTTTATCAAATCGATATAGTTATATAAAATACCTACATTTCTATGATATACAAATTGTGGTCATTGCCGAGAGATTATATTCGATATATCATACATTGTAAATGCTAATCACGGTTTAATAAAATTGACCGATATTTTTATTCAGCATGCAACATTTTAGTTGAAAAATATATTTCCAAACGCACCCATAAATATTTGACTACCAACAAAAGTGTTAGTCCTTCGTGACAATGAAACTATTCATGGCAGTGATAGTGATAGTTTGTAAGGGATAATATAATTGGCGTTTTTAATATATTCCAAAAGTTAAAAGCAGAAAAGTTATTCCACATTTTCTCCAATCTTCCCCAGACTTCCGAAAATATGAAACCTGAACTGATTTAGTCGTTCTTGAGTTTTAGCGAAACTAACGAACAGCAATTTATTATTATTATTAATGATTATGTATAAGCCAACAAGACAAAATCTAGTCATATACGCTACTTTACGACGCTCCTTAGACGAACATTGGATTACTAGGTAAACAATTTGGCCTTAAACTTTACCTAACATATTGGCTTATCGGTCGTAAATTCCGAATCATTAGATAACAAGATACTACTATACTCAATCTTATTTGGTCATATAGAATTCAACTATGCGGAACCACTAGCAAGTTTAATACATCCATCATACATCGGTTCCGAAAAAGTGTTGCGAGCTATTGTTGATGCTCCGTACTATGTTTCAAATGAAATGATACAACGCGATATTCGTCCAGGGACAATAGCGAGCATAATTCAACGTGTTTGTGTGAAATACTTCGAAAGAGTGTGCATTGCAATGATCAGCTAAATATGCGAAGTAATAATGAAGTGCGTAGATTAAAACGTCTAACACCATTCATCATCTTATATATAAAATTATCATGTCCCAATGTTCGTTCCCATACTCCTCCGGACTTGACCGATTCTTATTAAATTTTTTATGCATATTCAGTAGGTCAAATAATCGGGTTCCATCTATTTATCAAACCCTAAGTGATAAAGGGTGTTCACCCAATTTTTTTTCGGAGAATTATTTTTTATTATTATGTGGCATTAAAAAATAGATATAACCCTAAAACTTCATATTTCTATCACGAACCCCCTGCTTTTTAATAGTCATTTTAATAATTTTATCATTTTTTATCCGGTTCAATAACATCAATTATTATCCGGCTCGATAACATCAATTATTATCACTTGGTAAGTTATCACAAGATGCTCTCCTTGAATAAATATTTTCCGATGTACCCACGAATTACATAAATCTCGAGTGGCTTGGATTTGCCAGGCATACCACCGCATAACTTATAATTTTAGGTTGGATCTCTAATTATTTTGCTTCGTAATTTGAACATGCCACGGCTGTGCAACAGTACGCGATTAGTCATTAGATAATTAATGAAAAACGTTATCGAAGCCACCCTTTTAAATGGCAAGTTTCGAGGTGCGAATATATTAATACCACTAACACCTATTATACCCACAGATGTGCCCATTCAATTTAAGCGTATTCGATTTCCGATTAGATTGGCATTTGCCAAACAATGTCTGTTTGTGGCTTAGATTTGAGCACACCATGTTTTTCGCACGGACAAGTATACATTGCATGATCTCAAGTGGGTAAACCATAAAGTTTGTTTGTATTAGCTAAAGACGGGCTATTAAAAAATATTATTCACGCTGTAGCATTAAGAGATTAATATTATGTTATGAATTAATGATATAAATAATCATTATTTAAAATGAATTATAGTAAACTAAAATAACAAATGTTTGGTGTTTTGTTATTTTTATATTCCCTCATCGTTCACAGCGTTCCATGAATTTTACCACATCCTTACACACCCTGGAAATTATTTACATGGTGAAACAACTTTTGCCGGATCAGCTAATATATATATATATATATATATATATATATATATATATATATATATATATATATATATATATATATTATTAGATATTATTTGCTCAATCAAAATTAATCAATTGATTAATGCCTGATCGATATCGAGCAAAGAAATAGCTTCCATTATTTGTTCTCTTTTTATATTAATTAAATAAAATAAACAGAAAACCCTACTTCTCAATGTTTTGCTTTGCTATCGAAATACAAAGAGCAAACTGTACGTGTTCAATATTCAAATTGAGTTCTAAATTATGTACACCGCCAGCGAGAGGAGGAATAATAAAAATACCAAAACTTCGAGCCCGATACATTCCATTAAGACCGCATCGCCGGAAAAGTTAATCCAATTTTAATTAATTCATCGCTCAATCCGAACCAGCCGCCAAGAAAATTTAAACGACGCCAAAGCTGAGGCAGCTGCCGTCCCCCACCCCCCTCTGCCGATCGCCGCCTCCGTCTCATCCGTCATCCAATCAGCCGTATCCCGTCCGTTCGTTCGGGCTGCGTGGCTATTGATCCGGCCGCTGAATATTTCATAATTCGCCTCATTCCGATCTTCCCGAAACGCAAAAACAAAAGAACAGCAAACCGACGCCTCTGCTCCGCCGTCTTCATCCTCGTCCTCTTATTTTTTCCCCGTGCCCTTCCGCGGACCCGTCCTCGGTCTGTCGTCGTCTTCATCATCATCGCTGTTCTCTCTTCCATCGTTTCTTCGTCACCCGTCGTTCAATCCCGCCGACATCTCCATCAGAAACGTCGCGGCGTCCCCTCCCTCATCGACTCGCTCTTATCAATAATTCAATTTCTTTTAAAAACAGCATCGTGATTTCACAGCCTTTTTTCAACTTTTTACTACACGCACAAAGCCGCATTCGCGCGTGCCTCGGATAAGATACGATTCCACCAGCACTTTTTTCCTTAGACTTTTTACACGTTATATATAGGAAATTTGATGATCGAATAAAACTACATACCGATCATTTTTGTTCTGTGTTTTCAGAAATTGACCTTAAACTATGTTATTGGCTAATAAATTAGTTTTAAGAATTTTTGTATTTGCTCTATTATTAATATTAAAAATCAATACCATGTATTTCACTCAAGGTATTGTCCATCGATAGCGGCTACTTTCTCCCGTCTTCCAGATAATTTAGGGATTTCACCTCGAAATAACGATGTATCTTTTGAGGCTCTCTACGATCCAGTTTTTGGTATATTCAATAACAGTATTTTGCAAACAAATTGATCTGGCTTCAAAAAACAAACAAGGAACTCGCTTAAAGTAAAAAATAATCAAATTTAAGTTTTTAACACAAAAAAAACGTATTAAAATAAATTATATAAATAATAATCATTTTAATAACTAAATAGAAATAAACAAAAACCTTATTTAACATATCTACTGCACGCATTATATATTCTACTATATAAACAAAATTTAGCTTTACACCTACCTAATATTTAATAAATACCTATTTATCTATGTACAATATATACTACTATCAACTAATCACTTTGAATTCGGTGATGAGCCCAAACAATCATAAATAATAATATTACTTTCTGATATATACACAAAATAAAATTACAAACAAATCAAATCTAATTTGTTGTTTGTAATTTTTTTAAAAATTTTTACTCAATAAATACTCAATTACTCAATAAATTACGTAGTTGTTTTATTAGCTATGACAATGGGTAAGCCAAGTAAAGGTGCACCGCGCATAATGAAAATAGGAATAAAGGAACAATGATTGAAGGTAAGGAACACCGGAGTCCCGGGGTCAGCTACCTAGTCTAACTGATTTGACAAATGTTCTAACCAATCTAGAACAATAAAAGTTTTTAACCCTGTCGGGAATCGAATCCGCGACCACCACGTATGATCTGAACACTTCAACTATTACACAATAGAAGCAGTTGCCTGCCATATTTCTACGACTTCCCAAATGATATGAATCATGTTTAAAAAGGAAACTAAATCGTTTTTACACTAAACTGCTTCCCATGTTTCCTTACATTAGTTCAGCAATAATATTATACTCAAAATTCTGATTATTTTAGTTAAAAAATTATGTGAAAACTTGGTACATAACTTTGAAATTTGAGGCTTTCCCTCAGTTTCCCTCCTTCCCCACATCTGATCCTCAGTTTGTTCTAATGGGATCACCTCCGAAGTATATTCTATTAAATAAAAAAATAATTTTGAAAATCGGTCCACAATTAACGGAGAAATTCACGAACATATATTAAAAAATATATACAGCGGAACATAGAACCTCCTCCTTTTTTGAAGTCGGTTACATTTCTCACATGTCAAAACAACCAGTAAGTAGGACCAGAAGGTAGGAAAACACTCACCATTTTTATCCAAGTATGTTTTCACCGGTTTGAATAATACTGAAGAATAAAATTGTTGTGTTTTTGCTCCTATTCCGGCCGTTTTTAGCTCAGCGTTAGGCCCAAAGGCATCAATTGTAGCCAATAGCTATCCCATTGATGAGTTAAATAAGTTTTAAGAGCTCATATTATACCACACCAAGTTGATCCCAACAATTGCAGAGCATTAAATTGGAGCAATAAATATTCGGCTTTAGTGTTGATGTTGCTGAATTTTTCATCACCACTAATAATACGAATCAAAAAACCTTACAGCTTTTGTCCGTAAAACAATAGTTCACATATGATGAAACGCCTTTCACTATCCCTTGGCCTATCCGAGATTTTAGATCATTGTCATGTGTTTCAGACGACTTGAAAATGAAAATGGTGTTTTGTGTTACTCCCAACAGTTCTGCATATTCTTCTTGTATTTTACACGGATCATTACAGAGTAACAGCTTCACTTTTTCGTCCTTTTTTGGCTATCCAGAATGCGTTTTACCTTAGATATCACAATATTCACATGTTGAAATAGAAGCAGCATGGTTTCAACTTCACACGTCATTCGATTAACTTCAGCGGTCCTTTTCTTCAAATTGAAGTAAAAAGTAAAACTTTCTACAAATAATATTTACTTGGTACAAATTCGGGGACTATTAACGCTTCGAAAAACAATTTTTGTTTCCATTTCGACCAAACAATACATTTTAAAAGCCTTCAAGCGAAGATTCAACATGAAGTTTATTACAAATTTACCGATGCAGTTTAATACACAGTAACATCGGCTTTAAATCCCTTAAAATAATTTTTTTGGCGTTATTATTTTATATTTTAAGTTACTTAATTATTTACATTAACAACAAGGGCTGTTAAACAGTACCATTCTTAAGACTACTTTACCATACAAAATCAGTGATTAACCGAAAGTCTGTCTTTTATATATTCACAATAGTTTAGTTTATTAAATTCAACCGAATGGTGTATAAAAAATAACTGAAACATGCAGTGAAGTGTGGAATGTATCATGTTATAACCATTTGTATAGGAGATTGATTTTTACGAAAAAATTATATTTAAATCCATCTATTCTAACTGTCTAATAAATTTACAACTCTCGTATAGTGTGATCGAGCGTTATTAAACAATACGTCATTTATCTTATACGTCACAAATAAATTAAATTATTAACAAGAAGCATAAGTCTGGTAATATATGTTAGAATTATTATAGAAAGAATTATATAGAAAAATATATATCTGTATTTCCTATTGCTGAATAAACATTTATTGTTCCTGCTTTAGAATTTTCTTTTAAAATTAATCAACAATTTGGAGATATTAATGTTAATGTATAAAATTGGCAAAAGATTTGTTTCATTGTGATAATATTCAATTATTTAAATAATATTGCAATGTTAAATGAACAACGATCGGTTAAGTAAGCGCCAGAGTGCGAATTAGAAATTAAAAATGAACCTCGTCCTCGCTACCAAATCCTTCAAACAATCGATTAAATTCTTAAATATAACGAGGTAGACCAGCATGTTTCATCTTACAACATCGCTACGGAACTAAGTATCGGCCACAAAACAATATCGTATAATAATGAACAATATATCTAAGACTTAATACCAAAAGTAGTTCAATACTTGGGTTCCACATGGCAGTAAAAATTTAATTATAGTTTTCGTCGGTTAATTACGAATGATTGCGATAAAGAATCTATCGCCTACAATAACAATGTGGTGCTGAATGAAGTAATGAAGACCTGAGAAAGTTCATATCAGGTTGCAAAGGTCACATTGACGCCAAAGGATGATGATGCTAAAGCACATGGTGGTATTAAGTGTATAGAGGAATTGTTCACAAAGCTGCGGAAACCTAGCCAAATAATTAATTCGATTTTCCATTGAAAATAAAAAAAGCGATTGAAGCACGCATTTTAATTCTAGAAAATCAAGGTTGTTCGAAGTTGGCTGAAATTCTTCAAGTTGGAAAAAATTTATTCAGAAAAAATTAAGAGAAAGTGGCTGTCTACTGGTCTGTGTCTCCTTAAAATCAATACACAAAACTTTTTGAGAATCTGTCATAATTGTAATGGTATCTAGGTCAGTCATATGTCGTTTAATGTCTTGACCTACGAAAGTATTTTCCTTTACCTTTGCTCCATCTTTGGAAAGTGTTTCTACAAATGGCTTCACCAATCCCTACTTTATGTTACTTTATGGTGGCAGAAGAAAGTTATGTGGAGGTACCATTGATTCTTGAAGGAAGTTCTTTAGGTCCAATCTAAAATCCCTCTACGGGGGATCCTCAGCCAATTATTATGGGGCATTGATTTGCTCGGTCTCTGCTCAGGAAACAAAGGAATTTAGTAAATACAGCTTGTTGTCCTCGTAACATGCACAATATTTTAATATTGCCGCACGCTTGCCAACTATGATGTTTATATTTTAATTTTAATTGCTATAGGTCTCCTGTTTGATTAATGAATGAAAAGACGCCATTATGCTACATCGTATTGGATCGTAAGAAAATATCCTGACGTTCTAAAATTGTTTTCGTATTATTTTCATGTTTAGCATGCCAAAATATATAGAAATGAGTTGATAAACTACAGATATTTGTTACAAACCTGTGTAATGTTATAAAAAAACTGTTTATGGACTATCCTATACATACTACAGGGTAATATGTATCATACATTTCATGAGCTAATTTTACAGTCCGACTATTAGAATTTAAAGTAAATCACTCTCATGATTCGTCCTTTAGTATAATTCTTATTTCATAAATATAGAGCTAAGCATCCATGTTTGTTTGGCCCTGAAAATATCAAAGTTCATGACTGGTGGAAACGCGAAAAGGCGGAGAATACCCGAAAGCCTTTTGAAAGTTTATTTCCTTTAGCGAAAATTAAAATGTTTTTCATACATCCAAAGGTTGAAATCTCATTGTACCAACGTAGATTTATATACTCGGTGGAAGTAGAGGGGGCGTCGTTTCAGTGTTAAGGCCCGAGGGTAACTTTAAGGAGACAGTACAAATGACACCAATTCATAATCCAATTTGAGTCAGGACAGGATAAAACAATGTGCTTCTAGAACTAAACGACATCGATATATGATGGCGTTAGAATATCCCTTTTTTTCAAAAATTAGTTGTTTTAAAGAGGCTCTTAAAGCGCGGTATTAGCAAACTGAACAGTAGTCGCATAAAATATCGAATACGTTTTGGTTTTACTATAATGTAAACGAGAGTTGTGGCATAAATATCGAGATAATTTAGAAGGGTATCTTATAACGGCGCACGCAAAACAGTATTTCAGTTTGTTCACCTGCGGCTAGGTGACTTGAAATTTAAATTTGGCTGCAAAGCTAAATTTGACGTATTCAGCGTTCAGAAGACTGCTCTAAAAGATAAGAAATCCTATAATCTGTGTGTTTATATTTGGTGGAAGTAATCAAGAAATTACTGGATACTTTGGACCTTTTTGGTAATTATATACTTCCTAAAGAAACAATTTGACTTCTGGTTTAATTTTTTTCGACAAAGCTTTTATTGAAATAGTTTCTCTCTAATAGGATGCATTTTTCAACATGGCTGACAAAGCAAACTTAAAAAACTTATAAAGTTACGTGTTTAACATTGTTATTTTATTAACTGTGTTTTTATGCTTCTTTTTTAGTTAAAACAATTCGTTTAAATCTAAAGACATCTCAGGTATTACATCCCAGGGTGTAGTGCCGTTTCAAATACAATCCACGGCTTTCCTAGGGATCCTGCTCTATGTCAGAAATGGCTTTTAGCAATAAATAATGAAAAACTGATGGGAATCTCTTGTGATGTCTTAAGTAAGAGCTAAAGTGTTTGTAGGATACATTTTACACAGGCTGACTGCAATCTGAAATGTGGAAGAGCATTGCATAACAGGGATGCGGTTTCCAGTTGTTATCTCAATTGTAAGTCTTTATAATGTTTAATTTTATAATGTATGTAACTCATTTGAAAAATGTAACATGCCACAACAAATTATATTTTACCTGTGGCATAAGAAAAGGAAAGCATTGATCCAAATATGTCAGGAAACGTTAGTGAGTTGAACAGTGATGTTATTGAAGCCCGGCAGTATGGTAGATGTAATTTGACAAAGTCGGGGACTTTTGTTACTTAGTTGCTAACTGATGTCTCGACTGTTCTATTTAAATTCCAGATTATGTACAAGACTTAACAAGCAGTTTGTCCAATATTTTATATCAGCAAATACCTGTATTTTTCAGCACGATCAATTATATTGAGCATTCCCAACGAAACGTGATTAGAAAGATAATAGTTAGGTGTTGTTTGTTTTGGTGGATGAGAAAAGTGAACAGAATAGCAAAAGGAAAAAACGAAACATTTTTTATTGCAACATCTAAATATAACACAGGAGGAATCAGAATATGTTGACATGTATGAACATTTCTGGATGTTGTATCCGATCAAAACTGCTCAAAGCTTTTTAAGTCGGATTGTTTACCAATAAACCTAAATGGGAGCGAAAAAATACATTCTTATTTAAAAATAGCGCCAGAACTAAAATTTTATTGAAATAATGGTTAGGAGGTGGCTAAAACTGGAAACTCTAAGTTAAAATCCATTAAATTTCAAAAGTTTGTCATAAAAATAATGTAAAGAGAAATAAAATGTATGTTCCTCATTCCAAAAAGCTCCTAAAGAAGAATTTAAACAACAGGAACAAATTGTTGTTAGAATGTTTAGGGAAAAAGTAAAATGAATATAAATCATATAACATTTTATTTAATATTATTTTTTATTAACTAGTACTTACTATCGCAAGATTAGTTATATCATATACTTTCAACTAACAATGACAATCATTAGTATTTTTCTTGTCTAGATTATTGTTTAATTGAAACAACAAGAATATTACGAATTTGCACCACTTTTTAACTAATCTACGCATTTATTGATTTCAAGATAAATTATTATGCAGCTCTAATTATTTATGTGTTATATTTTTTGAGGAAACTTCGTAGAATGGGCGAAAATAAAAGTTTTGGAAATTTATTATGCATTTATTTAATTAAGTAAAATAAATTAAATAGTAATTAATGAAAAATGAAAGTAGGCTGATACTAAACGTGACATAAATATGTGAAAGAATCCGCAAAGCTGCTGCCGAAATATTAAATTGCCAGTAAGTTATCTATCTTGTTCTCATTTAACACTTTTATCTAAAAATATTCCTAATAAACCATGCTACTTATGGAATTTAAACTTATATGGCATACTAATGAAGCAAGCGAATTCAATGCCACTAATCTTTAGGCTATTTCTAACTTATCTATTTATAACTTATCTTTAACTATTTGAAATTTAATAGTATTTCTAACTACGAGGTGTAGATATTAATTATCTAGATGTATACAATATTTATATATTAATAATATACTGAGACACTAAAGTGGTTTGATTTTAAAACAGATACAATTTTTCGCGTAATAGATTCGTAATATCTGAAAAATTACGAAATGAATATTGTTATGAAAAGGATGTAAACGCTGATTTATTGATTCAAAACACTCATTTATCAGGTGTCCAGGTTATATATTCACTATTGCGCACGCTAACGCAAGCATCGCTTGTTTTAACAGTCACAAAACAAAGCGACTGAATAATATACTGAAATATTAACCTACAAAGTTTCATGTCACTTGACACCACTAACATGCCTACGTATACCAGCGTAACCAATATCGATTCGGTAAAAAATTTTTTTTTAACAGAAATGATCGGAAAGTTTCGATTAAATCAATCGCCTAAAATAACGGCCTTTTCACAATGTATAACACCGTACATGGTAGGTATGGAAGATGAAATGTTTCGAACGATAATCCATTTAGGACATAGACAGGCATCATGCTTCAATTCATTTTCATCCTGTCTGTGTTCATTTTTATCACCTGAAATTGCAGAGGCGTAGCCAACCCATAACATGATTATTATATAATTATGAAAGTTTTGGTGATTTATATGTAAAACAATATAATGTGTTTGCTTTGTATAATTAAATTGATTGCGGATATATCGGATGGTAAATAAATATATTTGTTGAATATTATAGCCCCACAATTAGTAAATTCGGGCGAAACATAATTTCTTCCGTGAAGATGACAAAATTATTTAAACTATCAGATTTATGTTAAGCGGACATTTTTATTCAAGATAAAATGACTATCATGACTATGTTAAACAAAATTCACTGCAGACTCTACAGAGCCCCTGAGAATTCGAATTCTTGAATATTGAGTTCGGTAACTGCATGAAATATACACATAAATACTTGATGGTGTTGTAAATTGATGTGTTTAAAATATCTTTATAAAAATGTTATCTTGAACCTATGTGTTTCACCATCTAGAAAATATGTAATGTTAGAAATTGATATTATTTTTCGAAAAAAAAATCGGTTACTTATAGTCTCTTAAATAAATAAATAATGATATAATATATATTAATATGTAATTTTCCTAGCAAAAATAATAGATAACTTAAGCTGAAACAATTAAATGACGGAAATCAAACCTAATTTAAGGGAAATAATCTTTCCATTCTAAGTTAAAAATATTCTATTTGGGCCTTAGTATTTTCAGCCTCAGCAAATTGCATTTTCTCACTAGTTTCCTCAAGTATTTTGTTTAATTATAGGGTACAGAGTTCCACAATAATCGTCCAAGTGTTTCCACATAGCACTTTCTTCATATATTCAGCAGATGTCTCTGGGTTCATGAATGAGCTTCTCAGGGATCCACATGAAATTTTAAGCGTTTAAGTCTCTTGTAAAAGTATATTTTTCATCACATACCACAATTTTTCAGCAGTCGTTTTATTATTGCTAGATACTACCTAAAAAATAAGCTCTTGTTGCGTTTCTTGTCCTCTGTATTTTATCGAAGCTGTTTATATAAATAATTACTCGTTTGGTTTGGTATGGCATCGCTAAGAATACTTCAAATTTATTCCCGAGATTTAGATACATTTTTCTTGGCTAAATGTGCTTTTTATTGCTTATATAGATTTGAGGGATGTTCAGTGTTATTATGTTCGATGCTTCCATAATCACAACAAGCAATCGAAATTCCAATTACAATTCCCATTTTTAAAATGACTTTATCCTGGGGGAACTCTACTATATACCTAAAAGTATAATCATTTATATTAAACAAGTAGAAACATAATTACTAATCTCTTTAATTTATATTTTTTCTGGTAAAAAACGTACACTTTTTAGCAGTAGATTTAGACAAACTAAATAAAAAAGTAATGAATATCGAAAATTATATATTGAACGTTCAATGTTTGGTTTATGTATAAATCGAATAAGTTTACATAATGGAAAACTGTTATTTTATGCATAAATGTGTCGAAATTGTTTATTTTATACATCAATACTTCGCATTTTCACGAGTAGTTACCGCTAATTAAAATATATGGAAGCACCTACTATAAATCCCATAATACTTAATAACATTATTAAATAAAGTACCAAAGAAGAATGATAAATAAACAATAATTTAAGATCTTAATGCAATCGTTAAACAAAATCATTTCGAAATATATAAATAATTTAATGTTCCGCCCATGACTTCATCGATATTGTCCACTATTCAGATCGGATTAGATTCCCTCTAACACGAAACAGGACAGACACGGCAAATACCCAACATACGCCCGATAGATAGATATACCCATCTACCTCCGTAACATACATTTTTTCCCTTCCTCTTCCTAGTCGTCTTCTGCCTTCGTTTCTCGCGCGCTGCTCATTTACAATAATCCACTGGCTGAGACCTCGACGATATCAATATGTTTTCAACAGGATAGAACAATAAAACCAGCAGGATGAGAGGAGGTTGTGGGGACACGATATGGAATCTAATAGAAGGGAGGGACTTATAAACATTTACAAAACTGATTCAGAATTGTAAAAAGATGAATGACTAATGGAATGTGAAGCTTTTGTTTTCGATTAAAGTACATTTAAATAAGCAAGACGGAAGCACAACTCAATTTATTTTTTGAATAATGAGGAGTGTTTACGGGGTGGGTGGTGGAAGGACTCATTACAACGAAGATTATATGAATTGAAGGGGGTAGTGGCAAAACAATTTCGCCAAGACATTGCACCAATATTTACTCCTAATAGCAAAACTTAAGGTAATCTCCAGTTGCATCAATCAACGTCGGCCGTGAACGCGGACGACTTCAAGATGTCCTGAAACTCTCCCTCCCTGCCCACATAATTGCCCGTCGTCTGTTCCGGGAATTCGTTCTCCGGCTTCCTTTTGTCTTTCGACGTTTTTTTCGCCGGTCCGTCGGCCCCATTCCGATCACATGCTTTATTTATTTTCTATTTTCTCGGCTATTATCTTTTAATACAACCCAAATATTTGTGGAAATATAGTTTGATCCTTGGAGAGTATATACGGAGTTCCAAGAAGTGTGCTGACATAATAGACGCTTAGATAGCAAATTTAAATATTTTCTTGATTTTTTTAAAAATAGCGTTATATGAGGTTCGAGAATAAATAACCCACATTTTTGCAATTGTATTTTACTTAAGAATTTTTTGTTGAATGTACCAAAGTGTGTAGTGTGAATGGTCTAGATATAAAGGTTTGTAAACGAAACCTTAAATAACTTAATCACAAGTCATAAGATGACATATTTTTTTCTCTCGATTTGATATTTTAAAAGACATCATATTTTATATTTGTTTTTTGTATTCTTGTAAATAATATTAAGGAAATTTGTTGTAATGACATTATTTTATAGCATTTAAAGTAAATATTATTTGTTTAATTTAAAAAACATAACAAGAGTTGTTTTCTAGGATATGAAGGTTTAAATAAAATTAACTTTTTTCAAAAGGATTCTGCGCTAGCACAGAAACGGTTATTAGAACTAAATATGATTTAAACTTCAGGGAGCTTCCAATAATCTCTTACATAAAGCTTCCAAAGGGGAAGTTTTATTATTTGCATTTCAGGCCGATCAGATGATATGAACCCAAATGTGGAACATCACTGCTTAACCAATATGCAATTTCTAGTAATTATTTTAATAATATTTCATTAAAATCTACATATGGCTGCAAGTTACATATTGGAATAGCAAGCTGTTCAGTTCGCATTATAATCTTTAAAAATAATTAGAAATAAGTACAATTCTAATATTTTTTAACTTTATGCAACTTCACCTAAAATCTAACGGCTTAGTTTATAGATGGTTTATACATATATTTTTATGAGTCTGCTGTTACGTTATCAAACGTCTGCTGTTATCAAAATGTTATTCAATGATAACAGGAACCTATTTGATTTCGTTTGTATGTACAAATACAAAGCTGTATCTAGTCTGTTTTTTAGCCTCATTTTAACATATTCTCCTCTCCGTACGCGCCATTTTAGAGAAGTGAAATGTTCTGCTATTTGGCCCATTTGGCTTATTACTTAATCCGTGGATGGTACTTTCGTCTCCTATATTTTTCAGTTTAGGCATTTAAATTTTTGTACTTGCTCTAACTAAATGGCTCTGAGTGTCAGTCTATCCATTCAGTACCAAAAATGAAATAAATTAAAGCCACAATCGCACTCTTCCCGCACCTAGTACTTTCCTCTATTATATGACAAGGTGCAAAAATCTTGTCTACTGCAATCGGGTATAAATCCCACCTGCTCTTCTCGACTTGTTTCTTCGTAAGTTCTTTCCATAATACATTACTCTCTTCAATGGCCATATTTGTTTAAGAAGAATGTGAAGCCGTTGAAATAATGTTTCAAGACCATCCTCGATCATTTCTGCTCTCACTTAGTCAACCTCAGCGGCCTATCATACTTAAACGATTTTAACTGCATAGTCAACCTTTCCCAATTGGTACTACCTATTTCTGTTTATGCATTGAAAGCTCAGCAACAATGGATAAATCTCGGCCGCCTGAAAAGAATTACTGAATTTGGTTGTAGAAGCCAGGTTTCAAAATTTCAATTTATCTTGTTCTGTTTATTTATTTATGTTGATATCAATTGTATAAATATTCATGGAGTACTCGAATAATTTCTTCTTTACTTTTTAATTGTCTCATCTCAATAAACTCATAATATAGTTGCATAAAACCTGAATTCATAAAGCCAATTTAATCAATAATGCGTAATAACAAAATAAAAGTAAAGGCAAAATAGTAAAATTTAACTTCATACCAGCGATAAGTAAATAAAGACGATGAATTTAGTTAATATTAGAGATAATGCCGCCACGAAAGTGACATAATCACATTAAAATGCTAATGGGAATGCGCCAACAGTTTGAAGCAAGTTGTTAATGAAATAATATTTAACTCTCTCAAAATTGTAGCTAGAAATGTCCATTAAACGCTTACTTGTACCGATTAATTAAGAGAAAAAGATACAGGCAAAAATTTCGAGTACATGGAACAATTTTAAAGCGCAATCAATTTCCATTTAGCCCAAAAATTAACGACATAAATCAGATGGTCCGAGGTGGAAACAAAAATAAATAATCAGAAACGGCTCATTATTTAAAATCTCCTATCTGCGAGATAAAGAATAATGGCGGCACTTTATAACCACGAATGGCTCCATAAATAATAAAAATGTGGCTTTTCTTTCTTTCGTAAGCATGAGCGTCCTACTTCGAGGGGCTCGAGACACTCTCGCACACATACACACAAATATACACATATAGAACGTGTGCGCGACCCCCAGCCCGAGATTGATATCGTGCATTTTGTATGGCCACGAATTGTTCTGAACGTGGCGGCGGCTTGGAGTAAACCGTTCTCCATTGTTGCGGATTTATTTGTGTTCACTGAAAAGAAATGCAGCCAGATATCTTAAGTGTGTACTATTCGGCAAAAGAAAATGGATACCGCTAAACATTTTGCTCGTGCAATTTCTTGAACTTTTACTTATATCTAGTAAACCAGATAAACTGGTGCAATTCAACGAGGTCCGATATTTAGAGTTAACAGATAATTTAAAAAAGCAATTATTAGCACTATTCTAGTTTTTTGTTACTATTATAGATACTTTTTATTACTTCTTGTTATTTTAATCGTGAGTGTATACAAAATTAATACTGTGCTGAATTATTATTTTCTTATCGTACATTTTCATTTCTTTGCAGAATATATTACTAGAGTATCTCAATATTCTTCAACGATTCCAACGATGGTGAAGATGCATATCTACTCACAACTATCGAATCTACAATTCAGTTCAGTTTTAATGGAATATAAATGTTTTGGCTATGTATGTCCTGTACATAATCACCTTGAAACAACATTGTAAGAATTTAATTCTTCACTAGTGATTCTATGGTCGAAATGCGACCACGATTTATTAAGTTAATACTACTTAAATTTAAAGGGAAACCTTAATAAGCTTTAGAATTGCCTCTAGTAATAGTTGCCTCCAGAATTATATCTATGTGAGAGGAGAGTAATAACGCTATAAACAAAAACAATTGTTATTAGTTGTTCTCAATTCACCAGATATCAAATTAAATCAAAAGCTGATTTCAAAAATATAAATAACTTTTTTATATAAAGTGGACAGACGATTTTTGTTCTTCTCAATTTTTTAAAAATATGTTGTGATAAAACTTTCCCGTGTCGGGTTTTCCTTTCACAGCTCCACGTACCTTCCAATAAAGCGGATACATTAATTTATTCTCTCTATAAATATTCTAAAACATAACTTTATGTGATCACATCAGTCTTAATTTTTTTTATTCAAACTTTACATAACTCTTTAATAGTTCCAACAATACATGAATAACCGAAAATAACGCAAAATCTTAATTAACTGTTGCTGAAAATTAACTTCGCTTATTAATGTATTTACAAGGGAGACTGAAAGAATATTTCTTTAAAAAATTAAAAAGTTACTTAATTTTAAAGGCATGGTTAATTTTGGCACTTGATTTTAAGGATTTATTAAAAATATAATGCTAATACTATTTAAATCATTTAGGCAATATCGAAATGAACTAATACGTCAATTTTTTTTTGATTCTCTTAAATATATCGATATATTTTTTGTATAATTTCGATATTTTTCGTAGTTATTGTTTGTATGTTTCGTAGCACTGCCTGACTTTGAATTTACAAATTGTGTGCCCGTAACTGATTTACGTACAACAGCAACGACAAATAATCTGCAGTATGAGAATTGGAGTTGGCAGCGCATTGGCAAGAGCGTAAAATATTTGTTTATATATCGTCACCGATCTGACGGCTATTCTTGGCGTATGGCTTACTATGCTTCATTTGGGCGTACTTCAGTTTATTAAAATTTATTTTTATTTGTAGTGCACATCACACACATATTTGAGACCTAAAAATTATTCCTCTATATAAGCTTTAATCTTGTCAAATTTCACGCCTCCAGATTCCCCGTTTTCCTCAAGAAGATAGCAAAATTCCAGATTATTATGAATTTGCATTACTCCTATAAGATATGTGAATACTAAAAGCGACTTTAGTCTAAGGTTAAGATGTTTCGGCCTAAGACGAAACAATTTGGAACACAATGATTTGCAAGACTTATTAGATGAAAATCAATCCGAAACTCTCAAAAAACTTCCAGGCAGCTTTAGCAGTTGATAAATCAACAGCTTTCAAGCATTTACATGCGATTGAAAATATCCTGAAGCTGCTCTAACACTGTAATTAAACGATCTAACAATACAACATATTGCAAGACCCGTAAAGTATAACTTAATGTAAATTAATACGAATATAACATAATAATGTTGCTATATTATCTGCAACATTGTTAATACTTGTTCACATCTCATACGTCGGAACATACATATACTACATATACGCACAATGTACTTTTGCTTTTGTGATAATATTGGTAATACACAAATATCTATAATAACAAAATTTTATATATTCTCCGGTACAGAAAATGATATATAAGATCGCAAATTCACATTATTAATGTGTCGAAAGAACGATGTTTGGTTGTCAGCGATTTCACTCTGTTTCATTCATTCATCAAGAGTTGAAACCGTGTGCAAGCCAAGACAGGCTAAATTCATCTGAATAAATGACAATCAAAAGTGTACGCTGAATGTTACAGAACTTCAAATTCGAGCTTCAAAAGTGTACCATTCACAATTCTTGCAATGTGTTGTATCAGGTAAAGGGATTACTTTGTATCTATTACTCCATATTGATGGTTTTGTTTACAACGATACTTCGTTCTGCTTAGATTGATAATCATTATTAATAAATAAATTACATAAATCATTTAGTGAATATATTACTAAGAAGGAAGAATTTTACTCTTTATAACAATTATAGAAATCTAAACCAATTGACAACTGTAACTTCTGACAAATCTGTCAATCTTGTCAATGTCAATAATAAAATAAAATTTGTATGTAAAGATAAAACAATAATATCTAATATATTTCTTAATTCTGACACATATGAAAATGTTGAGAAACAGAAAACTATTGAGACAGCGTTTCTTACTTGTTAATTTATATTATTTCATAAAAATAACATGAAATTAAAAATGAAAGAATCACGTTCAAAAAGAAAACAGCGAATATATCAGAGGCCTCGTTCTATATTTCCTGTGCCTAATGTGCTTTTCTTTCTTTTTCAGGTACGCTTCCAGTCCACATCGACAACCACCCCCCACTAATTATGCATGGGCCTCCAAAAACCAACCCCCATTTGTCGTAAGTTGCTCGTTATCTCGGTTCGTTACTCCCATTCGAAAACAGAACGCAATTTATCTACGTCCGAGGCAGAGGAACGCCATGACCGATATTAAAAGTTTATTTTATTTTCTCTCCAATTATATACAGCGTGTGCGAAGTTAGCATGATTAGCGAACATAAGCAATTTAGCTGGAACCCCTTATTCCTTGATTTCCATAATTGCTTATTAATTATATAGCACATTGTCTGAAAAGCACCCGATCTAAGTATTAAAAAAAGACCATAAACCACACAGTCGCTCAGTCTGATTAAATGAAACATAAAGGAGGAGGACACGACGAGGACGAAGGAGAATTTTTGTTAAGAGAAGTTGTTTGCTTTGTCGACTCTAAAATACATATAGTTACTAATTTAATACATTTTTGAATAAACAAACAACATCGGTCGGACAAACATAGTCTATTCAAAGTTTATGTGTATAAGCGTCAACGAAATTTGTGACGTCAAAACGTTGCAATGTTGCCCCATAACCTCTGAGTTTTAGTTCAGTTTGACTTTGAAATACAACAAAATTCTAATCCGAATAAAATAATTGAACACAAATGTAATCAAATATAATTTATTTTAACATTATAGTACATGAAATGCATATATTATCGGAGTTACTACAATTAAGAACACAGACATAATAGTTTATATGTTAGGGTTGTGTTTGATTATATTTACATTCTTCTGTACCACCTATGAGTTAAAGTTCTATGCGCTTTTGTAGTTGTATACCCTGGTGACCTGATCCACCTAATTAACATATCTAAGTGATTATATATCAAAGTGATGTTCATTCGAGAGCATATTTACCTTTTTACGTTTAGTTATTATTTTCTTCGATGGTGTGTTTACTAGTTAAGTCATCTTGATGTTATTGGTTTTTTTATTTCTTCTGCTACTACCTGTATACACCATTTTTAATAAAATTAATCATTGACTTATGCGTAATATAGTTACCATATCTACAAAACGGATGGTATTCATTTTCCCTCAAACATTCTAACCTAATTCTCATGTTTAATTCTGAACATTTACAATTATATCTCTGCACACAAATCTCTCACGCTCAACAATACCATTTTCTATAATTATATTCTAGTAATTATGTGCATACCTTTAGTTGTTTGTACTCTCATCATTCTGTCCCAGGAACTTCCAACATTATTACATATCCTTAAATTTTCCTTCAATCACTTTCACTTTTCGAGTCACTGTCCACTTCAATCAATAAACTATTAAATTCTAATGTGTTTAAAACATGATCACGATTCCACCATTTATCAATTACTTTCTCTGTATGTCTTCTGTATGTCTATAGTCGACAATACTTCCTTCCACATATCCATACCCTTCTTGATGGAACATCGTTCTCGATCAGCATGTTTATTATAATAATTTTTTGTTACCCCCCGTATCAACACGATTGGATTGAATATGCAATAATAGGGAGGAATTCATAATACTATGTGGCCATATTGTTCAGCCATCTGATCTACTGTATATCTTTATTCGGGCTTATTTCTAAAAAAAGCATATTGCAGAAAACGCAATGAAACATTTCCTATATATTTACCTAGTAACAATTTGAAATAGTTCATTCTTTAACATAGTTTCTTCAAAACTTTATGATATGTACTTTAAGCCATTCCTTAATTGCAGCCTTTGTTGACGCACTTGTTCGGATCTTCTCCGCCGTGGTACTAAGATATGATGAATTGTCCATAACATTAACTGATGATTCCTCCAAATTCTTTAAAAGTTGATGTTCAAACCACTGCAAATTCAAGTTATAGTACATTTCTCCATGGTAGTCACCCTTGGTGTCACCATGAATGACCCAATGTGCCATTCTGAAATATCCAGGTCTCATCTAAACATACAAATTGATATAATAATTCTTCCTTCGTTTTGTTGTATGTTTTTGAAAATCATACTCTTTTAAAAGCAATGTCTAGAAGTTCAGACAGTCATTAAACACCTTCGACAATGCTTTCTTTTCATTACTGAAATACTGTGTTACCCAACAGTGTATGAAGGAATGTTCGACATCTCCCAAATAGCTGCATATCTTTCAACTTTTTACAGATACTTTCAAGATCAACAATTTTCTCTAATATTATTGTATGAAATTATTATTATTGTTTTTATATATTTTGTAAATTTGAACTCTGATTCCACTAACATCAAGCTGATTTTGATTCATCACCCGTTTCTCATAAAGTACGGCTATTTTTTGGTGAATTTAAAGTTATGTTTTTTTTTTATAGTTTGAGATATTTTAGATATCGTGTCCGTACTTATATTCAGTACAGCTGCTACACGCTAAAAATATTTTCAATAAAAACCGCGGTGTTTATTAAAACGATTTTGCCGTTTTTAATTACGGTTTATAACTCGTAATTATAATATTTTGAATAATTTTGCATACGTTTGACATCCGGACGACTTTGACAGGTTCATTCGTTTACGTTATTCATTCGAAATAATCAGACAGCATTGTGTCTCTTTTTAGCCAGCATACAATGAGAAAGAAAAATTGTGTGAACGAATTAAAAAATTGCGGCAGGCAGTACATTAAACATATTAATGACGCTTATACAAATATACTTTGAATAGAATATAGGTGGTGCCACCTCCTAGCATAGAACTCCGAAATTATAGCGACAGATATAATGTCATGACAATATGACTTTGGGACCAGCATTGGGTTTATTACTATCATTAACCGCAACATCATACAAATTAATATATATTTCATCGGCCGTCATAGAGTCAAAGACCTTCTGACCTGTTACAAATTGTATTTTCTCTGATAAAGCGTAATATACGTAGTTTGCAAATGATCTAGGACTATCATAATACTCATTCCCTTTATCTTTACGCAAATTCTGTAACAGGTCTTTGGTTTGTGTATCTTCTATGAAGCATGCGTATGTAGACCATATATAAATTGTAAATGAGCTATTTTGAAATTATTATTACTATCTGGACATATCTTTCATCTTTTCATCTATATTTAGTACCTATTATCAGAACTTTTCAACTTTTCAACATGAACATGATCTGCATATTTTCAATTCTGGCTCGAGAGTCAATCTGCAAGTATGTTTAAAGCTACTTCTCGTATGTTTTACAATTTTCCTAAAATTTATTATTCAGCAATTCGATTGGGACCAAATTTAACTAGCCCTACTTTGAGTAACAGAAAATATGAACAGAAAAAAGCAATACAGATTTTTAATGATGTGTGGCTTTTTATGTAAATTGTTGTTGAGAGTTTTTTAATGGACTAACGGCAATTATTGGTCACGTCTTGCAAATATATGTTTATCGCACAGTGTACCCTTTCTTGAGACATGTTAATACATAGCAAATAATACAAGCAAAGTAATATAATTATACACAGTACAAAAAAATTCTTATATTCTCGTATTCTGCTTTTTAGAAATTCTAAATTCATTAAGAATCTTAAATTAAACTTTTATTTAATATTGATTTTATGAATCTCAGTAATAAGTTTTTGCAGATATCTAATCTAACTGATTTCTGTTCTTAAAATGGATATATTTCCACTCAAATTTTTGGATTTTTTTTCACTTTCTTCGAAGCATATATACGAAATCTGGCTCTTACCTATTTCGCTAGTAACTTAAAATTAATTTTGCTGAGAGGTATGTATAAAATCCTTCCAACCTTCAAATATTCCAGCCTACTGCAGCTATGGTCGCGAGCTCGAATCCCGTTGAGGGATGGTTTTAAATTGTGAAAGTTTTTGATTGTTTCTAATCGAACACAGGATGTCTTCAGAATTGGTGTCCCTCAAAGTTGGTCACTCACACTAAATGTGTATAATATATTGAAGATGTCAGCTCTGTCTTCGCGTTTCAGTTTCAAAAAGCTACATATTTAGGAATATAATGACAAATATAAGAAACATCGGTCCAGAAGTCTAAACTGCTGCCACGAATAGTTTAATGGGAATAATACATAACATTTAAATAATATTCTATATTGATTTGACAGAAGTGATAGTGATCAGCATAACGATTTTATGTCTGAATATATTTTAACTCTAGTTTTACATGATAGCTTCATTATAATTACAGGGCAGTCCGAAAAATAATTAGCTTCAACGCCCGATGACACCTCTATTGCAAGAGAAATTTACTATCGTGTAGTACCTTTTGTAGATGTCTACTGCAAAAACTTTAGCCGAATCCGACTGAGTACATGACAAAAATCCACGATCTCGGATTGACAGAACGCTGACTGAAGGTGCGCAAGAGAGCTGAGGCAGTAGGCATCTCAAAATACCGTGTGGATCATATCCTGCCTGAAATGTTGGCCATGAGATAGCTGTCGGCGCGATGGATGCCTTGACATCCTTGACTGAGTGGACGTTTGCCCACTTCGGATAACAATCGCAAACGTGAGACCATTTCAGAGCAATGTCTGGTTGTTTAAGCCCAATCCAAAGGACTTTCTGCATCGTTTCGTGACTGGCGACAAACATGGAACCACTGGTACACACGAGAAATCTAAGAATAGTTTAAACAGTGTACTTCATGTGGAAAACGTGCTCCGAAGAACGCAAAGGCTGTTCTATCACCAAGAAAGGTGATGGCCACCGTTTTCTTGGATTCATAAGGTGTGATTGACATCGACTACCTAAAGAGGGACAAAAAGGTCACAGGATAAAACCATGCCGTCTTATTGAGCCAATTCGTGGTTGAATTGCATGAAAAACAAACTTGAAAAACTCGAAAATGTCACTAAGTGAACCGAAATTTGAATCGAATAGTACTATTTTCTGATACCACACACTATATCGACGACTTTATCGTCAGCCTGTATATCAACAAATAATTACCAACAAAAATATCGAGGAGACTGGATACGAAGCCGCTAAGAAATCATATGCTCTTTTTATACTCTTCTCTATGATATAGCGCTAAATAAGCCTCCGAGCAGATAATGCGACATATATTTATGAGGGATAGAAAGAGAAGGAGATAAAAGTAAAAAAATCCCTCTCCTTTCATGTTGACATGCAATTTTACATCGTCAGTCGTTAGCCGGTCTTTTAATATCACATTTTGGGGACGGCGATCCCGCTCCCGGAACCTAGAAGGAAGAAATAATAAAATCCGGAGACTTATATTCATCATTCTGTCGCGTTGAATGACTATCCACATAATAAAGGGAAGTTTTTTTAAAGACAGCCAGGTCTTTGATGAAAAATTATCGGTCAAGGTTTATACGGAGTTTTTTTCCTGCGGCACAGCAGGAACCTGGCACGGAAAAAAACGTTGATAGGTAATTGGAGTAGAACGGACATTTTTGACAGCTCATACGGGCGCTATCCAAAAAGTTTTTACGCTGGAGTCAAAGTTAGTTTAAAACAGGCTCTTATTTATTTATTTCTAAAACACATATTTATTACAGTTTGATTACTCGATGTACTAAAAAACAAAAAAAAAATTATTTCAGAACCATATAATAATAAGACTTTGCTTTTTACTTTTTAGACTTATAATATTTTTTCGAAATTATTAAAACCCAATTAAAGTAATCCCGCTTGGATGCAGTGCACTTATGTCAATATTCCGAATTTAAATATATTCTGATTCTTGAAATCCGCTTCTATCCTACTTCTAATTTCGCTTCTCGGTATTCTCAATGTGTTTTGAGTTATCAGAGTAACAAGAAGTTCAAAGAAATTAAATCAATCAAATATAACAAATGTGGAAAAATGTGAGTTGACATACAAATATTATAAAATATCATAAAGCTAAAATATAAGTATACAATGAATATAAATAAAAAATAATGAAATATAAATATATAAATAAAAAATAATTAAATGTGAATATGATAATGGCTGCTATCTAATTGAATTCATAAGTTATCTCCTGGAAAATATAATAAAAATTGTTTATAGCGCTTTTACCCTTTTTCATATTTCTTTAGTGCTATCAATTTAAATAATATGTATTACATTTTCTATATCTTTGTTATCTCATTCTGAGAGCAGAGCAGCACAGATAAAGGTCTCTGTCTGTTTATATTTTACTTGCTTGTAAAACGCAAAAATGTATTGACAGAAGTTATTATTAATTTTACAATGTTATTGTGTAAATTGTGGAACGGATCATTAAAACCGTTTAATTGTATGATATACGTCAGAATGGAGAAAACATGTCAAAAGTAATATTATAAAGACAGGCGTTAAAAAAATAAAATTTATTATATGTATCAAAATTACTACATTGCTCTTACTATGGTAAAATCGAGGATTAAAAGAGACAGCTTAAGTATCTATTAACAATATAATTAAACAACCTCTTGTCTATAAGATCAAGCTCATCTTGTTGATCCACAAATTGTATAATTTTATTTTCTATTGATGTATTTTTTGAATACCTTTGTTGAAAAGTTTATCTCGATTAAAGAGTCTTAATCCAAAATATTAATTATTAGTATCTTAACCAATATAGATTTGTTTCAAGTAAATAAACCCCTTCAAAATAATTAAGTTTTTAACTGATAGCACTTTACAAGCAACTTTTTAAAAGTTAGCAGAAACTTCTCATGTCGTATAATCACTTTTACCTTCAATGTAATTTTGCGCCGCCCAATTTGGACATATATTGGTTTTAAAGGGGGGGGGGTAATATTTTCATGATTTCTTCTGTTGTATTCCAATGAATAACAATATATATGAATACAAAGGCTCTATATAAATAATTGTACACGTAATAGGTAAAAACAATACTGAATCATACACACATCATTAATATAGCTAACTTGGGTTGTTTCTTCCTAAAAAAACGACGCCTGTTTTTTTTATTTCCGCGCATATACTGTGCATATACACAACTCTTTTGAGAATGAAGATACATTATAATCAAATAATAGTGATTATAATTCAAAATGCTGCTCGAACTCAATGTCAGACATACAAAAAAACAACATTTCCTCGATTTTAAGTAAACAATCCTTATATACTTTCGGATATAAACAAAATAATGAAACAAAAATATTCTATATTATATTTTATTTTAATATTATAGTACATCTAAAGCATATATTATCGAAAAACTTAAAACTACAATTAATTAAACGGCCACAATAATTTATAGAAAAGAGTTCTTTTATTATATATACATTGAACTTTTTTCCAAACTAGTATACGTAGCGTTCTAGGCATGTTTTTTATGTAGCGGTATCCCCCCAAGGCCTAATCCACCACATTAAAAGTAGTATATCAGATTATGTATTTTACTTTCATTAGAGAGCATATTTATGTTTTACGCTTAGTTGTTGTTTCTTTCGATGCAATATATCCTTGTAAATTTACTATGATATAACTATATGTCTCTTTAGTTTGTCCTGTTACTACCTGTATACAACTTTCTTGATAAAGCTACATTTAATCACTGCATTCTCTTTAATGCATTTGAAAATGCATATCTGCAAAATGATATCTGCAAAATGCATATCTGCAAAACAGTTAGTATTATTTCTCTTGTCATATACATGTTAACGAAATGTTGATATATATTCTGAACGATAACACACATGCTCATAAAGCGTTGGCACTCTATAATACAATTTCCTACAATTAAAGTATATTAATTGTATACTGACCTTTGGTTGTTTCCTCTTTGTATCACCCTGTCTTGGTAATTGTCAGCAATGAATCATAAACTAACATTCATTAAGTTTTATTCAATCACTGTCATTTTCAAAAACACTAATGAAGTTAATAACTAAGCTGTTTATTTCCAATCTATCAAAAGCATGCTCAAAATTCTACCTTTTCTCAATTTCTTCTTCAGTGTGTCTGATCGAGCTCACAGAAACGGAAAGTGCTATTTTCGACAATGCGTCTTTCAATAAACCCAGAGGGTTCTGGTTTGAATATCCTTCTCGACCTGAATATCTATTTCAATACCCCATATCAACACAATTGTATTAAATATGCGGTCATAAGGAGGAAGACATAATAATCTGTGACCATAACGTTCAGTAATCTGATCTACCATGACTCTTTTCTCAGGCTTATTTCTAAAAAAGTAAATTATATAAAAGACAATTAAATATTTCATATAAATTTACCGAGTAACATTTTGAAATAGTTCTTTCTTTAACATGATTTCCTCGAAACTTATTGTATGTACTTCTTAAAGTCTTAACATTTAATGTAACATTCCTTAATTAACATTTAATGTAACATTCCTTAACATTCCTTAATTGCAGCCATTGTTGATGCACTTGCTGGGAATGTCCCCACCAGTGTACTATATATATGGTAGATAATGTGCATTGTACATAACAATAACTGATGGTTCCTGCAAGTTCTTTAAAAACTGATTTTCAAACTACTGCAAAACAAGTTATGGCTCCATGGTAGCCATCAGTGGACTTAGAGGAAAACACTAATTCTGCACCAGGAATAAAGGCATTCCTGTTTCCAGCATGAAGAACTATTTGTCTGCAATTAATAATTAATAAATGTTGACTAACAAAACCTAATCGATAGTTATTCCAACGTTTACCCTTTTCCATCAGCTTATGTTGTCTTTACATTATATTTATTAACATCTTGCCATGAGCGACCCAATGTACCATTTTGAAATATTGATGTCTCAATAATTTTTTCTTGATTTTGTTATAAGTTTTTAAAAATTGTATTATTTTAAAGGCAATCTCTGGAAGTTCCATTAAACCCCTTCGTGGGTTATCTTTCAACCACTTAAATCCTATATTACGCAACAGTGTATTAAAGGATATTCTACATCCCTCAAATAGCTGTATATGTTTTGGCTTTTACAACAAATTTCTCTCAAATAATTGTATTAAATTATGTTTTGATCGAAAAAAGTGCTTACTGTTTTTTACATTTCGTATATTTGATCTCTGATACAGCTTGCAACAAGCTGACCTTGATTCGCCAACTGTTTCGCATAAATACGGTTTCTTTTTGGTGAATTGAAAGTTATATTGTTTTTTATTTTTTGAGATATTTTTGTGACCGTGCTCGTACTAATATTCAGTGCAGCTGCAACGCGCAAAAAAAAATTTGAATATAAATCGCGGTGATTTCAATTTTATTAAAACAAAGCGTTAAAACGTTTGCCGATTAATAACCCGTAATTATAATATTTTGAAAACTTTTGCATACGTTTGATAAACGGACATCTTTTGCAAGCTCTTTCGGTTACACGACCGAACTTCTCTAACAGCTTTCTATCTCTTTTTAAATAGAATAAAATGAAAAGGTTAATATTGTTTGACTCTAAAACGAATTTACAACTTTAGACAGACACATACTGACACACGTGCCACTACTGGTTTGAATTGCCTATAGTTATTAATAAAATCTAGTTGTTAATAAAACATATTTCATATCCTAATTGTATTTTCCTGACAAATAACAAAACTTATCGAATAGCCGTGTATATATAACATAAATACACAGAACGCTATGATATAAATTCAGAACAGAGCAACTCAGCTATGACAAACCATCTTTGTCGCCCCGGCGTTCTGGTATCAGGATATTTGTAAATGTACGCCACATATCCGAAGTGAACTCATTTCTCGAAAAACGCGGAGGTGAGAGTGAACGAGAGAGAGACAGAGAAAGAGGTCGAAATAAAAAATGCGTAGTCGTTTATAAAGAAGTTTTAGTGTCATCTCTCGTTTATCACACCGGACGGGAAACTGGAAGTGGTGGCGTGGCAGTGGCAAATAATATGTGGAGTTTTTCGTCGGTGAAACTTTTCAATTTTTAAGGAAAGCGTAAGTTCGCGTCGGCATTATAAATGACAGAAAAATTCGACTAATGTTCTTACGAACGTCTTCGGACACCGTAGCGAGAGAAGTGCTTCGAAAGGTGGATTTTTCGCCTACTTGACGGAAAGTTATTTCATGTCCCAACGACTATCGTTTACGTTGTCATACGCTTACTTTAAATCGACACGGGATGGCTTAAATTTACTGTTAGGTATTTTGGTTTCAAACGTTTGAGCAGAGACTGAATATATCTGCGTCACATAAAGTTTCTGCTTCGCAGATTTTTGCAAATTATTATTTTTCTCATTCACATATCAAAACCCGGAGATATTTCCATCAGGAAAATCGAAACATGGCAAGCCTAGATTCACTGTTTTCAAAATTTTAGGTCTATAGAGTAAATAACTAAAATAATTGATAAATAGTTTAAAGGATAAATTGTTATATAGTTACATATTTTGTTGCATTAATTGTTAAATATCTTTATAGTACTTACGAAATTACTGTTAATAATTCATAATTACTATCTATTTATCCCATATGCTCCATATAGGCATACGCAGTTAGTTTTATTTTATTTACATATTTTCATTACTTCATTTATATATTAATATAATTTTTATATTCTAAACATATTATTCACCTAAAAATGTATAATGAAATACAATAAATTCATTAAATAGGCAGTTAGATTGAAACCAGGTTTAGTTGAAAAAATAATCATTTCTTACATTTTTAAATAAAATTGCATTGTTCTTTACTTCTTTATTACACTATTCAATCTTTAAAATAGTAGTTGTCATATTTTTTACTGTCAATAAATTTATTTAGTTAATGAATTATACTGGAATGTCACAATTGCAGATAGCGCATATTTGTCTTCTTTTTGTATTCTACGGCTTTCGTTACTTTAATTCTTTCTACTTTGCCTTGTATCCCATATGAGTAAAAGTTATTACACAAATTAATGCATTTAAATTTTCACTAAGCCGATTAATACATAGAAACTGAAGAAATTAAACAAAAAAAATTAGCAAAAATATTAGATGTATTTTATCAGCGATATCTATTGGCGAAATTATGAAATATAGTCTGTTCAAAGTTATTTTGTACATACGTCATTTCAATTTCTTACATCAAAATGTCGCAATGTTGCCGCATCAACTCTGAGTTTTAGTTCAATTTGGCTTTGACAAACAACAAAATTCTAATCTAAATAAAATAATTGAACAAAAATATCAAAAATCAAATGTAATTTATTTAACTTTATAGTACATCCAAAAACTATAGTTAATTGTACAGCCACAATAGTTTATAGGATTTTATAACCCTGTATCACTATTGCTTTCAAAAAATTTGCACACTTCTGAAAACCGGATCACTTTAACAGGCTCATTCATTTACGTGTTCGAACTAATCAGACAACACTGTGTCACTTTTTAACTAGGATAAAATGAGAAGGAAAATATTGTCTGATTCTAAAACGAATTCACGACAGGCAATACATTAAACATCTTGATGACGTATGTACAAAAAAACATTGAATAGACTATATGTTGGTAAATATCAAAAACAGTTAAATAACCATATTTTAGCTTAAATATTAAATTTTATTTTATACTTTTCTTGCCATAAAATTATAATTCTTCATTTAGTATTATTGGATTGTTCAGTATGTACAAAAACTCCAAAATAAATTTTCGATGTGCATTAATTTTATTTTTTCATTTGAATGAATCTGCTGTCGAAATCCTTAGTCACTTATGGTTGATGGTGATGCTGCTTCATCTTATCCTAAATGTCGGTTTTACACAAAGCAGAGCCTAGAGGTTTAAAAAAAATCAAGTGTTTCAAAACTTTTGCATGTGATATAAAATTGCAAAGACACGAATTAATTATTTTACCACCATTGACGCAGAACTTGCTGGAAGACCAATGGGTCTGCTGCAATAATTCTAAGAGTAATAATAGAGCAATAAATCTAAAATATAATGGTTAGTCTAGGAGCACTATCTACATTGATTCCATAGTAAAGTATTAATTGCCGTAAACTGTCTGTGCATAGGGTAGGATCACCAAGGTGTAGTATATTACGAACAGTATATTACTTGCATTGTAATGCTTGACCACACAGTGCAAAAGTTCTTCAGTGTAAACTGTCTTAGCTCGAATAGGAAGGACTCATTACTCCACAAATATCTCCGGATTTGGCCCATGCGCATATAAGTAGGCAAATAGGTTCAGGAGGTAAATAAAAATGGATTATTTTTGGAAACACCAATTAATAATTATTAATTTATCTATTTTTATATTACGAACTCCAAGAATTTTATTTAAAAAATTAGCATTAAAAAGACCAAAATCGTTTAGCCAAAATAGTTACAACCAAACGAAAAAGCACCACTATACCTGGAAGCAGTGAAATTCTCCTAAAAATTTCCAAATATGATCAACTATGATCGCTACTATTCTTGAGCCACAAACCCTATTATGAATTGACTACCTCGAATTTTCGATTAACGTTGTACGTTTAACTAATGTAATGTTGTAATTGTACGTTTACTACCCTAAAATGAATGGATTATCGTCCTTTTAAGCCGAAAGAAATCTCAGTCAATACATCGTTATTTTTGCAAAACAATAATTTATTTACCTATACTTTTATGTAATAATGCAATGTATTTTCCTTGTCATGAAATCACTAGGGTATCCTTGATAGTTTTATATATTATTTACTTGATTCAGGTCTACTTTTGTTAGCAAATTTGATTATTTTATAGTATCACTGTACGCTGTTCTTACATCTTAACAAAATTCTGTCTTCTTCTCTAATTCTCTAAATTTCACATTATTCGACTTTCACTCTCAACAAATTCTAGCAATATATTACTTATAAAATAAAATCATTAAATCATTGCTAAAATATATTATGTTTAAAATAAATGTCTAATTATTACCAGTTACTATAATTTTTGCTACTATTCTTGATAGACAAACAAGACAAGACCTTAATGACTTTACCACTTCCAACACAACAAGAATCATTTTCTTCTCTTTATTGTTATCATTAAATTTTGGCAAATTTTAATACCATTTGATTTTGTTAAAATTGATGTGTTATAAATTTGGCAACTAACATTCCCACTATAAATAAAATTGATGCTGTTTGGATTTTATAACATTCTGAACTTACCATTGTTCTTCCATATTTCAAAAAGCAATACATGTTAAACCACCAAGATTAACACAACAGTTTAATTATAATTAGTCTATAATTATTAATGTAACACAGATTCTAAATATTCTAAATTTTTGTTGTTGTTTTGACTTTTGTTCAACTGTACCGATCGACTCGAATAGAATGTTCCGCCATCAGAAAAGGAAGAAAATATAGTTTATTCTTTTCTATGGTTTATTGTATGCAAGAAAGTGTGCATGCGTCAAATCCTGAGATAGTTGCGGAGTAATGTATCCTCCACCGGGAAGCTCTGCAGCACCGACCATACTCATCAAATATAGCTCCTTCTGACTGACCATTTGTTCAGAACAATGCAGCATGACTTGTCTTGCATAGTCTCGAAATACTGAAGAAGTAAAAAAGCGGATCGATGATTGAATTACTGCGAAGGCAATATCATTATTTGCTCTATCGCGATGTTGCCAAAAATGACGCACGTAACTTATTATCCTTACTGAACTAGCTCCCCAGAAATTTCATTCTCGACTTGCAAATTGACCAATTTATTTGACTTATTCAGCTATTATTTTTAAATTAAATTTTGCGTTGTATATAACTTAATTTTATATCGTCTTTTGTCATTAACAATTTCATCATAATATTTTAGTTATTTATATTTTACGTTTTTAAATATTCATCTTGACCTGAAGAAAAACTCAGTGTATAGTATTGTTTCTATTTTTGTTTATATTAACAATTTGGTTTACAATTTTTGGTGCAATCTAAAATATTAATGGTAGAAAAACTAAATTTAATGTTGGTTAGTTACCTTGTTAGCTTCTTTGGCGCAGCTGTCAAAGCGACAAGTCAGTAATTTTACTATTGCGATAGCCGCGAATTCGAATCTTGCTGGGGAGGAAGGTAAATTTGTGTTTTTGTTATTAAAATTATAATTTATTATTGTGACTGTCTAAAAGACAAAACTGCATAATCTGACAATGAAAATAATCAGCCATAAGGCACGCCAGTAACCAGACTTGGCGTCCAGAAGGCAGGATGTCTTCTGAGATAATCTATAAATTAGTCATTTGATAGTAGATAGACTTAATGCCGACGGCCGTACTTCGCAGCCCATATTAAGCAGTAGCTTTAGTCTAATCCATAAACCCCAGCTGATAAAAAGTAGACTCTGAAATCTAACAAAACTAATTTTGGTAGATTAATATGTTTTCCATCTATATATATATTTTCCATGAGACTGAATTAGAGAGGGTTTAATTTATAGCGCATTCGGTTTTTTATAATTTTATATAATCTAACACAATATTTTGAATATATACGAACATCAACCAGCTTTAAAATAAAATCACGGGCGTTATTTATTTTAATGGAAATAAATAGCGCTGGAAAATACTAAAACTAATTTTGGGAGTGCGATGTTTTTCGACGAACTCCGGCCATCGAACAAATTGAAAAATTCGTTTTATTTCAGCTATTTTTTTTGTTCGTGCCGAACTGTAAATTTTATTATTGGAGATCTGAATCTATAAAGCTTTTACAATAAATTATCCTTTGTGTTTCAAATTGTTCATATGTTATTCATGGTCTATACGCATAAAAAAATCGCATTCCATAAAAAATATCACAGTCAGATCGTCTGTCTTTGGGACTTCTAGCTGATAAATTATTAGCTTTAAAATAGGTAAATTTTGATAGAAATATCGACAAAATTTATCTATATAAAGAACAACGACTTTGCATTTGCACAAGAATGTATAGAGAGGAATTTTTTTCTTAATAAATTTTCAGTAGCTCATGGAATATAAATGAAAAACTTATGAACGATAGGTTTTATCTCTAATCTTGGTTATTTATGCTATGGGTAAACATCAGTTACGACAAATTATTGCTAAACTGGCTTGTTGTTTCAAACCGGCGACAGGACGGTCCTTCTACTATTGCGATAGTCGCGGGTTCGAATACTGTTCGGACATGGATGTCCTTTTTGTTTCTGATTGTAATTGTGAATATGGCAACAGTGAAAAATCTGACAAGGAATAACCATCCCTGTCGCGCCATTAACCAGGCTGGGTAAGACCAGGTGTCTTCTGAGGTGGTCTCTAAGATGGTCACTGGCCATTCGGTAGACATAATGCCGAGGACCGTGGTTCGGAGCGCACGTTAAACAGTAGGTCTAGTCTGGGTAAGCCCTCGTTGGTAAAAAGGTCACTTTATGATATATAAAAAATTACTGCTAATATATATCATATATCTGCAGCTTAATAAATGATTATATTTATTATTTTCATTTTTCACTTTAAAATCCATTTATTGCAAAAAAAATGGCTCAATATATTTGAATCAAAACATGCTCCATTAATTTATATTTGTCTATCTTTCTGGCAACATGGCGATACCGTGCGGAAGAACAACATTGGTTTAACACTGTAATAACACATAATTAAAAGTATTTAGAAACGATATATCAGCCAGGCCACGCTGCCTCGATCTGAATAAGTGGTATCAGAAGTATAATCCGATGTTGTTATGAGCTGAAACTTCGCATACAAACTGTTACAATATAGTTTTGACAACTCTTGCAAAGTGCAGCCGAGTGTTATCAAGCAAGAGTCGGCTTTGTACAAGTGGCGTCGATAGACACCTGCAGTAAATGTTATATTTGATTTTAACAACTTGTAATACACTACAAAAACACTTTGCTGATACAACCATATGCACAGCGAGATTTTGTGGCAGTGGATTTCTCTCCTGGACTAATATATTACCAGAATCAGACTTATCGTTTTAAAACAATAGTTATAAACTTTAAGCCAAAACCGACAAGTGAGATACAACGGAGTACCATTACCATGCTTTTCTAAAAATGTTTGATGAGCTTCGGCATCAGGTCTTCAAATCAATTAAACAACAAAGATAATGTAGGTCGAAGCTGCTATTTTGATCGTACCATGATTACCATGGAATACAGAAAACTGTTATTTTGTGTAAGCTATTAAACTTTACCACTTTACTCACTCATCGCTTATCAGCTAACCGAATCCCGTATATAATCCGAATTTTCTATTACCCAGTGACACTATACCAGGTTTTTTAATGAGTAAAGTACTATCCCAAATAATATAACTTTATTAATTAAACCGAACTTTAATAATTTTATTGATTCTTTAGAAGAAAAATATTTTTCACTGCGGCACTTCTCTACTGAATTTTTGCCTTCACCACAATATACACAGACAATAAATAAATAGTTTTACCAGTATATAGTCAATCCTAATACTATAGTCTAGTGTTGGACCACTAACTCCCTTTGGTCCTTCCCTTTTCCCTCCCTTTGGTGTCCCTTTGGATACCTTTTCACCGCTTTTAGCTCACCTTGTCTCACATATATATTGATGAAGCGACACAATAAAGCTATTTAAATTTCATTAATAACCATAGTGTTGTCTCTATTATATTATAGAGAGAAAAACCCAATACGAACCCACCTGTTTGGGTTTGGAATTGATATTGTGCATGGAATAACAGATATAACTGAAAAAGCCTATATATATATATATATATATATATATATATATATATATATATATATATATATATATATATATATATATATCACTGCATAGTATAAAACAAAGTCAACACCTTTTCTGTCCTTGATGCGGTTTTTTTCAATAGATAGAGTGATTCAAGAGGAAGGTTTATATGTATAATACATGCATAATATACTAAGGCAACATTGCTAATTTTAGAGGTTTCTAACGTGATGTCGTAAATTAACCTATTTTTTTAGGCTTATTTAGCAATTAGCAAAAACGCTGCCTAACCCTACGAGTTAGATCAAATTAATGTACTACAGTATTGTACACCATAAAAAGGTCTACAAAAAAGTCCGCGATGGTATATGTTTATCTTTTAGGGATAACCCACATTAACCATTTTTATTGTTTACTTTTTACGTGAGAAAATGGCTTATTTACGAAGCTATTTTAAACAATACGGCATTAATCCTTATCGAATTAAGTACCTTAAATACAGTGTGCAATTAATATAGATCAATATGGTTCCTTACAGCATGTAAATTAAACAAATATTTTCGGAGATATTACAAATTTAAAATTTGCGTTTAAAAATGTGTAACGTAATAAAAATTTTATGAATTTAGATATTCCAAAGATAGCAGGAAATCTTCATAGTAAGTATAGGGGAAGAGGAATTGTTTTACTCCAAATTTAATGCGTGCAGGCCAAGGGCAGTAATGAATGAACCAAAAATACTGGATCGATTTTAATCATGTTTTCATTGAGTGACATAGGCATATATATTTTATGCCCGTGCAAAGTCGGAGCGGGCCACTATGTTTTTATATACAACGTTCATATTTTTTCTGTAGTGTATTTAATTTAGTATCAGCATTGCACCCGTGCGAAGCCGGGGCGGGTCGCTAGTATATATATATAATTATGTTTCGCTATATTCTTAAATGTAGCACAGGCAATCTATAATTTTTGGTGCTATAGCTTCCTGCAAAACTTGAAGAAAATATTACCGACACAACAAATTGAACTATTAAAACCTTACTTCAACAAAACACAGAGGAATTAGAAGTGTGTCTCCCATGTGAACAAGTTTAGCGTTCATTTCTCACCAGAAGGCGCGACTGACAATATGAGTAGCGGGAAATTTTATTTAAAAAAACATTTTATTAATAATAATAGCAGTAATAACAATAGTAAAAATAAAAGTGTACTAAAATATATATGTATTATTATACATTTTATTTAAATATATGTAAAATTTAGATTTTGAATATTATTTCAGTAGAGAATTCTTAAATTTTTTTGTTTAATGGAAATATATTATACTAACAATACGCTAAAACGTAATATAACAGATTTAACACAAAACTTATACTTTTAAATATACAAAGTTTAATATCCTATTGAATATGGAACATTTTATATTATCTTATATATTATCTTAAATATAATTCTTAAATATTATATTTAATATAATACAGATCACAGCACAATATATATGTTGAAGACTAGTTATTTTGAAATCAAATTTATATGTCTATAAATATATTGTCTTGCTCAAAACAGTTGATCGTTTAGAAAAATAAAGTCATTTGGTGATATAAAATATTGGACAGACTGCTTGTTAAATTTTGCGAATAATCTGGAAATTAAATAGAACGGTCGAGATATCTTCTACTAACAATTTTAAAAAACTCTTTGGCTTTGTCAAATTACATCTATCATACCACCGGGCTTTAATTACTTAACTGTTCAACTATCATTTCTTAAAATATTAGAATCAGTGTTTTCGTTCTTCTATGCCACAGCTAAAATGGAGGCTCGTTATATTTTACAAATCAGTTATATATAATTACCATTATAAAAGACTTCCAATTTATATAACAACTGGAAACCGTATCACTGTTAAGCAATGCTCTCTTACATTTTGGTTTGTAGTTATCCTATGCAAAATGTACATTACAAATTCTTTTGCTCTAATTTAAGACTTTACAAGAGATTCTCATCAGTTTTTCATTATTTATTGCTAAAAGCCATTTCTGACATAGAGCAGGATCCCTAAGAAATCTAGGTGTTCTATTTGAAATGTCACTACATCAGGGATGCAACACCTGAGATGCCTTAAGATTTCATTAACAAATCATTTTAACTAAAAAAAACCATAAAACAGGTTAACAAAATAAGGATATTTAATACGTAAATTAATAAGTTTTTTAAGTTTACTTTGTCAGCAATGTTAAAAAATCCTCCAACTCGAGAGAGACGCTTTCAACAAAAGCATTGTCGAATAAAATTAAATGGAAATTTTTTGTATATAAATCAAACTGTTTCTATAGGAAACATAGAATTGCCAAAAAAGTTCACAATATCCAGTAACTTTTTGATTATGTGCACCTATTATAAACACACGTACACTAGGCGTTCTTATTTTTTATAATAGCCTTCTGAAAGCAGAAAGTGTCAAATTTCAGCTTTGCAAGTAAATGTATAGCTCTAGCCACATAGCGGCAAATTAACAATCTAAAATACTGTATCGCATGCGCCCATTTAGGATACTTTTCTAAATTCTTAATATTTTGTGCTTAAATCACAAAATCATATCACAATATCATACCTATAATCAGACCGAACACGTACCAATAACAATAAATAATACTGTCATTAAATATAGCACCAACGCTAAGTATCTGGAAGAACTGAAGTCGTGATATAGGAAAATGTATTGGTTTAATTGGAAGAACATTTATTGTCGATACGTAATAAATTAATATTGTACTAGCAAATATTTATTACAAGAGTTTCCCATAAGTCCTCAGAAACATAGTAAGCCCACCCAGATTCTACAGGAGATATAGATACAAAATGTCACTCAAGAAAATCAAACAGAGCAGTATAGTAAGGCCCATTTAATAGACAAAACAGCAGTATTACTAGATACGCATTATTAGACTAGAGACTAAGTTAAGACACATGGGTCCTCCTAGATACATACTTAATATAGATTTAGACTATTGCAATGACACATTTTAGCCAAGTAACGACTACTAACAGGGTAATAAATAAATTAAATGATCTTCTCTATTATTCATTATATAAATTGCAACATACATGAAGTATCTTATGATAAAAATTCTAATATTTTCAGTAACTACATGTATATATCGGATCAACCAGATTCGCAAAAAAAACGATCCAGAAAAAACGCGACCAAACACCCAGGTTCAAACATCGAACCAAACCAACAAACGTTAAATCAATGTTTGTCCCCTGTCCTAACGTCCATTTATTGTTGATAATAATTTGATTTGCATTTCCATGCGTGAATTTAAATAAATTAAGCCGGTACCGGGAGAACGCACGTCCGACAGTTAAATTGGAATTTGTTCGGTACACAATAAAATCCTGATTAGCTCACTGTTTACTGCAAAAACGGTGAACGAAAACAAAAAGCAAAAAGAAAAAATGGCTTAATTTTCTTGACGGTTGTGAATGACTGAATAATGCCGTACTGGTAAAATTTTTATCAAAAATGGATTTTTTATAGCTCGGCTTTTTAAGGTGCCGTTAAACAATTTGTTCTCTTCACTTCGATTGGAATCACTTGCTCTATTCTCAATAATACTCAAATCTTAATATTTTCAAAAAAAAATAGCCCTATAACGCTGTTATTTTGACGATAGGTAACGTAAGTAAAATGACATGTTTTAAATTTTAATATTATAGAAGTATGACTAATGAAATCCGTTATAAAAATCGGAAAGTAGTTACCGTCACACCTAGTATTTATTAAATGTCCCCGATCAGATGTCAAATATTATTTTTGTATGATACTGGACAATGTATACTGATATATTTATTAATTACTCGTCATGCTTGTGTATTGATAAAAGTAAAACAGAACAGTAGTAGCAAAATTAAATCGTACATTATGACTCTACTGAACATATGTATGATGTAATTAATTTTTAAAAAATTGTTGATTAATTCGATTTTGATTATTGGTTAAAAGCTTCGAAAATGATTTAAAAAACAAACAATATTCGATAAACAGCATTTTTTCAGGGACGACATGGACTTCGATTTGATTTGTTTTTGAAATTTACTGACTTAAATATTTTTTATATATATACTGATTAGACATAATATAAACATTTAATATATTATTAAATAAAAATATATTATTTATGTTATATACAGATGGTGAAATAATTTTGAGACTAGTTCTTATATATTTTATGCTATTTTTTCTTTTATCTGGTAGTATAGGCTTAGCCTAAAAAGAACAACTCAATTATCTTACTCACCTATTATCCAGTAACATGGTTTATTCAGAAACAACTATCCACCACTCTATTATAAATGGAATAAGTTAACCGTAATTTCTAGAAGCCTATGTAAGCTTTATAAAGACTGTTCCGTGAGTTAGTAAGGAGAAACAAAGAAAAATATAGAGCTAAAACTATTAAATGAATATATTTACTCTCGTATTCGATATAAAACTTATTCCTTAAGTTATATCGCCTGTGGCAACTAACTCAAAATTAATTTACTTAATTAATTGTTAGGACTTGGACTATATACAGTTTCATTAAAATTATTACGTCTAAAATAACGAGCGACGTGTCGAAGCACTTATTTATACTTATTAATCAATGAACAAATACTTATTAATACGAATATTGTCTTCACTTATTTTTAATATGATTAAATTATTTATATATATCGTTTTTGGATTATTGTAAATAAAGAATGAATGAAATAATAATAAGATTACGATATTGACCGAATCTTATTTATTGATGAAAAACTCACACAGGGATATATATAGGCGCTTGGTCTGCGCTTATATAAGTTCATATTAGTTCATATAAGTTCTTTATTATTTTATTGCTATATTTAATTAAAAAGGAAAAAAAAAGAAAATAATTTATTTTAACATTACAGTACATCAAATGTATTTATTATCGAAGAACTTATAATTAAAATTAATTTTGCAGCCACAATAATTTATAGGTTAAAGTTGTTTTATTATATATACATTGAGCTTTTTTTCCATACTAGTACCGGCAGGGTTCTAGACGCGTTTTTGTATTTAGGGGTATCCCCCGAAGGCCTAATCCACTTAGTTAACCATTGTATATCTGAGTAATGTTTTTACTTTCATAGCATATTAATGTTTTACGCTTAGTTCTTGAGTCCTTCGGTATAGTGTTTTCCTGTAGAAATTTTGGTATTACTACATTCCTCTTTAGTTTGTCCTGTTGCTATCTGTATACTTCTTTCTTGATAAAACTACATTTAATCACTGCATCCTCCTTAATGAATTTGTCATTTCTGCAAAACAGTTACTGTTATTTCTCTACTCATACATGTTAACCAAACGTTCATGTATATTCTGAACACTAACACATGCTCATAAGGCTTTCACACTCTATAATACAATTCCCTACAATTAAAGTATATTAATTATATACTGATATTTAGTGGATTCCTCTTTCATCGCCCTGTCTTGGTAATTGTCAGCAATGAATCATTAAGTTTTATTCAATCACTGTCATTTTCAGAAACACCAATCAAGTTAATAACTAAGCTGTTTATTTCCAATATATCAAAAACTCGCTCAAGATTCTACCATTAGTCAATTTCTTCTTCAATGTATCTGATCGAGCTCATACAAACCGAAGGTGTTATTATTGGCAATGCCTCTTTCTAAAAATCCAGACAGTTCTGGTTTGAATAACATCCTCGACCTGAATATCTATTATAATAATTATTTGCAACATTAAATTGCAAATTTATTTCTAAAAAAGTAAATTACATAAAATGCAATTAAATATTTCACTTATATTTACCTAGTAATGATTTCAAATAGTTCATTCTTCTATTCATTCTCTTCTAACATGATTCTTCTTCTAACATGATTTCCTCGATTCTTATTTTATTACTTTAAGCCATTCCTTAATTGCAGCTTTTATTGATCAACTTGTTAGGATTTTCTCCACCAGTGTACTATATACATATGGTAGATATGGTGCATTGTACACAATAATAACTGATGGTTCCTCCTAGTTCTTTTAAAGCTGATTTTCAAACTACTGCAAAGACAAAGTTATAGTTAATTTCTTCATAATACTCACCCTTGGACTTAGAAAAATACTAATTCTGCATCAGGAATAAAACCATTCCTAATTCCAGCATGAAGAACTCTATGTCTGCAACAAATAAATGTTATGACTAAAAAAAACCTAATCGATAGTTATTATAATATTTACTTTTTTCCATGAACCTTTGTTGTCTTTATACTATATTTATTATCATCTTGCCCTGAGCAACCCAATGTACCATTCTGAAATATTCATGATTCATTTAAAATGTATAAATTGATGTAATTCTTCCTTGATTTTGTAATATATTTTTAAAGATTGTATTCTTTTAAAAGCAATCTCTGTAAGTTCCATTAAATCCCTTTGTGGGTTATCTTTACATCATTTAAATCCTACATTATCCAACAATGTATGAACGGATGTTCTACATCTTTCAAATAGCTGTATATATTTTGGATCTTTGTGGATGTTTTCCAGACTAATAATTGTATTAAATTATGTTTCGTTTGAAAAAATTATTTGCTGCTTTATACATTTCGTATATTTAATCTCTGAAACACCAAAATTGATCTTGATTCGTCACCTGTGATTTGTCACCGTGCTTCGAATAAACACGGTTTCTTTTTAGCGAATTTAAGGTTATATTGTTCTTTTATTTTTTAAGATATTTTAGTGACCGTGTCCGTACTAATATAAAGTGCAGCTGCAAGGCACAAAAAATATTTTCAATAAAAACCGCGGCGATTTCAAATTTATTAAAACAAAGCGTTAAAACAACGTTTGACAGTTTATAACCTGTAATTATAATATTTTCAAGAATTTTCAGAGGTTTGGCAAACAGACAACTTTTGCAGGCTCATTCCGTTACATGCTTGAACTTCTCTAACAGCGCTCTATCTCTTTTTAAATAGAGTAAAATGACAAGGATAATATTTCCTGACCATAAAACGAATTTACAACTTTAGACAGTCATATATTGACACTCGTATCACTGCTATTTTGAATTGACTATATATATTTTTACTAAATATTGTGAATCAGGATTAAAATTATCGGTCAGTGTGCTCAAATTGCGATTAAAATATTTAATGTATGTACTTCATAGGCATGTAGATAAATTTTTAATGCATATTTCGATTCGATAACGTAAAAACCAATTAATCATTAAAGTGAATTATGTAATAACATCAAAATCATGTTAACGTTAATATGAACGTCAAATATATATTTATGTTTTAACGATAATTTTTAATCGTCTTCTAATTGCGACCGGGTAAACATTTACAAAAAATTCAGATTAAATATATAGTAAGTGTTTATAGCAAAGCATATTTTGTAAATGAATTTCAAATTTCTTTTTATTTAGTCAGAAATTACGAGATCACCAGATTCATTATGCCCATTAGTTTATGATATAGTTAAGAATTAACAACTTCTTGGTTAACATTCAAAAATATAACTGTTGCTTGCAAATGTCGTCGTTTGACTTAATGCATATTGTACAAGACTCATTAGCCACTTTCAAGGTATATTAGTTTATTGGTCAATTTCAAATTTGTATCAGAAATAAGTTAAATCAACTCATTGCAAATACAAGAATAAATTTATCCCCTACTCGGAGATCATCAACTCTTACAAATTTATTTTATTGGCAATCTGCATCACTTCGAAAGGTAGCGCTGTCGTAAGCAGTCTGTTTTGTCCTAACCTGCGAAACCAGCTCCCAAACTAAAATCAGTATGTTAAATGAAATGAAACCGCACTCTGAGGAACCTCAAGATACCATTGGCAAGCTACCGATGTCCTTGCTGACATCTTCGTAAAGGCAAGAGAAAAATCTTGGTGTATTATTAACCTTTGTTCCACCTCTCTTAAAAAGGCTTTTGGAGTTAACACATTGTTGTGTGATGAATTAAAACTAAAAAGAAGCGAACTATTATCCAAGAAGTACAAACGTTTCTTCTTTAGAACAACGATTTAGTGAAGTACATGGATAAAATTACTCACTGTCTTTGTATATTTTATAAATTTAATCTCAAATATTACCAATATCAGCTGATTGATTCACCTTTTTTGTTTGTGCCTCTCTTTGTATTGACCCACTATCAAAGCTTCAGTTGCATCAGTTGTGATGTAATAAGTTCCTGACTGTGACTATTTAATGGCTTTGGCATTTCTAATCAGAATTATCTCAGAATTTAAACAACGGTTAGAAATATATCAAAACATGCGCGAAAATAATGTTTGCCGGTATAAAACCTCTGATTATTATCATTAATGAATTGTGGTTAATTAATGTTTAAAGGTGTCGACCAACACTAAAATAAGTCGAATTTTATAGGTCGATTGAAATAAATTTTCGGATACATCAGACTTGATTCTGTCTTTTTTTAACTAAAGTGATACTAGTTAGTAAATTGAGAAGAAAAAATTCGTTCCTGGTTAAACATACTGAAAAAAAATACGAACTTAATTAACAAACTGAATTTGGTAATACATTCGACGGCATTGATGACATACATTAGCTGTTTTATTGGTAGGACTATATACTTGTTATAATATTAATCGTGTAGCGACCTTGAGGCATGTCGAATTTTACATCGTGGAATATCGGTCAACAAAGTGCCCAGAAATATAATCCCAGATGTTGAAAGAGGGCAGGGTACCAGCAGCAACTAGAACACGATAATGAATAGCTGGCAACCACGAGACGTTAATATGGGATGTTATTGAAGGGTATTTCCATCATTCAGTAAACGACCATTGTTTGGTTTAGACGTGCCACCTTCGACTGCCCAAGCAACACCGCTGCCATCCGTTTAATCTATTTTGTATTTGCCCCTTTTTTATATTAGTCCAATTATTAACGGTCGCATAATGTAAACACCACTGTTTCATTTCGTTTTACCTCTATTCATCGAGCCATATCAATTACGCTAAAATCGTTTAAATTAATAAATTCTTTTATCATTAATTTACGCAAAGAAGAGAGAAAAAAGATTGTATTTTTGCAACATTGTTTTCTTTTTTTAACATTCAACAATTACGATAACAGTTAGGACAATTAATTCGTTATGGTAACATACTCGCCAATCGTTCAAGTGCACGGACTATCAACAGTTGTTGGAAATGCATTGGAAGAAAAGAAATACTGCCCTGCAATATTAGTTGATGTCTCACGAGCTTTCTATCGGGTATGGGATTTGGGATTAATCTACGAAATGAGCAAATTGTTACCGCGGAATTATTTTTGACTGTTGGAATCATATCTCTTCGAAATAAACTTTAGAACTTTGCATGAAGGCGCGTTCTCAACAATTACACCTACTGGAGTTCTACAGGGTAGAGTGTTGGGATCACTTCTGTATCTGCTCCATATTGCTCATTTGCCAACAACACAAAAAATGGTACTTAGAATATTTGCCGACGACACAGTTATCAGGACAAAGGATATATCTCTGTCTAAGGCTATAGAGAAAGTACAAGTGGCAATAAACAACCACTACGAACGGACGGGTAAATATAGCTTGATAGCTTCCAATCTGTCCAGGCTAAGTTTGCGTTGTGGCGAAATGATAAAAACCTAATAACCTAATATCACTTGATGGATATCCGATTCCTCAAGCAGAATTAGCCAAATATTTCGGCATACAACTCGAGGGTAGGTTTAATTGGAAACATTATATTAGACAAAAGCAGAGAAATTATTTTTAAACTCAAGCAACTGTAATGGTTAGTTGGGAGATACTCTTAACTTGACCTAAAATTAAAAGGATACGTTTATCAGTCAATCATAAAACCAATGTGGACCTATGGGTTGAAAATAAACTTGTAAATTAAGATTGTACTAAGCTAAGATGTATTTGAGATACCATTAATAAAAAACAAGTTATGGTAACTGTAGCTTATATCAAAAACATGTTCGTAATATTATTTTCATGTATGTTGTCACAAATCTGAGATTACGAATGTCTAAATAAAGAAAAAAAAAGACCAGATTTGTATCGATTTCATTTCGTACTTATATATCGGGAAACGTGCCGTGCAATACGACCGAAAATAGACTAGCAAAACAGCGAGCCGGGATGGAATTTACGAGGAAAACGGAAAGAAAACAAACGGCGTCGGACCCGACACTGATCCAATCCGATCCAATAAACGTCAGCCATCGGGAAATGACGACGACAACGCCGAACCAGTTGTCACCGGCATTAAATTAGACGTAAAACCGACGATATTGAGACATAAATAACAAAGTTTGAATTAAAATCCCTCCGCATAAAAGTTGGGGTACGGGTGGCGCCGCCGGACGGACAGCAGCAATTCCTGCCACCGAAACTGCGACCGTTTATTTAGAAAAACCGACCGTAACGGCCGGGGCGAGCCCCCGAAATAATGTTTCGCCAACTTTAATTTAATTTTGCCGCCGTACCGCCTCCTTTTACAACCGTTTCACGTTTCTCGTTCAAGAATTACGTACACACAATTTCACCGCATCAGGAATAACTACATCAGTTCAAATGGTAGAACAATAATATCGCAGTTTCCATGACTCTATATTTAAGTAAACAAAATTGTTTAGTTTGATATTAAAGTCTTTATTTTATTACGATATTTGTCCTTTTTCCACACACCATTCACATACCATCCCAAGACGTTCGACCTATCGAGTTGACGCGCCTTTGTAATTACACAAATTTTACCTGTATATGAGAATATATTACTCCATAAATATCAACGGACTTGACGCATGCGCATATTGAGCTCCATTTAATTTTAAAACAGAGATTCATCTAAGTTTGGCGCATGCGTACATACAGTTTACTTACCTAAATTTTTTTTTATCCTGAGACTTAATGTCGAAAATATATATAAGCTGGTACATAAAATTTTGGAAATAACACATTTTATTTAAAGAAGTACTGAATAAAATCAAATAATAAAAATTTAATTAATACATGTCCAGCCATTCTGTTTTTATAAAAACGTAACTAAACGTAAACTAAACTGAAACTATACACGTTGAAATAACACGTTTTATTTAAAAAATTATTGAATAAAATTAAATAATAAAAATAATTTCTATATGCCTTTCTATTTTTATAGAAATGTCATATAAAAATTAATTTACATATTTAAACTATTATTAAGAACTCCAAGAATCCTATAAAAAAACATTAGCATAAAAAAGAACAAAATCGTTTTGATACAGCCAATATAGTATAAAACCAAACTAAAAAACCACCAACATATTGGAAAACAGCGAAATTCTCCTAAAAATCGCCAAATATGATCAACCACGATCGTTACTATTCTTGATCCACAAACCCCATTAATGAACCTCCAGCCTAAAATGAATGGATTATTGGAGTTTAATGCTGAAAGAAATCTCAGTCAATACATCATTATTTTTGCAAAACAATAATTTATTTACCTATACTCTTATGTAAAAATTCATTGTATTTTCCTTGTCATTAAATGACTAGGGTGTCCTTGATATTTGAGTTTTATATAACAAATTTAACTATTTCGTAGTGTCACTGCACACTGTTCTTACATCTTAGCAAAATGCTGTCTTCTTCTCTGATTTTCTGAATTTCACATTGTCGTTTTTTCACATCCACTCTCAACAAGTCCTAGCTACATCTTACCTACAACACAAAATTTAAATTATTACTAAAATATGTTATATTTAAAATAATTGTCTAATTATTATCAGTTACTACAATTTTTGCTACTATTCCTGATGTACAAACCTCATTAATGACTTAACTACTTCCAACCCAACAAGAATTTTTTTTTCTCTGTTCTTATAGAGAATATTTTTCTCTCTTTCTCTGTTATTATTTATTATTACTGTAGAATTATTAATGTAACCCAAACTCTAAATATTCTAGATTTTTTTGTTGTTTTGACTTGATCGATTGTACCGATAATAGAAAAGGAAGACAGTATAGTTGATACTTTTCCATGGATTATTCTTTGTATTCTAGATTATTCTGTATATGAACAAACAAAAACCAGTACATTATTGGCCTACTATTTACGCATGCTCCAATTTCTAACATAACTGTTCATTACATTATAAAGTAAAAGTCATCGCTACATAATTTACATCGGATTATGTTTATTACATGCCTAACTCTAAATTGTTAATTCATTAAAACAGTAAACTCACGTGATCTAAATTTATGACGTCAAGTTGCCGCATCAACTTTGAGTTTTAGTTTATTTTGGTTTTGACACAACAAAATACTAATAGAAATAAAATAGGGATACAAAAGCAATGCTGTCAAATATAGTTTAGTTTAACATTAGAGTAAGTAAAATGCAAAATAAATAAAATGTAAATATTATCCAAAGTCTAAGTTATTTCGATATATATACATTGAACTCTTTTCCTCACCTCCTAGGAGGTAGAGTTTTAGGAGTTTTATTTTTTATGTAGTACTATCACCTGAAAGCCTAATCCACCTAATTAGTTCTCGTTTCCTTCATTACAGTGATTCCTTGTCAAACCGTTCCAATATCACTATATTTCTTCTTATTTTATACTATTACTGCTTGCATGAATTTTTCTCGATAAAATTATATTTAATCACTGCATTCTCCCTGATACATTTGCCAAATCTGCGAAAGAGTTACTCATGTTAATTCTGAACAATTACACACAAATCTTTCACATTTATTCTTTTACGTTTCCACGCTGATTAGCAGCTGTCAGTGATAGGAAGAAAGTCGTAAAACTTCTATTACCATATAATTCAGCAGCCGCCTGATCTACTGTGTATATTTTTCCAGCCCTATTTAAAAATATATAAATTACCTAAAATGTAATTAGACATTTCCTTTATATTTAGCTACTAACAATTTGAAATGATTCACTGATTAATATGGTGTCGTCAAAACAAACTGAATGTAAGTGTTCTCTTTGATAATTATTGTAATCAATTCTTAGTTGCGATCAGTTCCTGAGAAAAATATCTTGAAATTAAAGAAAACGCAGGGAATTTTATAAAATAGAAAACTTAAGGGACACTCTGACTTCTCGTGTATGAAGAATATACGAAATTAAGTTTTAGTAATCTTATTGAAGTTTTTCGTATTCTCATTATTTATCAACTAAAGACCCATTTCATTCAGATCATTTTCAATGAAAATACCTAAGATGCAGGACTTAAAAGACAGTTTTAATCAAACAGATATTTACTTAATTTTAACTATATTATCTTATATGTAAACAAACAATATGAATACAACAATACAATATAAAAGTTCTGAAATGTAAAGCGTTTAAAATGACTAAAGATTTACTGTTTTACTTTAAAAGTACTATTTTATTTTACGGAAAAAAGGTGGCGATTTGTTGAACAGTATAAACCGACAGTGGGGTTGTAAATCTATTCTAATATGAACTAAATCCTTATGTTTAAACATCTTGCTCGTCACGCCATGCTGTCTTAATTTAAATACACCATCTCGTCCCTTTAAATATACATGACCAAATCAGCTTCTCGATAGAATATACCTTCCTCCTAATGATACGACCACCCAATCTAATATGAACAGGCTTAGGCTTGTAATAAAATTATTTGTGAGTACGAAGGTAGTGTCTTTCGTCTGCTGACTTGTCCTAGATGATTTTCTGAATAGCACTATGTACCCAAATTCATGTGGTGCATTCTTTCGTGGTCCTCCACTTTGAACTGTAACGATTGTACTAGGAAAACATGAAATATGGGTGTTTCTTGAAACTTGGATGTTCTTAATTAGATTAGGCCATGGCTGGGAATACAGCTTCAAAAGTAATCCTTTTGCCCGAACTCTACTTAAGTAGACCAAGGAATACTTCGAGTTACTGGGGAACGATTGCCTATACAACATCAACCTGTTTACTTTTTTTGATAACTAATTTGATTCCTGTTAAATAAGTAATTTTAAAAGAGCTTTATGTTATCCTTGGAAAGAAATGGCAACTTGTTGAACGGCGATCCAAAACCATTGAAAAGTAGTGTAAACTTAAGTTCAGTAAAACATCCAACTTCACATTTACTTGTAAACGTCATCACGTGTGATCTCACACTGAAAGCCATATAGTGACCAAAAATGCCGGAAATAATTTGAAAAAAATTGCGTTTTGCTGTATGCCGACTATATACATAAATTGCACCATTGACGCTGCGCTGACGTCTGAGGGTTACCAAAACGCGTTGATGTGTACTTTGAAATCAGGAAACTTATATCCTTTCCTTATTCTTTTTTTATAGTAGAATTCTTATATATATTATATTTCATTTTATTTCAATATAGGGCAGCTAAACAAGAATCCGTTAAACTTTCTTGCAAGAAAGTATCGAGAATTGCATGTCAAGAAAAGTTTTTACCAACATACCAAGCAATGACATACAATTTTCTGCACGAGCACAATTTCTCTTTTATTAAGCGAATCGAATATGTCTCGCCATGGTTGCGCGCCTCGCCGCCCAAGGAACGAAAAATTTGACACTTGATTAATAGCGAAACTCGGTAAACCCATCGTGACCAGTAAGTCGAGAGAGCCGAGCCTCTGCCTCCCTCTCCGCTCTCCGTCCTCCCTGATACGGTTCCCTGGTCTCTGGCCAAAGGTCGATATTCCTCCACGTCGTAAAGTTAAAAATTCCGAAAGCGTATCGGCTTGCGAGGACAAATTCGGGAAATTGGAAATAAAAAGCGTAGTTTCCTGGGCAAGACGGGGTCGGCGGTGATCGACCGGGCGAGTTGAAGGGGGGACGTCGGGCGCGGAGGAACGTAAGTAGTACGTGAGACGTAATTGGCGACTATTTGAGACTGTTTGTCGAGAAACAGAACGAAATAAAGATTATCGTTTTGTAGCGCTATTAAATTACTGCTGAAACGATGTCCTAGAGCCGTTGGAAAAAGGATGGATTAATTGTTTTGTACGACATTTCTATCTTTAACCAGTCGGTTAAATTAGTGTTCAATGAAAACTGCCAAATTCTTATTAGCAATATTAATTTATTACATTATTTAATTTTAATGATTTTTAATAATAATTATTATAATTTAATAAATTTATTTTAAAGTTTTTATTTTTAATCTAAAACTTTTTTGTGAACAATCCGTATAATGACACTACTTTTTCCCATGTTTCAAGTAATCTATGGACTCCTTCTTGAAAGAACGATCTATCTTTTGCGGCTATACACATATCGACCCAGTTCTGGTATCTTCATAGGAAATAAATCGCCATTTAGACAGGTCTGGACTCATATATCGAATCAAGTAGTAATTATGAAAAAGATCTGACGAATATGGCCGTTGGGGAAACACTTCCCATTTTAACACACACAAGTATGTTTCCACTAGTTTTGCAACATGTGGTCGAGTACTGTTATTCTGAAGAATAATATTGTTGTCTCTTTGCTCGCTTTACGTCCGTTTTTCACACAATATTCAGCGTAAGTGCTTCAAATGTAGCCGATAATGATTCCCGTTAGTCAGTGTCATCAGAGTAGTAGCTTAAAATTTTCGTTTTCATTTTTTTTCGCCCAGAGCACTCTTTCTCTTCCGTGTCAAACCACCACTTTTAATACATCGAAATCAGTATTCATATGTTGAAATAGAGAGAGTATAGTTGCCGTAATATAATAGCATGTGATTTTTATTCAAATTGAATTAAAAAACCTTCAGCAAACGCGAATAATTCTGTACAAATTCAGAGATATTCAGCGCACTAAAAACTATTTTGTTCACACTTCGACGAAATTACACGAATAGAAAAGTGAATCCAGTGAGTCAGGCATGTGTTGTAAATCCTCTAAAATTAATGTATATACTGATAAAATAGTAATAAATCCGTAACAAAAAGCCTAAGGAAGAGTTTATAAAAACACTAAATTATTTTATGTTTGTCAAAGGAGGAAATCAATTTCAAGCAATCAGGTCTATTTCTCAAGTAAGAATAGATCTATTTTCATGATTTATTGATTCTAATATTCCTTATCAAAACAGAAATACTCAACTGTGTTTTTACTGAATGAAAAAGCTCTTTTACCTAGTGAGTGAATAACTCCCGCAATCCTCCCTTCTTTTTGATGATCCGTCATTGTAATGATTAATGAAGGTTAATATCTGATATCTGGTCGCACAGAAGTCCTTTACCTCCGCTTCAGAGACGCCTGAAAACTATTAATAATATGTATCTAAAGCAATGTCTGTCTTTGGGGGAAGTGACAAATCATTTCACCAATCCCAGATTTACGTGCAATGATAAGAGAAATGTATGCAAAGATGTTAGTGTTTCTTGAAGCACATTCTTTAATTTAACTTTCAGTTTTCACGGCCACCAAGTCTTTCTGATTCGGTGATTAGTTCGGTCTCTGTTATCATATCATATCTCTGTATAGCCAGAACCAGCAACGGAATTTACAGAACCAGCAACGGAATTTAATAATTCCGGCTTATTGTTCGAGCAGTATGCACAACATTTCAGAATTATCGGACTCCTATCAACCATGGTCTTCATATTTTAGTTTGCGAAGAACCAGTTCCAGATTCTTATTACTTTTATTGGAGTATATGGAATGAACTACAGAAATGGAAGCATAGAAACTACTGTTGTGAAGCAGAAATGCAAAGAAAGTTTAAAAAGCTTTTTTTGTTAATCTAAAAAACTTCATTGTGCTATATTGTATTGGATCATCAAACCTTCAGTATTGGTGTAATAAACCCCTTTTAGCATCCGGGAAAAATTCCATATTATTTTGTTATTTCCAGCATATCAGAATACATAGAAATCAGTTGCAAATACTTCTTTTTTTTGTTGCACGCTTTTGTTATTAGTTGTTAGCAGAATTTATCAATAGCTATTAGGTAAATTAAATGATTCACATTTCATGGAAGGCGACGAAGATAATATAGAGTATATCGATAATATTGTAATAAATATATTATACGCTCTCTGTGACACCTTCAATAAATGATGTGCAATCTCACATCCATCGAACTTCCACTATTTGTAATCAATACATAAGACCCGGACATGAAAACTTCCCCCTTACGAAAACTGCCGTGCCACACATCTGCCGCATCACCCTTATATTGTAAATATAATATGCTAATAATTTTCCATTCGTTAGCTTTATCGGAAAACTAGATGGAATGACGTACTGGGCATGATAATTTAATAGAAAATAAAGCCAAATTGATCAACATTCAATTACACAATACGTAAACATAATATAGACTAGAGGAACTAAGTGTTATTAAAATTATCAAATGTTTACATGTATTCTGACTATTTTTTCATATACCGCTTAATTAGTTTAATGGGCATATGAAGACACCTGCAATAATAGTATAGTTTCCACTTAGCAGCTTATAAAATACTATACCTTACTAATCCCGTCATATGCAGTAATAATTTATTCATATTTATTTATAGCAAGATTATACTAATTCATTATAGCCACCTTGAGGCATATCGAATATTACATCGTGAACTAACGGTCTACAAATTACCCAGATTTTGAACATGGGCGGGGTGCCAGAAGCGCCAATCAGAACACGATAACGAATATTTGGCAACCCCGAGACGTTTATCGAGAAATTATTAAAGGGTACTTTGATTCATACAGTGACTGAATCAGCAGCGCTCAGTTCAGATGAGTCATCATCGACTACCCAAGGCTCGTCTACAGGTAACACCGCTGCTATCCGTTTTATCTTTTTTGTATTTTCCACTTTTTCATATAACTTCAATAAATAACATAATGTAAACATCACTATTTCATTATATTTGTCTTACCTCCATTCACAGAGCTATATATAAATACCCGAAACCATCATATTTTACGCTGAGGACTATCAAGCCGCATCGACTTTTCAACAGTAATCAGAATACGCCACATCTAAGAACAGTTGATTCGTCAACTGCTAAGTAGATAAGTAATACATTGAGATTTAGAACTAATTTTTCGACGAATAAGCATTACAATTGATTTCGCATGTCACATCTTCCAGGCTTATAGCTCCATTCACTTGGTTTTAACAGATTGAATGGGTTTTAGTTTTTTAAACAACAATCAAACTCAATGTCGGTTTAACAAAGTTACTTCAATGTTTCTATAATTTTTATTTTCTCTAAAAGCTGAATTAGTATTTCATTCATTATTCTCTTTCAATTAACAAGAAGTACTAATTCTGAGTATTCCATTATTGCCACCACTTAATCTAATAACAGGTCAATTGAAAAGTCCCCGACCTACCATAATGAAACATTTTTTGGCAAAATTGGTTTTTTTTACTCAACGTAATTCAACACGGTGGATGAGGAAGTTATTCGAAACCCTATTGATGGACCGTTTTTACTGACTTGTGACACTGTGCATTGTCTTGGTGAAGCAGCATTTTCTTTTTCTTCAAATGCGGCCGTTTTTCGGCAATTTCCTTCTTAAACGGTCCTATAACGCTATGTAATAGTCGCTGTTGATGGTTCTTACTTTTTAAAGGTAGTCAGTGAGAATTATTCCATGCGCATCCCAAAATACAGACGCCAGAATGTTGCCAGCCGACTTTTACATTTTCCCACGCTTTGGAGCGTGTTCATCGTGTGCAGTCCACTCGGATGACTGTTAATTGGACTTTGGAGTGAAATGGTGGAGTCATGTTTCATCCATTGTCACGTATCGATGCAAAACCCGGGTTTATTACGCTTGATCATCTTCAAACACTGCTCCGAATCATCAACTCGTCGTTGTTTTTGGTCAAAAGTGAGATCGCGCAGCACCTACTTTGCACAGAGCTCTCCATATCCAAATATTCGTGAATGATATGATGTATACGTTCAGTTGATATCTTTAGAGTGTCTGCTATTTCATTCAAATTCAATCTACTTTCATTCAAAATCATTTCGTGGATTTTTTCATGTTTTCGTCGGTAACAAACTCTTTTGTGGAGTCCACTGCGTTCACCGTCTTCGGTGCTCATTTCACCACGTCTAAACTTAACACACCGACCCTTGATAGTTAGTTTGCCTGGAATAGTGTCCGGAAACTCGGTGTCAAGCCAACTTTTTGCTTCAACTGTAATTTTTTCCTTCAAAAAGCAATATTTTATTAACACGCGAAATTCCTTTTTATCCATTTTTTCACAATAACAAAAGCTGCTTCACTCAAAATGCTATAATTCACAAACTAATGATCCGACAGCTGCTACAACAGACATATTTATACAAGCATCTTTTGAGTGTTAGAGCTAACTAAAAAACATATGGATTTAGTTCTAGTAGCGCCATCTATATATCAGGCCGGGGACTTTTCAATTGACCTGTTAAGTTTTCACTTATTTTTTCTCGAGGCAGATAAATGCCTGAAGGATGACCTCACATATCAAAATTTTGTACACTAATTTCTACTAAAAATACTAAAAATATGTGAATCATATTGCGGAGCATCAAAAATAGCATGCAAAATTTTATTTTAGAACCGTTGAATGATGGCTATATCAGACACTTGCCAGCAGCACATCATAGTTGAATAATTATGAAAGTTTTGAATGTTACTTCAGTTTTATTTTCCTATAACAATAAATATTTTTTATACTGAAGAAATTAAATCTTAATCTAAGCAACTGAATCAATATAAGAAATATAATCGCTGTGAAATTAAATTGAAACAAGTTCTATGCATAGAATTAACATTATTTTTTTATTAAAAGTCCGTTTAATTCCATTATGTTTTATGCTTAATATAATGCCATTAAAAAGTCTCAAATAGTCCAATAGTCAGTAGCTCGATGGCATATAGTCCCTTAAGTTTAAGGGTATTGGTCTATTGTGGGTTATTAATACATACTTGCAAGTTAACTTATATTCATAGTTACGCCATATACTCAAATATTTCATGCAAAATCTACATCCGTACTCCAATAACTCGTATGCGCATATAACGGCACCTTGTTGGAACTATAGTTAGTGAATGACAGCAGTTGATCTAATATAAAAATATATACCAAAGACGCTATAAACATTATTTAAAAAATTGTTGTTGAATGCAACATTCATTCCTGGAAAGGTTACAATTTAAAGCAATGTCGAAACGATTTATAATGAAAGCCAACGCTAAGTTGTGAAACAAGTGAAAGATGATGTTATATATAGTTTTAACGTAAGTTTTCATTACTGAAATGTAGTGAATTAATAAAAACTTAATTTTCTACTTAGTATTAATTTACTACATGGTAATATAAATAAAATAATAAAACAAAAATGTTTTATAATGTAATTAATTTAGCATTACAGTGCAACTGTATTTTCAACTAAATCACAATATCACTTAAAGTTATCACAAATGTTAAGCAGCGGTTGGAATTGTATCACAACAAGCAAAGAACTAAAACAGCGTTTTTCCAATTTATAACCTCTTATTATCAACAATATTTTGAAGAATTTGGCAGATAATTTTACAGGCTGATTCAGTTACTTGTTCAAACCTATCACACAGCAGTCTATTTCAATATGCGACACGACATTAAACGCCAACTAATAGATCCAATAAATCATTCGGAAACAATATATTTTATCATAATATTCTTCCAAACCATACGGCACGAAACAGATCCGCACCTTCCACGGTTGAATATTTCACAGGCCGACAGATCGCAAGAAATTAATTGGAAAGGTAATCTAACAATCGTCAGTGAAACGCGGAAAGAACATTCCTCGACAGGTCGACGACACTCGACTCCGAAACCAACTCCAAGGAGGTTTGTCTCGACACCTCCCCTGGTCCTCCCACCTTCTGAACGCGCTCTGTCCCATCCGGGCGAGTGACGGGACAGAGCGCTAGAGCGCGGGGCACGAGGGGGGGAGAGACAGCGGAGGGTGGTTGTTTCCGCCCGATGAATTTAATATTCGACGAAGCAGTCGCTCTCGCGATTTTGCGTTTCTGTTTTCGACGGGCCGAGAACCGTAACGAGATTTCGGCGTTGATGAGATTCCGTCAAAATGGAATAGAAAATCCAACTTTATTTATTACCTTCGGTAATGGTTCCAAATATAGTCGGTATTGTTTATAGAAAAGAGGTATGGGGGCCATATTTGATAAATTGATCGTTTCCCGAGTATCAATCAGTTATTTTCGGGTTTTTCTGATGTTATCTAATGACATGCCGAAGCTACAATTTGAATAATGAACTTAAGAATACTTCACAATTTTCAATATAGTCTCAAGAACTTCTGTACACACGTCATCAAGCTGTTTAATGTATTGCCTGTCTCAATTTGTAAATTCGTTTCAGAACCAGGCAATATTTTCCTTCTCATTGTATTCTAGTTAAAAGGAGACACAATGCTGTCCGATAAGTTCGAACGTATAACCGAACTGGTCTGCCAAAGCCGTCCGGTTGCCACACGTATGCAGATTTCTTCAAAACAATAAAGATCAGAGGTTATAAGCTGGAAAACGTTATTTTAATGCTTTGCTTGTTTCGATAAATTTCAAATCGCTGCTTATCATTACTCTGATTGAAAATTCCGAAGCCAGACAGAACAAATTGCGTTAGTCAGTTACTTTGAACAAGAGCGAGATAATGGTGGTCCCCTCTTGCCAGTACAATTCATTAGAGAGGTAAGCATATCTATTGTAAAATATTAATTTACTGTAATTTTTATTGAAAATGTTTTTAGCATGTTGCAGCATCACTGAATATTTGTTTGGACACGGTCACTGAAATATCTTAAAAAATTAAAAATTTAATCTTGAATTCACAGAAAAAAAAAGTCCACGTGCGAAGCATGCGACGAATCAAGATCAACTTGATGTTAGCTTATATGAAATATATAATTTTTCAATACAAGCATAATTTAATACAATTATTTCAAAGTCTGAAAAGTATGGAAAAGGTTTAATGGAACCTAATATTAATAAAAATAGTGTTATAACAAAATTGAAAAAGGCACATGGGAATAATTATTGATTAGGTTTTATTAGTCATAACTTTCATTAATAACTCAGTGCATATGTATTGTACTTCATGCTGGACCCAGGAAGAGTTAATAATATCTTCGGTTTGGATGAACTCGATCCTACACAATGACAATGACAATCATGCACAGATATTAAATATATTGGAAATTAACAACTTAGTTATTCACTTGAATCAAATATTATGAATATGGTGCAGCGACCTTCAGTTGTTTCGAATTTTCCCGCAATTCTCAGCAACCCACAGTTTTACTCGAGGCGCTGCACATACCTGAAGTTAGTACCCACGGTGAGGTGGCAAACAAGTGGTGCCGACAGAGGGTACTACGTGGCAACCTCGGGTGGTGAAGCTAGGGGATGACGTGACGCCTCGAGGTTCTTTCGGTTCCTGACTCTGAGAGTGATCAGACGTGTCCACTGTTCGTAACACCTGAAGGTAACCCTGCCACGTGCATTTCTTTCTTTTTTAAATTCTTATAGTGTGATCTTGTTTATTGTTTAATATATATATATATAAATATATATATATAAATATATATATATAAATATATATATAAATATATATATAAATATATATATATATATATATATATATATATATATATATATATATATATAAATATATATATATATATATATATATATAAATATAAATATATATATATATATATATATATATATATATAAATATAAATATATATATATATATATATATATATATATATATATATATATATATAAATATAAATATATATATATATATATATATAAAATATAAATATATATATATATATATATATATATATATATATATAAATATAAATAATAATAAAATTATAAAATTATAAAAATAAAAATGAAAGTAAAATATATTACTTGATTCATATACTAATTCGTAGGTGGTATAGCTCTAAACTAAAGATGATATGGAAAAGAGTTCCATGTAAATATAATAAAACCCAACGATAATATATGTATTTGGTTTAATATAATGTTAAAATAAATTACATTTGATAATATTATATTTGTTTAATTATTTAATTTCGATTAAAATTTTGTTATAAGTCAAAGCCAAACTCAACTAAAACTTAGAATTGATGCGGCGACGTCATAAATTTAGGTAACGTGAGTACAATACTTCCTTGGATAGACTCTATATAAGTTTTTATGATGAACAATAGACTAAAGCTATTAATATCACTAAAATATCGTAGAGAGCGCTGTAACAAAAAAGGTTACAGCAAAAATGACCAAAGCTAGTGAGAAACATAATTTCAACGACTTCAAGTTCTGCTGCAAATTTAGCGACCAGGGAGATGGATTGAATGATGACCATCAGCATAGAAAAATATGGAAAAAGAGAAAAATTAAACATTAAAAAGTTATATATAACATAATAGTAAAAATTATAATAGTACAAGCCTCATATCAAATGTTCCCATCATAAGAACAACATTCATAAAAATTATATAAAAGAGTACTTCAAATAACTCGCGAAGAAACAAACCATGTGATAAGATTTTAACACTCTATCAGACCATGGAAGGAAATATTAGACTTGAGGAACATACCATTTTCTATTTTATTTATTTTCATTCTGCTTTCGATTTTATAGGTTGTCTCTGATATGCCCCGCTAAAATTATTAAACTTCTTCAAGCACCGATGGTTCTGCTGCCGAAGGATCTGTTATATTAATTTGAAATCAAAGTGGGTGTTCACCATGGATGCACAGAACATAATTATTGATACATGCGAAAAGTCTTTAAAGAGATATATGTGATTCACTATAATGCAAACTTCTTGACTGATCAAATAATAATAACGCTATATTAGTAACTATATGCAGATCCTGAGGCATCGAGAATTTATTTCTCAATAGCAGAGCCATATGGATTGAGAATTAACGAAGAAGAGACTAAAACCTTGACTACTGACGGATTATCTGCTATTGTAAACTTTAACGGTGTCTGATAAAAGTAATTGTAAGAGTTCATGTACCTGTGGTCAATAATAGATGCGAAGACAATTCATGTATGGTTTAAGCAGCAAACTGAATCGGTCTAGGTGCTGGAGCTCTTGTTTCTCTAAATTGGCACGAATAAATGTAAGAAAATATTATAATCAAAATCAATCTTTTCTTGCAAAATCATACAGACTAATATTGGCAGTAATAACAGTGGCGAGGTTTGGATGCTCTATAACTTATCCTATTTCCACGAAATTATTCTGTATCTATATAAAACGTAGAACTTGGCTATTTTTATTGAAAAATATTTTGTTCCCCTTCAGGATGCAACGTATATATTTCAAGACAAATGACAATATGGCGCAAACTCCACAGTTGCAATTACGGAATCTTTTATGCTAAACTATGTGGTGAAACGATCATAAAACCTACACATTTGATTATTGGAATAATGTGGCATGGTCCGATGAATCTTCATTTACTTTATTTCCTACAAGCGGCCTAGTTTAACATATGTATAGAAAACCACAACAAATTTTTACCCACCATGCTGCCTGTACTGAATAACAGCTGGTCTTCCCATTCGCATCACTGACCTGATTACTTCAAATAAATATCTCGATATCCTCAATGCTGGTATCCTCATCTTGGTTTTATTAACACCATAATTGAATCGCTATGGCGAGTTTTAGTAAATCTGAATGACACCCAGATCTTAAGACCAAAATCTCGACCGCTATACTGATACACTTAAAGACGGTGGGATAGTTTTAAATCATTTTTACAGTTCCTTAGCTACTGACAGGACGATTTTATTGAACCTTGTGATTGAATTTTCCATTTGTCTGCAAACGAGATAAAAAGCCTTTGAAGTCCAATTAATATTTTAAAATCTATTTGATTCCAATAGAATTTAAGTGGTAAAGTTATGATATTAAGAAAATTTCTAAATCATAATCGACAATTTTCATGTCGTACTAACTAAACGCCACTTTTTAACAATAGTTCACCATAACCTAATTATACATAGACAATCGCAAAGAGTACCGTCATAGTAACAAACCTAGCTCTCTAAATTAATCAGATTTCAATCCTCACGCAATTTAAATTTGACTGTACCATCCTCATCTTTATTAACGTTCCTTTTAGATGATGAAAAAAAAATATTTCATAAACATTTTCTGTATTGTTTCGTACAGTTAAAAATCATTTTTGAAATAAGGAAACTGAAAATTCGTCAAAAATATGAAAATCAAGTAACCAAATTATCTCAACACCTCCATTTTTATTGATTAGTATGAATTAAATATTCAATGAAAACCATGTCCTGGTGTACAACTATTCTGTGACTTGATAAATTGAATTGACGATGAGGAAAATTGACAAAAACAGAACACCTATTTTAAAAACTTAAAAGAATTGTTTTTCCAATTAACTTTTATCTCCTTACTCACTTTTAGGGAGTTTAAGCCCAAATTACTATTTAAATCATCAGTTGTTTGTTTATAAATATCATATGTTTTCTTATTTAAAATTAGCTAATGATAGTTAAAAAATATGAGGCAGCAGTGCCCGGTTGTTTTATGGATTTTCTATAAACTTTCACTAATATCGCATAACATAAATACTTCAAAACAACGATATTGATATTTTATTTCAAGTCTTTGTGTAGGCCTAACTGGATGTTGCGTCCATATATTCGAGAATCCTCATAACTCTATTATGAAATGTTTCTTATAACAATACGATCACAATGTAAACAGTTATCTCTATTGTCGTCGTGTGTTGGTCAGTTTCATTCAATAGTACGTTATAAAACGCAATACCTAAAGGAAAAACACCTCATTCCACACGGTAGTTTCCCTTTTATGGCTGCATCGAACAACTTATTATAGATATACATGTGCGTCCTCTCGTGCTTTGCAAACACCATAAACTTTTAGCATTATTGACCATCGTGTTTTATGCTCTTGAGTGGTTGTAACGCTTTAAAATATTTCAGGCTCCGAGAGGATTTCCAACCACGATATCATAGCCATAAGCTCTCTATGTTTATAAACATAAACTCGACCAACAAAAAAAGAAGGAACCATATTGAAACCGAGCATTGTTTATCGAAAATGTAATATATACGGCATTTTATTCGCAAAATATACTAAAATAGTAAATATGATATGTATACTTTACGGTATACTAGTTTGTTTATATCCATAGAGCCATCTGCTTACCAACAGTATAACGAAAAATTCAACGTTATTTTAATATCTCATCTTTCATAAGAAGGTCTAAATTTTACGATTAATGTAATTTTATTGAAAATTTTAATGATATGTATATAACTTGATATACAAACACTGTAAAACAAAGTACGAAATTATACTTGCTGTGTTTGTTCCCGAGATTTATTACACTAGTCAGTACACCACTAAATTATTCTACCCTATTTAAATATGTCTTGGTCTCTCTTAACAACAATAATAATAAAAAGAAAAATTGGGATTCATACCAAAAAATATTTTTCTTCGTTGAACACAGATGAAGCACACAAAATAAAACTATGAAACAAGGGAGATGAAACAACTAATTCAAGATACAATATCTAAGCAGCGAAACAAGCAAAATAAATCAAATTATATTTGGAGTAAGGGGATAAGAGAATAAAACAATTATGGTCAAAAAAGTTACCACTAACTGCAAAAGTAACAAAAGCCGTATTTAATATAAGGAAAAAAATAAGGAAGTTAAGTAAATATTGCCCTTTGATAATTGGTTATTAACGGAGAGGCTATTGAAAAAACTAACGCGAGAGAGAGAGAGGGAAGGAAAGTATGAGAAAGAGATAAGGAAGAGACAGAGAAGATGAGGAAGAACTATAATTCTTTTAAGCAATTTCACATATTATTTTGCATATTTAAAAAACATTAATTTTAATATTGAGGAGAAAGAACTCCTTGGTCTATTAAGAACATTTCAAGACAACAAATTTGAGGCTTTACTTATAAAAAATTCATATCAAATTTGTTATTCAAATATCAGAACTTATTGTTATTCGGTATATATGTATAATTTATAGTGAATTTTGTGGTAAGATTAAAAAGCTAATACTCCAACAACATGTTTTTAGAAAATCTTGTCTATCAATATTTTCATCCAAAAAATTGTTATAGTACACTCAGCAAACTGCTTAAGAATACTATATATATTTTGTGCTGTTGCTGCGCCACTCTTCAACATATTAATATACGCAATTAGAAAAACATATCTAAAATGGAATGGAAGTTCGATGAAACTCATATAATAAACAAAAGAGGGATAATAGTCAGAACGTCCTCAACTCATTATCATCAATAGGGATGTTTGAAAAATATACCAACATTATTGCAGTACGTGATTATAATTATAATAATATTTAGAACAATTAATTGTTTCGCCTTTATTATTGATCAAAATGCTTTGTTTTGCTATTTAAATATGATTTGTTTAAAGCAACTTATATATAAATACTGTTAATACAATTATATAAATACTGTTAATACAATTACCATATGTGCATATTTTGACACCACTGCTGAAAGCATTCCTTGGCTTAGTTTAATGGAGTTTTGATAAATTCGGTTTATGATTAAGATTTCCGAAGGTGGATTGAAGGTATTCAAAGGCCATGAAGTTGTCATGAACTTTTTTTCCATCCATGCTTTATAAAATATCCCTGGTCTTGAGATGATTGGCACAAATATGATGTTCGAGGTGTGAGGTCACCAAACGCGTATTGAGGATGCCGTAAATTAACCTAATCTACTAAAATGTAGGCCCAAACAACATATGGGATACCTCACGAATGGTAGACTGCATTTTCTCAGTTGCTCAGTCGTGAAATAATGGAACTTGTGAACACCAAAATTTGGGAAACCATACCGTACCATACCATAGATTATATAATTTCAATTTGGATAAAATCAGCACAATTCAAAAAATTATCAGGCCAACTAGCGATTTACTCATAAATAATGGTCCAGACAATAGCAACCACGCACATCGATTTGTTTATTTATGGGCTAGACAGGACTAGACTGTGTGTTTGAAAAAAAAACGGCGTGTTTAGTCCAGTTATGAGATGTAATGAGTCCTGTACTATTTCGAAGTAAGAGTTTCTCGACTTAAATAATATAGTTTTTAATTAAAATAAAAGTGTTACAACCACTGTACGTTTCATAACATATATATTTTCACTGTAAGAGCTTTCAAGATACATATCAGAATAATTTATTCTAATACATTTATTTTGATAACCCATTAGTATAAAATATCCTTCATATCCATATTATATTTATTAAAGGACATTTCTGATACGACCAACTGATAATTAAATCCGGATTATATAAAGTGTTTTTCAGATCGGGACGAACAGCTAATATTTAACCGGTTCCAAATGGAATGTAAATTCCAACATGATTGTTGAATGAGATACGACAGAGAAGAATAATCAGATTATGCAAACGATAGATCCGGCGACATCCTGTACATTCGGCATCGATCCGGCGACAGAGGGGACACATAAATACAGTCCGGGAATCGACTGGTCGCCCACGCGTACTCCTCGATTCCGTTTCGTTTATCTAATCCCAGTAACACGATAACCAGGCAGTGTGTCGTCCACGCTAATTCCGCAAATGATAATTTTGCACGTCCATATTTAAAATTCCACATAGCCTATCGCCCGTATTCCCGTTTTTGCGTTAACAGATTCACCTGCTGGTGTTTTTTTTTCGAGCTTGAATACATACAGGCCGCAGGAGCTTGTGTTTTTATTAAACCCACTTAACCAAAAATACAACGGCTTTTAACCGATAAAAAAATTGGAAAATTGAATTCTCGTATCACATAAATTTTGAGAGGAAAACTCAATGCAAGCTTCCTGCAGTGAATACGCAAAGTGATATACAGAATATCTATCTTACAGAAAAAAAAACTATTTGACCATATGTTAGGTTATTGCATATATATTGATCAGCTATATTTATTGATGAAAATCTGAACAACCTATATAAAATAGCGTTGAACAATCTACTTCTTGAAGTAGATGGTTTTGACATTTCTCTACATAAAATAATATTTTTCATTAGGTATTATTGACGCAGTCAGTGAACACAAGCGTTAATAACAAAAAAACTCACAATAGACTTTTATTCAAACAATTTATGAATCGTTATATATCATCATCAGTTTATATGCGACGGAAAATGCCATTTCGAGTCATTTCAACATAACAGTTTAATTGCTTGCAAACAAAAAAAAGTTTTTTCTAACGTTTTCAATAGCAAAAAGTCTCGTGTTAGCCTGAGTGAGTCATGTACATCAACACTGAAGCGAAATATTCATGGCCATAATATCTTGCTGTACATTGATCCCATCATGATCAATAAAGTGTAGTTTATTACATATTGCTGAATTCATTTGAAACTAGTACTACAGATGTTCAGCGATAGCAAAAAGAAGGGCAATAACGCGTAACAGACGCAAAGCCATGCTCTGGCAATACAACACTCGCCCACATGTTACAAAATATGTGAAGGATAAACTATAGTGGAATTGAGACTTCCCTCACAGCCAGCATACTCACCAGACATAGCTCTTTCTAAATATAGTTCGTATTAGTTAGGCATAGTATATTTCCAGCTTAATTTGGTCGGCAGAGGGTTCCAAAATACTAAAGATTTGCAAAAATAGCTCAATTATTGGACAGTTGCCGAGACAGCATCGTTTATTCGCTACAATATTGTTCAATATATTGGTAAAAATATGAGAAAAAGTTAACAAAAATATGGCCGAACAAAAAATATTTTGAGTAATGTATATTGTACCAATTTTTCTCAATAAAATTTTTTTAAGTTATAAAATGAGCGTAATACATACAATCATCTAATACCTCATTATTTCATTCAAATAACCCCCTATTAATGTCATCCATAATACACTTTTAATGATTCAGTTATAATAAAATGCATGGTAACTAATTGACGAGTCATCAAGTATACTTTTAATTTTAGGAAGGGAAGGTCTGGTCTTTCTGACCTGGAAGAATATCTAGCGAATATGGAAACTTGGACGTGATTACTATATTGTAACGCAAAACTCAGGAGTAGTTTTAGAAAAGAAAATAAAATATCAACATCGCTGCACCTGATACCAATTTTATGAAAAACGCTTAATACCAATTAAGTGATCTATTATTTATGAAAAATGAAAAATAGCTATCGGAATCAAAACATATGTAGTTCGCTCAATAGACGGGAATAATCAATATGACTAAAATTGTATATACAGTTACTACAGTGCTTCTAATAAAACAGCCAATGCACGTAATTAAAATTTATGACGTCAGTACGTCGCAATGTTGCTGCATCAAATTGGACATTTGATTTACAACGTTTGCCGGTTTATAACCTCTAATATTATTACTAACCTTTTGAAGAATTTTGTAGACATTTGACAACAGGGCCATCATTTGACCACTACCAACACAAATCGAATTTTATAAACTGTTTCGGTTACATGTTCCGACGTATCAGACAGCATTCTATCTCTTTTTAACGAAGACAAAATGGGAACGAAATATCTGCTCCGAGTTTAAAAAGAATTCTACATTTTCACAACTTGCATTTATATTGTATTTAGCAGTATATTCGACACCATGTATGACGTATATTGACTATTTTATTGAAAGGAATCCAGAAGAATCCAGCGAAGAAATATGTATTACATAATAAATCACAAGATTCTAAATATTTCAATAGAATGTAGTTCTGCTGAATATGAGGAACTAAAAATATTGGCAATTTATACCAAAAATAATTCCAAATTATTGAATATGAGAGTATATTTGCACTATCTTTTATTACGTATGTAATAGGTGAGGCAAAAGTCCCGCTACCATTTTTATTGCTAGCCGTTTTGGTTACCTAACGTTTAGCTCAGATACGCTTCAACCATTGTGTTGTGTGGATGTCCAAATTTTACTAGGGATAAATATACGCCACAAGAACGAGCAGAAATATTTATTGAAAATTATCGTTCCATTATTGCCATTCAGCGGAAATGGCATCAAAAATATGCGAATCGTCCAGTGCCTTACAAAACCACAATTTATCGTGGTACACATTTATGACAGTACGCTACAACAGCAGACAAGTCTCGTTCTGGGAGATAATGGACGTCTCGTAACGCTGAAAATGTGGCTCTGGTATGCGATAATGTTGCAGAGTCTCCAGAAACATCAATTGGCAGACGTGGTTCCCAGTCACACATTTCTGCACGCAGTTTAAAGCGAATTTAGAAGAAGGTCCTCTACAAAATTCAATTAATCCAAAAATTGTTACCGAGATATCCTGACTAACGTAATGTAATCCTAAACCTACCTTGCGAAATTGAGGATCTTTCGTCTAAATTTATAATGAGCCTATTTTCTTCTCAGTTGCCACATCAATAAACAGAACATTCGGTTTTGGGGGACACAGAATGCCGAACGGTACCAAGACATGATTCAAATTTTTTTTGTGCCTGAAATGACGTTTTTCCATGAAGACTAATTTCGTGAAGTGACGATTTAGCATGACCAGCCAGATCTCCGGATTTAACAGCACCAGACCTTTTCTGATGGATTTTTTTAAAATCAAAATTTATGTGAATAAGCCACAAACGATTTAACATCTTAAAGACAATATTCGTCATGAAATTGAAGTAATCCAGCCTCAGATGTTGCAGCATATCATGAAAAATTGCCGAAAGTTGCATAGGGAACCCCAGTCACCATTTAGCCGATATAATTTTTCAATTATAACGAGTAGAAAATGTGAATACCAAATAAACTTTTTATGGAAACCAAACTTGCTTATCTAATCTTCGGGCAAAGTTATAGGCAATCAAAATGGTACCGGGACTTATACCATGTTCTTTTATTTCAATTTTTTTTTTTTCCAATTTATCAATAACATATTTTTATGGATAAATGTTTTATGATAAAATTATAGTTCTTTATCATCAGTTCCCATTGTAATAATCAGACGATATCACCAAAAATTGAAAGATGTGGATGGGTATAAGGATAATCTGTAACAAAACTCGTAATAAATAATTTCACAATTGTTTTAGGAGATAATTACAAACATTCCATTGAAATGTCAAATTATATTTAACAATATGTAGATTTGCCAATACTCAAAATTGAAGGAGTGCCCATCGAGAAATTAATTTCTATACCCAGTGCAAGTAATTATATCATACTCTGTATGTGTAATTGTAATAGTAATTGTTTGTCTCATTTTTAATTACTACCATAATAATATGTTCTTTCAAGAAAAAAAAACGCTGATATATATATATATTATTTATATCTACACTTGGCAAAAAATAATTTAAAACGAAACAAAAACATATTTCTTTAAACCGTCGAAAAACGGGCGTAATATGTCTATGCAAATGTTTACCGGAAGACGAAGGAGTCGACGTCTTGGGCGCCGCGCCACGGGCAACAAACAACGACGCCCGGCCCGACGCCGGCGTCGTCTCCGTCGACGAATTCGTAATTTATCATTTTATCGCGCTAATGTAACGAAATCTGATTATGTAAATTTGTTGCCGGCGTAAAATATTATCTTTTGACGAGAGACCGAGAACAAAATTAAACGCGCTAACGTTCACAACGAAGAGCGAGAGAGCTGCTCGCTTTTCCGCCACCAATCGAACCAGCTTCTCGTCGTCAAAACAGTAAAGCTGCGGAATTTTGATTCAGAGGATTTATGAAAGCGTATATTATAAGTCAGGAAATGCGTGGGAATGAAAGCAAATAATTTTAATGTACTTGAAAACAATATATTTAGAAAAAAGGGAATTAACAACGATTTGTTAAATCATCGGTACTGCCAGTACAATTTTATTATCCCATAAACGAAAACAGTATACTGTAAAGGCATTACTCACCACCTTTTAAACTGGGCACTAATAATATACAGTCCGCTCAATAAAACGGTACTTATGTTAAAAATGAATATCTTATGTCATCTAAATTGAAGACGTTAAGACGACGCAAAGTTGCGGCGCAAGGTTTTGCTCCATTTTACACTGTAGGACAAAATTCTAATCTAAATAAAATAACAGGCCATTTCAAAAGTCCCCAGCCTACCATAGTAAAACACATTTTTTTTGCAAAATTAGTTTTTTTTGTTCAACATAACTCCCTTCAAGGGTAATACACTGATTATAGCACTACTAATAAACTTATAGTATAAACTCTCCAACTTTTTGATACCCTTTTTGGAGTACGATTTGTCTTTTAATTCAAAACAGGCCTCGGTTTAGGCCATCAACTCCTCATTGGACGAAAATGTCTTCCCAGCGAGCATTCTTTTGAGATCTGAGAACAGGAAGTAGTCGCTGGAGGCCAGATCTGGAGAATAAGGTGGATGAGGAAGCAAGTGCCACCGTTTTAATTAACTTGTGACACGGTGCATTGCCTAGGTGAAGCAGCACTTTCCGTTTCTTCAAATGCGGCCGTTTTTCGGCGATTTCGTCCTTCAAACGGTCTAATAAACATATATGTACAAATACGCATAAAATATACAATTGCGATCCTAAAATTAGTTAGTACAGATTTCTAGTGACGTCAAAGTATTTTTGTACAGTCATCTTCTTGTATGATACCGCTCAGTCACACATTACAGGAGATGTAAAGGACACAATCTTACAGCTTGAATGGATAACTGATACTTGTTTAGATTAATGCAGCTTAGATGAGCCGATACATATCGATGAGAAATTAATAAAGAAATTGTTTCTTGGATTTCGCATTAATGACCATCAAAGTCGCCATATCAGTATTTCCACCCCCATAATAATATAGAAATTAATTTCATCCAACCGAATTAAGCTGAAAATAAAACGAAACGGTCCTAACTCAATTAAAACGATTTAAGATAATCGCATTAGGTAATTTTAATAATTGCGCCAAATTGTTATTTCGTTCTGATGAATTCTCGTGAATTCTCATCGCCGGGATTTATTGGGCATCGATTATTCTCATCGGTTTAATTAATTGGAATAAATGAAGCGATTCAATGGATAATAATTGACTTTTTCTAATTAACGATCTTTTATTTTTTTAAATGCTAATTAAAAATGGGTTTTTGGTTAGCGTTGGGAAACATCGAATGAATCCGACTATAGAATGTTCTGTGGTTGCCTACATTTTGCCTACATAGTATAGTACACTGTAGATATATATATATATATATATATATATATATATATATATATATATATATATATATATATATATATCATATATATATAATATATATTTATATATATACAGTGTATATGTATATATGTAGATATATATATATATATATTTATATATATATACATATATATATATATGTGTATGTATATATATGTAGATATATATATATATATATATATATATATATATATATATATATATATATATATAATTTATATATCTACAGTGTATCGTAACTTATTTACAAAAAAGTAAATTATATTAAATGCAATGAAATACGTTATATTTACCAAGTTACAATTTGAAATATTTCATTCTTTAACATGATTTCCTCGAAACTTATTTTATGTACTTTAAGCCATTCCTTAATTATTGCAGCCTTTGTTGATAAACTTGTTGAGATTTATATATATATATATATATATATATATATATATATATATATATATATACATATATATATCGTAGATATACAATGCACCGTACATAACAATAACTAATGTTTCCTCCAAGATCTGAAAAAGCTGATCTTCAAACTACTGCAAAGGCAAGTTACGGTTTATTTCTTCATGGTAGTCACCCTTGGACTTAGGGAAACAGTAATTCTGTACCAGGAATAAAATCATTCCTGTTGCCAGCATGAAGAACTATATGTCTGCAATGAATAAATTTTATGACTAACAAAACCTAATCGATAGTTAATCGATAGATATTATATCAACATTTATCCTTTTGCATCAACCTTTGTTGTCTTTACACTATATTTATTATCATCTTGCCATGAGCAACCGAATATACGATTCTGAAATATTCATGTATCATTTAAATATATAAAATTATATATATACGATAGAGATATTTTGAAGAATTTTCAGACGTTTGGCAAACGGACAACTTTTGCAGGCTCATTCCGTTAGATATTCGAACTTCTCTAACAGCATTCTATCTCTTTTTAAATAGAATAAAATGACAAAGATAATATTGTCTGACTGTAAAACGAATTTACAGACAGACAAATATTGATTTATTTATAACTTATTTTGTTAATATTCTGCTTTTAATCTTAATTTTATTTAATAGGAGTACGAGATTCATATATATTGATAATTAATAGTTATGTTATAGACGTTAATTAGTTTCTAGTATTTATGAGAGAACATTTTTTATGAGTTTTTAATATATTATTCGGTATATTTAAATATTTATTGTGATATATTATTGAAAAGTAGCAATTTCTATTATTATAAAAATACGATAAAAATATTTGGGCCAATATTCCATTTCATTTTTAAGTAGGTTTTTCATCCCAAGTAACACTGAAATATACAATTAATTTTACATCACTCAAAATTAAACTGATTCGACAACACAATGGAACTCGGTAATTATATGTTTTCCTTTTCTTCATTGCATTTTTTTCCATGTTGTCTACTCTCAAGTTGTTCTATTTATGTTATAAAGCGCGACTGACACGGCCCTGATTGTAAAAAAAGACGGTATGTTGTTGTTAGATAAAGATGTTATGAGTGAAATATCTAGGCATAGGAGTTTGGTTTATTTTAAAGTGGAATAGAGCCGGCAGTATCTTTTGTGTCCGCACTTCAATAAGTCGTCATTTCTTTTCGGAAAAAATAATTGGGTATTATTATTAATACAAAATGGACAAATGTTTTAATAGATCATTATTAAGTTTACTTCTTCTCTCCTTGTTCAAAATTTTAAAAATTTTGATACTATTTGTTAGTGTATTATTTGACAAGACAGTTTGCTTTATATGCTGTCTCGTGAATTTTAAGAATCTCGTGAAAATTACTAACTCCTTATGTATATATTACTTCTTTGTTGCTATAAAAAAACATGTGAATGTTACTTCTCTTCTTACTGTTAACTTAACCTTAATTTTATGTTAAATTTCTAGATCAAATATTACTATTAAAATTACCCAGGTTATTGAATCTTCCCTCAAAACTAGGGAAAATAAAAATATTACGACTGTGTTCCTAACTTAAATAATAATAATGAATATTTTATATATAATTACTCAACATGTACTAAGATATTATATATAAACACTTAATCTTCTTGTTGAAATTTTAATTCGAAATTAATTAATTATAAATTCAGCCATCCCTTGGTTAGAAGGTGTAATATTTCGAACATCAACTGAAGAATTAATCCTAAATTATTAATTGTTGTTCCATAAATTAAGTTCTCTTTTGAACTTTCGGTAGCAAATAACTTTTTTTACGGAATATGAAAAAACTGCTAAAAAGTATTGTCAAAATTAGGTTAGAATTAGGATTTATCTTGGCGGGACTGCCATGATTTTCCTTGTCGGATTTTACACTTTTGTCTTTAGAAAAATCATGATTATCAATAATCACAAACATAAAATTACGAACAATGTACCAGCGGGAATCAAACCCGCGACTCTCGCAGTAGTACCGTTCTTGCGCCTTGGTCACTACGCCAACGAAACTTCGTGTTGTGTATTTTATATTTATTGAAATAAATAGTGATTTTTCATCATCCCTATCCTTTGTTATTATCATATAAATATAATTAATACACTTACTAATATTTATTGAGTCCGGAAACTATAGAACTTATACAGTATGTATGTAGGTATTTAATAAGTAACAGATAAATAAATAAATTATTTACTTTAGAATCAATGATCCCTCTAAGATCAAACATCAAACATAGACAGAGCTTAATCACGTCGCGTAAATATGCGAGATTGTAAAGTTTACGTTTCTCATTTCGTTAGAATCCGTGCGACGCGAACCCGAAACTAGGCAAACGTCACCAGATCGGATATTTAACAGCGTGAAATTGCGTGGATAATTGTCGCGACCGCCTATTACGAAACAACGTATCAAGAATTCAATTGTACATTGGTGCGGGTCCCGTTTTTGTTATCGATTGTTGCACGCAAACCGCAGACAAACCGAAACAAATATGAATATTACACTACGCCCATCAATTCTATTTATACTGACAATTTTACTCTTTTAAATACGGCCTATGGGTTCACAGCCCTAATGTATTGCTAATCAAATCACGTTTTTACTACTAAATTGTGTTTTTTCTCCGCATATATCAATTTTTATGATGATAAAATGAATTGATTAATGTTCAGCATGTTTTTTAAATAATTTACTCCTTTTTAATCTCCAAACAAATTGATATTCGTGTAGCTATATAACTTTACCTGAAAACGAACTTACGCGTTGCCAATTTTGTTTCCAGAATTTGGTGCTATTCAGTTTCAGTAGCTGAAGAGTATCTGGATTATATAAGGAGTTGTAGCCTGCCTTCATGTTTCCCGGTGAAGTTTTGAATTATTCTTTAACTACGAGGATTCCTAGGTCTCGATACAGGTCTTCACTCCGAGCATATCAAGTTTAAGCAATAACAAGTCAAATGAAAAGTCCCCGGCCTGACACATATATAGGCATCACTAGAATTAAATCCATATGTTTTTTAGTTACCCCTAACCCTCAAAAGATGCATGTATAAATTTGACAGTTGTCGGATCAATTGTTTGTGAATTATAGCATTTTGAGTGAAGCAACTTTTGTAATTGTGAAAAAAAATGGATAGAAAGGAATTTCGCGTGTTGTTAAAATATTGATTTTTGAAGGGAAAAAATGCAGTTGAAGCAAAAACATGGCTTGATTCCGAGTTTCTGAACACTGCACCAGGAAAATCAATCATCAAGGATTGGTATTTTAAGTTGATGGGTGGTGGGTGCCGCGCGAGTCACTTTTCACCAAAAATAATGTCGAGTTGATGATTCGGAGCAGTGTTTGAAGGTGATTAAGCGTAATAAACCTGAGTTTTTGCGTCGATATGTGACAATGGATGAAACATGGCTCCATCATTTCACTCTGAAGTCCAATTGACAGTCATCCGAGTGAACTGCACACGATGAACCCGCCTCAAAGGGTGGGAAAACGCAACAATCGGCTGGCAATGTTATGGCGTCTGTATTTTGGGATGTGCATGAAATAATTTTCATTGATTACCTTGAAAAAGGAAGCACCATCAACAGCGACTATTGCATAGCGTTATGGTCAAATAGCAAAAATCAATGAATTGGGCGCGAATTGCTTTCTCATCCACCGTATTCTCCAGATCTGGCCCCAGCAACTATTCCTTGTTTTCAGTTCTCAAAAAAATGCTCGCTGCGGAGAAATGTTCGTCAAATGAAGAGGTGATATCCGAAAGTGAGGCCTAATTTGGAGCAAAGGATAAATTGTACTACAAAAATGGTATCGAAAAGTTGTGTTTTACTATGGTAGGCCGGCCGAAAATAACATACTAACTCTAATGTAAGCTCCAATAGGCCGTCTAAATGCTGCGTTAAAATTGGTATCTACTATAAATTATAGCCTATTTTAAGCTAATATTTTAACATTTCTCCAAAGATTTTATCAAATACCTGTACTTTATTTAGGTTTAGATTTATTCTTATATTTATTCTATTAACACTTTGGTTAATTGTTATGAAGAAACTTCTGTATTAATTTCAGTTTTTATGTTATTAGTGTTAATTATGATATCATTACTCATTAATTATATATAGATTAACTATATATTCAGCAAAGAGTTCTGCTTTTGCATAGTCTAGCCAATGGCACATAGTTACTTCTTATAGGAAGGGTAGATCTCTCTTAATTCTTTTGGTTTCCCTAGACAGAACAATCTAGGTTTTTATATGCTAATAACTCTTGTATATAGAAGTATATTAACTCTTCTACTCTTCGTCTTCTTTTGTGTTTTGGAGTTGTCGCTTAAATTTTTGATTTTTATTGACCAGTATGGTCCTATCTGAATGATCTTTAGTTTGTATTATTTTTCTTCTAGATTCTTTTTCCATTTCTTTTCGCCAGTTCTCGAATAGTTCTTAATAATAGTAATCTTTAGCTATATGTAAAATTACCTGGCACTTTTATATACTGGATATTGGATGAGGTTTCTGAGGTTTTCCACTATTCCTTCTAGTTGCTCTGTCTGTATATTAAGAATGATCTTCAAATTCAGGTTCAGATTTCAGGTTTACAAGTTATACAGGATGTTTGTTAATAAGGGTCGCTTCTACTAATCTTTATTATATGTTCACTTAAATTTAAGATTTATTCTAAGTTTAATTTGGGAGACATGTATATATATATATATATATATATATATATATATATATATATATATATATATATATATATATATATATATTAATAATATTAAAGTGATTTCTGAGTGAGCTCGCGCGGCACCCACTTTTTTTTTAACTTTTGATTTTTTAAGTGGTTTCGCCAGTAACAACCTCTTTTGGGCGTCCACTGCGTTCACCGTCTTCCATGCTTATTTCACCACATCTAAACTTAGCATACTAATCCTTGATGGTTGATTTTCCTGGTGCAGTGTCCGGAAACTCGGCATCAAGCCAAGTTTTTGCTTCAACTGTATTTTTTCCCTTCAAAAATCAATATTTTAACAATACGCGAAATTCCTTTCTATCCATTTTTTTTCACAATTACAAAAGTTGCTTCACTCACAAACAAATGGTCCTACAGCTGTCAAATTTATACATGCATCTTTTGAGGGTTAGGTGTAACTAAAAAACATATGGATTTAATTCTAGTGGTGCCATATATGTGTCAGGCCATAATATATATTTGCACATAAATTAATTTAAAATAACTTACAAATATCAACACTATTAACTCACATTTGATACATTTTCATGTAGAAACATCTGTGACAGACTTTTCAATATGTTATTTTGGGCGAAGTGTGAACATGTTTTAGTTTGTTAAAAATGTCTGAATCTGTACCGACTATATTGCATTTACAAGAACTTTTACTTGTTTACTTCAAGATTAAGAAAACATCAGCTGCAGGTAATGAAAAGTTATGGGAAGCTCATGCCAAACATAATCCTTTGATTTCAATATGTGACTACTGGTTTGGGCGTTTTAAAAGTGGTTATTTTAACAGTGAACACAAAGAGGGTTATGAAGAGACAATAAAAATTGAAACCGATGATTTGAAGGCACTGATGATACATGTAAAGCGCAAGACGGACATGTAGAATTGTTGGAAATAAAACAAGAATTTATTTTCAATCGCTTGAAGAACATGAGAATCATCCAAAAGCTTGTGTAACATACTTTGTGCCGTATCAACTGAAGCCAAGAGAAACTGAAATGCGTTTGGTTATGTGTGAAATGGCGCTTCAAAGGCAAAATCAGTAAAGTCTTTTACATCGCCTTGTTTTTAATTATGAAAAGTCATACCAATAAAATATAATAAGACCGTCAACGGGATTCATTATCGACTACAATTGATGCGTTTAAGCCTAGAACTATTCGAAAAACGACCAGAATACGAACAAAGACTCAAGAATCTTATTCTTCAGCACGCCAACTCTCGACCGGATGTTGCAAAATTGGTGAAAACATATTTAGAAGCTTTGAAATAGTACTACCGTATTTGTGGTATTCTCCAGACCTTCCTCCAACTGATTACTAAGGTACCTAAAAAAATTGTCGATACGTGGATAGCCTCGAAAGATACATCGTTCTTTCGAGATGAAATCCTCAAATTGTCTGAAAAATGGGAGAAATATATTTTGTGTAAAATAGAGTGTACCAAATTTACACAGTAAAGGTTCAAATGAAAAAGACTAATTCATAGCCCAATATAGAATAAGCCAAATAATAAATAACTAAATACTTTTTAAAAGCCAATTATCCAGAGTGAAAACGATATTGATTGATATAACTGTTTGAATGGGGACGAGACGAGAGAACGAGAAGCGAAAATAAATCCAGACGAAGGTGGCCGTCCCCGAACATAGAGCGGACGGTTGATGGGCGAGAAAAAAAAACCAAGGAAAAAGTTTGGCCCGACCTCCCGCGAGAGCCAGCCGCTTGCAAATAAAAGGCCCGAGAGCGCCTCATGTGACTCCATTCCTGTCCGTTTTTCGAGAAGTTTTTCCTTTTCATTTAAATGGGAAAAGTTTTATTTCAATCATGAGACCGGGACGGTGGGTCGACGTGGGGAGCGCGCGCGGTTCGACTTAACGACGGCGGCGCGAGACAGTTCGTGACTTTTATTAACACGCCACCGTCTTCGGCGCTAATTTATTTAACATTCGATTAATTCGGAGACGCGGCACGACGATTGTGATGCAGAATAAAGCTTCACCGATAATTTAACTCTGTGGATACAAATTAAGTAAAATTAATTACAGTTTTAACAATATTGTGTCGATGTAATGGGCTGGGAAAAAGAATTTTCAGAAAAAGTTGGATGTCTTACAATTTGCCACAATTTTTGCCAAGATGTCTAGTTTTGTCACGATGAGCGGCAACGCATTTCCTGTTGATCAATTCTAGAGCATACAGTAATCTTCACGGACTCCAAATTCTTGCCCATACTCATATATTTCCAAATTTCCTGTGTTCCAGACTATTATGCCAGTAACTAGTGCCCACGCGTTACTTTTTATGAAAATTGTCGGTAGGTGGTATTTTTTGTTAATTTTGAGTTTACATCATACCTTAATTAGTTTATACTAATGATCTCTCTGTATTATACACAATGTATTAAACTAATAAAGTTTCTCCCATAATAGAGTAAAAAGACTAATTTAAAATTTATATATTACTAAAATTTGCTTTTAAAGTATTTTCAATATATCAGATATGTATTTGATACATAACATTAATTAAAATAATAAATATCTGTGTATTAAAACTTATTAAAAAATATGCAAACTATATCAAGAACTAACACTCACTAACTTATTATTTAAATTGCGTTTAATTAAATCTAGTTTCCATTAACTTTCAATAATTCACAGAATATTAATAAGTATAAACCATTACGCCACTGATATACATACATTACAACAAAACATCATAAGTAACATAATATTACTTTATTATTTACATTATTATTTTCAGAAATGTAACAACTTCAGAACATCAAACATAAGTATACATGATCTTTCTTTACTTTTATGTTATAAACATATATACTTATGAAATAAATAATGAATCAAGTAACACATGTTTGTATATTAAAATAGAAAATATACGAATAAGACAATTTTGAAATTTATATTTGACTTTAGCCTGTATTTTAAAACAATAACGAACCTAATTAGGTAATTTGTGTTTTACAATTTGAAAATGTATATTAAAGGGATATATTTAAAATCATTAAATTAACTATCGATTTTCCAAATCTTAGGTCCATAAAGTAAATAATCAAAATAATTAATACAAGATTCAAAGAATAAAATGTCATATTCTCACATATCTTATTGCATTAATCATTAAACACCTTGATATTTATCAATGCTTTCAAAATATTTACTAATATACTGTTAATGTTTTCATAATTTGTTTCATTTGTCTTATGTGTCCTGTATGTATGTAAATTCTGTAGTTAGTTTCATTTTAACTTCTGCATATTTTAACTACTTCATTTATGTTTTCATATAGTCCTTATGTTACATAAACATGTTTCTCAACTAAAATATATATTCCAAAAACAATAAATACACCATGCAGATTGAAAGAATAATTTATTTAGCTACATTTTTAATTAAAATTGCATCGCATTTGCTTATTTATTTCACTCCTCGATCTGGCTCTTGTAATAGCATATATTTAGTTCGTAAGCTATAATTTTTATTTATCTATTACAATCTACTTTGTTTTATGTCTAATATATCCCACGTGTTCGAAACAAAACTTGAATATCAATATCCGAGACCAATACTGAGCGGAAGTTCTGGTACTGAAGCTGTACTCTGGATCATGTTATCTCATTTAAGAAAATTGCCTACGGGAGAGACTCTACATTTTCAAGAAGCCCATTAAGTAATTAAGTTAATAGTAATTAGAAGGGTGTTACGCCAAATAGGGCTGGATATTAATTTTAGCAATTTTTAACCGACTTCGAAAAAGGAGTAGGTTCTACGTTCGCCTGTATTTTTTTTATGTATGTTCGTCGACTTATTCGTCAATTATGGACTGATACCTAAATTCTATTTTTATTCGAAAGAGTGCACTTCCGAGGTGATCCCATTAGAAACAGTCAAATTAAAGGCACACATATTATATTTGTTTATAATGTTATTGCTGAGCTGATGTGATGAAAAATCAGAAGTAATTTAGTTTAAAAACCTTTCAGTTTGCTGTTATGTAGCGGACCCCGGGTGCTGAGGTGTGCATTATTTTTAATCATCGTTTCTTTACTGTTAGTTTTTCTTCGCAAGGGCTGCACTTTTAGTAGGGCTATCCAATGTAATACTTAATAAATTAACTGCGTAATTTATTGACAAAATATCTACTACTAAAAAGGGAAACAGACGATATTTTTAACAAAAAATATTTAACCGACTTCAAAAAATAAATAAGAAACTCACTAAAATTAATTAAAAAATAATCAAACTTAGATTTTTAACAAAAAGAAACAGTTTTAAAATAAAATATGTACATAATAATCGTTGTAACAACTAAATAAAAATAAACAAAAAACTTATTTAACATATCTACTACCCGTAATTTATATTCTACTATATGCACACGATTTAGCTTAATACCTCCCTAAACCTATTTATTTATTTACAATATTATTTTAACTACTATTATTTTAACTATTTTTACATTTTTAGTGATTTCATTACTTATTTTTTTAAGTCGGTTCAATTTTTTTTTATAATATTTCATACTTTCAATACTCAACAAAGTATACTCGGAATATCAGAACTATCGAGAACTTATCCACTCGAGAAGAATTTGAGAAGAGAACAAGAAAATATTTACATTTCGTGGTTATTTTACTTTGAAGGGATATGCAGACCGTTCCCGTCGATACCACGAAACTAACGCGAGATGTAAACACGCATCATTTGTAGATTTTCGCGCGAAGAACGGGCAGAATTTTAAAACAATATCGCCGCTCTCATTATTATTCAACAGTTTCGTTTCGGCTTTGAAGCAAGAAAACATAAAATGCGGACAACGTCAAAGCGAACCGACTGGGCGGCCGGGGGCCGTTTGTTGAAGCCGAACGGGGGAGCAGCCTTTCATGTCAGTTAAAAGGGCGTCGGACCCAGTACACGGTGGTCCCCGGCCAGATCTCATTTAAAATTGAAAACTTGTTTCTTTCCGGTGTTTCTATTTAATTACGCGGGTTTGGTTTCCGTATAACTTTGCGTTTGTTCTTTTATGGCTCGTGGAGAAATGAAGATTGTAATTGATTCAATTAGACGGGCAACACATAACACTTTGTAGGCCAAAGAATCGACCCTATTGTGAAGACGAAAATAATGTCAAATGCTTTGACTGCACTAGATTTAAAATCTCAGTTATAAATCAACTATCAGAATATATTCAGAATAGAAAAGTATAGTTTACTGTAAAAACAAATGATTATTTATTAACTGGCGTAATATCTTAATTGATCGGTGTTTAAGAAATAATATATTCACGATTATGTTTTGGAGTATACTTGATCTTCATGAAAAAATAACTATTCACGTGAAGAAATTTTAAAATTGGCGTTTGCAAATATCGTGCCACTTTAAGTTGCAATATTGCAATATGGTCACTTTTCACCAGAAATTAAGCTAATAATATTTTAATTTGTGTTAGCCTTGAATATATTTCAACAGGAGATGGTAAAAGAGGAAGGCCACTTATCTATAATATTATTCCAAACTTTTCTATTGGATAAACACACAATACATGAACAAGTACATGTATTTTGATTAGTGATTTCTAATTATATCCGATGAGCAATTAATTTGTTTTATTAATTACATCTTACAAATTCATTTATTATTACTGTTCTGTTGTACTTGCATTAATATACAAGCAAGGCGAGTACGGTATTATTACGTCAGTATGTATTTCCCAAATTAAAATAAGAGTAAACTACTTAAGCTAAAGTTAAGAATACACTTAGGAACTAAACAAGTTCGTGTAGTTTAGTTCGCTTTAATCTTCTGAAATCTTGTGTGTTATCCAATAGCTGTATTGCCGTAGTTGCTGTGATTTAGCAACCTAATTTCATGTTTTGAGGCGAAATTTTGGATCAATTCCAATATATATTTGACTTCGAGGTCATCGTGCAGCTCTTCATTGGTTACGTAGCGGTAAGCGTTGGTAATTAATCGTAGAGCTTTGTTTTGTGCGAATTTAGTTGGTTTGATGTTTTACTGCAACCCCATAAATGCACCAATGGGTCCAAATTGGCTTTATGATTCACTGATAAACCAAATCTCTTTCATTTTAGGTAAAGTTGGGAGTATTTTCCAACTAATCAGTACGGTTGCTGGAGTCTAATCTACTCTGCTTTTAGTCTAACATAATATTTGCAATTTAACCTACCATAGAGATGTATTCCGAGGTACTGAAGAATCGGGCATCCGTCAAGTTTAAGGGCTATTTTTCAGTCCCTTGTCGATTTGTAGAACTAGTTTAGAGTTAGCTTAACAGCCTTAGATAGAGATACATATTTTGCCATGATAACTGTGTAGTCGGCAAATATCTCAAGTATTGTTTTTTGTTGTTGTTGAAATATCAGCTGTATAGAATAGGAGTAGTCCCAAGACACTACCTTTTAGACGTAATCAAATTGATTGATTGAATTATGTAAAAATGGTGATATAATGTAATTACTAAACAAGGGATGAAAAAAGGAAGATCAAAATAGTTACAATAAAATGAATTTTAAGTCTAATTAGATCAAAACGGAAATCAAACCCTAAACAAACTTTCAGTCTTAGCAGTTCAAAACTTTGATATATTTAATGTCTGAACAAAGACGAGAAAAAAGGGCTATCACACGAAATTTCAACATCGCTGTTTCATCAACTTTCAAGGTAAAAACTAAGGATTTTCTATGGCATATTAACAGGTCATTTAAATGTCCCCGGCCTGATAGATAGATGGCGCTAATAGAATTAAATCCATTTATTTTTTAGTTAGCCCTAGCTCTCAAAAGATGCGTGTATATACTTGACAGCTGTCGGATCATTAGTTTGTGAATTATAGCATTTGGAGCAATTTTTGTTATTGTGAAAAAAAATGGATAAAATGGAATTTCGTGTGTTGATGAAATATTGCTTTTTGAAGGGAAAATATTCAGTTGAAATATTCCCCATCGTATTCTCCAGATCTGGCGAGCACCAACTATTCCTTTTCTCAGATCTCAAAACAATTCTCGCAAATTTTCGTCAAATGAAGAGGTGATCGCCGAAACAGAGGCCTATTTTGAAGAAAAGGATGAATCGTACTACAAAATGCTATCGAAGAGTTTGAAGGTCGCTATAATCAGTGTATCACCCTTGAAACGAATTATGTTGAATAATAAAAACTAATTTTGCCAAAGAATGGTGTTACTCTAGTAGGCCGGGGACTTTTCAATTGACCTGTTAAAACTAGCGGTGACACTCTACAGGATCTACTATGATAACCTTAAGCACAAATAAACATGATAATTATTTATTCGAGTATTCGTGGCCATATATTCAAATCTTCTAGATTCAGCATGGTCTAGAGTATTGCGAGATGCTCCAAAAAGCGAATGAAGCTGTTAGTGCAGATATGCACCGACTTTAATTGAATAAATTAAGGCCAATAACAGAAGCAAAATCCACTCGCTTTTTAGCTCTACATAAGTTGTGAAGTATGCACTGTTGCACACACACAGCATACTAAGAAGATATAATTCGTTCTAGTTACCTCTTACCCATATCACTGCTTGGCTGGCACATGCTTTTGAGATGCTAACCCCAAATTAGATCGCTACTAATGCAACAAAGTTCTTTTGACACCATATCGTCATATCTCCAGACAAATTGGAAAACGTAAAAAATTATTGGAAAAATATTTTGAGTGATATCATATTCTACAATTTTTTCTCGAAGATATCTCTCTAAAATAAGAAAATGATCATAATATAAGTAAGCACCTAGCGCTAAGGATGAAGCTAATTAGGTGTTTTTCGATGCCTTCTGCTTCAATGCTCCACTAAAGTGGAATAGATTTATGAAAATAAAGACGCCTTTACAACTATGGAAAAATTACTTTTTAAAACCCGAATTTTTCAAAATTGCCATTCTATTCTATTCGGTAAAATGCGTTGACAAGAACAGAGGTCATAATAAAAACAGGAACTTCAATACTTATTTAGGAAACAAAATTAATGAACATACCACCAGACTCAGCGATTTAACACGTTATGAATTTTACGCAGATTTGTTGTAATCTCAATCCTCATATATTTATTTAACACAGATCGTTGAATTCTCTGGGCAACATAAAGAAAAAGTCAACCAAATTAATCAATTTCTGTAAATGCTAAATAGGAAATATAAACGAAAAATTAATATTAACCTATTTACTTTATCGCGTCCTTTTTACACCAACTTTTGAATTTTATATCTGAAGGCTCATAAAAAACCCATAACACATATCATTTAAGCATTTCCCAATATTTTCGAATATTTTTTGCCCATATGATTTGCCCAAATTTTTGCTCTATATCTTTTGACTATTTGATGTCTTATATTACAATAGTTGATTCGAACGTATAACAACAATGTGTTACAAGATCTCTCATCATTATTTTATGCTCTCTAAGTAACTTGATTTTAAGCATTAGCTTAATATAGTATATTTTATACTTTTGTTTAAATTATAATAAATAATTTTAAATTTCAAAAATTCCTCTTAAGGGCCTTTTAAGGATTTTCTAAACTAGAATGCACTATTAGTTTACGACACTTGATAATCTTACTTTTGACTCATTAAAATTGAAAATGGTTATAACGTCTACGAAAAGCTCTATCTGAAATATTCAATATTTACAAATATTCTCTTACGAAATATTCTAGTTGGGTGTAAAACACGACATAATTAACACTATAAAAAGTTGAAAATATTTGTCAAAAAAAAACATTGATATAATTATTAATTAAAATATCCAAACATATTTTAATAAAACAGTATCAAATACAAAATTCAATCAATTACAGTACTACTACAAACTCTATCAGATATAAATTCTTGAAATCTAAATGTGGATAAATTAAAATATGAACTAATAAATTTGATTCAATTTGAACATTCGACAAATATCAAATAATTATTGGCTTGAAGCTTTTACGTATTTCCAACATCTCTCTGCGCGATATAACTAAAACAATTTGATTAATTTATTACATATGGTTTAAATTAGTTTTAAATTATTAATTAAATATTTAAACAGTTTGTAGCAAGATGTATTGAATGATAAATTTCATGTACATTCAGAAATTTCGAAAAACAACTATAACAAGGGCTCTTAATTGTGCTTTTCCAATTGTTTCCTTAATTTTTTCCGTTTATTATTTAAGGTTACTTTCAAGTCTCACAGAAAATTAAGACAAACAGCAGGAGCCAATAACAAGTCGGTACATATTGTTATGCTCATTTACTATGTTCACAGCTAAGGTATTAAACGTAATTCAAAAATTATAAGTAAAATATTAAAATATTATATATTGCGTCCATAACATATCTGAAATTTTTACCAAATGTTCTTACTTTGAAATACAATCACCCTTCTCATTTTAACGAAAATCTGAGATATTTTTAATCTCTTTTGAAATACTTCTTTTTACTCATTTGTATTCTTTCTGAATTTTAATTCAAAATGCTACAAGTGAATTGGTATGCCATATGGTACAATAACTTGTTCAAATATGTGATGCATTTATTTCAAAACTTAATAAGCAATGTAAAGCAATATAAGCTCCATCCTGTTTTTATTTCACTAAAATACCCTCACATCCGTTCATATTTACTTTCGTTTCCTGAAATTATATCTCATATTGTATATGTTGGATATTGTATCCCATATGTACAGCTCATACATAAACTACATATAGGAGAAAACAATGACACCAATGGATGAAAATATGACGTATCAAAGCAAACGACAAGATTTACCCAAGTAACTTTAATAGAGCCACCAGAGAATATAAATAATTTTAGCTACACCAAGCAGAGGATGTCAAATACCTTGACATACTGGACCAATGCTTAAATTAAAAAAAAACATATACTTGACATGACTTCGAAATGAAGTATCAGGTGTATTAGCCCATCAAAAGCAAATCTAAGTTTTTATTAGGTAACGAAATATTTTTGTACGAAACATATTTGATTATATTAAATCGAACTATAGGGTTCTGCTAGCAAGTCTAATCTTTGTAGATTATTTTTAGATCATTTAAAACCTATGCCGTCTAACAGTACATGGAAGAATCACTTACATCCCCCAAAGATCTGCTTACTCTTGAATTTTAAATAATTGAATCTAATATTATTCGCTTCGCTAATGAGAAGAACATGAGAATGGAGTCTGTTATCATGTCTTGCAATTCTCTTGGTTTCTTGAGTGACAGTCGGATCTGAAGGTCACAGTGCAAGTAAGTGCTGTGGTATCTCTGTGCACCTATAACACTTCTCAGATTTTTTCTCTGGTATGTAAACGTGTATTGTATTTATATTAATTATTGTAGAATATCCCCATAATTTAATTTCATATGTCCATATAGGTCTCAATACTTGAACTTGTTGCTTTTATAATAGCAATTTATTATGTACTGATAATTGTCATTTTGTTGCAATTAACTAATATATTTTCTTATACTTTAAGTCCAGTTCTTTATTTTCTTTTTAATATATTTCATCCAGCAAAATTTTGCATCAAGATTAATTTCGAGATACTTATCGTTGTTGCTATAGCTAATGATAATATAACTTAATGTTACTAGTGCTTGTGAGATCTGATTATATGTAAACTAAACATGCCCAGATTTACTTTCGTTTATTATTTTGCCAGTTTGGATATGGCCACTTCTTACTTGGCTTCTCTACTCTTCAGCAAATATATACATCGTGATATTTTCTATTTGTGGTATATCACACTTATATAGTAGGTAAAGAATTGACGCCAAGCGCTTCCTTATGGTACACCTGCTTTAGTTTATTTTATTGTAGAGCAGGTTTCCTCTTCTTTGACTCAAAACATTCTGGCTGTAATGTAATATTTCAGTAGCTCATTATTTTATTTCAGTAACATTTTCTGGAGCTTATGAGCAAGGCCGTCGGCATATCTTATCAAGGACTTGTGCTACATCTAAGAATATAACTGAACATACCTTTTTACATTCATAGGCTTTTTCAATTCCATCTGTTATTCTATACACCTTATCAATCCGAATGTTTATTATAAAACCGAAAGTGATGTGTAAGTATTAAATATTTTCTTTCTCTAATCGGTTTTATCCTTTTCAATAGGAATTATTCAAATATTTTAGATATTACCGGTGGTAGTGAGTTATGTATAGGCTTTTAAATAATTTGATGACTTTCCAGGTTTTGCAGACATAACAGGTCAATTGAAAAGTCCCCGGCCTGACACATAGATGGCACTAATAGAATTAAATTCATATGTTTTTAGTTAGTCCTGACCCTCGAAAGACGCATTTATAAATTTGACAGATGTCGAATCATTAGTTTGTGAATTATAGCATTTTGAGTGAAGCAACTTTTGCCCTGAAAAAAAAATGGATAAAAAGGAATTTCGCGTGTTGACAAAATATTGCTTTTTGAAGGGAAAAAATACAAATGAAGCAAGAACTTGGCTTGATGCCAATTTTCCGGACACTGTCCCAGGAAAATCAACCATCAAGGATTGGTGTGCTAAATTTAGACATGGTGAAGTGAGCTCCGAAGGCGGTGGACGCACTGGAAGCCCAAAAGAGCCTGTTACCGACGAAAACATTTAAAAATCTACAAAATGATTTTGAATGACCGTAAATTGAAATTGAATGAAATAGGTGACACTCTAAAGACACCAACAGTACGTGTACATAATATCATTCACGAATATTTGGGTATGAGAAAGCTACGTGCAAAGTGGGTGCCGCACGAACTCACTTTTAACCAAAAGCAACTACTAGTTGATGATTCGGAGCAGTGTTTAAAGATGATCAAGCGTAATAAACCCGAGTTTTTGCGTTGGATGAAACGTGGCTTTATCATTTTACTCCAAAGTCCAATCGACAGTCATCCGAGTGGACTGAACTCAAATGTGTTTTACTAGGGTAGGACTTTTCAATTGACCTGTTATGATCACCTGAATTTGAATTTTACAGGTTCATTCTTTTACATGGTCAGATATATCAGACTTCATTATATCTATCTTTAACTAGACTGAAATGATAATATATATTAAACTATATATTATACTATAACAGGTTTATATTAAACCAAATAATAGATTTATTAACTAACTTATATAATAAAATACTTATAACAGTACTAAAAATTATAAGGATATTAGGCCAACTTCTCTCTCAAAAATAAGTTATAGGAAACTAATAAAAACTGTATTGAATGTCAAAAGTAAAGACTACTTGGAAAGGATCTTGACATCCTCCCCACGGATTTATATAATGAAATCGTCATCAATTTCTCTCGATTTTCCAGGAAAACAAGTCAGTCAGGCTTAATTTACATTTCCCAATGTGCCGTGTAACGTCAGAGTGGCGTCCGGAACGACCAGACAAAGCGTATAATTAAATTTTTGTCCACGCTTCCAGAAAGCGGTCACAAAAGGGGGAAAACTTTTGTCTGTAGGTGGATGTGTGTGTGAGGAGCCGGGGCTGTTTTTCCGAAAGGCCTGATAAAAACTAATTGAAGTCCTCATTTCATTAGTCACTTTTGTATCAGCTCGAACGAAAAGGTTCTTTTTGATGGTAGAATGTAACCGACGTTTATTATCTCGCTAAAAAAAACACAAATTGTGGCTCCATCAAACTCAATTAACAAGAGATACAAAGGAAGGTTGTAACAAAGAAGAGCATTTATTATATTTCGAACGTACTATTGTCATCAACAGTTCCGTAATCGATTGATAATCACAATAATTACTGAAAAATGTTTGTTAATACATACATTTTCTTTTGGTTTTAAGCATAATTTATATATAGCGTGGGTCACTGTTGCAAAACAAACAAAATAGAAATGTTGGAAAAATTTAATGACTAATATCATCTTGGAGTTTACAATAAAAAACAGCAATATGACTAAACAAAGATACTGTAGGAGTGTTCGTCGGGTCGGTCAGTCGGTCGAAATGTGTGGCTGCCGCTGCGATTATTTGTCAGAACACTCACTACTACTTTTGAAAGGAATTTGCACGAGAACTGAAAACACTGGTTGAAGAAACACTGTTTATTTTTAATATTAAATTATACATGTGGTCGACGGGAGAATTGAAAGTGTATTAGGTTAGGTAAAGGAAGTACGGTAGCGCTGTGGAAGTGGTACTATTACAAGAGGACGGAGAAAAGAAAAGAGAACGAGACGTCGTTGTGATGATCTTTTATAGCCTGGAACTGAATGGTACCAATCGACCGGCGTTGCCAAACTTTGTAGTTGTTTTTGATGAATTCCTGGGGGCCTAAAGGGTCGTGGCGGTCGCCACAATACTACATAACTACTACTAGATACCGCTATATTCAATAGTTATAAGCTATAATTCTATAAACCGCAGTATTGATTTTTCTTTCTGTTACTCTTACTTAATTATACCTTACTGAATATAAATTATGAAATATAAAAGGTTTAATTTGTTTTGTTATTTTTGGTATTTGTGTATTTGCTGTGGTCTATGGACTAGGAAACTAAAATCTAATTACTGTTTCGACTGTTGCTGTTTTTAATGTGCACTGAGTTTTATTTATAGCTTCACTTAACTAGATCAAATGATTTTACTCTCATTAACTTTATGACTAAGCCATCATTATCTAGGATCTGGAGAACCTCAACAGCTAATAGAGCCTCTGTCTTTCGGCATAGTCACTCATAAAGTTGTCGACAATGTCTACCTTCAGGTCCCTATACAGATTATCCGTACGAATATACCATGAACAGTACCACGCATCACCTTATTTTAAAATATTTATTTAATATTTCTATTTATTTGACTGGTACAACCACCAGAGTTACACATGACATGAGTTATCCAGAACAATAACAGGTTAATTGAAAAGTCCCCGGCCTACCATAGTAAAACACATTTTTTTGACAAAATTGGTATTTTTTATTCAACAAACTTCCCTTCAAGGGGGTGATTATAGCGACCCTCCAAATTTTCGATATAATTTTTGTAGTATGATTTGCCCTTTGCTTCAAAATAAGCCACAGTTTTGTCGATCACCTCTTCATTCGACGAAAATATCTTCCCAGCGAGCAATCTTTTGAGATCTGAGAACAGGAAATAGTCGCTGGGGCCAGATCTGGAGAATACGGTGGATCAGGTCTTCTTCAAATTCGTCCAATTTTTCGGCGATACCTTCCAATAACGCTATGTAATAGTCGCTGTTCATGGTCCTTCCTTTCTCAATGTAGTAATTGAAAATAATTTCATGCGCATCCTACAATACAAACGCCATAACCTCGCAAGCCGACTGTTGCGCTTCCCTACGCCCTGGAGCGGGTTCATCATGTGCAGTCCACTCAGCTGACTGTCGATCGGACTTCGGGGTGAAATGATGGGGCCATGTTTCATCCATTGTCACATATCGATGAAAACTCAGGTTTATTACGCTTGATCATCTTCAAACACTGCTCCGAATCATCAACTCGTCGTTGTTTTTGGTCTAAAGTGAGCTCGCGCGACACCCACTTTGCACAGAGCTTTCTCATATCCAAATATTCGTGAATGATATGTTGCTCGTTCAGTTAATATCTATAAAGTGTCTGTTATTTCATTCAGTTTCAATTTACTTCTTCTTATTTCTTCTGGGCATCCACTGCGTTCACCGTCTTCCGTACTCATTTCATCTACCTATTTACCATACCTATATCATTTTACTTATTTACTTGAACTATTAATTTATCACCACTTTACAATACCAGATATTTAGTAAAAAAAACATTTTATACCTAAATAAAAATTAACGTTGAATTATATAATATAAGATATATTGTTGTCAAACATTCCTATAAGTTCGACAGATATACTATTCGAATTCAAACGCTTTCATTGAACAATAATCCTCAAGGCGTTGAAATCGCTGCAAGAGGAGTAAATTTTAAAAATCCATGCTACTCACCTGCATAAGCGCAAGTCGGCCATCCACATCGATGTTGATGCAAAATATTCGTGACTATAAAGTCTTGCTGCATATATGATGGGATCAGCAAGGTATCGTATATTACGATTTACTAAAACCGAATAAAGTTGCTAGCGCAGATCTGTCGACGTTAGTTGAATAAATTGAACGACGCATTGTTGCTAAAAATATGAGAAATAGGGAGTAATAACTGCGAAACCAGCCTCTTGCATAACAACGCTCACATGTTACAAGAGTTATAAAGTACATGTAAGCATCCATTCTGTATCACAACAATTAGCGATAACAACAATATGAATTGGTCTTCGTAAATAGTATAGTATTCCCTAAGAGATAAAAGGTTTTTACAAAATTATGAAAGTCCCAACACTAACAGGGAACACGCACGCCCTCAATCAAGGACACAACGATAAAGCTGGAGCTGAAATTATTTATGACAATAGACAAAATACTAGAAACATATACATTAATTCTGAAAATTTAAGTAAGCTAATTTCTAAGATATCGATTCTCTAAAAATTTGTAAACCATTTGGTTTGAAACATGGCGTATCTGGGAGATGACAGTAAACGGACCATGGCGTGGATGTGGATTGGCCAAAATTGCTCATGTGCATTTATTCTAAACTAGCTTGACATATTTCACAGTATCGCCTTTCTATTGACAAGAGCTTTAGTTAGGAAATAATTTTTAGGTTAGTTTGATGTTTACAAGAGTTTGTTGAGGAAATATTTGTATTCTAATAGAGAATATTAGCAGCAGATATTGGGAAAGTAAATATAAGATTTAAATTGTTGTTGACTTACTATAATTTTGAAACATCAAATTTTGTGTATGTGGTACGTATGTAACGGTAAGATAGAACCAGACCACCGGTAATAGCTCCGACCCCATCTGTGGCGGATTTCAAGTCCAACTGAACCAGGCGATTACGTGGTATAAATTCTAGCGGTTGCAGATTAACGAGAGAAAACCTTAGGCTATTCTGTTCCACCGTAAGAAGGAATTCCGCGCTTCTCTCATCCAAAGAAATTTAGGAAAATCTCTATCCCCTTGCGGCAGAAGATAACATGCCTCGGTCTCCAGTTCTACCGCGGGTTGCAGTAGTTAGCTCAAATACAACACGCTATTTGCAAAGGCAATGGCGTATACAACCTACTTCTCTGCAGAAAACCAACTGTATAAGATGTTATTCCGTCCAGTCTGCCTCTACGGAGCACAGGTGTGGTACAGGGACATCTCTGGGAGACAACTTATACTAATCCAGTCTTCCAATCCAAAAAATCCGCGCGTTACTCAATATCTCATGGTTTATGAGGAACATGAACACTCATCCCAAATCCCGTTCGTGAAAACATTCACGAACATGCTCAGTATAAAATTCTCCCTAGACGCTTTAGAATACGATAACAATGTGATCAAATCCCTACCCATCCAAAAATCCCGGGAGCTAAACCAACTACGATAATCGCAGTCGTAACGCACGGTCCCTGTCGTCCATAAAACTTATCTATTCAAAACCCGAAGCGACATCAGCAAAAGACCACTTGGTTCTAGTTGGTCAATCCGGAACAAAAAAAAAACTCGACGGTCTCTTCTCCAGTAACTGCATCGTCAAATGAATTGCCAAAATTGTTAATTACTCTAACAAATCATAAATAATCTCCTTAGATAATATCACTTCACCACGTACCCATCCTCAATTGTCACATACATAATTTGCATAGATGGAACACATGGGACAAGTTGAAGAAATTATGAAATATTAACAGTTCATTTGTTATCATTTTAAAACATTGATAAATATGAAGTTGTTATGATTAATGCAATAAGATATGTGACTATATGAAATTTTGTTCTTTAAGCCCTGTATCAATTATTCTCAATATTTTCTTTATAGAGCTAAGTTTTGGAAAATCAATAGTTAAATTAGTGATTGTAAATAAATTTCTTTAATATACATATCCAAATTATAGAAAATATGTTACCTCATTTTTTCGTTATTGTTTTAAAATTGTTTTATTAATATAACTTCATTTGTATGCTTATAACCTAAAAATAAAGAAGGATCATGTAATTATAATTGTAACATTTCTGAAAATAATCTTACTTATGATACATTGTTATAATGTTCAGTGACGTAGTAATTTACACATATTAATAGTTTGTTGATTATAGTATACATAATTAGTTAATGATATAAAATTGTATAAATATTAGTTAGTATTAGTTATTGAGATACATTTATTTTAATATATGTTAATATACAGACATTTATTATTTTAATTAACCAAATTCAAAAATAATTTTTGATCTTATATTAAAAATGTTTTAAAAACAACTTTTAGTAACATCATTTTTAAAGTACTCCTTTTACTCTAATATGAGGGAAACATGATTAATACATTGTCGAACCCTAGAATATAATAAAATAGATTGTAAGCCCTAATCATTATTTCACTAAACTTGATAAAGATGATTTCATTGACGGTACAAGGGAGTTAGGAGAACTATTCCGGCGAATATTGATTGAAAGGAGATTGCATAAGGCGGAATTTCCTATCGAACAAATAGCCCATCGCGGGATAGGAAGTGAGCGAAAACGGCCGAAATCTTTCAGGAACTTGGTTCGCTCGGCAGAGTCGGGCGCGCAACCCTTTAACCGACGTAAGAAGTTGAACGTCTGAACTTTCCGATAATGCCCGCCCCGATTGTTACATTAACAAGCTCCCGAATACTTTAGCCTACTTAGGCTTACTGGTGTCGGTAGTTACGTGGAGGTCGTCGGGAGTTTGTGGTCGGACTATTGAGTTTCGACGATAATGGAAATGTTTCGGGTGGGCGACATGAGACACGTGGGCGGATAAAGGGATAAGAATAATTTCAAAGCAAGGTCAATTATTATACTGAAAATTATAATTCCAGAAATAGTCACTCTTTCAATAATACATTCTTGCTGTAGTCTAACCTACAATTTGTTTTTATAATAATTTAAAAACATGGTATATATAAAGGAGAATTCATTGGTTCTTGCTTAGACCTTTTAATGATAATGGGCTTTACAGAAATTCGTTTAGGCGTCTAATGTATGGTGTGCGTTGTTTTATGTCAGAATTATTTATGACAATAAAAATACTGGAAACATATACATTAATTCTGAAAATTTAAATATCGATCCTCTAAAAATGTGTAAACCATTTGGTTTGAAACTTGGCGTATCTGGGAGATGACAGTAAAAGAACCGTGGCGTGCGATGTGGATTAGCCAAAACTGCTTATGTGCATTTATTCTAAACTAGCTTGACATATTTCACAGTATCGCCTTTCTATTGACAAGTGTTTTAGTTAGGAAGTAATTTGTAGGTTAGTTTGATGTTTACAAGAGTTTGTTGAGGAAAGAATTGTTTTCTAATAGAGAATATTAGCAGCAGATATTGGGAAAGTAAATATAAGATTTAAATTGTTATTGACATACTATAACATCAAATTTTGTGTATGTGGTACGTATGTAACAAGAAAGAACGAGTATTAATTTTTTTGGAGATAATGTAGCAAGTTCTCTAGGAGAGAACGTATATTAAATGAATCTTACAAGGAAAGTGTATACAGGGAGTAAAAGAAGAACCAAATAGGAAGAATAATAGTGGTAACAGAATGGACAGTATATAAAAAGTTTTAAAATCAGTCAATCAAAATTCTCAAATTGAATTCGTTAATAACATGGAAGAGATTTCAACAAAAAATTATTCAAAATATAAGCTAGTAACGTAAATGTAAAAGTAAACGCGCCTGGAACTCTACCTCAGGTGGTGTCGAGAAGAGTTCAATGTAATTATAATAAAGACGTATACAACTGAAGAAACTTATGTCTTTTTCAGTATGCTTATCTCCTTTTATAAAAGAAGTATAAGATATAAATAATATGTCAAAAGAAGTTATATTGAATCTAATCTTTGTTTCAGTATTTTATTTATGTGGTTTGTGTCCCCATTTATGTATTGCTTAGATTATGTTCCATTTGTTTATTTTATTCCATTTATAGCAATAAAAAAATATTTTATAATAGAATATTTAAATATTTCTTCGTTGTTTATATTTTCCGGTGATTTATATAAACCGAAAGAAATAATAAAGCACAAAGCTTCATCTAATGTTTTATCAATTTATTCCAACCACATTCTATTAACTGAAATGAAACAATCATAAAACCAATTTGAACATATGAGGCGCAAATATGGGGTTGCAATAAAATATTAAACCAACTAGTAATCCAACTCACCCAAAACAAACTCCTACGATTGTTTACCAATACTTAATCGCTACGTAAACAACGAAGAACTGCACAATGATTTCAAAATAAAATTATATACGAAGTGATCCAAGATTTTGCCTTGAAATTTGAAATGAGGTTGCTAAATAACAGCAACGTGGAAGCAATACAGCTACTGGACAACAGGCAGGAAATCAGACGATCGGAGCGAACCAAACTACACAAGTTTGTTTAGTGTATAAATGTATTGTTAACTTTAGCTTAAATAGTTTAGTTTTATTTTAATTTGATTATTTAATATAAGATGAAACTAACAAGAAATAATAATCTAAGAAATTAATGTCAGAAAATTATAATATTTCACTAACAGTTAATGCCTTATACACTCATTTTCGTATTATTTGCTGCTAATTTTCTCTGTTGTATAATTATATTACCTCAACAAACATTTTGTTTGTAGGTGAATGCGTGTTGGTCTAAAGGGTCGTAGCAATCGCTACACTTTCTAGCCACAATTATCGTAAATGACAACGCGTAGCTGTGAAATATGTCAAGTTAGTTTAAAAGAAATGCGTATAAGCAGCTTTGACCAATTCTCACGCACGCCAATATCTTTTTATTATCATCTGTATCTGGAACCAAACAACACACTTGAAATAAGGAGAGTGCAGACGCCTATAACCGAACAGAATACGTTATTACTTGTAAGTAAATTTGAAAGACCTCCGATAGTGCAAATAAGCGGATATATATCAAGAAGCGTATTAACCTTGGAAACTCTTGAGGAAGGTCAATCTCAGGGTATTTATAGGCATATATCTTTAGTGGGGCAATAAAGTGGACATTGGATAAGTCTTTCCTTCCCTAGAAATTATTACTAATCACGTTGCGAGAAGAATAGATATGTTCTCGGTTTAAGCTACCCAAGAGAGAAGCAATGCCATGTATCCGTCTCATTAGACACAATCTTCACACGAGTATTCACACAGTCGCCAACAGATGTACTCACAGTACTCACACAATTGTTAATAGAGATATTCATATAGTCCTTACACCCGTCTTCATGAGCCTTCAGGACGAAAAAGCGATCTACAAGCATGTATTAATTAACACTTTTTTTCTGTCGTTGATTGTTTTCTTTTGATTCTGTGTCCTGCTCGATTGTTATCCGAAGTTTGCTATACACCAGCATTTATATATTTAATAGGACAATACGTGTTCAACACTTGTTGTAAACAAACCTATTCATTTCTTACAGATGAGATATAGAACATTTCCCAGCATTAACTAATTTCATAATATAAATATTAAAGTCAAACTCAATACCATTGTTATTGTTTAGATACCTCGTATGGTACGATGTCGAATGTCGAAGAGATTATTTAATAAATTTCGTAAAATACCTTTAATATCAAAATAAAATAATGCGTTTTCAGAAAATCAGTTTTCGGACAAATAGACAAAGTATTCGTTTAAGCAAATAGAGCCTCCAACATACCTCGATAAAATTAATTAGTAATTAAAATATAATAATGATGATATATATCGATACACAGAACTTATACACTCATCGCGAAACATATTAAGTTGTTTTTATTATCAACAAAATAGTGACCCCCATCATCAATTCACAATTTACGTTGATATCATCATCCCACCACGCACTTTAATTTATAAGTCACGTTAGAAATTCTACATTACAATAGATAATACATCCGGTATCTTCATTCCAAAATCAAATTTAAAATAAGCCGGCTTGGTTGGCGCAGTGGTAAAGTCGACAGGACGGCCTATTTACTGTTGCGATAGTTGCGGGTTCGAATCTTGCTGGGGCATGGTCGTAAATTTATGTTTGTGATTGTTTAATATTTGTGATTGTATTAGGCAAGAGTGCAATATCCGAAAAGGAAAATGATCCCAGTCACTAACTACACAGCCAGTAACCAGGCGGGGTAGGACTGGATGTCTTTTGGGATAATTTGTATGTTGGTCACTGGTCAGTCAGTAGTCTTCATGCCGAGGACCGTGGTTCCGAATCTACGTTAAACTGTAGGTCCAGTCCAGATAAACCCATAGTTGGTAAAAGGAGACTTTAGGTCGTCCTATCGCCTTTACCACCGCGCCTTTACCATAAAATTTGGGAAAATAAAACAAGCTATAGCTTTTCCTATAATCCTATAATGTCCTAAATCAAAATATTCTAAATATTTTATCCATTTTGGTACCGAATCCTTGTAAATTACTTTCAATGAAAATCCGTGGTTTTCATGGCAAAAAAGATGTAATAAGATTATTAAGTATCGAAAAAAATACATACGTAATTAAATGTTAGTATTTCTTGCATCTTACCGGTGTCATATTTTAACATTTTATGAGTCTGACAACTGTATAGAAAAAAATTAAAATAAATGTTTAAAAGAGTTTAAATAGTTATCTTTAGACTTATATTTATTGATCAATGTGTTTTAAAGATAAGTATTTTTGTTATCTCAGTTTTCATCACAATTAATATATTTTATTTAAAACATTACATTATATAAATGAAATATTACTGAAAACCATTCATAGGTCACTGAAATAAAAAAGCGTTTGCCTCTCCCATTAATTCCGTTGATACAGTAAAAAGAATCATCGATAGTAGGTATTTGTGCAATCAATTAACATTGACTTTTGATAGAGTTGCGAGAGAGAAAAACTGTATCTTAAACGTAGAACAAACAATCTCGATGAAAATCGGAAAACTATATTTTCCACAATTTATTCTCTGTTCATCCGCGTTATCATCAAATAAACTTCCCATCTTTTATTCGGGGTTTTACTCTTTTTCTATTGTTGGCCTGTCTACTACACGGGAACAAGTGTATCGTGCTTCAGTTGTTAACCATGACAAACTGCTTATTGCCACCCCTCCTCCACCCCGACCTGTTTGTCTACAAATGCATAATCCGAAACCGAGCTCGTAAATCGCACGTCGCTGACAGCTCCACATCTGCCTCCCCTCTCTTCTACTAACCGGACGGACCCGCGTTCGTCGTATGAAATCACAAAATCTCAATTTGCGAGCCATCGGACCGGTGACAGGGATGAGGGGGGAGAAGAGCGACAAGGTATCTCCGGCCAAAAGGGAAACAGTTTGCGACAGGAATACAAAAATTGAATAATTATATTCCATTTGGGGAGGAAAAAAATTAATTATTTTCTATTGTAATCAATAATTTTTCTTAATCTAATAAAATGTGAAAAATATTATTTTTAAGAATTAGAAGGTGATTTATAACCTTTTTAGCTCTTTCAACCATCTTACTTAATAATAAACTACTATAGTGACATTGAGAGTGGAAAACTATAGAAACCATTTTCAATGCAAAAAGCTGTAAGGTCGCAAAAGGTGGGTTGAAGGTGCTCAACGACCACTAGCGATAACCTATTGAAATTAGGAAACATTCAAGCTTCCACAAGCACTCCTTGTCCGTGGATTTTTGGCAAATGTACCACATATCATATAGCTTTCTGAGTATATAAGACCACCAAAGGCTGGCTGAAATTGATGTGAGTTACTATAGTGAGCAGGATTTTAGACTGAAGTTTGCAGCTCAGAGTATACGACAACCAAAGATGGTTAGCAGTAACTCAGTTTCTCAGCACTAGACTATTGGATTTTAGAGTCACTAAAACTTACTAACGAAACAATTCCCTACAAAGTATATCATGCAAATTTGAGTAGAAACAGTGCTATTCAGAGATCAACAAAGGTAGACTGGCAAACGAAGGAACTGGCAATAGTCACAAATAATTTTACTACAATAATGAGCTGTTCAGAGAGGACAACGACGGGAGGTGTCATATAGCGCGTCTGCTACGGCATTGGCTAAAGACTGTATGGTCATATATTTATGGTAAGACCGAATGGCGATTGGTGAGGCGTTTCGAAGTAGTGGTTGGTTTGGTTTGTGATGAATTTGTACCCTCAGTATCTTTTTGTATTGCTCTTTAATAAGTCGTAACATCTTTGTATAAAATAATCATTACGTAAAATAAAATGTTGTTATTTTTATAACTTCATAACTTTCATAAATATGTAATATTATAACAAAATATGTATATTAAGGGCTCACAAGGTCAATAATAAGGTTCGTTTTTCACTAAATCCTAGTCCGAAGTTTTGATGTCAAGCATTAAAGCGATATGTTAGTTTACGTGCTATTAAAATTCTAAAAGGCAATTACACTTAATAGTTTTAAGTAGCAATAATCATATTAAATCGAATTTAAAATAATGCTATCGCAACATGCTGCAGTTTATCTCTAGTATATTGGATATATTTATATATATAGAAGATACTAAATTGAGGCTATCCTGATAGTACTGTGTACAGTTGTCAATTCAGAATATTAACTCCTCCTTAAATTCTAAGAAAGATGTAGGCTCTATGGAGATTCATCAAATTAAAACTAAATACGACTTCGGAAAGATTAGGATTAGCTTATACTCAACTCAACTTAGAAATTTTAGGTGAAAACTTAGTCAATAGCTTTTGTGACAGCTAAAAAACCTACTACAAAGCCAAGAGAACCAAAGAGAAAATAATGTCTACTATTCTATAGACCAGGTTATTTGTCGAATATTTTTATCTGAATCCAAACTGATAGTCTCGGATTAGCTTGTTAAAAAGATGCAAGAAAATAGTTGTAAAGGAATTAGTTTAAACAATTTAACTTAATTTGAGTTTTGAGTTTTATTATGATTTATTTGAGTAAATAGCCCTTTTATGACTATTGTAAGTCGCTGTTTTATTTAGACAAATATGTTAATGCGAAATTCATCTGTTGTAGAGATTAATATTAAATATTACCGCATATTATAATTTATGATTGACGACACTCTAAATATCTTTAGGAAAAAGTGACAAGCACATTATTTCTATAGTGAAGAATTCTACCGACCAAAGAATTAGCTACCCATTTATCTTAAAAGAATTATCCGTTTTAAAATTAAAAGAGTATTTTGATCCCTACATAAAATCAAATAGGCATAGTCAACAGGAAAGTTCAGGAAGGATTTTTTTAGTGAACCATAATCGAACAACTGTCAGTGCCACTAATATAAAACAATTACTATGAGATGGCCAATCACTCTCATGTTACTCAAAACATCTCTCCCTAATCTTGGTCTAACTCCACACTTTGGTCTACTGGAATTTCAGCAGAAGCATGATAATTGAGCGTATACAACCACCAAAGGCAAATTGAAGTTGGTTGCACAAAACTAGGTTTACTATTACGGTTCCCAGATCATCATAATCCAATGTACGACTGCTGACGACTGCTAGAAATATTGCAACTCAGAAGGTTACCAAAGAACAATGGTGCCTTAAAGAATAAACGAGAGTCATAAAGAATATAATATCTATATTAATAGTATTATATTTGTTAGGCGATGTACGAGAATGTAATAAAGGATTAAGATAACAATCATTGATAGGTAATGATGAGGTCTTAATAGTTATTTCACACTTATCACCACAGCATATCATCAGTCAATAAAATTATCACAAGAATCAAATATGAACTCGAACTGTGGTAGGAGACCAAGTGGATGGGTTAGTGGCTCTTTTATTTCTGGATGTCTCGGGAATGATTTGATGAGCTTTCTCAATTATAAATCGGCATATCATGGTGCAACATGACTACGGTAGCAGAGTCGAATTCGAGCGAATTGACGTAATTTTGAAAGTAGACGTTCCTTTCATGACCCTGTTGGTGGTTGAGTTTGTGAATTCAGACCCTAATGGTACCCACTTTTTTCAATGTATTTAACCATTCAGAATTTTTCATACATTTTTTTTCCTCATACGGGCTGCAAGTTTACTTGGCCTACCCATAGTAATATTAAATAAAATAACTGCATAATTTATTGAGTAAATATCTAACACTAAACAGAGATAATATATTTTTAGCAGAAAACGGAATTAATAAATAAATAGAAACTCAGAATTGTAACAAAAAAAAACATTTCGAAATAAAATATGTACATAATAGTCGTTGCAATAACTAAATAAAAATAAACAAAAACCTTATTTAACCTATCTACAACAGGTACTTTTATTTTACTATATACACACAATTTAGCTTAATATCTACCTAAACCTCTTCACCGTTCAGTCGTTGCCGAACCCAACAAAAAACTAAAATAATAATAACATATAATTTTGTGACATATACAAAAGATTAAATTACCAACAAAACAAATCTAAATTATTATAAATGTTTGGTATAAAATACGTGTTAGGTTAAATAAGCTTTTTGTTATGTTTATTTAGTTATTACAACGATTATTATATACATATTTTATTTTAAAATCTTTTTTTTTTGTTAAAAATAATTTTTACTGCTATCATTTATGGAAATGTAGGGAAATGCAAATTATTATGCAGGTTGGGAGCACTAGGAACAAGCGATGGGGAATACTTAATTTATTTCTTCGTTCTGTCAACAAAACAGATATACCAAACAAATATACCTTAGCAATGATTAAGTAATAAGTCATTTTAGCAGAGAAGAAAAAAGCCTGATGACCTAAGGATAAAAGTTTCATTTCAGAATAAATATAGCACCCCAGGAATTCCAATATATTTACCTACCCTCCGCCTTGCTTGATATAAACTCCATTTTTTCCCGATGAAAAATATGAGGAATTCACTCAGGAGTCACCGCCCTATCTCGGTATCAACGGATATCATTAAAAAACTTCGCGCAGTCCCATAAAAGCCGCAATTAAAACGCGACATAAATTAAGGTAGACCATAAAGTACGATAAAATAAGACGTCGCCTGTCTGTTCGGCTTTAAAAAAACAATTAATTCTCGGGGGTGTACGTTTACATAAACCTGCGCCAGTACTTAACTCCTGACCGTGTCCCATAAATCATCCGATAAGGGGGGGCGCGAGAACCTGCCGCTCGCCGAGAAAACTCGTTCGTAAACTCGGCTCTATTAATTAAATTACAAGAAGCAGTCATTATAAACGTTGAGCAAGCTACAACGACGCCCGCTCGCAATGCTAGAAAACTGCCGCGAAATCTTCAGTGCGTGTCGCGGTTTAGTTTGAGCTTAAAGTTGTTACTCTCCAGTTTAGGTTGGATCTTCTTGTCAAGTTAGATGCTAAAACTCCAAAGTTTTAAACTTTCCTCGCAGTCATTTTACTTATACATAACGCTTCCTTTGTTGTTAATACATTGTTAGTGAATAACCTACAATTTGTCCTTGCAACTAAAAAAGTTTTTATTTTTCTAAAACAATTTTATTTCAGTAATAAGAACTGGTTGTTTGGACAACAACTACCTCCTGAAGAAAACTACTAAAGGGTTATATATGGTTGTATCTCGCTATCACTGGCTTATAATTGTAACAAAAATTCTTAATGATTGTTAACAGTATCTTCGTCCGTCAGTTCACATTTAATGATCTTCTCAACTATAATATATCCACTCAAATTTTCAATGTATTCAGGCTATGATGCGATTGTCTAAGCTTGGATATTCTCAAACTCTACTCCAGCGGCAGTCTTATATCCTAAATTATAGCTTCTACTTAAATTCCTGTAAACTAGCGTAGTTGGGAATTGTTGTTTCCGCAACTTAAAAATTTCTTCCATTAATTCACATCTAGGAATACTTTCAGCAACTTCAGTCCGTCTTTGGTGATCGTCCTTCCTAAAATATGATACAAAGTCCAGTCCAAAAAAGTTAAAGAGCGTTTCTTCAAATTCTACGAATTCACGGACCAGACCTATTTTTCAAAACATCAACCGTCTACCCAAATTTCACATGTCTGCAATCTAGAGATAATTTTAGTAGCAACAAGAACTAATACACTACGCTTCTTTTAAGTAAGATACTTTAGCGATCTTGAAGCATGTCAGATTTTACATCCTGGCATAACGGTCTATAGCATAACGTCAACTAGTATACGATAACGAACATCTGGCAACCCCGAGACGTTTATCTAGGAGATTATTGAAGGTTACTTTAATTCATTCAGTCCCTGACGATAGTTCAGTTCAAAGGTGCTACCATCGACTGCCCAAGCCTCGTCTACAGGTAAACTCAGCGCAGATTCTATATATCTTTACTGTGTATTTTCCACATTTTATATAATTATTTTTATATCAATAAAATGACGGTCACATCGTGTAACAACAACTATCGCATTTCATCTTACCTCCATTCACCGAGCCATAACACAAACCCTAAACATCAAAAAATTTTAATACTTAAGCGTTGGTCTTTTTCCGATTCCTTTAATATCCTGAATCGCAGTCTCCAACAGCAAGTATTGTATTATCAATTAGGTACTTGTATGTTCTCTGAACAATTTTTCACCTTTTTTTTAAATATTTCCCATCACATGTAAAGTCTACAAACAGCTCATACATACATACAAACATACATATATATCAGATATATACTAATAAGTAATGGAAATCAGTGTCATCGAAATTTTTTATTTATGACATCAAAATCACTCTTTTTGGGATGTAATGAAGCAGCATGACCATAAATTTCTAAAAGCGCTTGTTGGGCTTCGGAAGTAAATGTCTTCAAGTTAAATAACAAAAACAAGGAGTAAAAGAATACTATATGAAAACTTTTTAGGTAAGGAAATGTCAAATCTATCAAATTTTAGGTTAGGTCAGGTTGCTTCAACCACTTCAAAAGTTAGGCGGTGTTCTTTAAAATTTGTATACATTATCACCAATAGATATTCCTGATCGAAATACCTAAAATATCTAACAAAGTAATTTTTATTTACAATTTTAATTTGAGTAAGATATTTTTTCTCAACTTATTTCAATATACTCATTTCAAAAATGCTCTTAATTATAAACCCAATTTCTACAAAAACATTAAAATGAAATACGGCTATTACTTCTTCATTTGATGGAAATTGTATACTGTAAATGGATTTTTGAGATTTGAGACGAATAAGATCTTGCATTTTCGAAAGCACCTGCTTGGCCAATTCGTAAACACTAACGCGTTTCGAAGATTAAAAGTCTCCTGACTTGACATAACTCCACGTAACTGTTTAGCCCTTGCTTTGATATAACGTACATAATATTCTTGTTTTTTTTTTCAGTAATTCTCGAATGTGTTTTGTTCCATTGATAGCGAATGTGATACCCACTGTGGAAACAGTTCTTTAAGATATACTTATTTATTTTAATGTAATCATGAAAATTTAAGTCTGTTCTTATAAAAGACAAAGTATTAAAATAATAACAAAAAGTAAAGGCGTTATGTTGTTCATTCAAATTGAACATTCAAACCCAAAGCAAAAATGTGAATTATTAATTCATTTTCAGTATTTTTCTCAATATTCTTTTGAAATGAAACTGGATATAATTTTTAATAAGAATGTCGAAAAAATTAATTCAAATATAATGTTTGAAAAATTTAATAGTAACGAAGTATTAAATTTATTCAATTTTCTCTCATACATAATTATAGAATTTTACATTTCAGAATATAATAAAGAATGGTATCTAGAAATTAATAAAGAAGTACCAAATCTGCATGGTCAGATAGGAGATTTGGATCATCAGATTTAAAACTGTTCAATAAATGTCGATGGAAATATCGGTTTTTATATAATTATAAAGAATTTTAAAAATTTATAAAGGAACAAAAGATTTTAATTATGTTTTTTCAACTATAAAGCCATGCCTTGAGAACGAACTTTTTTATTGAAAGTTTTTCAAGACTTGCACAATACATTCGATTTGAACGTTTCGTTTATCCAGTTTTGTGTTTGTTGACTGTGCATTTTGTTCATCGCTGTTAGTTCGCAACAATCATGCCTTGTATTAAAAATTTAATTTATCGTGTAATTTATTTTAATATAGGTTTTTAGTAAGTTTTGATAAACTAACACGTTGTATACATGGTCATACAGATACATTAGGGCTTCAATTTTTATTTTTATTTGAATTTAATTTCTCAAAGTATCACCAATTAGAACTATTAATTTAGCTCGCAGAACTCGCGATATAAAATGTCGCAAAGTATAAACGAGCAAATCAACAAACTGACGACCAATACGAAGCACGAAATGAAGTTGAACGAAGGAACTTCAAATGAAATACAAGTTAAGAATATGTAGACACGCTACGTTTAATACACATTGAGCTATATTCAATTAAAAGGCGTCAATGGATTATAGTCACAATGGATGTAAAATCAGTGATATTAAAGACATTTTTCCAGTTGCGTCTAGAGAATCTAAAAAACCCATCAGTTCTATCATTCACTGCTTTCATGAGCGTATAATGGGCTTATTTTTGCTTTTGGTTGAAATGCGGATCGTTTCTTTGAACGGTTGTTTCTCAACTCTTGATTAAATCTTATGCATTGGGCGTCGTCGTTCCTAGTTTTATTTAAATTTTCTTAGCAAGCACATGTCCTTAGTTAGAATCAATGTTTCATTGTGAATGTCTTCATTCAATAGTTCTATGCTAGCAAATAAAGCAATAGAATTAATTATTATTACTTCTTCACAAAAGAGCTATAATTAACTAAATGAATTACGATCAAATTTCAACGTGTGGGAGATCACTAGTTAGTAATTAATTTATTATTTAATTAGCAATTAATTACACCGAACCCGAGTAAATCGTTTAGGGTTGGTGGCAAAATATTTCAACCTAATATTTTCTTGATATCCCGTAACATTGCACGCCCCAATTCCCAACATATTAAAGTAATATGGCGAACTAATACGCGATATATTACGGAGGCTCTTAAGCGACGCCATTAAAGAAGGAAGCCTCCACGGCGCGTAATTTTATAGGAAATATTAATTGCTTATTCCCCGGAACCGCCTCCTTAAATTATCTTGTAACGACATAAGTTTCCAACAATCTGTAATTAAAATATCCGGAGTAAAAGTTTCCGGGGGGACAGAAACTAAACTAATTTCGTCCCCGTCCTGTTCCTTTGTCGGTCCCCTACCACCACCACCACCCGTTACCACACCGTCCTCCTTCGGCCAGCCCTCCTCCTCGTCATTCTCCAGTTGCTTCTTTGGTTTTAGTTGAGCAAAAGGGCGAAAGTGTGAAAATTCGGCACAGAATAGATGGTTGATTTTCTGGCGAGATTTCACAAAATATTAAAATATTAAAATATTAAATTGGTGAAAATAATGAGGAATACATTTTAATCAGTTATTTAACTACCGTCATAGAATAATATTTTAATATCATTAATTGAATGTTATGTTTATTTACATTTTAGCGTTTTAAACACTATTAATTAATACTAGTAGGTAGTTATAGTGATTACTAGAATACAAGAGGTAACGGCAAATTCACCAGCACTCTCTCCTTTCCTATCTGTAAATTGTGGTCTTTACATTAACCTAAATTATTAATTTATTCATACATTAATGTCCATTGCATAAGTGAAAGGAATAATTGTTAATAATAGTTTAGTAGGAAAAGTAAGATGTTTTTTCTCAACTTATTTCAATATACTCATTTCAAAAATGCTCTTAATTATAAACCCAATTTCTACAAAAACACTAAAATGAAATACGGCTATTACTTGTTCATTTGATGGAAATTGTATACTGTGAATGGATTTTTGAGATTTGAGAGGAATAAGATCTTGCATTTTCGAAAGCACCTGCTTGGCCAATTCATAAACACTAACGCGTTTCGAAGATTAAAAGTCTCCTGACTTGAAGTAACTCCACGTAACTGTTTAGCCCTTGCTTTGATATAACGTACATAACAATTCTTGTTTTTTTTTCAGTAATGCTCGAATGTGTTTTGTTCCATTGATAGCGAATGTGATACCCACTGTGGAAACAGTTCTTTAAGATATACTTATTTATTTTAATGTAATCATGAAAATTTAAGTCTGTTCTTATAAAAGACAAAGTATTAAAATAATAACAAAAAGTAAAGGCGTTATGTTGTTCATTCAAATTGAACATTCAAACCCAAAGCAAAAATGTGAATTATTAATTCATTTTCAGTATTTTTCTCAATATTCTTTTGAAATGAAACTGAATATAATTTTTATTAAAAATGTCGAAAAGTTGTAGTTGAGCAAACGGGCGAAAGTGTGAAAATTCGACACAGAATAGATAGTTGATTTTCTGGCGAAATTTCACAAAATATTAAAATATTAAATTGGTAAAAATAATGAGAAATAAGTTTTAATCAGTTAATTAACCATCGTCATAGAATAATATTTTAATATCATTAATTGAATGTTATGTTTATTTACATTTTAGCGTTTTAAACACTATTAATTAATACTAGTAGGTAGTTATAGTGATTACTAGAATACAAGAGGTAACGGCAAATTCACCAGCACTCTCTCCTTTCCTATCTGTAAATTGTGGTCTTTACATTAACCTAAATTATTAATTTATTCATACATTAATGTCCATTGCATAAGTGAAAGGAATAATTGTTTCTTTTCCATTATAAATTTCAACAATAATAAACCGGATTTTTTTTACAAATGTTATTTTCTGGACCTGAGCATTTTTACACATAAGTGAAATTTTGCTAAATTCAATAAACTATATTAAGGTGCTTTAAGTGACTTTTTATTGTAGATAAGGTAGTAGCTAGCTATAAACTATTTTTTTTAAATCGCTACGTATTAACTCCAAGAGCGAATATACATATTAGATATTAACTTAACATCACTTTCTGAATAAAGCAAATATGTGAAATCATGATATCATAATATTTGTTCTGTACAATATACTGTTAACAGAACCATATGCTCTATTGCTTAATAATTCAATAATGTTTGAACGAAGCAGTTTTCTTGCGTAAATATTGAAACCCCAGCCTTTTATGTGAAATTAGCATTGTTTTACTTTATTTTTTTATTCAAGCAAAGTTTACATTATCTTTTAATTTTCATGATTGTGTTAAACTACTAGCACCATGTTAGAGGCATAGATTGAAATCACGCTTGAATAATTGCTTCAATCGTCCACATAACCACTACTCCACAGGTAGGCTTTAGGTCGAATCACGGCTCAGGTCCATGATGCGGATCTCGTTCAGATAAATCCTAGCCACTAAAAAGAAGACTCCAAAATATGATTAAAACAAGCTAATATGATAAATTTTCACGGATAGTTATCGACAACGTTCGATGTATATTCAACAAATACATACTAAAAACCTTAGTTCAATATTAGGCGTAGAAGTAACATCAAGAAATATTCTATATACATTATTGTCTCATTTTGTTTCAAGACGGTACAGAATCACTTTCTGATCTTATGAATAGGTGATAAGTATCGTGGTAATGATAGTGATAGTTCTTGGTATAATATTGTACTACGTAAAATTAGTTAGGAAAAATCATACTAATATTAACTTCTCCACATTTCATTTTTAAGGATGATTATTTCGTTCAATTTATCCTTTAGGTGTGGCTCAATCATGATGAAAAATAAGTAATTAAAATCGATTAAAATGTATCTTAGACACTTCGATTTATTTGAATAATATTTGGAAAATAAAATGATTTAAATAATTAATAGACTTAATTATTAACAGAAATAAATAATTAATAATTAATATTTTCATTCAAATCAATTCACATCTAGTTTATCATATGTTCATATATCTGCCTCTACACAGTGGTCATATAACAATTTCATCATTTCCATTATTTAGTGATGCTAATACATATTACTGTGTATTAAATTGCAACGTTGGTACATCAGTAACCAACAAGCTTGTCATTTTTCAGCGATTTCGTCCTTCAAAAGGTCCACTAATGTTATGCAATAGTCGCTGTTTGTGGTCCTTCCTTCTTCAAGGAAATCAATGAAAATTATTCTACGCGCATCCCAATATACAGACTCCACAACCTTGCCAGCCGTCTATTGCGTTTTTCCATGTTTTGGAGCGGGTTCTTCGTTTGCAGTCTACTCGGGTGACTGTCAATTGGGCTTCGGAGTGAAATAATGGAGCCATGTTTCAACCATTGTCACATATCGACGCAAAAACTCGAGTTTATTACGCTTGTTTTTGGTCGAAAGTGAGATTCAGTTAATATCTTTAGAGTGACTGCTATTTCATTCAATTACAACTTACGGTCATCCAAAATCATTTGGATATATTGAATGGTTCCATGGGTAACCACCTCTTTTGGGCGTCCACTGTGTGCACCCTTCTTCGGTGCTGATTTCACCACGTCTAAGCTTAGCATACTAATCCTTGATGCCTAATCTTCCTGAGGCAGTATCCGGAAACTCGACATCAAACCAAGTTTTTGCTTCAACTGTATTTTTCCCATCAAAAAGCAATATTTTATCAACACGCGAAATTCCTTTTTATCCATTTTTTCACAATAACAAAAGTTGCCTCACTCAAAACGCTATAATTCACAAATTAATTATCCAACACCTGTCAAATTTACACACTCATCTTTCGAGGGTTAGGGCTAACTAAAAAATGATAAGGCCCAAACTAGTTAATGTAATTGTCATGGGGATCTAATAGGAATAGCAATAGCGCTAGATGAAACAGTTTTATATTTTCAGAAATCAATTTTCGAATACTTTGATGCTTTCTCCATTGGGATCTTTAAAAAGTTCATATTCCTTGTCCACCGTATGCCACAATGATGTATTTGATTTATTTTATTGAAGGTAGTGTTTTTTATATGTTAACATTGACATAATTCTCGTTGAGGTGATATGCATTTATTATATATTCCCTTTCATTTACATTTCGAGTATATTTTATTCGTTATGAATAACTTAATAATTGTATTATTTCGAATTAACACATTAGGATGTAAACTTAGTTAATTGTAGATTAAAACTATACTATTACTTCAACATGTGCTATAACAGTTTTAAATTGGTGTAAAAGATGGCTCGGATGGCACTCATAGTCGGATAAAATCTGATCTCGTATAATAATCGTTGCTCGTTGTCAAGAAAATCTGAAATTTCCTGACTAGATCTGTCGCCAACTGTAACGCCGCCGCTTCGACGACCGGCTAAAGTCCATTTTTACCGCCAATGGAAAAGGAATTTTAGCTTCGACTCATTGTTGCGAGGCTGGCGTCGTTTCTCTGCTTTACACTTTCGTTTAAATTGACTCCATAACGTCAGATGCAGCTTGGGATTATAGTCGAAGGCAACGAAACAGACAGACGTCCCTTTATTGCGCTGACAGGAAAAAAGGCCTCTCACGAAACCAGCGTGAGGCGGACTTTATCAGAGAATGCAATCGTTCGAAAAGGATAGAGAAATAGAAAATACTTATTACCTAACATATTTATAGTACTATTGATGCTAATTAAGCATTAAAAGTAGAGAACGACTCTATTATTAATAACTAATTAAAAAAAGGAATGTTATCAAACAAATCTTGACAACACTAGTTGTGAAATGTTTTAAATGCACTCATATAAACGGTAGTATGTTATTTATAACATGTCATCTAAACAAATACAAAAAAATATTGGTAAAATTAGTTTTTTTATTCAACATAATTGCCTTCAAGCTTTTCGATACCATTTTTGTAGTACGATTTGTCCTTTACTTCAAAATAGGCCGAAGTTTTGGCGATCACCTTTTCATTCGACAAAAATTTCTCCCCAGCGAGTATTCTTTTGATATCTGAGAACAGGAAATAGTCGCTGGGGGCCAGATCTGGAGAATATGGTGGATGAGGAAGAACTTCCAAGCCCAATTCATGGATTTTTGCTATCGTTTTCAGTGCATTGTCTTGGTGAAGCGGCACTTTCTTTTTCTCCAAATGCGGCCGTTCTTCAACGATTTCGTCGTTCAAATGGTCCAATAATGCTATGTAATAGTCGTTGCTAAAAGTCGCTCCTTTCTAAGGTATTCAATGAAAATTATACCATGCGCATCGCAAAATACAGACGCCATGAACTTGCCGGCCGACTGTTGCGTTTTCCTACGCTTTGGAGCGGGTTCATCGTATGCAGTCCACTCAGGTGACTGTCGATTGAACTTCGGAGTGAAACGATGGAGGCATGTTTCATCCATTGTCACATACCGATGCAAAAACTCAGGTTTATTACGCTTGATCATCTTCAAACACTTATCCAAGTCATCAACTCGTCATTGTTTTTCGTCAAAAGTGGGCTCGCGCGGCACCCACTTTGCACAGAGCTTTCTCATACCCAAATATTCGTAAATGATACGATAGACACGTTCAGTTGATATCGTTAGAGTGTCTGTTATTTCATTCAATTCCTATTTGTGGTTATTCAAAATCGTTTTGTGGATTTTTTAAATGTTTTCGTCGTTAACAATCTCTTTTGTTCGTCTACTGCAAAAAGCAATATTTTACCAACCCGCGAAATTCCTTTTTAATCATTTTTTTCACAATAATAAAGTTGCTTCACACAGTATGCTATAATACACAAATTAATGATCGGACAGCTGTCAAATTTATACACGAATCTTTTGAGAGTTAGGACTATCTAAAAAACATATGGATTCATTAAGTCTAAGAAAATCAATACTGCTTACAATGAAAACCCCACAATACAGATCTTCACACAAATATTTTGTATTTAATTCACTATTATCCCGCATCTTTGAAAAAATCTAAAGCTGCAGATACAAAATTTAGTTAACAAATGCTTCACTAATGAAGCTTCAAGCTGGTAGTCGGTAGAGGCTCATAAGCTCATAGAGGCTTGACTTCATAAACTCTTTTTAAACTTAATGGTCAAATACAGATAATGGACAGAATAATTTGAACACCATACATACACACAATATTTATTTATGAATAATGTGTGGAGACTTCCTTTCAAAACAAATAAAATTCTTTGCGAAATAAATGTTCCATTCTTGTACGAAAATATCCGCCAAACTTCAATCATGTTGCAGCTAGATATCTACTCCTTAGTCTCAACTCTAAAACTCCCCATAACGGTTCAACAGCCTAGATGACTGTTTTTGAAAAATCATTTTATGATAATTCTACGTATTTAATTTACCCGGAAAAAAGTTACTTTAAAAAACGGATTTGAAAGAAAAATTGACTGAAAAATATACCTTATTTTAATGATCTTGTGTTATAATTTGGACATTCCAATATGTATCAATGGTATGAGTGTCCCTAATGTAATTATACATTGATAAAAATTCCAAAACAAGTTGTTTATTTTCGTTCCAAGACAGAAAAATGTTGGAGAAATGAGGTTCAATATCACAGGGCGTGAACCATATAGCTCTATCGGTCATTTATTCATAATAATAAGATCATTCTAATGTAAGTATTTACTATTTTAAGCACCTTTACTTATGTCTGAAATGCAATTGACGTAATGTCGAGGTAAATAACGCTGTTGATAACATTTTGGCATTAACCCTCATTATTTTCGTTATATATATATATATATATATATATATATATATATATATATATATATATATATATATTATATATAACATACATATATATCAATTTTATTCCTTTTTACCAAATAGTACGGAAAATTATGTTTAATACAATTGTAATGGATTTAGTCGTACATATGAGTGAAGTCGTATACAATCCTACAAGATTTGAATGCCAACCAGACATGGGACAGAAGAAAATGGGTTTTTAACTAAACTCACTGAATATTCACTGCTCCTCACTATTGAACGACTATATATTCTCAAAATTGAAACAAAGATATTAATTAAATCCAACTCTTTAACAAGTGTCAATAAAATCACATTATCATTAGATTACAAAAAGCTAATATCAAAAATTTGGTTTCTTGTACATCAAATAGTTCAATAGGCTATATTTCACTACCTCAATATCGGAAACGACTAACTGATATTTGATTAAACAATGTGATATTATCAAGTTTGTGCAGTCTAGTATGCGTCTGTTATTACAAAGAGAAAATTCAAACAATACTGACAGGCGATGTATAAATCCTATGTATGTAGCTGTACAATGTAGCCACTGCAATCGAGTAAAGTATTTATAGCACTTAATATGTTAGAGCATGTCTAAAAACGGATTTTATAAAGTACTTGATGAAGTGTTATAGTTGCTCATGCTCATAAGTTTGCAAACATGTTAAAATAAACTTTAAACTTACATTTTTTGCATTTTATTTGCCCAAATACTACAGATATTTTGATACAATACTAGATACACATGCTCGTACCACAGGGATATTAAGAGTTTAAGAAAATCAAACATCCATCATCAAATATGTAAAACTATAAATTGAAACTTTTTGTGTTTTACTTACTAATAACTATGTAAAATGAATATTTTGGTTGATCTATCAAATAAATTTGCATTTATATCATCAAATTTTCATAATTAAGTTTCTAGTAAGTTATACAATTTTGATTTGTCTTAGCAAATATTGCTAATTGAGCACTTGATTTATAATAATGGTGATTGTGCTATTATTTCCAAATGTTATACCGATAGTATTTTCAATTAATGTTCGTCAATATTCTGTTACATTTCATCGCTAGTGTATCTGGAATACTCACCCACGTCAATTCTGTGAAAGTTTTTTATATTAGTTCTTTTTATTTATATCTAACGTCTCCTTTTCACCAACGTGGGTTTATCTTGACATATAATTTAACGTGGGCTCCGTACCACGCCCCTAGACATTAAACATACCGACTGGCGAGTGACCAACTTAGAAATCATCCCAAATTCGGTCTTACCCAGTCTGGTTACTAGAGTGACTGGGATCACTCTCCTTGTCGGATTTTGCACATTTGCCTAAAGACAATGACAAATGTTAAACAACATAAATTTACTACCATGCCAGAGCAGGATTCGAACCCGTGATTATTCCAACAGTAGGAGATCGTCTTGTCGCCTTTGCCACTGCGCCAACCAAGCCGTCTGTTAAAGTTATAGTAGTTCTTTAAATATTACTATTTCGCTTACCTTCTGAGCTGCGTTTATGGGCCTATTATTATATTGGACTATGGCAGTATTTGTCAATAATATACTAATTATATTCAGTATTTCATCTTTGAAGATGTCGAGATATTCAGTTGCATTAATTCGGGCGGTGATGTGAATGACAGGTCCAGCTGTACATGCAGTCCTTCCATGAGTGTTAGCTTTGTGAAGCTGCCGATGCACTGTTTTTGTCTAAGTTTTACTCAAGTGAATATTGAGTTATGCTGTCACATTGCTGCAATATATGTATGTTGTCTGGCCACAATAATTTTAATGTTCGTCTGTCTCTGTCAATTAACTTTGGACTTCGCCCACTATTGCTCTACGCCTGTTATTTTTTACCATATTTTGTGCTTGCTATAATTACCGCGGATACTGTCGCTCGAGAAGCGTTAAAGAGTTCAGCTATTTTCATCACAGATGCTCTCGCTAACCAAACACCAACCATTTAGCTTTTTCGAAGTCTGAGACATCATATATTTCACCGACCGCTTGTTTTAACGGTCGCCAAACCAATTATATGATACATTGAAATATAACTTGGACTTGACGTGTAAACTGACAAATACATACGCATGGCATTATTTACACAAAGGAGGCAGTGTAGGCGACATACAAAATGTGCTATATTTCATGGAGTTATTATTTTATCTACTCTCTCAAATATATTAAACTGCAGCTACGAATTCCAAATTCAAGTATCAGAGATCAAATTTATGAATGAGGTTACTTCAAATTGAGTAATTTCATAAACCATTGATCATATAAAATTCACAAACATTTTTTCGATTGACGGGTTACGTTTTTTACTCAATCCACTAAATATAAACTTTTTTTAATATACCTAACTGCAAAATAAACTAGCCCTAGCTTTAAAGGTAAATAAAAATTGCAAGACCATTATTACAATACTACTGAACACAACAAAACAGAGGTTTTGTTCTACAAAGTTTGTTATCATGATGTAGTTATAGATAATGCTAAAAATGTTCGTATTCAGTCGAGGAACTATGGGAAACTTTCAAACAAATTTAATGAACTTTATCGCATTTAGGTGCCTTTGAACTGTGACTATTCCTGCCCGCCAATATCCAAACACCGATCGCCATGGATTCGGTATTATTCGGGCGGTGGAATAATGACGACGAAAACAAAACCTTTATATAATGAAGGTATTAGTGCCCTTGCATTAACAGTCCACTTGAAGCCACTAATGGCTCAAATCTGGATGAAATTTCCCCCTGCCGTCCTAAGTTCTACCCCCATAATGACTTCTTGTAATTTAATTAATTGCCAGAAATTTATAACTGGAACAACGGAGCTCGTAGCTTTAACAGTTGGTTGAGCTTCGCCTTGGGTGGGCGCCGAGCGAAAGTTATTCTAATACAGTAAAAGGATTTTTGTTTCAGCTACTTCTGGATATGTTATAAATCCAAACACCAACTCCAGAATCTGCTGATAAAGCTGTTTTATTGATTTTAAATATGGAAGCTGTAGTATACGAACTGAGTTTATTTTAAGAAATCTTTGGATATTAACGGCTTGTTTCAATAAAATAAATGTAATAAAACCATGATATTATTTATATTATTGGTGTTAATTATATGGGAACGGTGAGTGGAGGTAAATCGAAAGGAAACAGTGGTGTTTACATTATGTGATCGTTATTTATTGATGTAATATAAAATGTGGAAAACACAAGTGATAAAAGAATCGGCGCTGGTTTTACCTGTTGACGAGGCTTGGGCAGTGGATGGTGGCACGTTTTAACCGAACGACGATCAGTTAATGAAGTACCCTTCAATAATATTCCAGATAAACCTCTCGGGGTTGCCAAATAATCTTTATCGTTTCGTAGTTGCCGCTGCTAGCACCCCGCCCGTGTTCAACATCTGGGATTATATTTCTGGGTATTTTGTATACAGTTATTATGTATACAGTTATATGTAAAATTCTACATGCCTCGAAGTCGCCACAATACTCCCCTGCCAGAAATTTACATACAATTTTAAAGAAATAAAAATATAAAAAGGTATGAAAAAATATCAAATACAAAATACTGATGTACCAAAAAAAATATGCTGCATGAAAAGAGCTTTGAAACATATGGATATGATGATAAGATATTTATACAGACCAAACGGAATATATTAATGTGTGAATATTGGTTGGTACGATTGTGATCTGGTACGGCTGTTGATAACTTTGGGTCCTATAGATACCGTTGCTTCACAGTTTCTTTAGCACTTGAACGTGGTTTATGCACGACGTTGAAAAGAAGCTATTTTTCGGACAGGGCTCCCGTAATCGACGCTGTGGGAGGTTCTATTGTTCGACAACTTAGTAGCTTATCTTCCTCGACGACGAGACGTTGGCAATGCTGGTACCTCGGCGAAGACATGACGAGTCTACGGTGACTGCAATCGGTACCTAGCTTCTGGAGCTGCTCTGGTCACATACGTTACAGTAATTGAGAAAAAACAGATAACGACGGTTTCCGATCGAAGCTCCCCATAGCCTTTCAAATCAAAATATCTGCCAATATGACTGCGAATGCGAGCGAAGGAAGACATTGTGATTTAACCATAGAGCCGAAAGAAATATCTAGTTGAGATGCTGATGATCAGATGATGATGTCGAAAGCTCTAACAATTCACAAGATTATCAAAGAAATAAAATTTGGACAAAAATTAAAAAATTAAACCGAAATAATGAAATGCAGTTTAAGGTTTGTTGATCCAGCACTAAAATAAAATGTAATAAGCAACAAATATTTGAAAGAATTTAATATTGATGCAACAAAAGTAAAATTGAAAAAAATCGTATTAAAAATTATTGAAAATTTTTAATGAAAATATAACGATCACGTAATGTTACACGTACTCTCCATTCATGAGTTCAAACCTAATTTTGCGAAATATCACGTCGGGGTCATCACTTTAGGGTAATGTTTAAGACTTGGTGATTGGAGGTAAAACAAAATGAAACAGTGGTGTTTGCATTATGTGATCGTTATTTATTGACGTAATATAAAATGTGGAAAATACAAGTGATAAAAGAATCGGCGCTGGGTTTACCTGTCGACGAGGCTTGGGCAGTCGATGATGGCATATCTGAACTCAACGCTGGACAGATACTGAATGATCAAAGTACAATAACATCCCAGATAAATATCTTGAGGTTGCCAGATGATCGTTATAATTTCGTAGTTGGCGCTGCTAGCACCGCACCCGTGTTTATGTTTCGGGATTATGTTTCTGGGTATTTTGTGTACAGTTATTCCACGATGTAAAATTCGATATGCCTCAAGGTCGCCACAGTATTAACAATCGAGAGCTAGTTCTTATTTATTTTCATCATTTTTATTATATGTCGATATTTTTCACTATCTTAAAAAATGGAAGTGTTGCTCAATGAATGAATGATCTTTATTCATTAACTGAAATTTTAGTTTAACTAGACTTTAGATATAATACCGAGTTATAAATTTCTTTGTATCTATGTGTAGGGCACTATATTATTTGCAATAGTCTAGAGAGGCATAGAAAGTTCTTCAGCATTTCAACATTTTAGTGCTGGAGACGCTCCTCCAGGCCATTACTCATGCCAATGCGATCGAAACAATCTACACTCTATTAGACAATGCTTGACAGTGAATGCCGTGCAATACTTCAGAAATTCTTCACGGGTGAGAATAGGCCTTTAACATATACTCCAATATGAGTTTACTGTGGCTGATTCTCAATCGGATAAACTCCCGAAGTTTATACTTGCTAACATTTATTTGGTTTCCATCCAAGTAATAAGCACACTTCTTTCTAACGATCCCAGTGTATGAGTTCAGGTATCGGCGAGAACCTGTCGAAAATGAAAGTCATGATCGACGCCCATGAACAAGTCTCATAAATGACAACATCCGTGCTGTTCGAGTGCTTACTGAAGGTGACAACGGACAAACGACGGGATATGTCCATTCTTCATGAAAACGCCAGACCACATACCTCAGTTTTAACAAGGAATCAATAGGAAGAAATTCGGTGGGAAAACCTCGAACACTCTCCTTATAGCCCTAACTTGTTACCTCGTGATTATTTTTTGTTTGCGCTCTTGAAAGACTCACTTGGAGGCAACAGATTTGATAACAATGAAGAAATGGAGGAGTATGTGCGCAATTGGCTGACAAATCACCATCAAACTTTTTATGAAGAAGGAATATTCAAGCTTCCAAATCGGTGACAAGTGTGTTGAGCATAGAGGTGACAACATTTATAATTTTAGATATTTAATTTATTTATACTATTGGTTACCATTTATATTTGTTTCCTCCTCATACATTTATCCTGTGTAATAGAGACCACTGTGACCTAACCATAGTAACAAGCTCATGGAAACTCATACAGTCAGTTTATTTTTGTTATACGTAATTTTAGTGACACCAAGAGCCTTGAAGATAATTAGAAGCTAAGCGATTTGTATTCCCGTTATTGTCGGAAGCTTGAAATGATGCTTCATTACTGAATATGTGAAGGTGCTACCTACATAACCAGTACTTTTTGTCTTTGATATGAACAAGAATTGAGAAATTAGAAAAGTTAGTGTTTCCTATATGTTTAGCGAGATAACTATCTGTGAGTTCTTCAAATATAGCAGGATTGAAATAGGAGCGTTCAAATATCAACAAGGCATCCTACTCAAATATTTAATATGAGGAGGCCAGCTAAAACGGTACTCGTGTATATTTGCAAGAAATTTTCTTGCATTATTATTCTATATTTCAACACTGCCCTTGCTAATTTATCTGATCCGCCGACGGTTTTTCCTTTGACAAAAACGCTTATGGGTTCTCCGAAAGAAAAGGTAAGGCAATTTTCTTCAGTTATTTTATTGACATTGTAAAATAGTCTTGCTATTTTTCTACTACTTAGTACTGTAAAATAAGAGCCTTCAAATAACATAAAACTAAAACGGTTAGATATTCTGACGGAGTTGATAACGATTAGAAAAAGAGCTCATACAGCCATCACAATTCGAAGGATCTTTGTGCCCATACGATGACTCTAATATCTCCTAAACTAGTTATTTACCTGAATATGGACATGCTGCCATTTCTTAGTTTTATAACCTTTTTTGAAACACCTACTGCTATGAAAATAATAATCTGTATAGTAAAAGCAGAGATACGTTCTCCAGAGATTCCTTCTCGTTCGCTAATTAGAAAATAAGGTAAGGGATCTCATGGAACTCTAAGACCCTAACCTAAATTTGGTTGAAAAGAGTGGTCAATTACCAGAGATGCTGCACAGAAGCAAGCTAACGGATGAACGGAGTTTACACAACCACACACGTCCTTAACCAGCTGGGGATCCCACCCCCACCGTGTAATCATTTTAGTCAACTTCCACGGTTTATTGGAAACGAGCAAAACTTTATATGAGATTATCTATTGGACGACATTCCAAATTAACATTCCATAATAAACGATTATTATGCAAGAGTTCATTAAAACCAGTGGGGACCTACGAAGTGCAATTCTGGAATTACACAAAGAAATCTATCATTAACTATGTTCTCCATAGCAATGTTAACGCTGCACATTAATGTTGAAGATATGTGCTTCAGATTTAAAAAATGGTCATATTAGCACAAGGATTGGAATGAACTTACGTAAGATTTATAAAATGTGCTGCTGTAATACTTCGAAGAAATGATTTTTCAACAATTGAAATAAATTCTATTTTCTCCATCCAATAAGAGAAATTATTGAATATTAGTGGTTCTTGGTACTCTACAGTCTTCGGCTTTAAACCTACGGACTGGCAACTAACCAACTTGGAGATTATCTTAAAAAACATCTGGTCTTGAACAGCCTGGTGACTGGCGTGACTAGAATTTCTTTTTCCTTTTAGGATTTTGCACTCTTCCCTAAGGACAATCACAGACATAAATTTACAAGTAAGCCGACCTTAATTGATTTATCTGAAGATTTCTCTCATAATAAACGGTGAACTTTTTCTAAATCATTATGTTATCTTCTTGACTGAAAAAGTTCTTATAGTAAATATGCTTCAACCTAGCATTTAATGCGATAAATTATTTGTTTTTGCTTTTTTCTAAAGTTGCTAATAGCTATTCATAGATTTATATAGTAGCTTTTTTAACTTTTATATAACTTATATATTAACCTAAACGCTACTAAGTATTCATATCACCATCTATTAAAAATCTTCTGTAATTAAATATGATACTTAAATTATAGAGAAATGTAACTGATACTTAATTTGTTCGATCAATATTCCTGGAAAGTTCAAAAAGCCCATTTTTTGACATTGAGACTCGAGCAAATCGAAAAAAGAAAAGCACCGATTGTTTTTTTCAAATGGATTTATTTCTTGATGGGGTGGAAAATGTATGGCTTATTTTAAGAATGTTGTAATTTGTGATTCCGGTCGACGGGGCTACGGTTTCAAATTTATTGGACGCGCTCAAGATGGTGGAAGTTATTTAGATTATGTTTTTTCTTCTGTGAGCCACGCTGCCGTCTTTGAATCCCATTTTAATAACATTATGTGTGCAAAAAACGAGTTGTTCTGTATAAAATATAAATAAATAATATTTGCTTCGTCTGTTAGTGCCATTACCAGACAGACCGACAATTCGCGTCCGCTGATTATGATAAATTACCCTGAAATGTATTGTAGAAGAACGTAATATATTATAAGCTACAGTAAATTTTGTAGTAATGGAAATCCAGCCGTGCATTTTGATTCTTCGAATCATTCTTTTACGTCGGGCTTTCTAGATAAAATATCGTCATCCGAAAAGTTCTTAACTTATATATAGTATTTCCGTACAAATATCAATTTAGTATTGTCATATATATATATATATATATATATATATATATATATATATATATATATATATATATAAATGATGTATGGCTATATGATGGCAGCGGTGTTACCTGGAGACGAGGCTTAGGCAGTCGATGGTGGCACGTACCCTTCAATAACAATAATAATAAACGTCTCGAGGTTGCCGCCAGCTATTCGTTGTCGGGTTCTAGTTGGCGCTGCTGGCACCCCGCCCATGTGTCAACATCTGGGATTATATTTCTGGGTATTTTGTACACCGTTATTCCACGATGTAAAATTCGACATGCCTCAAGGTCGCCTCAATTAATGTATATAATATATATATATATATATATATATATATATATATACATATATACTTATATACATTAATTATATTTTAATAGTTTAAGTTTAATAGTTTAATTATATACATTTGAAAGATATTAATTAATATGTCATGGGAAAAGGATTATGATCTAAATCGCATTTACTTACTATTAACGAAAAGTGTAATTTGGCTAATGTAGGCAGGAATTCTATGCTCTCAATAATATGCATTTTAGTTTGTTTTGTCTTTTATTTATAATGTTATTCCATTGTAAATTAAATAAGGAAATAAAAATAATGTTAATCCACCTAAATAGTACCCCTAAATAACAATTGTGTATCCAAATAATATAGTTTATTATCTTAGAGAGCATAATTGTTTTTATGGTTAGTTCTTCTTTCCTTCATTACTGTGTCCCCTTATTAAGTCATTTTGATATAATGATGTTACTACCTGTGTACAATAATCTTGATAAAATTAGATTTGATCACTGCCTTATGTCTAATACGTTTACCATATCTGCAAAACAGTATTCATTCTCTTCTCATACATTTTAATCAAACGCTTATGTCTTAACAAGTACACACAAAAACCCATATATCTTTCATACTCTACAATATGATATTCTTCAGTTATGTTATATTAATTAAATACACACCTTTACTTGTTTCCACTCAGTCACCTCCTTCTTCATCACCTAATCTTGCTAATGATCAGTATTGCTAGTTTACAATTTTACCAATTGTCAATTGTCAAGTTGGTTGAACATGCAGTCAGAGAAGGAAAATCATTACACTCCTTGGCCATACTGTTCAGTAATCAACCCTGTTGTATATCTTTTTTCAAGCTTAGTTTTCAAAAATGAAATTACATAAAGAGAACTATATATACAATGAATTATTAAAAAAATATATTATGGTTCAAATAACCTAATCAAATGTTATTCTAGCTTTTACCTTTTTCCATTGCCTTTTGTTGTTTTGTTATTAGTGTCTTACCAAGGGTGGCCTAATGTTTTCAAATGTATACACAAAATATGTATACACAAATATAAATAACAAATATTTTTTAATTTTACTATATACTTTTAAAAATTGTATTATTTTACTTGCCTCGTAGGTTATATTTACACTATTTAAACCCTATGTTTCCTAACAGTGTATGAAGGCACGAGTTACATCCCTGAAAGACCTGCATATCCCTAAGATTTCTCTTGATACTTTCTAGACAGTGCAACTGCAATACAATAAAAATACTTCCAATAAAATTCCTAGCAACTTAATTTTTAATAGTATTCATATTTAGCTCTCCAACGCATTTTACTGTAATCTGTTTCTGACTGACTGTTTATTGGCTTCGGCATTTTCAATCATAGTAATCATAAATGCTAAGCAGCGATTTGAAATATATCAAAACCCAACAAAGCGACAAAATGTTTGCCGGTTTATGACCTCTTATCTTTGATATCACCAATTTTTTAAATAATTTTGCTACGTTTAACAACTAGATGAATTTTATAGTTTGATTCGGTTACATGTTCTACTAGATTATGTAGGTGAGAGTATATCAACTCAAAGTTCATTTTAGCCTTGGAACCATACATACTTATTTCTTAATGCACATCGCTCTGCTATTTCATTACCATGTATTAGAGTTATTCGCCAAGTTATTCGATGTCTGTTTAGCTACACCTTAACAAATACATTTTAGATGGGAATCATCCTTGTTGGACACGTCTGTTATGTTTACTTGGTATCCTTTTGTCTGTCTATATTTACCAGACGTTCAATATACTGCTAACGTTATGTTTTTTATCAGGTCATAATTCTTTTCCATGTCATATATATTAAAAACTTCAATTAAAAGGTCTTATAAATTAGAAACTCTAACAATAGAACCAAAAGAATTCTACTATTAGCGTAACTTACATTTTACATGGCTGTCCCAACCATTCATAATAAATTTGCGTCGCAACAGTAACTATGCAATTTCAGCGATTGCCCCTAAACTCTATTAATTGCAATTTCGAATTATTACTCCTGCATGGCATACATACATATATAGTCAATCCAATAAAATATTGAACTCACGTCATCAAAATTAATAACGTCAACATGTCACAGTGTTACTACATTTAATTCTGAATTTTAGTTTGTTTTGTCTTTGATTTTTGTCTTTTATGTATAATGTTATTCCATTTTAAATTAAATAAGGAAATAAAAATAATGTTAATCCACCTAAATAGTACCCCTAAATAACAATTGTGTATCCAAATAATGTACTTTATTATCTTAGAGAGCATATTTGCTTTTATGGATAGTTCTTCTTTCCTTCATTACTGTGTCCCCTTATCAAGTCATTTTGATATAATGATGTTACTACCAATATACATTAATCTTGATAAAATTAGATTTGATCACTGCCTTATGTCTAATGGGTTTACCATATCTGCAAAACAGTATTCATTACCTCGTCATACATTTTAATGAAATGCTTATGTCTTAACAATTACACACATATCTATGCACATACATCTTTCATACTCTACAATATGATATTCTTCAGTTATGTTATATTAGTTAAATACACACCTTAACTGGTTTCCACTCTCATCACATAATCTTGCTAATGGTCAGCATTGCGAGTTTACAATTTTACCATTTGTCAATTTCAAGTCAACAGAAGGATTTTAGTGTAGACAATTATTTCCATATATCCAAATAGTTTTTGCATATATGTCTTTCTCGATGTACTTTTTGATGGTAGTAATTAATTAATACCTCCTATAGCGATCCAAGTTGGTTGAATATGCAGTCAGAAAAGAAATATCGTTACACTCCTTGGCCATACTCTTCAGCAATCAACTCTGGTGTATATTTTTTTTCAAGATAAGTTTTCAAAAATTAAATTACATAAAGAGAACTATATATACAATGAATTATTTTTTTAATGTTTAAAAAACCTAATCAAATGTTATTCTAGCTTTTAGCTTTTTCCATTGCCTTTTGTTGTTTTGTTATTAGTGTCTTACCAAGGGTGGCCTAATGGTTTCAAATGTTCACACAAAATATGTATACACAAATATAAATAACAAATATTTTTTAATTTTACTTTATACTTTTAAAAATTGTTTAATTTTACTTGCCCCGTAGGTTATATTTACACTATTTAAACCCTATGTTTCCTAACAGTGTATGAAGGCACGAGTTACATCCCTGAAAGACCTGCATATCCCTAAGTTTTCTCTTGATACTTTCTAGACTAACAATTATCTCCCAAATATTTTGATACTAATATTCAGTGGAGCTACAATACAATAAAAATACTACCAATAAAATTCCAAGCAACTTAATATTTAATAGTATTCATATTTAGCTCTCCAACGCATTTTACTGATAAGAAAAATTATATTGATTAAAAGCGTAATCTGTTTCTGACTGACTATTTATTGGCTTCGACATTTAAATCATAGTAATCATAAATGCTAAGCAGCGGTTTGTTTGCCGATTTATGACCTCTTATCTTTGATATCTTTAAAATAATTTTGCTACATTTAACAACTAGATTAATTTTATAGTTTGATTCGGTTACATGTTCTACTACATTATGTAGGTGGGAGTATACCAACTCAAAGTTCATTCTAGCCTTGAAAGCGTACATACTTATTTCTTAACGCACATCGCTCTGCTATTTCATAACCATGTATTAGAGTTATTCGACAAGTTATTCGATGTCTGTTTTTCTACACCTTAACAAATATACTTTAACAAAAGAAACTCGATATTTTTATTTAATTTCGAAAGTCAGTAGAATTAGATGTATCGTGAACAAAATGATGATATATGCCAAATAACCACATTAATTGATTATTCTTCTAATCAAAAGATAATGTTAAATCATCCCAGAAAATGTATTTTGTTTATTGTTATTCTGTTATTATTGATTTTCATTACTAGTATGTCGAAACTCTTTAAAACGTTATTAAACTATATTCTTTTAATCTGTACCTGTTTTATTACAGTCATTTATAGCTTGTATTAAAACTCTTGTTATTTACAGAAATACAAATCAGACATATAGAGATAATGTACAAAGCCCACCTAACCCAAATTACCTAAGAAAAAAAAGCAAGTAAACACATTCAATCAGAAAATTAATTTGAAAACATATATTAGGGCATGATATTGGGAGGAAATATAATTTTTAAGTTGTTTACGATCTACTACTACTCGAACTATGGTACAAAATAGTGGGTTGGGTAAGATATTTTATTTTATTTGATAGCAGAGGGCGGATGATATTCCTGCGAATTTCTACAATTGCCATGCAAATGGACTTGGGTTGTATTTCTTAAAATCGCTATATATATAGCGATTCAACTGAAAGTTCACGAGCTAGAACATTAAAAATTCTTGCATACATTGTTTATATCAATAAGAAGAATACTTTTTTACTATTTTGCTAACCGAAAATATAAAAACAAAGAAGCGTTACATAAAATAATACTACAATTAAATGCGAAGATTCCAAAATCAACATATTCTATATTTTACTTTCCATCTATATTCAACTACATACAAAATCTATATAATCTGATTATATATGAAGATATTATCTAAGAGTAAGAAACAGTTACAATATGATATTAACAGAAAATCGGAGGACAGTTCAGAATGCTTATATGTTGTTGTTGACAATGACAATGACAACGTTATGACAAAAAAAAAATATTGAGAGAAGTTACTTCAAAGGTAATATAAAAGACACAGTTGCCTTTCTACATTTAGAAATCCTTGTTTCGTTAAAATAAGCACCACTTCAAAAAATATTTGCTATATTGCGTTTTCTTTCATCCGTATGCCAGATTTAGCATCTTCGAGTGAAAAATATATATGAAATCAATACATCACTGTTTCAGATACTATTAATGGAATTGGATTGTTGGAATATTTTGTTTAAATATATTTTAAAGTCTCATTTTACCAACTATAGGTTTACCTGCACTGGACCTACAGTTTAACGTGGGCTCCGAACCTCGGTCCTCAGCAAAAGTCCTTAAGCCTACCGACTGGCGAGTGACCAACTTTAGAAATTATCCCAGAAGACATCCGGTCTTACCTAGCCTGGTTACTGGCGTGACTGGGATCATATTCCTTGTGGGATTTTACACTCTTGCCTAGAACATTCACAATTTTGTGAAATTTACAATGATTTTGTTTAATTTGAAACAATACCGTTTAAATATCACTACTATTTAAGTTTTCTTATTACTTCGGATTATTCCATTAGCAATATTGGAACTAGCGTTGGGAACTATCAACTGAAATCGAATATCGACTTTTTAATAATTGACTACTTTTTACTATCAACTGTTTCAGTCGCTATTTTTGGTTTGACTGATTTTGCTACTTTTTACCACTGACTGTTTCAGTCGACTGTTTCATATTATCGACTGTTTCAGTCTTGTACTTTTAGTTACTATTTTTGGTTCTACTAGTTTCATTCGACTGATTTTAAACGGTCTGGCTCTGCCGTCCTAGATGCTACCTTAACAAAAATTAACCTAATTCATGCTTACCTAGATTTATATGTAATATATATAGTTAAAGTACTTTTGACTATTTTTATGGCTATAATAGTTAATATTTCGAATATTCTCTCGATTTTTGTTAAGAAATATTTCCGTTCAATAATAAATAAAGCAGTTACTTTATTAAAAAAAGTTCTAGCAGTTATTATGCGATCATTAATTATCTCATGGATTAGATTTTTTTATGATTAGGTATATGTTTAATTTTTATTTATTATTTATGGTTATTGTACATCTTTAGATGTTAGGTTTTGTTTAAGTTCTATTGTATTGTCTAAATTTTTTATAGTATATTATTTAAAATAGCAATTGATATATTAAAATACGATAAAACTTTTGAGGGGTATTATTCCATTCCAAAGAAAAATTTCATACGTTTTTACAGATCCACAGAACATTCATCTATAAAAGTAATTCTGCTTAGTTTAAAATTATATTTTAATCTGCATATTTATATTATTCCATAATTATTTTTTTCCTTTTCTTTTTTAAAATTAGTACGTGAAGGAATATGTACATCTCCGTCTGGCTTATACTAACATTGGAAAATATAAGCTCATAAAAAATTAACTGCTCCAAGCAATATCTCCGCCTCTCCTCTCTCACAATTTATATAGGAAAGAGTTCACGAATTGAAAAAAACAGTCGAATCATGCATTTGACTGACAATAGTAATTACGCTAGTTTTTTGACTATCAACTCTTTCGACTGTTTTGCGACTATCGACTGTTTCGACTGTTTTTAGTTAATAGTTCCCAACGCTAGTTGGAACCATGAAATAACAAGACCGTAGGGACATTTTACAAACATTTTAAGTATTTCATCCTAGAACAGAATTCGATAATAAGAAGAATCACCTACCCTCTTTTTCTACAAGATGAGTATACTACCAGTCATTTTGATTTCACCAAATAAATTTATCAAATTCAAAAACTAAATGATAAGGAATCGAATTCACATTTTTAAAAAAGTTGACTGATTTGATATCTGGAGTACCAAACAGTAGAGAAAAAAGTATACTTACCAAAGAAATACATATAGCATTGTGTTAGAGGTAATCGTAAAAATGATTTCAGATTTTTCTATACAATTTTAGAATTAATTTCAAGTTAACTTATCTCAGGTTTCTTAAGTGAATGCACAAAATTCCAACCAAATATTGCATATAGTAAATAAATCCGATACATATTAGTCCAATATTCAGCAAGATACCACATTCTCACAGCTAACCTCTTCAGTTTAAACGCTCTATAGCTGGCTTGATTGGCGCAGTTGTAAAGGCGATAGGATGGGGCTCCTGCTGTTGCTATAGTCGCGGGTTAGAATCCTGATGGGACATGGTCGTAGATTCATGTTCGTGATTGTCTTTAGGCAATGCTGCAAAAATACAACAAGGAAAATGATCCCAGTCACGCCAGTAACCAGGCTGGGTAAGACCGCGTGTCTTCTGGGATGATTTATAAGTTGATCTCTCGCCAATCGGTAGGCTAAATGCCGAGGGCCGTGGTTCGGAGCTTACGTTAAAAAGTAGGTCCAGTCCAGATAAATCCATGTTGGTAAAAAGGAGACATATATAATTTTATAGTGCCCCAACAGATCAATAAATTATTCATTTAATTTATAACATTAAATGTTTTTAAAAATTATGAAAAAAAGTATGATTTTCAACAGAATGAGATCGTTCTATATAGCAAAAAAAAATTAGAAAGAAAAAATTATGCCGCAGAACGATATATCGCCGCTAAAGATCAAACACAGCGAGAAAATATAAAGCACATAAAGGCAACTTGATTATCTTCATACATTCGCATTTCCATTTCCATTATGGATAAGTCTGAAGGAAATGTTCATCACCCGCTCCAACTCGTCCTCCAGGAAACAGTTCAAAGCATAAACAGGGAACAGAAAAAATTCAAATATTCCCCTTCGGTCCTTCGAGCCTTTATCTCGTCCATTTCCCCCTTCCCGCCGCCTCATCAATATTTCCTACCTAGTGCTCGTTCGCTTCCTCCGCCTCGCGTACACTCCTGCCCGCCATCCTCTGTCGCAATAATCAAGAGCCCATTTTTGATTAAATTTACTTTCGATGTTTCCCTCCTCTTTTCTTTTGCAGGCGAGAAACCGTTCCCGTGCGAATGGAAGGGATGCGGCAAAAAATTCGCCAGATCGGACGAATTGGCTCGACACACCCGCACCCACACCGGAGAGAAAAACTTCGCCTGTCCAGTCTGCAACAAGAAATTTATGAGGAGCGATCATTTGACGTAAGTGCTTTGGTTGTTGCCGTCGTTACGGTGCTATTATCTTTAGTTCCTTCCCCGCTCTCTTCGGTGTTGAGTACAGTAGTTAATCGAGGTATCCTTTATCGTAAGGGTATCCAGTAATGATTCGACGAGCAACTGTTTTAATTAGCGCCCGAGAACTGCTTTCATAGAGCTGACTGAAACTTGCTACTTCTACGTCTAAGCATATTTCGTATAGACATATGTTCTCGAAAATTCTTTTTTATTAAATGACCATCATCTTGTATTATTTGGTTATCAATGCATTAATTTCGATTTTATAAGTTACTACTTTGTGTTTTTCAAAAATGTCATAAAATCAACAGTGATAAAATTAAAACTAATTAATTTCCAACTTCCAAATATAGCATATAAAAAATAAACCGATAATGATAACTAATCTCGTTGGCCATGAAAATAGATTACAGCATAATTTTAATTTTTGATCACCGATATCGATTAACAAAAATTCGAAATATCAATTTAAAACACTAAACAAATTAATCTAATTATTAAATTCGATGATTTTAACATTTATTTAATGTAATTTCGATTTGTAAATTATTTCTTTATATTTTTGAAAAAACATAATAAAAAACAACAAAACAAAAATCAAATAATTTTCAAAATCAGTTCTTTGTTTAAATTAACTCATTTAAAACTTCCGAATATAGCATATGATCAATAAACTCACGAAGATAACTAATCACGTATGCCGTTAGCACAGATAACTGTATCAGTTTTTTAAAGTATTTGGATGTATTTTCAGCGGTTTATATTGTCTAAAACAAGGAATGTCAATTTAAAGAACTGATAAATAAACTAATCCAAATTTAAAATTCGATGGTATTGACACATCTTTACATGAAAAAAACTATTTTTCTTAATTAAAATGAATTAAAACACAACAAAAATTGGTTATTAGGCTAAAAATCTATATTATCCGTACATAATAAGTTGCTGCTGTAAGACAAAATAGTAAAACTTGTAAGGACCTGTAGACTTCAGATACGGGGATGTTCTACTAGAAGTAATATCAAGATAATACAAGTATTCCCCTATTATAACGAGAATTTCGGATTCTAACTCTTATAGAGGAAATTAAAACGTTTATAAGATAACCAAAGGAGGATAACACTCAAAAGACTACAACAACATATAACACTCGCTGAAGCATCAAAAAAACATAACAATTTTGTTTTTCCATACAAAGCATCATGAATATAACGAAATACGATATAACTATGGGTTAATATTAATTTCGAATCGTATTCTAAATGCAGTCGAGTAAACGTTTACCAATAATATATAGTCTATTCAAAGTTTTTTTAGAAATGCGTCATGGATATTTGTGACGTCGAAACATTGCAATGTTGCCACATCAACTCTGAGTTTTAGTTCAGTTTGGCTTTGACATACAGCAAAATTCTAACCTAAATAAAATAATTTAACAAAAATTTTATGAAACAGCCTTCTGATCTATTGTATATCTTTTTTAGGCTTATTTCTAAAAAAGTTAATTGTAAAAAACGCAATAAAGCACTTTATTTATATTTATGTAGTAACAATTTGGAATAGTTTACTCTTTAACATGGTTTCCTCAAAACTTATTTTATGTACTTTAAGCCATTCCTTATTTGCAGCATTTGTTGATGCACTTGTTGAGATCTCCTCCACCAGTGTACTATATGGTGAATTGTCCTAACAATAACTGATGGTGTCCAATTTATTTAAAAGGTGATTTTCAAACCACTGCAACCACAAGTTATGGATCATTTATCCATAGTAGTAACCCTTAGACTTAGAGGAAAACACTAATTCTGCACCAAGAATAAAAATATTTTATTTATATGCCTATTTCCAGCTTGAAGTAGTTCATCATAAAATGCACTTACTTCTGCAATGAATTATTGATAATGTTATGACTAACAACTTCTGTTGCCTTTACGTTATATTTATTATCATCTTGCCATTAGTGACGCAATGTACCATTCTGAAATATCCACGTCTCATGTAAATATGCAAATTGATATCAAAATTCTTCTTTGATTTTGTTATGTTTTAGCCCATTCGTGGGTTATCTTTACACCACTCAAATCATATATTACCTAACAGTATATGAAGGGATGTTCTACATCTCTCAAATAGCTGTATACCTTTCAGCTTTTTATGGATACTTTCAAGATTAACAATATTAACAATTTTCTCTGAACTAATTATATAAAATTATGCTTCAATTGAAAAGACTACATACTGTTTTTATACATTTCGTATATTTGAATACTGATTCAGTTAACATCAAGGTGATCTTGATTCATCACCCGTTTCACATAAAGCCGGTTTCTTTTTGGTAAATTTAAGTTTATATTTTTTTTGAGATAATTTAGAGCCCATGCACCTACTAATATTCACTATAGCTGCAACATGCTAAAAATATTTTCAATAAAAACCGCGGCGATTTAAAATTTATTAAAACAACGTTTGCCGGTTTATATATTATATATAACAGTTATATAAATACTTTATATTAATATATTAGTTATATTATATTAATATTTTGAATATTTTTGGGTACATTTGACAACGGGGCGACTTCGACAAGATAGTTCGGTTTCACGTTCGAACTTATCAGACAGCATATTATCTCTTTTAACTAGAATAAAATGAGAAATAAAATATTATCTGATTCTGAAACAAATTTACAAATTGCGACAGGCAATACATTAAAAATCTTGATGACGCATATCCAAAAAAACTTTGAATAGACTATATATTATAATTATCCTTAGGAACATTGAAATGCCCGAATTCTCTACGACCATACGGATCGATCATACTTGGTTCATAATTTGCGAATAGTAAACTAAATTTAATTTTGACGCAAATTATAAATTTATCGTTAGTATATTGTGAATAGGATGAGAACCTCTTGGTTCGCTCTGTTGAGGTGGCATGTAACAGGTGAATTGAAAAGTCCCCGGTCTGACACAAAGATGGGGCTACTATAATTAAATACATATATTTTTTATTTAGCCATAAAAAGATGCGTGTATAAATTTGACAGCTATCGGATCATTACTTTTTAAATTATAACATTTTGAGTGAAGCAACTTTTATTATTGAGAATAAAATGAATAAAAGGAATTTCGCGTGTTGGTAAAATATTGCTTTTTGAAGAGAAAAAATACAGTTGAAGCAGAAACTCGGCTTGATGCCGAGTTGATGACGACCACGAGTTGATGATTAGAAGCACTGTTTGAAGATGATCAAGCGTAATAAATCCGAGTTTTTACGTCGAAATGTGACAATGGATGAAACATGGCTGCGTCATTTTACTCCTTGGAACGATGAACCTGCTCCAAAATGTGAGAAAACGCAACAGTCAGTTGGCAAGATTATGACGTCTGTATTTTGGGATTCGTATGGAATAATTTTCATTTACTACCTTCAAAAAGGAAGAACCATTAACAGCGACTATTACATAGCGTTATTGGACCGTTTTAAGAACGAAATCGTCGAAAAACGGATGCATTTGAAGAAAAAGAACGTGCTGCTTCCCCAAGACAATACACCGTGTCAAAAGTCAGTGAAAACGATGGTAAAAACCATAAATTGGGCTTCGACCTTTCAAATGACCTGTTATGTCGCGACTACTCTGAAAGCAATACCCAATACCCCTTTCCCTTCTAACCAATACCCAATTATAAGGGTTTCTCCATGTTTCAAACAAGCTAGAAGCCAAGTAGCGGAAATAAAATGTGATAAAACACTGACCCACAATCTGCCATATGCCCAAAATAACACCATAACGCTATTAAAGTGCAGATATTATATAAATGGTATTTTGTGGAAGAAATATTATTAATTTTATTTAAGAGTTTTACTAACTTATCTATCTGATATCCTGAAGAATTAATGTCGGAGAAAATTTGCTTGTTGAAAAGTTGATACGAAGTTCCACGAGTCATTTAATACATTAATAAGTTTCTTAAAACATAAATAAATTTTAATGCAAAATCAGCTTATACAACATTATAACCATTTCAGACGCCCTCGTATCGACGCAGATTTTTCACTTGCCATCGAGCGGGTCGCATTGTTGGTTAATTTACCTCATCGCAGGCCCGCCACAGAGTTTCATTTAAGCGACGGTCGGCACGAAAAATTAAAAACGGAAAAAAACGAACCTTCAAAGCCAACCTTCAGCAAACAGTCTTTTATAAGTTTTAATTAATACTTTTGTAGGGAACGGTTTTATTTTTTCGCCGTCCTACGAATAGGAAGTCTTTAACGGAATTAAAACGAAACTAGGTTCTTTCTTAAGCCGGGTTGTTCCAAGAAAACAACTCCCTGATTTCATCTCATTGTTTGTTATGCTTTAGATCTAATTATCAGCATGTTCTTTCAGTCAGATTGTGAGTACAATTAAGGAAGCTTGATTCTATTTTTGGTATAAAATGATAATTGGGGTTCTCGGTTTTGTCGAGTTTTGATGCGAGAATCAATAAAATTGGTATTTGGTTGGATTGAATTATAAAATTGGAAATGTTGCTTTTAATAGAAATGGTTTTATTTAATTTCTTCGACTCCTGCGTACACAAACTCCTGCTACCAGCACATGAAGAAGCCTCCTACCGTCGTCCATGTGAGAACAGTTTCTCGAGGACAATTTACTTCACAACTATCTCCGGATTTAACGCATACGCATATTGAGCTGCATTTAATTTTTAAACAGAAAATAATCCGAGTTTGGCGCACCTGTACATACAGCTTTATTTACTTGCACTTTTATTATCTAGTTTACATTTTGATTATTAGATTTAATATAGAAAAAAAAATTATATATATATATATATATATATATATATATATATATATATATATATATATATATATATATATATATATATATATATATATATATATATATATATATATATATATATATATATGCAGGTAAATAGGTTCACGAGGTAAATAAAAATGGTACAAATTTGGAAATAACACATTTTATTTTAAAGTAATGAATAAAACAAAATAATAACAATAATTTCTATATGCCTTTCTATTTTTATAAAAACACCATATTTAAATTAATTTACATATTTGAACAATTAACAATAACTCCTAGAACTATATAAATACATGCCAATATAGTTAAAACCAAGCGAAAAAGCCACCAGTGTATATGAACACAGCAAAATTCTCCTAAAATTCTCCAAATATGATTAACTATGATCGCTAGTATTCTTGATCCATAAACCCTATTAAAGAATTGACTACCTTGAGCGTTCGATTAACATATTCTACGTTTACTAGCCTAAAATGAATGGATCATCGTACTTTTAAGTTCTAGATCATTAGGGTGTCATTGATAGTTTTTTATTTTGTTTATTTGATCCAGTTGTACTTTTGTTAGCAAATATAATTATTTCATAGTATCACTGTACACTGTTCTTAAATCTTAGCAAAACGTTGTCTAATTTATTCTTCTCTGATTCTTTGAATTTCACATTCTTCGACTTTCACTCATAAAATTCTAACTATATCTTAGCTATAAAATAAAATGTAAATTATTACTAGAATATATTATGTTTAAAATGAATGTCTAATTATTACCAGTTATTACAATTTTTGCTAGTATTCTTTATGGAGAAACTTACTTAATTACTTAAATACTGCCAACACAACAAAAATCATTTTATTTTCGATCCCGTTGAAAATAATGTTTTATAAATTTGGCAGCTAACATTCCCACTATAAATAAAATTGATGCTCTTTGGATTTTATAACTTTTAAAAATATAACCTTACTTTCTATCCTTACCCTTGTTTCTCCATACTTTAAAACTAATATATGTTAACAATAAAACAACAATTTAATTATTATTACTATAGAAATATTAATGTAACACAGAATCTAAATATTTTAGATTTTTCGTTGTTTTGATTTGATCGACTCTACCGATTGTCTCGAAGAGAATGTAACACCATTAGAAAAGAAAGGCAATACACTTTATTCTTTTCTATGGTTTGTTCTATGATGAAAAGTGCGCATGAGGCAAATCCAAATATAGTTATGAAGTAACATATTCTGGTTTGTCGTGGTTTAATAGACAGACACTAATTATTTTTATGCCTTTTGGATGAGCATGGCAAGTCGCAAGTTTGAACTCGAACAGCTTGTCTGTCGGTTAAATTGGGATTCATGGTAATATCTTCATAAAAACTCCGCCTTTAATTTTCCTTATTACTTTATCGAATTCAGGTCTAGACGTTTAAAACATGGTGATTTTGATACCGAAGACAAAGAGCATTCTGGACAACCACAAAAAAGAGGAGGGTTTGAAATTATTACTCAATGATGATGCCTTTAAAATTAAAAAAATTTCAGAAATGCTAAGAGTAATAGAAGAAACAATTAATAGTCGCCTGAGAGCATGTAAAGGATCAAAAATCTTGATTATATTGTATCGTATGAATTGAAATCATGAGACTTTGAAAGGCGTTTTGTCTCTATATTTACTGGGATACTATAAGCTGGTAAAACCTAATAAAATAATACGAGCAAAACCACTATAACGTAATGTGTTCGTAAGTATAAGAACTCTCGATCACATGTCACAAAACTGGTGAACATATACTAGAAAATATTAAAATGGGTGTTAGCCCACCAGCCGCATTCTCCAGATCTTAGACTTTCCGGTTAATATCTTCTTGGGAAGATACTAAAAGTTGGTCGATTCACCACAATAAGGTTTCAAATTTAAAAAAAAATATGCAAAAATAATTATTATAGGGCCTATGATAAGATGATTTTTTTATAATTCGCGATAAATATTAAATAATATTTGCCAATAGATCTAGCAACAAATAAATAGTTTTATTACATTTTACTTTTATTCTTTCATAGGTAATATCTATTACAAAAATTATTATCAGTTTCGACGCAAAAATTTTAAGTCCTAAAAAATATTTAAAAGAAATATTTTCTCACAAAATAAAATTAATTTCTGGAATCTTTGTTGAATTCTTATTTTGGGCATAAATAGTACGTCTAATTAAGGTGGTCCTTTTTGTATATTGAAATAAATACGTATCTCCCTAAAGCAAAAGAATATCACTAATTGGCGTTGGTTAATTAATATTGACAGAGAAAATTAGCCAAAAGCTCAAAGAATATCTAACGAGAAGAAAAATATTATTATGGCACTGATATTACAAAATTTTGAGTATCTTTAACAGTTTCGCTCTTTGTATAATATTTATGTATTTTTAAATAAGATTCTTAATAGCAACTAAGCAAATTACTAATTCTCATATATAAATATTTTTCTTTAAAACGACGGTTTATGTTGAAAATTCTTAAACCTACTATAATAGTTATGGTTAATTTTAGAGTAATTCACCTTTTTCGATGTTTTCATATACACTAAAGATATATAAACTCTTGTTTAATGTAATCTAATTAAACAATTTCAAGTAACAACCTAACTTATCAGTTAAAAAATACGCTGTTGAAATATGAAATGTTTTGTTTGATGATACACATTTTTCACTCCCAAATTTTCACATATAGTTACGCAATCTATTTTACCCTACTGTTTCATGAGATACATTCATGCAACCAGGCGATACAATAGCTTTTACATAATAGACTCACTAATTTGATTGGAAATCTAATCTTATTTTGGAATCGATATCACCGTTTAACTAAGCGGCATTTCTATTTTTATGTAGCTATTTTATGTCGCTTTTTCTTTGAATGATAGAAAGGAGAATGGTATGTAAGAAACGAGGGCAGCCATAAGGATCTAAGAGTAGCAACGAAGAAATTAAAAGGCTTGCGAACAAGCCCCAAGAAATATTGTATGATCACAAAAACGTCAAAGCACTACAACTGCTCGACAGTACTCATCTGGACATCGAAGAGTCTAAAACTATTTGAATTAATGTGGTTATTTGTGAACACTGTGTTGTGTTTTAAAAGTATGTGAATTGCAACATAAACCTCACAAAATTTCCATTTTCACATATTACGAAGCACAATCAAACCACAAAAATAGTTATGTTGATGATTATAATGTTTAAGGCAACATCGTCCGCTAACACTTGAAAAAAAAACCAATATTGAAACACTGATTAATTATCTGAGTTCAGGGCATCAAATAACATTAAAAATTGTTCTCATTTGTTTGAGTCCAAAAGTTGACCCATATTTGCAAACTTGTATTACAAAAACATCTAAAAAAGTTCAAAACTTCAAATATCCTAAGCAAAACTCAGTTTCCCTGGAGCTAGAAACAGTAGAATCAATCTATAATATCACAGTATCGAAATGGAATCCTTACTGAACTTACAGTAGATGATAAAAAGACGTTAAAGACTTTAAAAGGGGACGATGTCCCTTTCGTCCTGTTGCTGATACCCACCATGGCCAATATAAACAAATTTAGCCTCGCTAATCCCAAGGCGCAACTTATACTGCAGCTTACCACGAGATCCCGTCTCCGTTGCTCGCGTCCCAGAAACGTGAAGGGAAAAAAGCCCAAAATCCAATAATCCGTCCCGAAATCCACATCCATTATTGAAAGGATTCCTTTTTGTTTTCCCGACCTCCTCGGCCTTGATATCGCCCGAAAAATCGGAAAGTTATTTGTTGGCATATTTTCATTTTTTTATTCCCGCGCCACCGACACGGCCACCCCCGAAAAAATAAAGAATCGAAAAGATACTAGGTGGCGTAGGCGGCCGGGGGCCGGAAGAAGGGGGGTTTCAGGGACACCTTCGATAAGTTATAAAAATGAAGATGGAGGATATTATTTTTGGAGGCGAATTTAAATTACATTTTTGCGTGAATGTGAAAGTTTCAAGAATTTTTGATATAAAATACTGCATTCTTATATCTTCATAAATAATTGAAATATACACAAAACGGCAATTTTTATCATAAGATAAAAATTTTAATTCCACTAGCAATATTTGCTATACAATTGGTTAGTCAGAAAAACGTTGATAATTATCACTCACACTGTACATCTAGTTCATAACAACACTAACAACTCTATTAAATTATAAAATATTAATATAGATATACTTATACAATTACAATTATATTTTTTAATGCTTCTCATTGTTTGTGCACGGTCATCATCCAAAAATAAAGAATTGAAAAGATACTATGGCGGCATAGACGGCCGAGGCACGAAAGAAAGGGGAACTTGGGAACACCTTCGATAAGTTATAAAAATGAATATGGAGGATATTACTTTTGGAGGCGAATTTAAATTACATTTTTACGAAGATGTGAAAATTTCAGGAATATTTTGATATAATAAAAATTCATAATAAGTAAAATATTCATTAATAATGAAAATATACACCAAACCGCATTATTATTAAAAAACAAGATTTTTAAAGAAAGATTTAAGAATTTAATTATACCTCCTCCTCATATTTTCAGTTTTTTTGTGCGATACGAAAATGACACTCATGCATATGGAATAATTTTCATTGACTACCTTGAAAAAGGAAGGACTATTACATCGCATTAATGGACCGCTTGAAATATAGTGCTACTTCGCCAAAATAATGCACCGTGTCAAAAATCCATGAATTGGGCATTTAATTGCTTCCTCATACACCATATTCTCCAGATCTGCCCCCAGCGACTATTTCCTGTTTTCAGATCTCAAAGGAATGCTCGCTGGAAGAAACTTGCGTCGAATGATCATTGTCGCTATAATCAGTGTATCACCCTTGAAGGGAATTATGTTGAATAAAAAAACTAATTTTGCCAAAAAAATGTGTTTTACTATGGTAGGCCGGGGACTTTTCAATTGACCTGTTATAACAAAAGTTATTAGACATATTCCTTAAGAAAATTACTTCATCTAATTGTAACGTTTTTTGTTAATATAGTTGTAAAAATATTAGATACTTGTCTAATTAGCGATATATATTCATAAAATTACGAAGTATCAATACAGACTCGACGTTTGTTTGATACATCGCTCAGTGTGATGTATCAGGGACAAAATTAACTAAAAACTGAATTTCTAACTTTTAAATTTTATTATTTTTATTGGATTGTTGGGCAGACTGTTTATATTGTTATTTAGTACATAAAAACATCCCTTTATTTTGATTGGCCGCGTTTTTGTTGAGCAACCCTTCTACACTTTGACATGTTAACATCAGCCAAGATTCACGATTAAATCATGTATTGTACTATTTACATAATATAGAAATGGCTTGCTTTCAAGTTGGTAAGTACTTCACATTGTTATAGATAAAACCTACAGGGAACCTCTGTTAAGTTTTTTTACTGTTTAGAAATACTTAACCAAACCACTTTTATATTTTGTTTGAGTTTTTAAAATAATCCATTTGCATCACATCCAAGAATTTTCCAATAAACTATTCATTAACTAATTTAGTATTTCCAAAAAAAAATTGAATTGTTGTGGGGTGCGAATAACAGAGTCTTTCTTAGTGGTGCATGTTACAATAAAAAATAAAGATTTAATAGACCAAAGTATTTTAACCAAATAACTCCTAGAAGTCATTGAAAATCGAAAGTCGGTTTATAAAAAAATATTGTCACGTCTTAATATCGAAGATCCATCAAATCGTTTGAAAGATCATATTGTGGAATGATTTGATGTAAGGTTTATTGGCTTAAGAATAGCCACTAAATATGAGAAAGTATGTCGTTCTCGCATGATAATTTTAATAATTCACAAGAAACACCACCTTTGTATATAGACCAAGCTCATTCCAGTTTAAATCGGAGTGGTAGACCCTGAGTTCTCTTTGAAGGGACCTCTATTAAAACAAAAAGAAGACGCCGTGAATTGGCGGAATGAACTCTAGAGGACTACAGTTTGCTCCACACGTGAGATCGGGAAGTAATCGGGTTCAATCTACAATATCTTATTTAATATTATATTATGAATATTTGATAAATATCTTGACATCAAACCTTACTTATGAGACACTGAAGACAATTTTACTTGACTTAAAATTAGAAAAATATGTTTCATTTTTCTTGCAAACTTTTTGTAAATACAGATATTTTTAGAACTTCTTTAAAAAAGAAAACACCAAAAAAATATTCTGTGATGGGTCGTGGCTCTCCGGCTGCTGTGCCCTATAGCGAACATTAAAAAAACAGACAATAATTTCCAAATTCTTGTTTTGGCCGATTTAGATTTTTTTCTGGATAATTTGGAACTAATATACATTTTGAGATATGTTCTCTCCACATCATTATCCGTATATTATTGGAGTATACATTAAATTATTAAAAACAGTTTACAGAATTAAAATTTGTGCTTTTATTTTTCATATATCAAATTTTGTCTTTATGCTGAATACCACATCACGCTGCGTATCGTCCTAAATTTCATGGTTTTCACATTTCTTTACATAAAATAATAGTAATAATAGTAAAAATAATTTGTAAAAATAAGATACGTGCTACCTAAGCCCTGTAATAATTGTTGGTTTTGGTTTCAACAACTTAAGAGTTGTGATTTTGATGCCATCACGAAGAACGTCTAAAGAACCAAAAAAGTTCAGAAACAATAGATTGTAAGACTCATTGGGATAAAACCCAGGACAAGCTCTCTATATGCGATGGGAAAGATTATGAATTGGCTGAAAATATCATGTCGAAGCGTTTCAAATTCACAGTTTGATTACTTTACAAGAAAAAAAAATCAGAATTTTCTGTGTGGTATTGTGAATTGGTGATGAACTGATCAGACGCTGAATCGAACTGATCCACTCGTGATCCATACAGCAGCTGTAGCACGGATTCGAAAATATTTTAAATTACCTTCTCTAAAAATAATTAAAAAATATTTTAACAAAGATCATTTCAAGAATATCACCAATTTCCAAAATATAATATGACATTATTGAGAAAGTACTCTTATCACCAATTAATAAAAAATCTATAAACAATAATTTCATTAAAAATTATTTAGTATTTCGGGAAAAGTTAATAATTTCAACACAATTATAATTCTTCAACACAATTTAAAATAATTCTTCATATAATGAACTCATATAATTTCATATTATATTAATTGGGAAACAACAATCAGTTCAATAATGTTACTACAATTTCTAAATTTAATTTAATTTAAAAAGCTTTTCAACCTAATTATAACACTATAAAGTTATACAATTACGTACCGTATAACTAAAAAGTTGTTACATACATTCTTCCTTTCGAAATAATTATCTTCTATTTGATTTCTTTAAAGAAATCTCAAGAAGTCGCCTTTTATAAATTTGTTAAAAATATGTCACACCAGGTGTCGGTATTTACATTCCGATTTTGTAACAGATTTCACTAGACATAACTATGCAATGTTACTAGATACATATGTCATCTACATCTCTCATCCTATCGAGTTTAACCTCAAAACGACATAAGTTACGTTCCGCAAAAATAAGGACGTTATAGATTGAATAATATTTAAAAAGGTTTTGTGCCTAAAATCGTGCATTTGTAGCACTTTTCTTGATTTGCTAAAAGAAAAAAAAACGATAAAAGTCATCGGTTGCTGGTAGACACACGGTGAACATGCTCCAACCATTAAAACATGTAAAACGTAATTTCGACTATTCAAATATGATGATTACAAGAAGACATAGAACTTCCCGGTAGGTCGAAAACGTTTGAATTTGAGGGGTTATTGGATGAAGACCCAACATTTTTCCTCCGAGTTAAACCATTCATCGAGCAATTCTTCAAAATTGGCAAAGTGCTGTTGTATAAGCGCGTACCCCATCAATGCGAGAAGATGATAGTCGGATGAAGTTAAGATGGCAGGTGTTATAAACTTTCCATCCAAGTGATTTCAACATTTCTTTGACTGGTTTTACTATACCAGACGGAGTGTTATCTTGCTGCAAAATTATCTGACATTAAATTTTGTACGGGAATATTTTCAAATTATTTTCAAAATTCTCCTTAAACTGCTTGCAAGGATGTGTAACTGGGAACCTCGTCTCCAATTTGATTGTTCTGGAGACCCTGCAACACTATCGCGCACCAGGGCCACATTTTCAGTATTCCGAGACGTCCGTTGTCTTCCAGAACGAGGCTTTTCTGTTGTCATACCGTACTGTCGAAAAGTGGCATGTAAAGGATTAATTGTGGTTTTGTAAGGCACTGGACCACTAGAATATTTTTGACGCAATTTCCACTAAGTGGTAATAATGGAACGATTATTTTCAGTAAATATTGTCGCTATGTCTGCTCATTCTTGTGGCACATATTTATCCATAACAAAATTTGGACGTCTAGACAATATAATGGTTAAAGTTCAAACGACGTAAGTTGCGTTCCGCAAAAATAAGGGCGTTATTGATTGAATAATCCTTAAAAAGGTTTTGTGCCTAAAAACATGCATTTGTAGCACTTTTCTTGAATTGCTAAAAGAAAAAAAAAGATAAAAGTCATCGCTTGCTGGTAGAGACTTACGATGAGCATGCTCCAACCATTAAAACATGTGAAACGTAATTTCGACTATTCAAATATGGTAATTTCAAGAAGACATAGAACTTTCCGGTAGGTCGAAAACATTTGAATTTGAGGGGTTAATGGATAAAGACCCCACGTTTTTCCTCCGAGTTAAACCATTTATCGATCAATTTTTCAAAATTGGTAAAGTGCTGTTGTATAAGCGCGTACCCCATCAATGCGAGAAGATGATAGTCGGATGGAGTTAAGATGGCAGGTGCTATAAAACTTTCCATCCTAGTGATTTCAACATTTCTTCGACTGGTTTTACTATATCAGACGGAGTGTTATCTTGCTGCAAAATTATCTGACATTAAATTTTGTACGGGATTATTTTCAAATTATTTTTCAAAATTCTCCTTAAACTGCTTGCAAGGATGTGTAACAGGGAACCCCGTCTCCGATTTGATTCTTCTGGAGACCCTGCAACACTATCGCGCACCTGGGCCACATTTTTAGTGTTACGAGACGTCCGTTGTCTTCCAGAACGAGGCTTTTCTGCTGTAATACCGTACTGTCGAAAATTGGAATGTAAAGGATTAATTGTGGTTTTGTAAGGCACTGGACCATTAGGATATTTTTGACGCACTTTCCACTAAGTGATAATAAATGGAACGATTATTTTCAGTAAATATTGTCGCCATGTCTGCTCATTTTTGTGGCATATATTTATGTATAATAAAATTTGGACGTCTAGACAATATAATGGTTAAAGTTCAAACGACACAAGTTACGTTCCGCAAAAATAAGGGCGTTATAGATTGAATAATATTTAAAAAGGTTTTGTGCCTAAAATCGTGCATTTGTAGCACTTTTCTTGATTCGCTAAAAGAAAAAAAAGGATGAAAGTCATCGCTTACTAATAGAGACTTACGGTGAACATGCTCTAACCATTAAAACATGTGAAACGTAATTTCGACTATTCAAATGTGGTGATTTCAAGAGGACATAAAACTTCCCGGTAGGTCGAAAACGTTTGAATTTGAGGGGTTATTGGGGTAATTTAGTTACGAGTTAAACCATTCATCGAGCAATACTTCAAAATTGATAAAGTGCTGTTGTATAAGCGCGTGCCCCATCAATGCAAGATGATAGTCGGATGGAGTTAAGATGGCAGGTGTTATAAACTTTCCATCCAAGTGATTTCAACATATCTTTGACCGGTTTTACTATATCAGACGGAGTGTTATCTTGCTGCAAAATTATCTGACCTTATGTTTGAGTATATTGTGGAGGATTTTCGATCAATGAAGAGTTCAAATTGATCATTTTTTGACAGCCGATACCTTTATTAGCAGTATCCAACTTTCAACAGTTAAAATACGCGACACTAACCTCCACCCTACTAGGTCCCACCAGACTCAGTAAGTATGTGCTTACGACCAAAACTATTTGGTCTTACATCGGGCCGGCCAACATCGTCAGGTGATAAGCATAATTTCTCCTCTTGAGATTTTCAAGATGATCAATTCCTCAGAAAAATAAACTACTTCAACAAATCATATAAACGCTTTTTTATATATTCTATTCTTTTTTTAAAAATCACAAAAGGTAATTCACTGATATCGCTTAATAAACAAAACCTTAGTAATTAAAAATCAAAATTTGTATACGTCATCTAAATTTATGACCTCCAAACCTCGCAATGTTGCCACATCAACACTTAGTTTTACTTTAGTTTGGCTTAAACATATAACAAAATTCTAATTTAAATAAAATAATTGAACAAAAATTTTATCACATATATTTTATTTTAACATTGTTAAAAATACAGCTAATTATACAGCCACAATAGTTTATTTTTTTGAGTTATAAACTCTTATCATTATACGTCTGACCACCGGACGATCTTGATAGGCTCATTCGTTTACGCGTTCGAACTAATCAAACAGCATTGCGTCTCTTTCTAACTAGAATAAAATGAAAAGAAAAATATTGATGACGTATGTATAAAAAAGTTATATATATATATATATATATATATATTTTAAATATATTATATGTATAATGATTAAATAATAACATAAGCAACTTATACAGTTGTATTCTAATTAAATGTCCATAATGGATAAATCATTCCAGGAGCGAAGATCGATGCGAGACAGATCAAGATAAATGGGATTTCAATGGGAGCCCGAGAACTAGTTAGTTTCGAGGGATTTTCACTATCGGTATTTGATCATTTGGTGCGAAATACCCGACCGACCAGGCCAGCATTCGTGTTCCTCGGTAGGTCGGTCGCAAGTGGCCTACAACGGACGATAATAATACATATGCCCGATTATAAAGTCTCGCACTGCGAACTGACTTACGTAACACAAACCGAGTCGGAACGTGTGGAAAATTACATCGATAAACTCGGTTCAGATTAGGACCATGTTTCCCGAGAACCGTATCTTATTCCTTAATAACTGTCGGGAGTTGATTTTGCCTAGCCAGGATCGGGGAAATGACGATGGAATTCAACCGGCGAACTGGAACGATTTCTGGAGTTCGGTAATTTGTTATACGAGGTCTTTTTGAAAATTATTCACTTAAAAATCAAGAAGTGTTGAGTTTTGAAGTGAATTTGTATGAGTTTAACTGGAATTACAATTTCTATCACTCATTTCTAACAGTCTTTGTATATATAGGTGGCTTATTAAATGAATGCTAGTGATCTTCCACATTGTAGGGTTACAGAAAAATATCGATATATCGATATTATCTGACAAAAATGTGGATATTTTTAGCCGATATTTCGATATCTTTTTAGCCTATACGTTTCGATATTTTTCAAATAAATTTTATATAAAATAATGATATATAGAAAGCGATATATCGCTATTTTTTTAAATATCGATATAGCGATATATCGATATTTTTTTCGGTGGCCAAGACCCCTACCATATTGTATTAAATTAATCATGTTACTTTTACAAAATAGTATTTTCCCAATATTTTCACTAAAATATCAGGAATATATTTAATATATAACATAAATTAAAATAATAAATATGTGTCTAATAAAACGTATTAAAATACATGCAAACTATCTCAAAAACAAACACTCACAAACGTTTTTTAAATTGCATTTAGTTAAATAAATTTAATTTCCATTAAGTTTCAGTAATTAACAAAGTATTAATAAGTGTAAATTACTACGCCACTGGATAACAAATTATCATAAGTAAGATTATCTTCAGATTTTTTTTAATTATGTGTTATAAACTTACATATGGAATAATAAAAGAAGTATTACATGTTTGTATTTTAAAACAGAGAATATGCGAATAAAACAATTTTGTAATCGATATATTTGATTTTAGCATGTATATTAAAACAATAACGAACACAAATAGGTTAATTATCTAATTTCCACTAACTTTAATTAATTAATTTCTTCTATTTATCCTATGTGTTCCATTTATACAAATTATATAGTTAGTTTCATTTTAAATCCTGCCTATATTCATTATCTTTATGTATATTTTCATTTAGCCCTTAACTTTTATCGATATTTCTCACCTAAAATGTATAATACGAAAACAATAAATACACTAGGCTGATTAAAAAAATAATTTCTTTACCTAAATTTTTAGATAAAATTCATCGGCTGGCAAGGTTATGGCGTCTGTATTTTCGAATGCGCATGGAGTAATTGTCATTGACTATCCTGAAAAAGGGAGGGTTATCATGAGCGACTATTACATAGGGTTATTGGACCGTTTGAAGGAAGAAATCGCTGAAGAACGGCTGCATTTGAAAAAAAAAAGAAAGCGCTGCTTCACCAAGACAATGCACCGTGTCACAAGTCAGTGAAAACGATGACAAATATCCATGAATTGGGCTTCGAATTGCATCCTCACCACTGATACCTCACCACCGTATTCTCCAAATTTTGCCCCCAATTACTATTTCCTGTTTTCAGATCTCAAAAGAATGCTCGCTGGGAAGAAATTTTCGTTGAATAAAGGGGTGATCGCCGAGACTGAAGCCTATTTTGCAGCTAAGGACAAATCGAACTACAGAAATGGTATCGAAAAGTTATATGATATAACGTAGTGCTATATTCTAATTATTTTTATTGAAATGCCTAATAATGCTGATATAATATTTTTGTAACTACATATTATGGTATTTAATAATCGAATTTTCGTTTTGTCCTGAAAATTTAAATTTTCTTTTTGTTTGAACAAATATCATTCATATTCAATTCCGTTACTTTTTTCTCTACTATATCAAAATTTTAAACGAATTCAATTGAACACTGAACTCAAGTTGTTTAATCGATATCGCTTTTAAAACCAGCGGCCTTATTTTAAATTTATTTTCTTATTTTACGTATTACTTGAACAACATTTAATTTTCCATAAACTGCATAAAAATCTGTGAGGACCAACTAGAGCGATATTACATTTATCAAACTGTAGATATATATAAAACGTCTGATAAATCCATGTAATGAAATACTTGTTATTAATTTGAAAGCTTCTTTTATTGTTGATTTTTCTTTTCAAATATATACAATATAATTAAATCAGCGAATTATTACTTATTGCTTTATCCCTTTTGCTTGAAGTCTTTTCTTTATTGTGCATTTGTCAGTTCATTAACAATAAAGTTGCTTTATTCTGTTATTCTGATAATTTATTGATTGATGACTGCGCAATTATTGGTCGGAATATTTTTAATTCAATAGTATTTATATAGGTAATTATTGACAATATCGAGCATGTACATAGCGTGTGACTTAAGATCATGTAATTTTAATGTTATTGTAATGTATTATTATATGTAATTGTAATTGTAATTTTAACGTATATTGTAATTGTAATTTTAATGTATATTTTAACATTATATAATAAAACCCAGCTAGTGAAATGTTGTCCTATAAATTAGTCACTATACCATTTGAAATTTCACATATATCTCTACCAAGTTAAACTACGATGAAAATATGTTCCTGAAAACCTAATTTAAATTTTAGCTCAGAAAATATATTCTGGTGTACTTTAAAAAAAGTGCTATTAAGTAGGACTATAAAGTATTTTTATATGTAGGACTATAAAGGATTTTTTTATAAAAGCGATATTTGGTATTACCAAAATAGTTTATAACATCAGAAAGCCATGTAGGAAAATATCCAGAAGGATTAATTCCACGATCTTGGTAGCCAATTCACCTCACCTCTATGAGAAATAAACCTTTCTCTCAAAAAACTCGTGGAAAATATCCTTTGTGACGTTAACTGTATCGATTGAAGCGCCGACGTAATTGAACCACATACAATCCACGCCCATATTCTTCAATTTCTATGAAAATTAAATAAAAATATGAAAAATGAATGGATTTTTAATGATGAATTCAATATGATTCCGATTCCAACAATGTAGAAAACTCTATAGAAAATATTTCTACTATTACTAGAACTTGAACTTTTTATAATACCACGGTAAACGATAACAGGTCTTGCGAAGCCCCTATTTTATACCTTAATAACTTCCTCGAGTTGATTTCGCTCTCCCGGTATCAAGGAAGTAGAGGAGGAGACGGTGGCAGTCAACCAACGAACTTATATAAAGTAATTCAGGTGTAATTTGTTATAAAGTACGTAAAATGGTGCCGTAGCCTAAGTTATGACGGGAAGGATGTCTCGTTAAAACTTTACACCGTCTCAATATGCGTAAAGTGTTCCAGGCTCAGCCGTTCGTTAATATGTTTTCACATACAGCGTGGGAGATCTTATCCGAGACAATGTGTAGAACACGAAGATAGTTAAAGAGTTAAAAACTCATGAAACTTTAAGATTAACAAGTGAGTTAGAGACGAACATGTTTTACAATTTTACAATACCTTTTAGATTCATATATATGTTTTCACTATCAGTAAAACAATAGATAAATAAAAAAATATTATATACAACTAATGTATTCTACTCAACTTATTAAGAGATCAACGTATACAACGTGGGGCAAAAGTCTACCAATTTGATTGCCTATAATTTTGCCAAAAGAAAAGATAAGTAAGTTTGGCTTTCATAAAAAGTTTATTTGGTTTTTACATTTGTTTTTGTTATGTTTGAAACTTTCAAGGCATTTTTCGTAACATTCTGCAACATCTGAGGCCGAATTTCTTTAATTTCGTGACAAATATTCTTTAAGATGTTGATTATTTTGGAGCTTCGGCACATAAACTTTTCATTTTAAAAACCCCATAAGAAAAAATTTGGTGCTGTTATATCCGAAGATCTGGCTGGCCATGTTAAATGGCCAGTTTGCGACATTAGTCTTCCTGCGTGTGCTGTGGCCCTTGGCATCTTGCTGAAACCACATGTCCTCTAGTCTTACTCTTCCATTTCAGGCGCAAGAAGATTCCGAATCTTGTCTTGGTACCGTTCAGCAGTAACAGTAACTGCAACACTTTGGTCATTTTCAAAAAAATAGGGACTAGTGTTGTTTCCAGCACGAATATCACACCATACATTTGTTTTTAGTGAATCAATGATGTTTCATGAATTAATTGAGAATTCTGTGTTCCCCAAAGCTGATTGTTCTGTTTTTGAGGTGGCCACTCAAAAGAAAATGGGCTTCATCGCTCATTATCAATTTAAACGAAAAATCTTTACTAAACAGCCTTAGGATTGCATTACTGTACTCAATTCGTTGATCTCTCAATAGCAATATTTGGGCTAAACAAATTTTGTACGGGTATATTTTCAAATCAGTTTTCAAAATTCGAAATTCATGTCGAAATTAATTGTGGTTTTACGAGGCCCTGGACCATTAGGATATTTTTGACGCATGATTTCCACTAAGTGGTAATAATGGAACGATTATTTTCAATAAATGTTGCCACCATGTCTGCTCGTTCTTGTGGCCTATATTTATCCATAATAAAATTTGGACGTCTAGACAACATAATGGTTAAAGCGAAAGTGAGCTAAACGTCACATAACCAAGATGGCGCGCCATCAAAATGGTAGCGGTACTTTTGTCTCCCCTTAGTAAGACTTTAGACGTAGAAAGCTGACTTTTTTATTTCGAGTTTATTTTGCCATCTTTAAGAGGGTATACATTTGAATATATGTATTTTTCATCTTGCGGATATTTCAAAATTTAAATGATATTAAATTGTATTAAATTGTTAAATTATATAACAAAATATGGGTTACATACAGCTGTCTTGTTTCTTCGCACACCTCATTTGTCATTTGACAGAAAAAGATGTTTTTAGTAGCAAATAATTAATGTTTAAATTCATGAAATGAACATATGTTTTTATATTAAATATTAAGCTTTAAGCTGATAACTATTTTAATCGTTAAGTAACGATAACGATAATGTTAATTAAGTCTCCAGTAAGGATTTTAAAGTCTCCTTTAAAATCCGATCATCGTGTCATCCGGTCTTACCCAGCCTGGTTACTGGCGTAACTGGGATCATTTTCCTTGCCGGATTTTGCGCTCTTGCCTAGAACAATCATAAATAATAAACAATTGCAAACATAAATTTACGATCATTCCCCAGCAGGATTCGAACCCGCGATTATCGCAACTGAAAAATTGCATCTTGATTTAGAAATGCTTTTTCATAGTTGGGCCCATAAGCATCTCATCTGATATACGCTTGATGTAGGATCTCATAAGGGGTTTTCCTAAATTTATCATTCTTTAAATTCATAAACCGTTCCTGTGCTGAAGCTGTAAAAAAATTATTTGTATCTTCACATCCTGAAAAACAATGCCTCAAATATGACTAAGTATACTGAATATAACATGAAATTTTAGCGAAAAGCAGTAGGATGGGATTAATATAATTGCGCACTTCCCTCTGTTTATTTTCACAGTTGGTTAATAAAGGGTAAATAAATTTTAATATGTATGGGAACGAAATCACAAATTCTAAATTTATAGGTTCAAAATTTAGTTAAAATATTTTATTTTACGAAAAAATGGTGGTATGATAGCTATTGGTGATCGAGTTTTATTAAAATATAAACCAAAATCGAAGTGAAGTAGAATATCCGAATAAAACACTTTATGGGCAAGTAGAAATAATAATAAATATAAATACTCTGCTCGATACCTAAATATAAGATTTTTTATTTTAAATATAATCGTATAATCATGCAACATCAAAAATAAAACTGCTTACAAGCAATTAATTTGAATAAAAATAACAAAACAACCAAGCCATTTTTAAACTAGAATGTTTTGTCTGCTCGAATGTAAAAGAAACGGGGAAGAATTTTTTCAACGTAATATATTTTTCCAGTTTCTGTAGCGTTTTGTCTGTTATTTTTCAACGTGATGTATTTTTTCCAGTTCTTTAATATTCATTTGCGTGTTTTCGTTTCAGCAAACACGCCAGAAGACATCCGGATTTCGACGCTTCGATACTGCGTCAGCGCAGAGCACCGAACAGGACTTTCTCCATCAATTCCAGTGATGGCACGCCATCCGACGTGTTGTCGGACTCGATGCCTAGCCCTTAGGCTCCCCCAACCAATTCACCAACCAACCCGAAACATTTATTCTTACAATACATGTTGTGTAAATAGAAAAATATATTATATACTGCTTCTGTTTTAATATTGTTTTTGTTAATATATCCCAAGTTGACACTTTATCAAAAATAAATACTAACGGACTCCGTGGCGCAACGGTAGCGCGTCTGACTCCAGATCAGAAGGTTGCGTGTTCAAATCACGTCGGGGTCAAAATATCTTTTTAATTTTTATTCGCATTATTTAATAAATACGGTCGTACTAGATAACTATCTTTTTATTTTTAAAAATTTTTTTTTAAATAAAAAACTAGTTTTCGAGACAAGGATTAATTTTCATTGTCACTAGAATTCGGAATTTGTCATCTAATTTACGATTAATTGAGTTATCTTATTTCTTTATTTCTATTATATCTCGTTCATAGACACGGTATTAAATATTGAAATATTGAAAGCTAATAGCAGATTGCTCAATAACTCCTTTTTTATATTACTTCATCTTTCATAAGATTCATTAAAATTATTTTCATAAAAATTCACATACAAATAGGAAATGAGCTAAATATATATTTTGCTTCAAAAAATAATGGTTTGTAGGCAACATACGTGAAGCAAGTCGAAAAGTACCTTCAATATTAAGAGCCATCCCAAAAATACAAGAGATGGATTATGAAGATCGTCAATTGATCAAAATATATTAATAAAAATAGAAATTTTGCTTTATCATCGTTCTAGTGACCATAATAAGAACCGATATTTCGGCTCCGAAAGAAGTTAGAATCTAGAAATTGGCCCTTGGAAGTAAGTAAACGTGTTCAAATCACGTGGGGGTCAAATACTTTTTTATTTTTATTCACATTATTCAACAAATACGTTCTTACTAGATAACTATCTTTTTATTTTTAAAGAATTATTTTAAAATTAAAACTATTTTTCCAATACAAATATTAATTTAAAAACTACAAAATTTAATGGATCACCTAGAACTCCGGTAAAGTTTCTTTCTGTTCTTTTTCTCCTTCTTCGCTCTCTAGTTTTAACGAAGGTGTAAGGTTCTTTTTGGAGTATGGTGTTCGTTTGTTTAAGATTAGCTTGATTGATTGATCGCAGTTAGGACTTTATTCGTATTGATGTTCTGTGAGGGATTTCGTTGCGGTTTCGAACATCCATCATAAAAGTTTTGTTTAGTCTTCGAATAAAACTGGTCATAGTTTCCTTGTAATAATGTTTAAATACCAGTAAAATTATAATTCTTGTATTTCTTAGTTTTTATTTCTCTAAAATAAGGGATAAACAACATCAAGTTTTCCATTTCCTAGCAATATTGAAATAAAAATGTAAATGCAAAAATTTTAATATGTTGTATGTTAGTTTATTGTAATTACAATTATTTCACCTCGAATCATATTATCGATGGTTTGTGAACATTGTTAAAATAATGTATTATAATAATTACTAAGTGACATTAAATCAAAATAAGGGTCTGCATTTGCGACGTTGCCAGTTCTTGCAAATTATACGTATGTTAAAGAATATAATATAAACAAAATAAATTATTAATTAATTAATAAATTAACTTTGAATTTTTTTTAAATAATTTTGAAAGTATTTAAAATAAAATAAAATGTAACCATTTATAAATATAAAAAACGTTACAATAATAAACCAAAGTAGTAGTTCTTGTAAATGATTCGTATTCCTTAAAAGTATAATATATATTCACATATTAATTTAAAATGTTCCTTGGAACCCGAGTTCAAATTTAGTCAAGTTTATTGATACTATGTCCAATTTATACAATATAATAAATGTAATATGAACCAACATTTATAAATATATTTAATTTTAACCCAATATTGAAAGGACAAAGCGAAAATAATACAATACAATATACGATATACAACCGTTCATGAGATAATTCTGGCGAATTTGTATGTAGTGTCTCCCTTATATCTAGTCCACAAGCATCCATTTATGCTCACAATTAAAAAATAATATATCTGAACAATTATACACAGCTCAAATTTGACATACTAACTGAAGGCATTGACCCATTAAACAAAATTCAATCCTATCCCTGTCAAAATTCTCATTTATATTTTCTTTTTGACATCATTTACCCATGTTTCAACATTTGTAATTATACTTTTAGGCCTTGTACCTGTGAAATTCAAACAATTTGCTTGCTGAATATGTTTACAAGTCAATAAGTTCAATCACTCCAAATTGGCATTGTCTGCATTGCAATTTTATCTAGAAGTCACATACAAGTCATTTTCATAACCTACATGTATTTCACATTCCCATCCTTTTTAGGTCAGTTCCTATACCAGATGGACAATGATAATTTATAAATTATTTTCTTGAGTTTTGAATACTTCTTACCAATCACTTATTATTCCCTACTATTTATAATCAAGAACAAATAAAATAAACAACAAAATTCTCAACCTTACTTATAAAACAATATAATACCTCATATAATACTTACAATATTTCTGCTTTATTTATCTGCTCCAAGGATTTATATAAACCGACATAAATACTAAATCACAAAGCTTCAAATAGTATGGTACCAATTTATTTCATCGTATTTCTGTTAACTACGTCTTATATTTACACTATCACGACAATGCATGGCACTTCATTTAAACATCTACCTTTATAAATATTCTGAAATATCTGCAAAATCAGAAAGTTATAAGTATAATATAAACAAAAGACGTGTATAAACATTTTCATTCTTATCTTTACTACAATTTTCAAACAAGTTCTCTTTCTATATCATATAACGTAAATATAGACTTGTTCCATGGCTATATTCAAATCTAGTGTTACAAAATTATCACATTTTACTAATAATTCACACCTTATACATTTATTTTCCCTATTATCTTTTGCTAATTTTTCTTTATTAAATAAAAAATAACTATATTACCTCAACAAACATTTGCAAACATAAAATTAACCGAAAAATTACTTCCACTACCCTCCTAACACAATCCTCGTGAACAACAATGCGATGCGGTAAAATATGTCAAGCTAGTTTAGAATAAATGCGCTTGAGCAGTTCTGGTCAATCCGCATGCACGCCACTGTCTTTTTGCTGTCGTCGCCAGTGAACAGTCGCGCAATATAACATCTACACATAATCAGCCTCTTTTATATTTAGCAAAACTATCTAAGGTCACTCGATTATCTTAATCTTAATCAATACATTTCAGTACTTGATAACCAACACTTCCAATCTACTTAACTAGTCTTATCAAATAATAGTTTTCAAATAGTATGTTGTACCAATGTATATAATGTCATCTATTAATATTTTAAAATTATTTCAATACTCGGTATTTGTTATGTAATTTATGATTAATTGAGTTATCTTATTTCACTATTTCCGTTATATTTCGATTATAGACACGTTGTTAAATATTAAAATATTAAAAGCTAATAACAGATTGTTCAATAACTCCATTTTTATATTATTTCATTTTCACAACAATTTAATCAAAATTTAATTTTAATCTGCACTGAAATTTCTATCTTTCTTTTTAAGACATTTAAAGTTGTAGTATTAGGTCATTTTCCACAATGATAAATTGAGTGAAAAATAAATGAATTCATGTAATTAAAAAATTGTAAGAAGGTTTAAGGCTATAAAAATTTACATACAAATAGGAAATGAGCTAGATACATATTTTGCTTCAAAAATAATGATTTGTAGACAACATACGTAAAGCAAGTAGAAAAACACCTTCAATATTAAGAACCATTCCAAACATACATATATGGATTATGAAGATCGTCAATTGATCAAAATATATTATTGAAAATAGGGACTTGGCTTTATTGTCGTTTCAGTGGCCTTAATAAGAACCTATATTTCGGCTCCGAAAGAAGTTACAATCTAGAAATTGGCCTATATTTTTTATAATGAAAACACAATGCCTTATATTTCTTTCAAACTCCTAAGAAGTAAGCTTAGATTATGGCTATAATTATCTGTAAAAATGTGTAGAAAAATCTTTGTTTACAAAAGCGAACTATAATATAGTATAATTTCTGTTAAGGTAACACACCTATTCAGACTACTTCAGACAAATAACCATCGCCAAAGTTTCTTTTTATATAAAGCACATGTCCCACATATTACAACTAACCTACTGAACTATGTGCACATATAATTATATTATTTTAAAGGGTTGTTGAACGAGAACTCGTCTTGTTTTTGTCTCTTCAGTCTCCGGCTAAGTTCACTGTTATACAATACTTGTATTACTTCGACGTTTTCGTGATCGTGCAATCTATCTTGATGTCTTTTCAACCCTTTTAATTTCTTTTCTGACTCTTAGTAGCCTTAGATCATGCTAATATTATATTTCTCGTGCAACCCCACAATATCACACCATAGGTCTATATTGGCTCCATATTTATTTGTATAATAAAAATTTATTACGTAGTGTAAATTCAGAATGTTCAGTCATTCATCCATGTAGACAGCAGAGCTTTTTTGAGCATCATACAAAGCTCTGCTTTTTTTAATGTGAGCCTGAGCTTGTATTATTACAATAAAAAATGAAGATAGAAATTTCTCCAACTTGCAGCTTATTCACTAGATTTAGCCCTCGCTGCCTTTTTTCGCCATTTTTACAACCATAAAACCATTTAATATTTTCAATTTTTAATTATCAAAAACTGGAGCAAAACTGTAATTTTATTTTAAAACTCTATAAAGGTTGAAAACATTTCGATAATACACACCTTCTTGCCGCCACTTCAATAGCTTATAACAAATAAAAATAGATAGTAATTTTAAAAATTCTTATCCGAAAAATGTTTAAAACTTAGCGTTTGGGCTAGAAGATCCCTTTAAGTTAAGTTTTTATTGTTTTTAAATGTTTGCCATAATAATTTTGTATGTTTATCATTCGTCAATTTACAAAAAAAAAACAGTAACTGAAGCAACCGAAACACTACACCGAGTAATCGTTATGGAATTTTTCTCCATTTAAACTGTAACCACAAGCCCACAGAAATATCCACCTTAACCACTCTTAAAATATGTTTCAATTACAAAAGCGCATTTGACTACTAACCCCATATTATCAATATAATTTCGAGCTACTAGATTTTAATAATTTAATAGCACAATGCAAATTGAAAACATAAAACATAACCAGTGTATAATATAGTGATATTGGCCCTCATCTTACAAAACCAATTTTAATCAGCTGCCCTTATCTTGTTGACAAAAGTTGTTACAAAGATTATTATTATTTATTTACACACAAAACATCGATACGTTATACAAGAGATCAATAATTAATAAATTACTTCAACAAAAAAATCAATGATGAAAATATTTTTGTATTTTTAATATTTTTCATTTATTACATTCATTACTTGCTGACTTTGTGCTTTTAAATTAACACGAACACTGGCACAATACCAGTTCTCTTTTCAATCAATCCAGTCATGTCACATGTCGAAACTAATAACTTTTCAATTGTTAGCGACATGCTTTTTTACGCTCCGACATCATCTAGTTGCACCAATTATCTCGACCATGCACTCATTCCGGGCCACGAGAACTCGAAAAAACAACACGCGAACAACAGACAAAATAAAAATATGCAAACCAATCTGCACATAATTTGGGATCCGTTCAAAAGTGATACTCGTGCAGAAATCGTTAATCATTTCGAATAATAAAAGCTGTTATTGGATTTTTTGATTTGGGAATCAGTATGTTAACGTGTTGTTGCAGGACGTACACGTGGGCGCTTCCGGATGGATAGTGGTGAGATTTGTAAGGGGATGGTAGCTTAACACCGAAAACGTTTTCCACCCTCACCCTCAACCTTTAGTAACTGGATACATTATTTAAATTAATATTTAACAATACGAGGTCAGCACTATATTTGTATAAAAAAACAATAAATTTTTCTAAATCTGTTATATTAGGTGGCAGAAAAACAAAATCACAGTCAATACCTCATAGCAAATAAATATTCCAGCAGATACATTTCATAATATTTTACTATTACTTCTAAAAGGGGAAATATACGCAGAAAGCTCATTAAAAACTAAGTAGGGTCTATTGTGAGGAGTCGGTGATTATTATCAGTCGTTGAAAAGATCGTCGATGATATTTTAAAATAATCAAAATGCATGACATATTTTATCTCGCTAAACGAAACTGAGGTATTTTTGAAATGAATGATTGCGGGTGATACGGGTAAGGCCGTTCCCAAAAATCAAACAAACTTGACAAACGATTGTTTCGCCCATTGAACGTCAAACGCCCACTTGATATCAAAGAAGATAATGCTAAGTTTTTAGTGACATTAAAAAATGAAATAATGATTTTCTGGAACCTGGTAAACCACTAATTCGACTCTCTATTGCCATTATCTATTTTTACTTTCCGATTACTTATAAATATGCTCTTACTTTTTAAAAAAATATGAAAAAAATTTTAATTATTTTTCCCCAACCCATTAATATTTTGCTTAATTACATGAGTTATTAAATATTTAGCTAACGTGTCATTTCGATTTCTACTCCGATGACCTGTAGTCTTTAAAGACAATCATATTTTAAATATCAGCAAGCAATGCTATTGCGTGTTGCTAATGATTAGTTGCTTATGATTTTCAAATGTAGGAGAGAATTGCTTCAATATGCGACCCGATGACCTCCCTCGTCACTTAGTCACCAACTTCTTTGAACTGTTCTGGCCAAAAGAGCTACACAACTAAGTATTAACTGTAATGAACATTTCATAAAAATATAAAAACATCAACGACTACGGTAACATCACTCACCTTGATATCTATTTCAGGAATGTTTCCAAATCAAAGGGTATTAATATAATACACTCAAAAAACACATAGTCTATTCAAAGTCATTTTGTATATACGTCATCTAAATTTCTGACATCGAAACGTCGCAATGTTGCCTCATTAACTCTGAATTATAGTTCAGTTTGACTTTGACATATAACAAAATTTTAGTTTAAATAAAATATTGAAACAGGAATGCTATCAAAGATATATCGTTTATTTTAACATCATAGTACATCTAATTGCATGCATATATTACCGAATGACTTAAAATAATATATAATAACAATATATTTTAACTTCATTAGAGAGCATATTTACTTTTTTACGTTTGGTTCTTGTTTCCTTCGATGGTGTGTTTACTTGTCAAATCATCTTGATATCACTGTATTGTTTACTCCTGCTGATGAAACAATTCACTTATATTTACCTAGTAACAATTTGAAATAGTTCAATTTTTAGCATAGTCCCTTCAAAATTAACTCATGTTTTGAAAGCCTTTGCTGATGCTTTGCGAATTTTTGTTGTCTTTACACTTTTTGTTACTGTCTTGCCAGTACTTTGTTACTTGTCTTACGGTGCCCCTCATGAACCATTTTGAAATATCCAAGCTTCATCAAGATACACAAAATCAAATAATATATTATATATTATATATTATATATTATATATTATATATTATATATTATATATTATATATTATATATTATATATTATATATTATATATTATATATTATATATTATATATTATATATTATATATTATATATTATATATTATATATTATATATTATATATTATATATTATATATTATATATTATATATTATATATTATATATTATATATTATATATTATTTGTTTATTATATATATATATATATATATATATATATATATATATATTATATAACACCTCCCTCCTAATGAAATGGGTACAGAGATCTGCGTGATCATTATTCCGCCTGAAAAGCGTACAGTTGTAATTTTGGTGATTGCAGACTCCAACAGTCTATGGCTAAGGACCTGAGCTACTGAAATTTGACTTTGGTGACTGTTCACCCTGGACTGTAAGCTTCCGACCAACTTCCAATAGAGTACGTTAAATCACTGCAACTTCAGTCCGCCTTTGGCGATCTTACACCCTGCGATGCATGTACCAGGTATCGACGGACTAGGCGTGTTTTTCAAAGCATGAATATTTCTTACTTGGAATAGTTTATGGATAGGGGTCATTGAGCACCTTCGATCCATCTTTTGTGATCTTACAGCTTCAGCTGTGGTATTTTTGTCCGAATAAATTCAAATGAGAAGATCCTTATGATCTCCCTGGACTCCTATCGATTATGCCAGTTTTAATATGTGAAAGTGTTTTAATCACAAAAACTATTTATTTACTTACTAGAAATGTAGTGATTTAACCCACATTTTATTCTACTAACATCAAACTTCATAGCTATACATATTATATTTTACGAAAGTAACATCGTCATATATTTGTTTGAAAATATCGCATGTAACATGTAATATAAAACCAAAGAGGCATTAAACTTACTTGTATAGGAGATATGATCGAACTCGCCGTACTTTCCAGACCTTGTCTCGTCCGACTACCAACTTTTCGCATCAACGGGACACACTTACAGAGCAGCACTTGTGCAAGATCGAGTTGAAAAATGGCTCGATGAAAAGTTTTGCTCAAAGAACAAACAGTTTTTCTGCGTTGGTATCCATCAATTGTCTGAAATACTTCGTATAAATAAATATTTCCGTTTTCTTAAAAGTAATGTAATTCTTTCTGAAGAAAACAGTCATGTTTTTCTGGTACACCTGGTACTTAACAGACAGAAGAGGCGCCTTGTTTGAAGCATGACGAAATTTGGAACAGCGATACAAAGCGACACTGAAGGTTATTATCTATAAGAAAACCGACCCTATTATCTCACTCGTTCACCATTCAGATAGGTTTTACATAGATAAATAGGACGGTATTATATAAAATGTATATATCTAACATCTAAACATACCGTTCAACAGCCTGGTTCAAGCTTATAAACGCCAATTTAAATATAATTTGTGATATCCGCACTGAAGTCACTAACAGCTTTGAATAATAAAAGCGAACAGAGCCATTTCTGATTCGGAAATTAGTATGACCACGTGCTCGGTCTGATACAGTGCGTGCACGTGGGCACTTCCGGATGAATGATTGTGGGAAGAGGACGGATGGTCCCTTAACGACGACGACGGCTCCGGAAAAATAAAAATACGGCCTTATAAATGGGAAATCGTCTCCATCTGGCGCGAGGCCCGGCTCTTGGAATATTGGTGGCGCCACACGGTCAAATGGAGTTTTAAAGATTATTTGATGTTAGGTTATGGCGATGTGCATTTTGAAATTTTAATCCAACAAAAGACCGTATGCGGTCGGGATTTCCTTTCGAATTTGGCCACAGTTAAAATAAATAATAAGAAAATCAAGAAATATTTTATTATTTACTAGAAAAAAATTGAAAAAAATTTTTAATAATACTAATTGCAATTTGTGTACGATTTATGTAATATGTTGGTAAGGAATAATAATTATTGTAAGCCAAATGTATATTATATAAAATTAAATATTGACCTATAAATTAATTTTAAAGATATTTTTAATGTCCATTGATGTCCATTGATATTTGAGGATTCCATCTAAAATGCACGGTGTATCTTTTGAGGCCATCCACGAATCGATATATTTTTTAGTATCTTTATAATAAGTGAAACGCCGCTTAGATGTGTCACGACTCACATATGGAAACAAATGATACCAGAACTAGCAGAGTCTGAAGAATACGTCGGTTGGGGTATCAATACCATTTAAATGGTTCCAAGTATGTTTCCACCAGTTTTTCTACATGTGGTCGAGTGTTGTCATGCTGAAGAATAACATTGTTATGTCTGTATTCGTGTTTCGGTGGTTTTGGCTCCGAGCTCGGCTCAAACCTGCCTATTGTAGTCTGAGTCTTGAATAATGCCTTCATATATAGCAGCAATAGTTAGCAATGGTTATCATATAAGCATCAATATTTATGGATATATGGGGTGTCATTGTGGATGGTTCTCCTGAGGCAACCCGTGACGTTTTGTAGTAGATCAACCTTTCATCGCTAGCGCAGAATACTTTTTTGCCTGGCAACAACAAAACTTTGAAAGTCAAAATGTTTCGAAATGACCTTTTCAGTCAATTCCAATTATAGTCATTTTGAAAGTCCCTTAAAAATTTAAGCTGGGTTTTCATCCAATAAATCTTTCAATTTATTGTCTTCAAATTGTGTTTATCCTCCAGGCCGGATTTTGCTATAGATAGGACTTGCGAATCGCTGAACCCAAAACCAATATTTGGGATATGATGTAGCAGCATAACCGTAAATTTCTAAAAATGTTTAAATTAAACAACAAAAGCAACTAATTCGGAAAATGCAACATAGAGCATGCCATTATTGTTAACTCAATAATACTAACATACTCTTATTTTGGCCAGAGAAATGCTAATATCGTCAAATTTAACACTTAGGTTAGGTTTTTTAACAGTTCTTCGCATTGCTACTTCGCATTTTCACCAATATATCTTCAGTTCTTATTTATCTTTTTTTAGCTGATATAAATTTGTGGAGGTACCTAACAAATCTAAATATAAACTATAAATCCTCTGAGAAGCCTTGCCTAAACAAACTGATATTCCAGTCCATAATTTAATTAATAATAACTGTATTTCTCTACAGATAATTAAAAATACTACAATATGTTGCTTCTGATATAGTTTTGTCCATCAAGCAAGCAAATGGTATACCTAGTTAATAAATACATTTACATGTAAATCTGCAGATGACGACTTCGTATAAAATTGGATTGAAACCAGAAATCAGATGCCTCAACATCGATACCAACCACACACTCACACAAAAGAACAAGTAATAGGAATTATAACAATGCTTTTATACCTAAATATAAGTACCAAGTTAGTTAATATCTGGTTATTATATAATATTATATTATGAAAAATGTAAAAATAAGATATATATTTTTCATACAGATTTTTTCTTATAATTCATATATTTAAAATATTTTTAATACAGTAGTGAGACATATTTTATCATATTTAAATTAAGGGAAGCTTATTTGGACAGTGCTATATCTAAAGTCAGAAAATATGTAAAAAAAGAAGATTCACTGTATGAAATGATTACGCTCCCAGATACCCCCACTGGGATATCGTGAAACACTCACAGGAGGCAGGGGACATAATAACAGTAGGAGATTGGAGCAGCATATTAAAGAACTATTGGCACATCACTTTCTTTTTGTTCTAAAAAACAGTGTAAACTATTTCATCAATTTTATTATATGAACTATAAAATTTTCGAAATTCTCACATTCTTAAACAAGATTGTTAAGTCAACCTAAACATGGGAATCGAAAGAAACGAAACTCAAAACAAATATTTCGATAAAGACTTACGTTTTTATCGTTTTAAGTATTACATGTATGTATGTTATGTAATACGACCCTGACTACCTTAAAGGTTACTCATTCACTAGGTGAATTGATTGGATTTGTAATAGATAAGAACTGTCAGTGTCGTTTTATGTCGCCGTTCAACCAGTCGCCTCATATTTCCGTAAAATAAAACAATTTTTGGCACATTTTATAACTTGTATGTACATGGATTTTTCCGAAAAGGATCCAGTAATAGGATCGACCTGTCGCCTACAATAGTTAATGTAATCACCACTTTAAATACCTTTTAAACAATTCATCACCTACCTAGTTTACTCGGTAAGACTCCAATAGTATTTGATGATCATCAGCACAAAACAAAAATTAACCACAAAATTTATTATATTAGTCAATAACTGGGAATTTGCAACAGATTAAAAATAAATTAAATTTTAATTAATTATTTAAAATCTTAATGATAGTTTAGGTTTCACATAGGCGGCTTGAATTTCCACATATTCTCCACGTATTTTACGTTCGTAAATTATATTAATATTTCGTCTTAATTAATATTTTATGTCGCTGAGCCTTTCAACATTTTAACCCACCCACGTAGGCAATTATTAATCCAAACTGGATTGTAGAGTACGCGTCCATATTTAATAATCAAATTCCGCACAAAAATATTCCGGTAATATAAAAATTCATAAAAACCGATCGGTTGAATCCGTCTGGAGAGAGCAGCCCGCCGGATACTAGCCGAGGTAGTCGAACCAAAAAATGCCTTAATTAAAAATGGAATTTTTCTCATTCCAACTTCATACAATATATTGGGCGTGGGTGGGACGTCGAAAATATCTTTTAAGAGAGGCAGACGTGTTTTATATAGACTGAATATGTTTAAATTACGAGGTAATTATCTTTCTGAAATGCCATTAGTGTCGAAGTCGATTCCACGTATGGACCATTGCCATTGTCGGCATTTATAAGTAAAAGTGCAAAATTATCTTCATCACCGTCGTGCAATGAAAGAGAATGAGATTTCGTTATGAAAGAAAGCATTCAATTTATTAAGTAGTATTTCTTGGGCCTAATATTCGATATCTAATATATGACTCAAAGACGCAGCTTTCAGCAGACATCAGACAGCTTTTGGTTTTTCAGGTCCAATACCGCATATCCTTATGCGGTATTGACAATGGACACATCAACAATGCTCTATTGACTATTTGTTTGATCAACAGAGTATCGCTATATTGCCAGAAAAATGCAGAAAATTACTGATATTATAAGATCAACACATCATAATGCAATATTTTTTATTTGTTCCAAATTTTATATTAAGGTGAATTTGTCAACTTTTTATGCTCTTGTTCAATTGAGAAATGACCAATATCTACCTTTTACACAATACTGGATGTCACAGTACAAAGAACGCTGATGAAATCGTGGTAAGAAAACGAGTCCTTGTCTCTTTAATAACTGCAACCATAGAACAAATGAATACACAAAGATACCTAGAAAGATTAAGGATCCTATCTGTTGATATGCCCAGAAAGCTCAATCAGCAATCACTATAGCCGGATTAAGAAATAGTACAACAAATTGAGTATATCCATAAATGAAAGTAAAATCCTCATTATGGGTTACAAATTTATTAAACGAAACCGCTCATCAGCAACACAACAACTCGAGCTCGATATACCAATGTAAACAAGTATATGAACTGTGAACCAATAATAGAGTTAAGAGAAAACTGGTTCCTTTGAAAAATTAATATGATATGAGCAGTTTGTAATGAGTAACAACCTAATTCCAACATATATTCCGTAAAGCTTTGAACAATGAATATCCATTGTTCATTGACAGCAATCAGGTCAGCGACAATAATAATTGATCGGTCATAAGTTTCAACATTCATATACTAGTCGACCAGTATATGTACATTGTAATGTACAATGTAAACATTAAATGGATAGTACATTTAATGTTAGTTTTGTGCCAAAATGTCAAGAGCTATAATTTGAGTGCTATGCGTAGTTTGAGTTATGTATTATTATTGAGACCTACTAATAAGTATCAGCGGATAACTCCTAAGAATATGTATTATCATAGTAATACGCCCCCTCATGCATATTTAATTATTCGCAAACCAAACTTATATCCGTTACGTCTCAGGGAATACAGAAAACTTAAAAATCCAATTCGAGAACATTGATTTTGTCCATTAGAGAGTTGAAAATTGAATATAAATAGCCAGAAAGTTCGGTTTTTTAGTTTAGAATTAAATTCAACAACTGTTTTGAGAACTAAAATAAATCGTTTACTTAAATACGCCTAAGGACACTTTGAACGATAGGAAATAATTCATTTGCCTTTAATTTCTAAAAATGTTTTATGATATAGATATGCAGAATTATATGTAATTGACGCGTAATAATTAGAAAACAGTTATCGTTACTGTATAAAATCTGTTGACCCCCTGGAACACAATCAAATGAAGTCTAGGAAAAAACACATTAAATAATCTATTGTTTTAACTCCAGCATACAAATACTAAAACGGAGAAAGAAATAATCAAGAACGACAAAACAATAAACAACAATGTAAACAACTGCAGCATATCCATAATCCTTAAACTTTCCGAAAACAAATCATTGAAGACGTGGAATTCGGGCTTAAGTCCGTAACTGCTTATAATCTAGTAGGCGGCGGCAAGGCCGATGAGATTAAGGACGATTGTCGACCCATTCGGCGCCCTAATTCATGATAGAGCGACCGTTTCTGACGTTGTAATTGACAAGAATTACAATGGAGGGTAAGGACGACGGTCCTCGTCAATCCTCAGCCATGTCGTTTTTGTTCATATACTTGTTATTACCAGATAGAAGGTTATTATCTGATTTAGTGATATAATTAAGAACAAAACTCTATTCCGCTTCAAGAGAGAAATGGCCCATCTGTGTCGTACACTTTCTCCGATCATTTGTTAGATTAAATAATAAAATCTGCTAAACATGTTTATGATATATCTATATGAAGAATATTAAATGTTTATTTATTTTTATTAATCTCCTAGAAAGTCAACAATCTGCACGTGGGTAATAAATATTATTATATGATTTCAGTTATTTAATATAAATATCCTGACATGTAGTAGATCACTTCAGTAAGTTATCTAATGTACAACTTATAATCTATATCCTATTATAAATACTATTCTAACTTATTTTAAAATATATCCTAACTTATTCTAATAACTATTCTAGCTTATTCTAGAGAGTACTAAATCTCACTCTATATGTCTACTAATCAGTTCCTATGGTAGTTTGCGTTTGAGTCTACGCATTTAACTGTTTGGCATTTGCATTTGTATACTAATAGTCTTTCAGAGTACTTCGCACTAACACTCCGAATCACACACGTTGTGGTTTCTATGGGATATCACGCTGAATCAATTTGTTGGACACGTATAATATGGGGCATCGACGATGACTCGCAACACTTTATTCTGGAACATCTGGAGGATATATATGTTTGATATATAGATTTGCTAGTAGTACCCCACAATTCAATACCATATATCAAAATGGCCTTAAGTATTGATTTATACAGCAAAACCTTATTATCTAATAATAATTTATATTTACGCCCTATCAGCCAATACATTTGGTTTAGTTTAAGCCCAAGCTGTTTACGTTTGGTAACTATATATTTTTTCCTGTCAAACGTCGATCGAAATGCATTCCTAGATATTTAACGCTGTTTGCTTGCAAAAGTTCATGATTATTCAATTTTACTGAGGGACATGTTCTTCTACAAAGGGTAAATGTCACATGGATATATTTTGTCTCATTTAATTTGATAAGCCTCGTTTTCAACCACAATTCGACTTTGTTAAGATGAGGTTGGAGTTTTATTGTGGCTGATATAAATGTAGATAGAATTAAAACACAAAACATTTTTTACTGCAATACAGAACAACACTGACGGTTTTTATCTATTATCAAACAAACCAAATCCCTAACTGGATGTATATTGTTACACATTTCACTCATTGAACCATTCATTTTTGCACCAACATCACTTTGCTCAAATACCCAGTCAATAACCACGGCCACCTCCTGAACACACTCCTGAAAAAAAACGGTCAAAGAGATATACGTCGACGTCAATGTTGTCCCGTCTGGACAGCTTATAGTTGTAATAGAACTAATTTTAAGTATCGCCTGCACCTTAATCCGTCAGTTTACCTTTAATAATATTCAAAATACTAATGTTCCTACCCAAATTTCCATAGTATACCTTGTGTGGAATGATTTTTCATATTCTACGGCTATTCGTCTTTAGCGATCGCACACAAAAACAACAATCTTATGTCCAAACTATAGTAAACTATTTTAATTCATAGTAACTTCAACATGTTTCAATAAAAACCACATTATGACAATTTTACGTATTTACTTTACCTGGAATAAATGTTATTTCTGCACAAAAAATGCAAATTGGCCTTTGAAATAATGATATTTCAAAAGCGATCTAAAACGCACCAAACCTGCGCGTGACTTATTTAGCCGCACTGGACGCTTTGTACGGGTATAAGTAATTATTTATAACAGGTTAATTGAAAAGTCCCCGGCCTACCATTGTAAAGCACATTCTTTTAGCAAAATTAGTTTTTTTATTCAACATAATTCCCTTCAAGGGTGATACACTGATTATAGCGACCCTACAACTTTGCGATACCATTTTTGAAGTACGATTTACCCTTTGCTTCAAAATAGGCCACAGTTTTGGCGTTCACCTCTTCATTCGATGAAAATTTCTTCCCAGCGAGCACCCTTTTAATATTTGGGAACAGAAAACAGTCCCTGGGGTCAGATTTGGAGAATACGGTAGATCAGGAAGCAATTCAAAGCCCAATTATTGTATTTTTACCATTATTTTCTCTGACTTGTGACACGGTGCATTGTCTTGATGAAGCAGCACTTTCTTTTTATTTAAATGCGGTCATTTCTCAGCGACTTCGTTCTCCAAATGGTCCAATAACGCTATGTAATAGTCGCTGTTGATGGTCCTTCCTTTCTCAATGTAGTTAATCGAAATTATTCCATGCGCGTTCCAAAATACAGACGCGATAAACTTGCCAGCCGACTCTTGCTTTTTCCCACGTTTTGAGGCGGGACATCGGAGTGAAATGATGGAGCCGTTGTCACATATCAACGACAAAACTCGGGTTTATTGCGCCTGATTATCTTCCAATACTGCTCCGAATCATTAATTCGTCATTGTTTTTGGTCAAAAGTGAGCTCGTGCGGCATCCACTTTGCACAAAGCTTTCTCATATTTAAATATTCGTGAACGATATGATGTACACGTTCAGCTGATATCTTTAGAGTGTCTGCTATTACATTCAAATTCAATTTACGATAATTTAAAATCATTTTGTGGACAACCTCTTTTGGGCGTCTACTGCGTTCAACGTTTTCGGTGCTCATTTCATCACATCTAAACTTAACATACCAATCCTTGATAGTTGATTTTTCTGGGGCAGTGTCCGGAAAATCGGCATCAAGCCAAGTTTTTGCTTCAACTGTATTTTTCCCTTCAAAAAGCAATATATTGTCAACACGCAAAATTCCTTTATATCCATTTTTTCACAATAACAAATATTATTTCGCTCAAAATGCTATAATTCACAAACTGATGATCTCACAGCTGTGAAATTTATACAGGGACCTTTTGGATGTTAGGACTAACTAAAAAACATATGGATTTAATTGTAGTGGTGCCATCTATGTGTCAGGCCGAGGACTTTTCAAATGACCTGTTAAATACTTTAATATTATAATTAGATAGTCTATCGCATATCGATGTTGTTAGGGTTCTTAATTATACATTGCTAAATAGACTCAAACAAGTTATATATTTTCGTTTTAAGGCAGAAAAATATTGCACGGCCCGAACCAGTCAGTATTGTTTGAACATCTGTAATTTATTCACCGTATTAATATCATTCAAATGTAAATATTTACTACTATAAATATCTTTAGTACCTTAATTGTTGTTCACTACTGGCCATATGTTCTCATTATACAAAGCATCATCAAATGTATATAATTTTAACTTTTTTTATATTGGAGTAATTAACAATGTTGATAACATTTGAGGTTGGACTACATTTATTTTAGTCACTGTGTATGTAAGAATAAAGGATAGGCACGTGATATTTAATAAGGAAAAGGAATCAAACAATTATAAACCCATTAAGACATGTCAGGATGTATTAAAATAAATGATCTAAATTAGACAACAAACGTTATAATTTTAACTCTACGCCAAACCGTTAATACATGGGTGTAAGCATAAAACTCTAAAACTAAATAATAACGCGAGCCAGCAACGCATTCCGTGCCAGTGTCTCCCACTCGAAAGTACAGAATGGAAATTAAACCAAACAAGTTCGAACACGTTTCATAATACGGATGAACCATAATCGATCGTAAGGAACGTTCGATAAATCAGAGGAACTGCTCCTAGGCCACACTCTTCTAGGAACCTAACCCGAGTTGTACTCGGGCTACTTCCCTAACAATTTTATTCAGCAATGTTCTATGAATTGAACCCAATTCAGTTTTAAAATAGATGTATATTTAATAATCTGTCTATACTATATAATTATTATAAATCAATATTTTGTAATTATTTATTACAGTCATATAGCCTATTACTTCAGCGTACCATTGAAATACCTTGTCACGTTCGCAATGTAGCACAAAAAGAAATCTTGTATTATTTAAAATTAATTAATTAATTAATTAAATTTAATAAACATTATTTAAAATATAAAAATATTTAGGATTTACTATTTATCTTTATTTTATAAAAAGTGTTAAAAAGTGTATTAAATTTAATTGTTAATAGATGTAAAAATATTCAAACATTAAAATGTGCTCAGCTAAGTCCACAACTATTAAGAAATATTAGGTAGATATTTCCTAAAGAAATATTAATCTCTATATTTATGTTAAATTCCATATACACTAATTTTTATATTGTATTATATTATAACGTATATTGTCATCATATCATCTTATAAAATCAATTATATAATATTATATATAATCAAAATATGGAATAGATAACATTACTTTCATATTAACTTATATGTTAATAAATTATAACATTGAGAATTAACTTTTATAAATTCAAGGTTTTTCTATGGGAAATTGTATATAATTTTTAAGGCATGTTCCACCACTGGCTCAAAACATTTATATTGAACTTGGTTTTATAACAACTGGTATCGGGACTGTTGCCCCACCTTATATATAAGACACCAAATCTAAATAGCGTGAAATAGTGTAGAAAAAAATATTTTATGATATAAATTGAACATTAGAATAATACAAGTTATGTAAAAATTATCTGAAATTAAAAATACAAGTGAAGAGCAGTTACACTAAATAATATGCAAGACGGAAAAAAAATCAACACTAAACATCTGGCTCATTACCAAATATTTTTCGAAAATATAAGTGTGGTTAGATTTCCAATAATTTCTATTTGTATATGTTAATAGTGATAATTACAGTCATTAGTAGTTTCTCAAGAAAATTCTTAGCTCAACTGAAATTACCAAATCTAGATACCAATACTCAATAAACCTTATAGATGAAATATATTCACATAGAAAACTTAATCGATATTTCTCCATAAATTTTCGTTCAATTAAAAAGAAAAATATATAATTTTCCATAAATGGGTCTTGTTAACTCATAATTCGTCATATTCGGAGCTCAAAAAAATATATTCAACATGTTACCACATAATAAATTTTGCCGTAAATATAATTATGAAAGTGTGAAAATAAAGGGGCGTCACTCCACTAAAAACATTTCACTCAAAAACCAAACTTCGTTTTATTCATCATCATTAGAGATAAATTAATTCTAAAACCTCTCTCGGTCAGTATCTACCTCTGTAATTTTTATATATTAAATTATTGATTAATTATAATCAATTATAATTATTAATAATTAAATGCACCCCACTACACTACACTACAAAAAATCTAATAATTTTATTATTTTGAGCCTGTCCCGTCGTGATGTTATACAAAATTTCAACTTCTATATTAAGATGAGAATATAGTTTTCCCTCATGTCGCCTTGTGATTCTTTTGATTTCCCGAGTCACAGAGAGTGACATCTGAAGGTCTCCTGCTAAGCAATCAGTGCTATAGTATGTGAGTGCACTTATTATGCTTCTTAGAGCTTTGTTTTGAAAAACGTGTATTATATTAACATTGCTTTTGCGAAACATCCCAATAAATTTATAAAGCATGTGTTAAGTATCTCTAATATTCTATACCTCTAATATTCTATACCACTGATAAGTTGTTGAATGTCTGTTAATAAAGACAAACTTTTGTTTTGGTATTAGGTTTTTTTCTCTATAATAGTATGAAGAGTAATTCATTAAATACAATCATGATTTCCATTAACTTATGATGCGGAACATTGTCTTAGTAACTTTTTATGCCTGAGGTGCTTTGTTAATTTCTACGCTCAATCGGTTTAATTATGTCATATAATATTCGTTATTAGTAATTATTTGTAATGGTATTTTGGTGGCAATCGAGTTTTGTTTTTTGATTTCTACGCGTGATAACAATAATTTCTAATCGACCGTAGATACATGTTTTATCCACTATCCACTACAGCTGACTTGGTAACCGCAATTATCTAGGTCTTAATTATCTAGGAACAGACCTCCACGATGATGATCTGCTAGAATCTCTCTAGGGCATGGTGGAAACAACTTCATCCGCACCAAGGTAAAATCAACGCCACTAACCAAGCTGAGTAAGACGGAATGAATTGGTTTATTACGAATGTTTTAAACCCACGTTAAATAATTGACTCAATCACTAAAAAATTTAAGAGGTTTGCGTTATTATTAACTATAAAAATTATAAATTATTTTTATTTTGCTCCGAATCGTTGACACCAGTTTTTAAGTCACATATAAATCTATCAAATTTTTAATGTAAAGTAACAAATATGAACTTGAAATCTGCAAGAAATACATTGAAAATACATAAAGAGTATTACTTGCCTTGGTGACGAATAAAATAACCGTAATTCTACATCACTGATAAGTTGTTGAATGTCTGTTAATAAACACAAACTTTTGTTTTTGTATCAGGTTTTTTTTCTCTATAATAGTATGAAGAGTGATTCATTAAATACAATCATGATTTCCATTAACTTATGATGCTGAATATTGTCTTAGTAACTTTTTATGCCTGAGGTGCTTTGTTAATTTCTACGCTCAATCGGTTTAATAATGTCATATAATATTCGTTATTAGTAATTATTTGTAATGGTATTTTGGTGGCAATCGAGTTTTGTTTTTTGATTTCTACTGTGATAACAATAATTTCTAATCGACCGTAGATACATGTTTTATCCACTATCCACTACAGCTGACTTTGTAACCGCAATTATCTAGGTCTTAATTATCTAGGAACAGACCTCCACGATGATGATCTGCTAGAATCTCTCTAGGGCATGGTGGAAACAACTTCATCCGCACCAAGATAAAATCAACGCCACTAACCAAGCTGAGTAAGATGGAATGTATTGGTTTATTAGGAATGTTTTAAACCCACGTTAAATAGTTGACTCAATCACTAAGCAATTTAAGAGGTTTGCGTTATTATTAACTATAAAAATTAAAAACACCAATTTTTAAGTCACATATAAATCTATCAAATTTTTAATGTAAAGTAACAAATATAATCTTCTGAAATCTGCAAGAAATACATTGAAAATACATAGGGATTATTACTTGCCTTGGTGGCGATTAAAATAACCGTAAACTATTTAAATAAAAAAGAACGACCGAAATATATATATACACCATTAACAGAACCACACCTACACCAAATTGGATAATTATTTTTTGCTGTATTCATTATTGTTAGGAAAAAATATGTAGAAAAGAAAATTAAATGCTTACGGAAGAGTTTTTTACATTTAAATCTCATAATATGAAGAGAATAATACAAGAAACTATTGACAAAGCATTGACAGATTGGCGTTTTTTTAATTGGATTAAATTGATATACGAGGAAAATGTGTAACAGGAAGTGATAAGTGGAAAATGTGGGAACATGTCTCAGGAATTCGGTTGCACAGTATTTGATGTTATTTAAATCGGCGGTCGAAAATTTCGAAATGTGCTCAAATTATAGCTAATATTTTAGTTATGTTGCGCTCAACTAAGCAGACATCCACTATATTACATACAATCAGTACAATTATTTTTTAATACAATTTTTTAAATTTATCTCTAAAAAAACGAACAAAGAAGAAACACTTGTGGTTCTAGGAGTTGGAAATCCCAGAATCGATCGAATAGGAAGTTTACGTTAACGGTAAAACATTGATCATATTTTAAGGGTAATTTGATATTTTTTTGGTGTGTTTTATGTTTCTGGGAAAATTGAGATACCGGCAAAGAAACTAAAAGAGCGAGATTGTCACCTCTGCTCGATTGGGATCTGCCACCATTGTAGACACCCAGCACCAAAAACAATTACCATAATTGGCAACATGTTTAGCCCCCTCCTCGAACTGCAGTTGCCAAATGTGATAACTTAACATGCCCAAGGGTTTTTCAAGCTCTATCAAAGTTCATTTATGCAGCCGCGACCGTCACAGTAACTACGTTTTTCAATCGTGTCGATTGTACATTCACAGAGTATTCCAGTTTTCTTTTTATTTTAATTCTAATCATTTAACTATTTATTTACCTATTCATTCATCTATTCAGTTATATATTTATTTAACTATTCAGTTATCTATTCATTTATCTATTCAGTTATCAATTTATTCTGAACATTCCCCGCTAATTATTTATTTAATTATTATAACTCATAATCACTATAAATCAATGATAATGGTTTTATGGTTGCAACTGTAGATATAAATTGTAGCTATCTTACAAACCAGAGGCGAATGCCATAGCGACCAAAGTTTCTGATGTATAGTTATGCTAACTTGCTAATTTATTTTAAAAATACAGCTTAATCCTAGCGAGGCTTACAGACCTTAGTGACAGTAGACATCACGCCTTATCCCTTGATCACTATTGTTAGTGTTAGGACATAATCTGATACGACGCGTGCTATCCCTTCGTACCGTGTGCACATGTCATACTTCATCCAAGCATAGTTTATCATTGCTATTAGATATCGCTATTGTCTTTCATCGTTATTCTCTAATGACACGTTTAGGCAATGTTATCACTATCGACATTGAAAACCCAACAGACTGACATACAAATTCAAATTATCATTAATTATCAGTATCATCACCGTTGTTAATCAACCTGGCTTATAATTCCTTTAATAATTATACGGCTGACTTAAAGTTCTTTATATCTTACCCTTATTATCAAAAATTGGTTGCTCAGGTACTTTTTTATCTATTTCAGAACTGTCGCCGGACGATTTCCTCAATAGACGTTTACCACCTGTTTACTTTTGGTTTAATTGATTTATTGTCGTTTGTAGGTACTTTAGATAATGTTTGCTTTTAATGTGTATATATTTTCTTTGTAACTAAAATCAACAAATATCCTTTAAAAATAATTTATATTTTTTATTTAAGCCCACATAATAAAATTCGTTCTATACATTCAAGTTTTAAATTTAGCAATATTATTATTTTTATATTATGGATTTTGTTCGTACTTTACATCTAAATTTATCAATGAACTTTTATCCTATGCTCAGTAAAGCGGGCAGCAGCAGCTAGTAACGAATAGAAATGTGAGGAAGTTTAAGATGACGCAAGAGAGCAAATTCCAAAATGTTTCAACAAATTAAAATATTTCTCAGATGAATCTAAATAATAGCCTAAAATTTAATTTGGAAAAAACTGAAACGATACTGGTCTTTATGAGGACGCTGGGATGGGCTGGAAAAAAAACGGACTGTAATCCGTCGGGAACCGATATCCTTTATGGGCCTGTGTCGTTTCTGGCGTAGTATCGGTAAATCATTTAAGCCGAACGAGAGTTCCGACCAGATTACCGATTTATAATAATGGCGGGCATGGATTACGCCCGAATCCGGATATATTCCCTTTTGGTCTTTCGGCTTCCGAGCGAATGCAAGTTATGGGGATTAAAATGTTATATAGCAACATACACACACACATACACAAACACCTATACGCATTTAGGTCTGGCGTTTATGTACAAAGCCTTAATATCCATTGTTAACACGAACACCAGTTTTCGAGCTTGCGGCATAATTCATAACATCCTTATGCTTACATCTATACAGCATCAACACCACAAGTTGCATTAAAATACTACGTTATTAATCAAACCAATAAGGAAAATAAAGCTGTAATAAGCTTTTCTTCGTAAGTTAATTCTGTATTATTGATACATATCAAGTAGTGTCGGCTGGATAATCAAATTAAAATATTTTCTATCAATCTATCTATTAATCGGCTTAGTCAAAATTTTGCTTGCCTTTTTGAAGAAAAAGGGACCTGGAGACGAGAAATTTGGCACGATCAAAGCTTATATCGAGGAAGAATTTTTGGGCGTTATATTTATGTGTAACATACTCTACAAAAAATATATGCCAATAAAAGGAAAATCGTCCGAATCAAGCAACCAGGAATAGCCGCCAGATCGATGACACAAAATATGTAAACAAACCCAGCGAGTAGCCGTGCGGGCTAAGAGTTTAGTTCGCCGACAATAACGTACTAGGATCAAATCTAGCTAGGGCTAGAGGTTTCTCTTAAGTTTATTAAGTAAAATAAAGGATAGTGTTCTTTAACATTTAGTGAATGTTTAGAATTTTAAATCCTCATTTGTCGGTGAGTTTTTAATTGGACATTGGACGTAATCTAAAGAAGAAAGCAATAGATAAATAACATCCGTGAGAGTGAAATACATAAACAAAGAAAAATATGATTTTACTTAAAAATGTATGTAAAGAAATTATTTAATTATTATTGTAATATATATTTTAAATGAGAAATATATATCAATTATAATGATTATATGAAAACATTAATGAAGTAGTGAAAATATATAGGAGTTAAAATGAAAGAAAATACACAATTGACATATATGGAACACATAGGAAAAATAGCAAAAATTATGAATTATTATAGAAATTATTTGTAATTATTTTTATCATAATAAATTATTTAAATTTCAAGGTATTTAATGATCATGGCAATAAGATATTTAATATGTAATATAACATTTTATTCTTTGAACCTTATATCAATTATATTAATTATTTACTTTATTAAGATATATTATTATTATATTATTATTATTTTATTTATTTGCTTTACTATGTTTTGGAAAATCAATAGTTAATTTAATGATTGTATATGCATTCCTTTACATTTCCATATTGTAAAAACTAAATTAATTAATTGTGTTCAAAAGGGTTTTATGCTAAAGTCAAATATCAATATCAAAATTGTCTTATTTGTTTTTTATTTCAATTGTTTTATTATTTGTTTTAGACCAAACTAAGCATGTATTACGTCATATCTTATTCCATATCTATGTTCATAACATAAAAGTAAAGAAAGGTCATGTATACTTATGTTTGATGCTCTGTTACAGTTCTGAAAATAATATTCATTATGATACTTTGTTATAATGTATAGTGGCGTAGTATATTACACATTAACTTTTATTATTTATAATTATTTATATATATATATATATATATATATATATATATATATATATATATATATATTTATTTATCTATTTATTAATTGTTGTTTATTGAAAGTTAATGGAAATTAGACTTAACTAAAGGCAATTTTATAAATGTTAGTGAATGTTAGTCCTTGATATAGTTTGAATATATTTTAATATAAAAATATATATTATTTTAATTAATATTATCTATTAAATTGTAATCGTCTATCAAAAGTACTGTGAAAACAAATTTTAGTAACATATATTTTTAAATTAATCCGTTTACTCCATTAAACAGGATTAACTTGAAATATTTTGCTCTAATTTCCAATAATACTGTGCCAAGACCATTCAGAAATTATGCAACAATTATTTGGAACATTAAACAATTTCTCTGGGCACGAAATCCCATAATGATTTCCATAAATCGGTCGAGGAGGTGGCGGTGTGGAGGGCCGATTTTGTTGGTGGGACGGATGTGATGGTGTTCAGGCACCATTAGTGGGGTCACGAGTTGAACGATAACGGGAAGAGGCGCGAGAGGCTGGAGAGATTGGGAATTAGCGTGCATCGTGATTCCAATGGACGTGGTGGGTTTTATCGTTAATATTGTTTGGCCATTACGATTTATATCTCGGGATTTACTGGTTGTGTACGTGCATATATTTGTAAAATTTTACCCAAATATGACCGAAAAACACCTTTTAAGTCTTCAGTCATTATTGTATCCTGTTCGAAAGATATTATACTTAAAACACAATTAAACGTCAATATTATTAATCGAAAAAAAAGTGTGTTCACGTTATGGCCTGTATATTCTTTTAATGTCAATCGGATATTCAAACTATCGATTGCAGGCCAAAATTAAATATAATAACATTAACATTGGTTTATTCAGCTGTAAACATAAAGCATAAATAAATCAAGGATGTCACGAAGAAAATGGTATCAAAGGAAATCGAATTACTTTATCGCATATATTCAAAATATCAATATCAATATTTCTTCACTATTTCGTACTATTAAAAGTATCATTTTTAGAATAGTGAAACTCATTATATACTGTTCAAAAAGATATTATCTATCAAATGCATTTGTGATCGTCTATCGGAAGTACTGTGAAAACAAATTTTAGTAACATATATTTTTAAATTAATCCGTTTACTGTATTATGAGAGAAACAGGATTAACTTGAAATATTTTGCTCTAATTTCGACCACAGGGCGATCACTAGTAATGATAAAACTGCAGGAGATATGTATAAAATCGGAGTTACTATCTAGAACATACGATGATGATATATATGAATGCAGCAGTATAATTTCCTTGCTTATTTGCCCTATAAATAGCTATTTTGATCAAATATATAATCTAATCAAGTTATAGTACTCTGCAGTCACCGTCTTATTAATTTGTAAGAGAATACATAAAACTTCACCAGGTATATTTGCTCTTCCTCCTCCATCTTTCTGAAGCTAACATTTCAGTGAGAACTGCCCTGAGGCCTAGCGTTGTTGTTTGCATGCTATAGTTAGATGAAACATTTAGGTTAATTTTAAGTTTGCTTTATTCTTTACTTGGTTGATTGTTGTGTTATTTTTTTTGTGAGAATTTTCTTGCTGATGTCATCCTGGTGTTATTTAATTTTCAGATATATGATGCTTGGTTGGAGCTGCAAGGACCCTAGGAAGCAAGTGGAATCCACTGCTTCTGGCACTAGCGCCACTGGCAGGGATTTAATGTAGGAGTTTTGGGAGCACGAGAAGTCTGCGAGGAATTTATAGAACAGGGAACTTATTAATTCCCGAGCCGTGGATGTACCCGCTCGTATATTCATTGGATGTCTTCAAGCAAGCATTTATCTCATCAGCAGCTGTTGATCGAAGAATGAATATGGAATTATGTAACTTCCATTCAGTCATACACATTATCAAGCAGACTTTGGTTTCTTTACGGATCGTTCATGTATTAATTTATGTTATTTCTTTTATTTAATATAATTGTATAATTTAACAAATGTGAAGCTGGGTAAATAGAGTCCCTAGAAGCCAATATTTTAAATCTGTCAATGTTTTGATAAACTATTAACTAAGTCACTCTCTTCATGGTGCGTATGGTATAAATTTAAGAAAAAAGATATGAAAATGAATGTATTAATTTGTACGGTACAAATTATTATGGTAAAATATTATAATTTTCTGCTTACACTACAGTAACATGTAGATTGGCATGCAGAAAATAAATATCCCATCCAAATAAATAATATATTAGTTGTCAATTAGCTATATATGAAGAGTAAAGCTTCATATATTATGCTTATTATAGAAGTAAATTTTTTTATATTATTATATATATTTTCTTTTCTAATGCAGTTAAAATGTATTCTGTTCTTTTCCACTGACTCCCTGAATAGTATATACATATTTTCTTTCTAGCTACTGATATCACATCGATAACAAGCTCCAAATTTAATTCATAATAGTATCATATTACACTAATCATTAATATCTTTATAATGTAAATGTCAAGTTATCCATTTTCCTGAATAACATACTAGGAATGAACAGCCATGTTAAATATTGGAGCATACCTACATGACAGGCCTATACCAAGCAATATATTGGTACATTTTACTGTAAGCTGATTTAATTTAAAAAGGATCTGATTAGTTGTACCTACTTTTACATACTTTATTACAAATGTACATACTAGAATATTTTTGCTACGAGTACCTACAGGATATATTAGCTGTAAAATAGTCCTGGGTAAAACCAATCTGGTGCTTTCTATAAAAACAATATTGATATAATACCACTGGAGGACCTAGTATTAAAATTAACATTTTGAATAGTATATAATGAGTTTCAGTATTCTAAAAATGACACTTTTAATAGACGAAATAATGAAGAAATATTGATATTGATGTTTTGAATATATGCGATAAAACAATTCGATTTCCTTTGATACCATTTTCTTCATGATATCCTTGATTTATTTATGCTTTACGATTACAACTGAATAAACCAATGTTAATGTTATCATAACGTGAACACACATTTTTTTCGATTAATAATATTGACGTTTTATTGCGTTTTAAGAATAATATCTTTTGAACAGGATACAATAATGACTGAAGACTCAAAAGGTGTTTTTCGTTCATATTTGGGAAAAACTTTTACAAATATATGCATGTACACAACCAGTAAATTCGGAGATATGACCGGTAACAGATATAAAACGTAATGGCCAAACAATATTAACGATAAAACCCACCACGTCCATTGGAATTACGATGCACGCTAATTCCCAATCTCCCCAGCCTCTCGCGCCTCTCCCCGTTATCGTTCAACTCGTGACCCCGCTAATGGCGCCTGAACACCATCACATCCGTCCCACCAACACGAGCAGCCCTCCACACCGCCACCCCCTCGACCGATTTATGGAAATCATTATGGGATTTCGTGCCCAGAGAAATTGTTTAATGTTCCAAATAATTGTTGCATAATTTCTGAATGGTCTTGGCACAGCATTAATAATTATGTTTGCGATATATTGCCATAGCCGCAATGGCTGTTACAAATAATAAGCCATTAGAGTTCAGAACGTTTTCAATAAAATTAGGACCATAAAGAGATCAAATATTTTTCAATTATTAAGACTGAGATGTTAATATAAGTTATTTTCTTACTTTATATATTAAACGGCTTAGCGAAAAACTTACTTCTCTTTTTGAGGTAAACGATGGCACCTAGATGTGTGAAATTTGTTACAGTTAGAGCTTAATAAGGGAAAAATATTAATGTCTAAATATTTAAATTTAAAAATACCAGTCTGTTGTATTTATTCTTTTTTGCCATATTTATCTTTATGTCAGAAATACGGATAAGAGATAATAAATATATAAATATGAAAGATATATGAAACGATATATGAGATGATATGAAAAATATGCAGGAGTTAAAACGCGTTACAAATAAATAAATTTCAGTAAAACGAAGTACATCCAAATCAATCAAGGAATAGCCGTTAGATCAGTCACACAAAATATATAAATATATAGCGACCACTACAACCCTTTAGGACACCACACATTTATCTACAACAAATCAAAGGCTGGTAACGCTGGTGGACTGGTACCACGCGGTTCCCGTCTATAAAAGGCCACCACGATAACGCCTCGCTCTCTTATCCTTTCTCTACCCTTGTAACAGTACCACTTCCACAGCGCTACAATACTTCCTTTACCTAACCCAATATCCTGTCCACTCTCCCGTCGACCACATGTATCAATTAAATATCGAAATAAACAAGTATTTATTCAGACAGTGTTTTCAGTTCTCGTGCGAATTCTTTCCACAAAATAGTGTTCGGACAAAAAATCGCATGGACAGCCACACATTCCGACCGACCAAACGAATATTACTAGAAACAAATATCTTAGGTTATATTTTTATAGGACCTGGCCGACCCGCTGCAAGCTCCAACTATTATACGGTAGATTATTCGACGTTTCTGTTATGTTGCGTACAGAGCGGGCAAACGAAAGACAACGAATGGATTTATTGGGATATTTTTTGTTCTGTTTTGTCGGTTTGACGACAGCTAACGAAGGTTTGTTGGCATTCGCTTATTATCCTGTTATGTTGAGTGTCGATAACATCAAAAGACATGAGTGGAATCGATGAATATGGTGTGGACGATAGGAATACATCCTCTAAAGATACACCATAATCGTCGCTGCCGTTGAAAAATATGGATTTACGGCCAACGAACAACAACAACAAATGCAATATGTACGTTTCATGGAAGGCCAACGAATGTTCGGTATCCACCGCAGTATCTCATTCGTTGTCCTTCGTTGGCCCAATCTGTACGCGCCATTATACGTAAATCATCCACGGACGCGTAATTTTTAAAGTCAAAATCTGACAGCGGTGTACCGTACTTTCGGTTATTCTCATATTGTTAGAACTATTAAGGAGTTAAAGCAAGCTTATATTAAAAAACCGATAAGAATAATATGATCGCGATAAAGTAAAATTTAACATTTTTTGTAGAAAGAACACATTAATGTGTCCTAATCCCTAAATTTTATAAGTGTAATGATAATAAAATTACAGTTAATTATAGCATTTTGAGTTAAGCAACTTTTGTTATTATAAAAAAAAATGGCTAAAAAGGAATTTCGCGTGTTGATAAAATATTACTTTTTGAAGGGAAAAAATATAGTACCAATCAAGGATTGGTATGATAAGTTTAGACGTGGTGAAATGAGCACCGAAGCCGGTGAACGCAATGAACGAACAGAAGAGGTTTTTACAGACGAAAACATAAAAAAAATCCAAAAAATGATTTTGAATGACCGCAAATTGAAATTAAATGAAATAGCAAACACTCTAAAGATATCAACTGAATATCTACATCATATCATTCACGAATATTTGGACGAATATTTGGGTGTGAGAAAGCTCTATGTAAACTGTAAACTTTTTGCCAAAAAATATGTTTTACTATGGTAGGCCTGAGACTTTTCAATTGACCTGTTAAAACGAAAGCTGTATTATTTAAGATTTTGTGCTACTTTCGATTATTCCCATATTGTTCGGACTATTAAGGAGTTAAAGCAAGCTTAGATTTAAAAAACTATAAGAATACTATGGTCGCGATAAAGTTAAATTTTACATTTTTTCTAGAAAGAAAAAATTAATGTGTCCGCTACAAATGTAAAAGAACAACTGTAAAAGAAAAACCCGGTATATGTGAAAAGTTCACCTCAACATAAAATAACAAAAATCAAGAATAACAAGAATCATCTGTTGTGTTTGTTTACCAGATATTTAGATTTTCCAAATCAGCTTTTGATTTAATTTTATAGCTGGTGAACAGAGAACAGCTAAGAAAAATTATTCTTGCTTAAGTCATAGTATAAATATTTTAATGGAGGTAATTCTAAAAGATACCTAAGTTTTAGTGGTTTTAATTTCTGATGCATTTCTTACAAAAGAACTAATCAAATATTGCAGGTAATAAATACGTTAGTTTGCGCATTAATGGTTTAAATAATATATACTAAGAATATTAACAATTATAAAATAGCTTCATAGAATTTTAATTCCTCATTTAACTCACCAGAGTTGTTAATTCAAACGTAGAACATAAGTTGAAGTATAAAGCAGTAGATAAGGCTATAGATGGCAACTTAAAGAAAAGCTACCTGCAAGTGCAAGATCGTAGAGTGATATAAATAAGCAAAGGAAGATGAAATTTTATTTAAAAATTTAGGTAAAGGTATTATATATTATAGTCAGCCTGGTGTATTTATATAAAGACTATATGCATAGGTAAATGAAATAATGAAAATATATGGTAGTTAAAATGGAACTAGATGGAACACATTTCTAAACTGTAAAAAATAAATAACTAAATTGTATTCGTTATTACTTCAATGTACATTCTAAGGTCAAATATCAATTTCAAAATTGTTTCATTCATATGTTCTCTGTTTTAAAATACATGTATTGCTTTATTAAAGATTCCATACTTATTTACATATACGTTTATGACATATATGTAAAGAAAGATCATGTGTACTTTGATACACTGAAGTTGTTATAGTTTTGAAAATAATCTTACTATGATACTTTGATATAATGTTCAATGAAACAATAATTTAAACTTATCAATACATTATTGAACATTGAAGCTTAATGGAAAGTAGGTTTACTTGTTTACTTTTACTTTACTCTACTACACTACACTACTATACTATACGTTTGCTTTACTATACTATACTATACTATATTATTTATTAACTTTACTAAATGTCATTTAAAAAATATTACTGAGTATTAGTTCTTGAGATAGTTTTCATATATTTTAATATGTTTTAATATTGACATCTATTATTCTATTTAATGTTATAAGTCAGATACTTTTCTAATTCACATTAGACATGCCGTGAAAGAAGTTTTAATATATCTTAAAAGTATTCAATTTATTCTATTATGAAAGAAGCATGATTAAATTAATCAATTGTGGTCGAATTTCGACAGAACGAAGACTAGTACCTTGCTGTTATTGAATCAAAATAAATTATAGTGTTACTACTAAATAGTAAATTATAAAATAGAATATTTTTTTCGCTTTGAAAAATGAATATAAAAATTCGGGAAGGTCATTATCATCATATTTTGCATTTTTACTTCAGAAAACAAACAAACCAATCTTTGTAATGTATAAGAATCCTACAATGTTGTTTTTGTATCCAATTAATTGAATGCGTAATTAATGATATAACACTCCTTAAAGACGTGATTTACCTAATATTTCAATATTATTAATATTTCAACTTAACAACATAAAATCTAAAATGGATGCAATACCTTTTTATCAGCCCGAATAGTTATGAAGCTAATTTTTCCAGTGAAAATTTCTATGGAAAATGCCAACTCAACCCTAGCGGGCTCCTGGAATTGATTACATTTCAACTACATTATTGAAAGAACTACCACCAAATTTATCCTTTATATTGTCATACATATGTACTGACAAACCGGCAGAACAAATAGGTTATTACCAGCTTATCTTGAGATATTATGTGACTATATTACGAAATTGCCACTATATGGTCGAAAGTGCATATGGTAATAGCAGTTATTAAAAGGGCTTTAAAGAAAAAAGTAGTACGCTGCAATATGGCACTGATCTACAAGTTTTCAAATCGCTGAATAACAAACTCCGCAAATGGGCCAAATATTTGCTTTTTGTCGAAAAGAGATACATGATTATGTCACATAATCAACCCTTACCAGTTTGCAATCTTTGATGACAAGTTGTAAAAAGATAGTAAAAGCGTAACAATATGTCAACTCTCAAAACCTACCTACTGATAAAGGGGCAATTAAATGAAATACAATGAAAGTAAATAGATAGCAATATGCCAATAAGAAAGGCAATTCATTGCCTCCAAACAGTATTATTACTGCATTGTAGTTTTCAGGAAAAATGCCTAACAATAAATATCAAATAGATGTATGATATTATTTGTATGTAACTACAATTATAAAATATGCATTTTTTCTAAAATTTATATAACATACCATTATAAAGAAATAATTTTATATTACGTATATTCTATGCATTTAACTTAAATTAACAAATTCTATAATTTTTTAGTATATAATATAATATAAATATTAAATTATTAATATAATAATATATAATATATATATATATATATATATATATATATATATATCGACATATTTATTTTGTAACTTTTTATTACAATTATTTTAATGTATTTAATATTATTTATTAAATATCTCTATATAATTATATTTCCTGAAATTATTAAACTAAAATACTGATTAATCTATTAAATAGGATTAATTTAGGTTTTTTTTAACTATAATTCAATTCTATGTTTTTCACATAATTTTCAAACACTAATAAACTAACATATCTACAAAGATAGGCTGGTCAGAAGGCGGTTCAGGTGAGTTGTTTATTGAACAAATTCTTTGCAATATCTACTACGTAACATAACATATATAACAACAACAACGTAACATATACATATATATATATATATATATATATATATATATATATATATATATATATATATATATATATATATATATATATATATATATATATATATAGCAGACCCAACGCAGACCCAACGCAAACCAAACGCAGACCCAACGCACAGAAAACGCAGATCAAACGCGGATCCAACGCAGAGCCAACGCAGACGAAACGCAGACCCAACGCAGACCAAACGCAGACCCAACGCAGACCAAACGCAGGCCCAATTTAGACCAAACGCAGACCCAACGCACAGCGAACGTGCTGCGTTTGTTTATATATCGACATATTTCTTTTATAACTTTTTATTAAAATTTTTTTAATTTATTTAATATTATTTATTAAATAACTCTATATATTTATATTTCCTGAAATTATCAAACTAAAAACTGATTAATCTATTAAATAGGATTAATTATTTTTTTACCATTACATATTACCATAATTCAATTCTATTTTTTTCGCATAAATTTCAAACACTAACCAACCAACATATTTACAACGATAGGCTGGTCAGGTGGGTTGTTTATTGAATAAACTCTTTGCAATATCTACTACGTAACAGATCAATTGAAAATTCCCCGGGCTGACACAGGACGCTACTAGAATTAAATCAGTAAATAAATTTGCTGTACGTTTTTTATGCGTTTGGTATACGTTTGGTGTGGGCTTGGCTTGCGTTTGGTCTGTGTTTACGCAGTCTGTTTTACAATGCAAACCAAACGCAAACCCAGCGCAGACCAAACGCAGGACCAGCGCAAACCAAAGGCAGACCCAACGCAAACCAAACACAAACTAAACGCAGACCCAACGCAATCCTAATTCAAATCAAACTCCGTACATATGGTTGTACGTCTTCATGTATATATGGTTGCATAATTAGAATATTAAATTAGATTCCTGTAAATTATAATGAACGCTACGGCGCATGCTCGTGTTAAAGCCATCCGGGTAGGATGAAGATCTATCTTTCTGTTTCTGTTAAAACCCCAAAACAGAATGAATCAGAACGCGATTCAGATTCGAATCAGATTGCGAGATTATTTGTATGTAACTATAATTATAAAATATGCATATTTTCTAAAATTTATATAAAATACCATTATAAAGAAATAATTTTATATTATACATATTATATGCATTTACCTTAAATTATCAAATTCTATAATTTGTTTTAGTACTTAACACGTAGTTTTCGTTTGCTAGTTATTTTTTATTATTTCATAGTTATATATTATATTATATTATATATATATATATATATATATATATATATATATATATATATATATATATATATATATTTATATAAAAATTGTTTCGCTCAAAGTGTTAATACTATCATTAACGCATCTTTTGAGGGTTGGTGCTAACTAAAAAGTATATGCATTTAATTCCACTAGCGCCATCTATGTGTCAGGCCGGTTACTTTTAAATTGATCAGTTACGTAGTATGTATTGCAAAGAGTAGATTCAATAAACAACTCACCTGGACTTCCTCCTGAGCAGCCCATCATTGTAGATATGTTACTTGATTTGAGTTTGAGATTTATGTGAAAAAAATAGAATTGAATCATATTTAAAAAACCTAAATTAATCCTATTAATAGATTAATCGGTTAATATTAGTGAAATAGAGTTTATTGCGAATGAAAACTAAATATATATATAAATATATATATATAAATATATATATATATATATATATATATATATATATATATATATTATTGTCATTATAATTGTAAATGAACACAAGGAGGTATATATATGTACGTATGTATAATATATATATATATATATATATATATATATATATATATATATATATATATATGTACGTATGTATAATATATATATGTATATATATATATATATATATATATATATATATATATATATATATATATATATATATATATATATAAACGCAGACCCAACGTAGGCCAAATGCAGACCCAACGCACAGCGAACGTACTGCGTTTGTTTATATATCGATAATATTATATTGATTGATAATATTATAACTTAAAAGTTTAAGATATTTAAGGATGCAATCTTAAATTTACCAAGTTTTATCGGACCAGAACTACCTAAACCAAACGCAGACCCAACCTAGACCAAACGCAGACCCAACGCAAACCAAACGCAGAGCAGACGCAGATCAAACTCAGATCCAACGCAGAGCCAACGCAGACCTAACTCAGACCGAACGCAGACCAAACGCAGAGCCAACGAAGACGAAACGCAGACCCAACGCAGACCCAACGCAACCAAACGCAGAGCAGACGCAGATCAAACGCAGATCCAACGCAGAGCCAACGCAGACAAAATTCAGACCCAACGCAGACAAAACGCAGACCCAACGAAGGCCAAACGCAGACCCAACGCAAACCAAACGCAGAGCAGACGCAGATCAAACGCAGATACAACGCAGAGCCAACGCAGACAAAATTCAGACCCAACGCAGACAAAACGCAGACCCAACGAGGGCCAAACGGAGACCCAACGCAAACCAAACGCAGAGCAAACGCATATCAAACGCAGATCCAACGCAGAGCCAACGCAGACGAAACGCAGAGTTAACGCTAACCAAACGCAGACCAAACGTAGGCCAAATGCAAACCCAACGCAAAAGCGAACGTGCTGCGTTTGTTTATATATCGACATATTTCTTTTATAAATTTTTATTAAAATTATTTTAATTTCTTTAATATTATTTATTAAATAACTCTATATATTTATATTTCGTGAAATTATCAAACTAAAAACTGATTAATCTATTAAATAGGATTAACTTTTTTTTAACCATAATTCAATTCAATTTTTTTCGCATAAATTTCAAACACTAATCAACTAACACCTTTACAACGATAGGCTGGTCAGGAGGCGATCCAGGTGAGCTGTTTATTGAACAAACTCTTTGCAAAATCTACTACGTAACAGTCTGCGTTTATATTGATTGATAATATTATATTGATTGATAATATTATAACTTAAAAGTTTGAGCAAACGCAGATCCAACGCAGAGCAAACGCAGATCAAACGCAGGTCCAACGCAAACCAAACGCAGGCCAAACGCAGAGCCAGCGCAGACCAAACGCAGACCCAACGCAGACCCAACGCAGAGCAAACGGAGATCATACGCAGACCAAATGCAGATGCAACGCAATCCAAACGCAGACCCAACGCAGAGCCAACGCAGACCAAACGCAGACACAACGAAGACCAAACGCAGACCCAACGCAAACCCAACCCAAACCAAACGCAGACCTAACGCAGATAACGTGGTATATATATATATATATATATATATATATATATATATATATATATATATATATATATATATACCACCTTCTTGTGGTTAATTACAATTATAATGACAAACAAAAAGTACATTTTTGCTGCTGCGGGTTTTGAAATTGAACTATGAAATGTGAAAAAATATCTAGCTAATTATATATAATTTAGTATTTCTATACAAACGCAGATCCAATGCAGACCGAAGGCAGACCAAACGCAGAGCCAACGAAGACGAAACGCTGACCCAACGCAGACCCAACGCAAACCAAACGCAGAGCAAACGCAGATCCAACGCAGAGCCAACGCAGACAAAATTCAGACCCAACCCAAACCAAACGCAGACCCAACGCGGGCCAAACACAGGCCCAACTTAGACCAAACGCAGACCCAAACCTGCGTTTGGTCAGCGTTGGCTCTGAGTTTCGTCTGCGTTGGCTCTGCGTTGGGTCTGCGTTTGATCTGCGTTTGGTCTGCGTTTGCTGTACGTTGAGTCTTTGGACGTTGGGCATTTGGTCTGCGTATGATCTCCGTTTGCTCTGCGTTGGGTCTGAGTTTGGTTTGCGTTGGGTAACGAATAGCAAACGCAGACCAAACGCAGATCACACGCAGACCGAACGCAGACCCAACGCAAACCAAACGCAGAGCAAACGCAGATCCAACGCAGAGCCAACGCAGACCCAACGCAGACCCAACGCAGAGCAAACGCTGACCAAAGGCAGAGCAAACGCAGATCAAACGCAGATCCAACGCAGAGCCAACGCAGACCCAACGCAAACCCTACGCAGAGCCATCGAAGACGAAACGCAGACCCAACGCAGACCCAACGCAAACCAAACGCAGAGCAAACGCAGATCCAACGCAGAGCCAACGCAGACCCAACGCAGACCCAACGCAGAGCAAACGCTGACCAAAGGCAGAGCAAACGCAGATCAAACGCAGATCCAACGCAGAGCCAACGCAGACCCAACGCAGACCCTACGCAGAGCCATCGAAGACGAAACGCAGACCCAACGCAGACCCAACGCAAACCAAACGCAGAGCAAACGCAGATCGAACGCAGAGCAAACGCAGACCAAAGGCAGAGCAAACGCAGATCAAACGCAGACGAAACGCAGAGCCAACGCTGACTAAACGCAGACCAAACGTAGGCCAAATGCAGACCCAACGCACAGCGAACATGCTGCGTTTGTTTATATATCGACATATTTCTTTTGTAAATTTTTATTAAAATTATTTTAATTTATTTAATATTATTTATTAAATAACCCTATATATTTATATTTCCTGAAATTATCAAACTAAAAACTGATTAGTCTATTAAATAGGATTACACCCAACGCAGA